>NC_045789.1:137588504-138188504 GCF_009873245.2 Balaenoptera musculus | reverse complement strand
CCCGCATGCCTCGAGGTGTGACCAAAAATAGAAAAACCAACAAAAACCAAAAAACAAAACTTAATGATTAGTGATGTTGAGCACCTTTTCACGTATCTGTGGGCCATTTGTATGTCTTTTTTGGGAAAATGTCTATTCAGGTCCTCTGTCCATTTGTAACTGGATTGTTTGGTTTTTTGCTACTGAGTTACATGAGTTCTTTATATATTTTGGATATTAACCCCTTATCGGCTATGTGGTTTACAAATATTTTCTCCCATTCCATAGGTTGCCTTTTCATTTTGTTGATGGTTTCCTTTGCTGTGTAGAAACTTTTTAGTTTGATGTAGTTCCACTTATTTATTTTTGCTTTTGTTGCCTTTGCTTTTGGTGTCAGATCCAAAAAATCATCGCCAAGACCAATGTCAGGGAGCTTACTGTTTTCTTTTAGTTTTATGGTTTCAAGTCTTACGTTTTTAAATCCATTTTGAGTTAATTTTTGTACATGGTGTAAGATAGTGGTCCAGTTTTCCCAACACCATTTATTGAAGAGACTGTCCTTTCCCCATTGTATATTCTTGGCTCCTCTGTCGTAAATTAACTGACCACATAAGTGTGGGTTTATTTCTGGTCTATTCTGTTCCATTGATCTATGTGTCTGTTTTATGCCAATACCATATTGTTTTGATTACTGTAGGTTTGTAATATGGTTTGAAATCACAGAGCATGAAGCCTCCAGCTTTGTCTTTCTTTCTCAAGATTGACTTGGCAATTTGGGGTCTTTTGTGGTTCCATAAAGAGTTTAGGATTGTTTGTTCTGTTTCTGTGAAAAACGTCATTGGAAGTTTTAGAGGATTGCACTGAATCTATAGATTGCTTTGGGTAGTATGGGCATTTAAACAATATTAATTCTTCCAATCCATGAGCATGGAGTATCTTTCCATTTATTTGTGTCTTCCTCAGTTTCTTTCATCAGTGTCTTACAGTTTTCAGTGTACAGGACTTTCACCTCCTTGGTTAAACTTATTCCTAGGTATTTTATTCTCTTTGATGCAATTATAAATGGGACTGTTTTCTTCATTTCTCTTTCTGGTAGTTTACTTTCACTGTATATAGAAACACAACAGATTTCTGTATATTAATTTTGTACCCTGCAACTTTACTGAATTCCTTTATCGGTTCTAACAGTTTTTTGATGTAGTCTTTAGTTTTTTCTATGTATAATTTCATGTCATCTGCAAGAAGTGTTTTACTTCTTCCTTTCCAATTTGGATGCCTTTTATTTCTTTTTCTTGCCTAATTGCTGTGGCTAGGACTGTCAATAGTATGTTGAATAGAAGTGGTGAGAGTGGGTATCCTTGTCTTGTTCCTGATTTTAGAGCAAAAGCTTTCAGCTTTTCACTGCTGAGTATGATGTTAGCTGTGGGCTTTATTATGTTGACATCTTATCTTGAAAAAATGCATTAGAAATAACTGCCCATCAACAGGGACCTTGTTAAAGCACCTGAGAGAAACCCAGGGGAGGAAAGTGAGGTGCTTGGGAGGCAGCAGCTCCACCCCCCAACGAATGTTCACCACAGCCATTTCTAACTGATGTTACGTACAAAACTGAAAACGACTCAAGTGTCCATCAACAGCAGAATGGAGTAAAAACAAAGTGTGATACACCCCCATAACGGAATACTACGTAGCAACGAAAAGGAACAAATTTCTGCTAGACATTGTTGAACCTCACCAGCACATCTACTGGAAGCCAGACAACATACACACACACACACAAAACAGACACACTGACAGACACAGACACATCCCCCCACTATAACTGCATGTTTATGAAGTTTGAACAGGGAAATCCAACCTTACTAAAAGAGAGTGGTTTCTTAGTCCACCTGGACCACTGTAACAGGAAACCATAGACTGGGGGCTTAAAAACAGCACACGTTCACTTTCACAGAAGTCCAGGATCATGCTGTGGAGGCTTGGTATCTGGTAGGGCCAGCTTCCTGGTTCTTGCTGTGTCCTCACAGTGGAAGGGGGTGAGGGAGTCCTGGGGTCTCTCTTGTAAGGGCACTGATCCTCTTCATGAGGACTCCAATCTCATGACCTAATCACCTCCCAAAGGCCCCATCTCCTGGTACCATCACCTTGGGGATTAGGTTCCAATATACAGATTTAGAAACATGCACAAGTGGTTAGCTCTAGGAAGGAGGAGTGCTGGGGAAGGGGGTCCTGGGGAGGCCGGGGCCCTGCACTTCTTGAGCAGGGGTGGGGCCCCAGCACTTGTGTGAGAGCTCACTGAGCCTCAGGCATATGTCTGTGCCCTCACACGAACACCCCTTTACTTCGAAGTGATCGTTTAGAAGCTACGATCAAACAGTGCAGCCACTGCCCTTGAATTGGGGGGTTTCTGCCTCACCCATCTCCTCCAGGGCCAGAGCGACGACAAACCACAGTAAAGGCCCCTCCGTTTCCCTTGCACACGTCTGAAGCCAGGAGTTGCCTCTAGGCTGTCGGCTCCTCCGAGGGTAAACCGAGGGTCACCCCCTGTTTGCCTCCACGTCCTGGGCCAAGCGTGAGCCTGAGGGCTGGGCCGTGCGTGCACATGCGGGACCCAGTGCCCGAGCGCGTGGCTGAGAGCTGAGCTCCCAGGAGCAGCCTGGAAGCCCCGCACTGAGTCCTCCCTTGGGCCCGACAGG
This sequence comes from Balaenoptera musculus, assembly GCF_009873245.2. Lineage (NCBI taxonomy): Eukaryota > Metazoa > Chordata > Mammalia > Artiodactyla > Balaenopteridae > Balaenoptera > Balaenoptera musculus. The sequence continues at coordinate 138,185,829 of NC_045789.1, read as the reverse complement.
TGTCTCAGTGCAGTCGCCCCAGCCCGGCCCGAAGCCTGGCCAGGGCTGTGAGGGACACAACAGCCGGTCGGGCCGGTGGCAGACATGACATGAAGGCCCAGGGTAGGGCCACCTCCTGTGTTGGACAGGCCTGGCGCCGGGCCAAGCGGCCCACGGAGGAACGAGGCTGCACCCAAGCCGCCTGTCATGGGGCCACCTCCCCACTCGTGTTCACGGTGCCCTGACAGAGGCCTGGCACGTTACCCTTGGCTTTTCTTGTAAGAACGGCTAACGGGTATCTGCACTTGGTGGGCCCCAGTGCTGAAGCTGAGATCAGACGTGGCCAAGACGGGAACACAGCGCCCGGTGGATCCTCTTGGAACCACGCGTGCTGTGGACCCGACCCTGAACTGGGCCTTCTCGCTGGACATGGAGCCCCACAGGCTGTCGGGCTCTTCCCAACCCTGACCTGCAGGCGCAGGAGCTCAGGTCAGAGGCCAGGGCACCATCCCCTCTGCCCTGCCGTCTCTACCCCATAACTAAAGCGCCAGACCAGGGAGGGCCCAGCCAAGCCCACCAGCCCCTCCTCCATCTCATGCCAGAGATCGGGGGGGTGGGGCTGGGGGCGGAAGAGGGGCCTTGGAGCTGGCACAGTGGCCTGGAGCCACTCACCTCACCTGAGACTGAAGTCCCCTGGCCCAGCAGACACAGTGAGATGGGACCCAGTGACACCTCAATGACCTCAAGGTTTAATTAAATACTGCAATATATTTGTAAAGACTTCTGTACATAGTATTTCCAGTGGCAGATTTTTAAGATTTTGATGCAAACTGTGACCTTGTAGCATAGGGGACCACCACTCCACGGGCAGCTGGGAACTGCGTTCTCAACCGAGGTGACGGCTGGCTGTGTTGAGGGCACGGGCCGCCAGCCGGGGGGTGGGCGGGGCGGGATCATGGAGCTCCTCCTCCCGGCCTGCGGCACTATCCTTCCCACTCAGGCCCCTCGTGGCCAGTCCCCATCGCGCCTTCCCTGAGGTTCTGCTGGTGACAAGCCACCCCTGAGCACCCAGGCCCATCTTCAGGAGCCGCCGGCCAGGCTCCGGGGCCTCAGAGCTCATTGTGGCGAGCCCTGGAGATACGGCTGGACAGGTCCTGCAGATGCTTCTTTACCTGCAGGAACAGCACAGGTGAACCAGTTAGCAGATCTGCTCATGACCCAAGATACGCAGCCTGTCGCTGAGAACTCCTCAGCTCGGTGATCCTGCTGTCCAAGTACCCACCCATCTAGAACGGATCATAAATAAATCATAAAGGCAGCTCACTAACCGCAAACAGCCCGCAAGGAACATTATGAACGGCTAGAAGCAGAAGAGCGACGAACAGCGCTGCTTCCGCTCTCCACCCCCCTCATCCTCATTTCTGCTTTCATTGATTTGGGCCCTTTCTCGTTTGCTTCTTGATGAGTCTGGATAAACGTTTATCAGTTTGTTTATCTTTCCAAAGAACCAGCTCTTAGTTTCATTAATCTTTTCTATTTTTCTTTCTTTTTTTTAGTCTTTATTTCTGTTCTGATCTTCCTGATTCCTTTCCTTCTACTAACTTTGGGTTTTGTCTGTTCTTTTTCTAATTCAACTGTAAGGTTAGGCTGTTTATTCGAGATTCTTACTTCTTGAGGTAGATCTGCATTGCAATAAACTTCCCTCTTTTTTTGCTGTGTCCTCTAGGTTTGGGAAAGTTGTCTTTTTGCTTGTCTTCAGGTATTTTTAAATTTCTTCCTTCATTTCTTCAGCAACCCACTGACTGTTTAGTAGCATACTGTTTAGCCTCTATGTGTTTGTGTTTTTTGGAGTCTAGTCTCAAGCTGTTGTGTTTGGAAAAGATGCTTGATATGATTTTCTTAAATTTACTGAGACTTGTTCTGTGGCCCAGCATGTGATCTGTCCTGGAGAATGTTCTGTGTGCACTTGAGAAGGATGTGTATTCTGCTTTTGGATGGCATGCTCCATCTATAGCGTTCATCTGGTCTAATGCGTTGCTTAAGGCCTGTGTTTCCTTACTGATTTTCTATCTGGATGATCTGTCCATTGATGTAAGGGGGGTGGTAAAGTCCCCCACTATTACTGTTACCGTCAATTTCTCCCTTTATGTCTGTTCATATTTGCTTTATGTGTTTAGTTGCTCCTATGTTGGGTGCACTTAAACAATTGTTACGTCTTCTTCTTGGATTGATCCCATTATGTAATGTCTACCTTTGTCTCCTGTTACAGTCTTTGTTTTCAAGTCTATTTTGTCTGGCGAGTACTGCTGTCCTGGCTTTGATTTCCATTTGCGTGCAATACCTTTTTCCACCCGCTCACTTTCAGTCTGCATGCCTCTAGGTCTGAGGCGAGGCTCCTGCCGGCAGCACATGTACGGGGCTCATGTAGGAGACGTCCTACAGGGCCCAGCACCGTGGTCCCCTCCGGTCACCAGGGCTTCATGCTCCGGGCGTGACCCCGTGGGCTGCGGGGGGCCTGTCTGTTGTGGCGGGCTGCCTACGGTACCACGTCATTTCAAAAGCAGCAAATGAAGACCCCGACTCGTCCACGGCTCCTGCCAGCTTGTCCTCATCACACGATGGCGGGCGCCACCGCCGCGGCAGTCCAAGGGCCTGGGCTCTGCTCTCTGTTCCTAGTTCACACAGAGCCCCGCAGGCTGGTGCTGCCGGCCTTCCGCGCAGGAGCCCGGGCCGGGCGGGGACCTGGGGAGGTCTCCTCTGGCAGCCCCGGTGCTCACGGCACGTCAAGAGTCCCTTCTCCACGGTCGGGGAAGCCAGGAGCACCGGCTCCCTCTTCATCCCCGCTGCGGAGTCCGTCACGGTGTCACCTGCAGGTGGACGCCCCACGAGGGGTGCCTGGCTTCCCCCTGCTTGGCTCTGCCAAACACAGGAAAGAATCCACACACTCCCTTCCTTCTTGGTACTTTGGTCTTCTTTCACTTTTCAAGTTTTGTTTATTTTTGAATAGATAACACATCCCTGCGCAAAAGGCACAAAGGAGGCTCCCTCCAGGGCCCAGCTCCTCCGTTTTCAATTTCCTGGGCATCTGTGGCGACGTACCATGCTCGTGCTGCTGGCTCTGCGGAGGGTCCACACCGCCCGCCCCTCCTTTTCTCACTTAACCTAAACCAGAGGCTCTGCTGCAGACGGGCCCTCACGTCTTAGTGCCTGGATTTGTGGGTTCACCACGAATGACCAGGGGAGGGAGGGCAGCGGCACCGCTAGGTCAGGTGTCCCCCAGCGAGGGGTGCTTCAGTCTCGATGTCCTGCACACCTGAGCGCTGTCTGGGGTTCACACGTCACCCCATAACGGAGCCAGCGCCCCCATTTGGGGTATTTGCAAGCCCCACTGAGCCGCATGTGAGGAGCGCCCCGCACGGGACCCCTGCCACTGCTCCGGAGCCGAGTACGGTCTCCTCGCGCCCCAGGCCGAACGCTTGGGAAACCGCTGGCTCCCGTGTCCACTCAGGAGCCTCCAAAGCCACGTGGGCAGCTCGCAGGAGCGCAGGACCTTCAGAACCAGTGACAGGCCACATATTTTGGGGGCCAGGATGCCAGTGGTGCGGCTGGAAGAGCCCGGCTCCAGCCCCGGCTGTCCGCCCACCGCCTGCCTCGCGCGTCTGCGCCTCTTCACTGCTCGCCTGGTTCAGAGCGCGGCCCTAAACAGACCCAGAGGCAGGTGGGGTGGGAAGGCCTGGGCAGTCCCTGTCCCGTGGCCGCTGCCCCCACCGAGCTCCGCGAGGGCGAGACAACCCCCTCCCTCTGCAGGGGGGAGCCGAGGCCCAGGGAGGGGAGGCCGGGGGGCCCGGAGGCCGGCGCGCTGGCGCTGACGGAACTGTCACGTGCCCGCTCCCGCGGAGGCCTGGCTGGCGGCCGCACACCCACCTTGTAGCCCAGCTCCTTGGTCTTCTCCTCCAACATGGCGTACCGTTCCTTGTTCCGGCTCACGTGCTCCTGGTCCCCAAAGCTCTCCACGTGTTTCAGTTTCTGATGGGAAATTTCCAGCTGCTTCTGGTAGTGGTTGTGCTTTTCAATTTTGGCTTCAAAGTGCTTAAGCTCTTCCTAGAATAATGTTTAAACAACTGAATTACCCCAACGTGCTCTTACTATCACCTAGGGTCCGTGATGGAACTTCACGGCTGCTTCAGGAGAACACCCAGGGCAGGTGGCTGCACGCTTGGGGCCGGGGCTCCCCCGCCCTGAAGGCTGCACACCCTGCGCCCGTTCCCCGTGCAGCCCGCCTGGGACAGCTCCGGGGGCCGAGCAGGGCGGCAGGCTCCGCCCTCCCGGCTGCCGCGCGATCATGAAGCAACACACATGGGAATCAGGTGAGCAGCCCTTCTCTCTAAAGGGACCCACGAGAACCTGACGGCCTTCAGGGGCCAAGGGTTGCAACCCTATGCGCTCCCTCCCCACTCCCACTGACCCCTCACCCTCTAGATGAATGGCACCTGCCAGGCATTTGGTTCCCTCTGGCCCTGACCCCATATCCAGCCTGACATGTGGCGCTTGAGCCCTGGGCACCCCTGCACTGTCCCCCGTCCTCTCCGTTCCCCAGGCCTCCAGGCTCCCCCCACCCCAGCGCAGGTGGGCCTCCAGGCCCGACCCCTACACTCCTCCAGCGCCCCGCAGGGGTGCCTCCAGGCCCATGTCAAGACACCTCCTGAACACGTCAGCGATCTTAACTCCCCAGGCCCCGGGCAGGCTCCCCTCTCCCTGCACTCCTGTCCAAGGAGACGGAAGCTTCACACCCACGGGCCTGTGCCCTTCCTTGATCCCTGACCCCCTGACCTGTGGCAGCTTTGCCACAGCAGAACACACCTGGAGGCAATGCCCAGGTGACCCAAAGACCCTTCCTCCCTCCGGGCCCAGCACCGCGGCCCCGCAGGGTCCTACTGGCTCCTCCTCCAAATCCCTCTCAATTCGCTCGTCCCACAAGCCCCGGCCTCACGCCCAGTGCACCCAAAACTGAGCAGATGCCCTGAAGCCACACTGTCTGTTCACCGGAGGCCAGCTTTGTCCCACACGGGTTGCCAACCAGGGCGGCAGAGGGACACAGAGGGCAAGGAGAGAGAATGTTCCTGTGAAAACGCTGATCTGCTGGGACTAAAGAAGAGGACCTTCCCCACATTATCAGAAAGTCCACTGGGAGAGATGCCGCCAGACCCCGTGGCCGAGGCCGTCCCTACCCGAAAGGCCTCCAGCTCCTTCTCGGTGAAGTTGGCCGACTGGGCCATGTCCCACAGGTCCAGCACCCGAGGCTCCTCGAACCCTGTGAAGGACCAAAGGCAGGCTTGGAGACCTGCACGGCGGCAGCCCGGGACGCCCGGGGCCACACAGGCCACCTGCACAGTGCACGGTGCTTGTGCGCAAGCGCCCTCTGGAAGCAGACCAAGCACTCCTTCCATGCACGTTCGGTCTGCGGATCCCGGGACCCGCTGAGGGGGCCTCGGCGATGCCCTCCCAGCCCCTGGTCGAGCCGCTGCTGCCCGGGGCACGGGAGCACTTGCGCGAGCCAGCAGGTGGAACGTTGCAGGGGGGTGCGGTTCAGACTGTGGGTACCCCTACCCGCAGCTCCAGGCTGAGGCTCAGGCACTGCCTGCCCCTGTAGCTCTGAAGCAAAGTAAACCAAATGGAAGGGACCCCGTGACTTCAGTCACCCCTCCTGCGAGCACGGGGCGAGGATGTGGGCTTGTCACCCGCCTCCCTCCCACGGCGGCCCGCCCGGCGGTCATCTCACCAGCTGTCCCACCTCCCCAGCGGCAGACCCTTCCTGCTGCCCGGGGCCCTGGGGCGCTGCTGGAGGGACTCGGCAGGCCAGCAGCAGGGGCCGGCTGGATGCAGCCCCGGGAGGGGAGGGGCCGAGGCACAGCATGAGCTGCCCGGCTCCTCCGCACGGCCAGGCCCTTGGGGTCCCTGCTCCCTGGCATTTCAGCAGATCAGCACAGCGGGTCCACACGGCAGTCTGGTCCCCTCACCACGGCGGGTGAGCGAGCCCAGCAGGGCAGAGTCGTGCCCCGGGGCACCCGGGCCATGTAGAGGGGCAGGGAGCCCACCTCGCGTCCCCGCTGCACCCCCGTGTCGAGAGCAGCACCCACCACCTGGCCAGTGCTCGGGAAACAGGCCGGAGAAGGAACGGACGGGCGACAGAAGACGGTACAAGAGCGCCTGGCCGGCTTCCTGCAAGCCCGCGCCAGGCTTGAGCCGCGGGCTCCCGCGGGAGACGCGCGCACAGGCCCGGGCCATCCTCCGGGGGGCGGCGCCCAGCGAGGAGCTCCGGCCTCGGCCCCCAGCAGCGAGCCGTCTGCACGGGAGCAGAGCAGCCATCCCAGCGCGCGGGGCCGCGGGCCCCCGTGAGGGTCAAAGGACGCCGTGGGGCTGGAAATAAAGGTGCGTGCACCTTCCAGGAGAGAGAGAGCAGCCCAGGTGTGGCCCTGGGGGCGGAGGGGCTGGAGGGGCTCCGCGGCCGTCACCCGGGTGCCGGGCAGCGGGGCGCGGGCTCACCGGCCTGGTCGCCGTAGCCCTGGAGGCTGACCCTCCGCAGGCGGTCGAAGCCCTGGCTGATGTCCCGCAGCTTGTCCTTCAGCTCGGCGTGGCCCGCCTGCAGCGCGTCCTCCTTGGCGCGGCTCACGTCCACGGGGCTGATGACGTTTTCGTGGATTTCTGCGGAGCCAGAGGCAGGAGGCCGTGAGGGCCGGCCCTGGGCCGCCCGCGGAGCTCCGTCTAGATGTCGTGGAGCGCCGCAGCCCCAGCCCCGCTGCCTCTCTCGGGGCGGGTCCCGAGCCCCCCACAAGTCCCCCTGAAGTCACGCCGGTGGTGACAGGAGCGGTGGCCCATGGCACCGCACAACAGGTTCATCTGAACCCACGCCCACAGACGCGCGTAGGCACCCCGACGGGCTCCTAAACGCTGAGATTCCTGCTCGGAAAGCTGGGAGGCCTGACAGCATGGCACTGCCCCCAGCCCCCCAGCAGCTCTGTTCTGGAACACTCTGGAGCCAGGGCCGCCTGCGGGGAGCACCTTCGGTCCTGCTCAGGGTCTCCAGCAGGACGTTGTACTCCTGGACCTTCTCCTTGTGATGCTGGAGCTCCCGCCACAGCTTGTCCAGTTCTTCACTGGAGAACTTCCCAGAGGTCTTCGCCTGGAAGGAAAGCCACCTCCAGTGAACACCCCCGTGGGCCGTGCTCACCTGTCCACACCTCGGGGTGCACCCTGCCAGCCATGCCCACCTGGGGTTAGTTACGCGGGTGCCCCTGTGGATCACTCCCGCAGGCCAGGCAGGACCCTTGCTCCTGGGTGGAGTGCTCAGGCCCAGGTCTCGGCCTTTATCCCCCTTCGCTAGGGGACGCGGGGGCAGGAAACCAAAAGCCAAGGCCCGACGCCTCCAAGGCAGATGGCAGCGCCGAGGGTACCTTGTGCCACAGCTTCTCCAGCCGGGGGTCCTCCAGGCTGTGGTCGGCGGGGCCGTGGCTGATCAAGTTGCTGCTCACGGCCCGGGCGTCCTTCCTCCCGTCCAGACCGTACTTGGCCAGGATGACTAGGAGAGTGTGGGAGGGGGTCGAGGCCGTGGTCTGGGGGCCGCCCCTTCCTCCGCCCGCCCAGCTCTCCTGCCCACTCAGGACCCAGCGGAAGGAGCGTGAACAAACCCAGGGTCCCGCTCCGCCAACCCCCGCCAGCACACACTGGCGGCCTCGGGGCTCCCGCCGCGTGCTTCCGGCCAACCCCTCCGTCCCCCGACCCGCGGTGGAGAGCGCGCGCGGCAGGACGGGCTCAGCTCCCCGGCACTGCCTGTAGGACCAGCCTCACAGGCTTGCAAAACCAAACCCGCAGCCCGTTCCTGTCGTGGGCGAACTCCAGCGAGGGCGGGAGAGGACGACAGTTCACTGAATGGACGGGGCGGTGACCAGGGGAAGCTCTTCCACGGCCCAAATCATATTTTTATTTGCAGAAAAGATTTTCTACAAGGAGAAACCTCAGCGTCGGCAGCTTCCGGTGGAAAGTTAACAGCGGTAGCCGGGAGGGGACACTGGCTCCAGCCTGCTGCTGGCCGGTCACTGTGGGGCAGCGACCAGGTGTCGTCTGTCAGTAGCGCCACGACACAGCGCCGCCCAGAGGCCTGCGTCTCAGCACCAGCGTCACCAACACGACGCGGCGGGTGCCTCGTGGACCCGGAAGCAGCCCTCAGCCCTCCTCAGCGGGGCCGGGCTGCTGGCTCTGCCCTGGAGGACGCCCCTCCCAGCATCTCCTCCCGCCCCGCCCGCCCTGCTCTGAAGGAACGGGCGTCCTTCCTCCCGTCTGCAGACAGTCCCCACTGTCTCCTCCAGGCCACACGCGGGCCCCTCTGGATCCGGGCTTCCCTTTCCCCTGTGCTCGATCCCTGAGGTCCTCATCCGAGCAGTGGCCCACCTGACCCCTGACCCCCAGCACCCCCTCTGACAAGTGCTGGACACGAGTGGTCCCCACGGGGGCCCCGCGGCCCACCTGCGTGGCCTCCACACCCAGCTCCTCGCCCTGGGGCCCACCCTCAGCTGAGCCAGCCCAGGGAGTGCCCTGCTCAGCCTGACCTCGCCCCCTGGGGCTTCACCTCCCGGGGCTTCACCTCCCTGTCTACACTGCCTGTGCCTCAGAACTCACCCTGCCCAGAAGCTCAGCCCACTGGGAGCCTTGAGAGTGAGCTGTGATGAGTGAGTGTTCCTGGAGTCCAGCCTGCGGTGCGGGCATCGCGGGGAGGGAGCTGACCACCAGCCGCCTCTCCCTGCCCCCCACGCTCCTCCATCTCCCAGCCCCGGGCCACCTGGACGCACCGGGAGCCCTAGATGCAGGGTGGGCCACAGGGGCCACAAGGCTCGGACCGGCGAGGGCTGTGCTCTTCACACGGCCAGACCCTGGGAACAGCCCCGCTTCCTCGTCCAGGTGACCGTGGGCATCTGGCCATCCCAGGCGCCTCCCTGGACCAAGCAGCCCTGGTTGCTTGTGCGCTAACGCGGCCAGACGTCCTCGCCCTGGCCCTCCCTCCCACGTGCCAAGAGCCTGCACGGGACAGCCTGGCAGCTGTGCCTGCCCGTGGCTGAGGGTCACCTTGCCAGGGCCAGGCTCACGAGGACAGCCCCGACTCTCGTCTTACCCACAAACCAAGTCAGAGTAAGAAGCTGGGACCCGAGCCTGGGTGACCGCTGCCCTTGGACTGAGAAGAGACATACCGTTGAGACTGCGGGCAAGCTTTGCCTCTTTCTCTCCATCTTCATCCAGGCCTTCAGCCTTCAATTTCTTCCACTTGAACTCGTCCCGTTCTTGTATCTTCAGATCAGCATGGAGCTCGGACAACTTCAAAGGAGGAAGATCAAGCTGCAGGAGGAGAAAAGAGGACACGTGATCCCCAGTTGAACGATGACCAGCGACAGCGACCTCGGAGGGCAGACGCCAGAGACGGGGAGGCGGAGCCAGGGTCCCAGGTGGCCAAAATCCTGCATGTGCTCCCGCACGAGAACCTCAAAGGGACCTCTGCCCGCAGCGTGAAGACCACCGGCCCTTACACCCCGAGGCCGCTCTCCAGCCTCGTCAGATCCCAAGTCCCCAGGGAGCCGCCCGCCACCAGCGGCCTGAGTGTGCAGGTGCTGGTGGCCCAGGGGCTCCTGTCGCAGGACGCCTCACCTTCCCAGCCGGGGCCCTGGGGAGGCTGCGAGTGCGGGGCTCCCCCTGGGTAGCCCTTGGGCGCACCGGCTCCCCGGATGGCCATGCCACCCCAGGCAGGCGCTCCCCGCAGATGACAGGACAGCGGGCGAGGGCGCCGGGACCTGACCCCTGCGCACTTTCCTGGCTGTCCACCTCCCCAGGCGCCAACGTCCGGGCCGGAGCCCCGAGCTGCAGACTGGTGCCCAGCAGCGTCCGAGGCTCTGTGTCTCACAAGGGTGAGCCGTGATCTGGTGCCAGCCTTCCTCTGAAACGTGGAGGCCCGCGGGCTCAGGGCTGGAGGCGCCCCGGGCGACAGTGGTGCCCCCAACGGCAGGCACGGAGCCCAGGCAAAAAAGGCCACTCTCCGGACCCTCCTAACCTCCTTAACTTGAAGTTAAATGTTAATGGCTCCCGTGAAAAGAACCGGTTAATAGACACCAAATGCAAAGCAGGCTCTGTCAAATATTAAAGCGGAGTAAATCACCTACACCCATGAGACAAGCAGCTGGGCAGGAGGAAGCCGCTCTCAGCGGCGGGCCGGGCCCGCATCCTGGACGCCCTCGGCCCAAGGCTCAGGGTGAGCACAGCGCCCTCCACGGAGCTGCTCTCAGCCCGGGGCCTCACGAGCCCGGCACCTTCTCCTCTGCCTCTGCAACTTTCACAATCACCCTGCAGGCTGCTCGGGTAAACTGAGGCCCAGGGAGGTTAAGAACTGGCCCAGGACACACAGCGAAAGGTCACTGGGTACTTTATCCTTTCTGCTGCTACCGTAAATGGGATTGTTTTGTTAATTTCCTTTTCAGAGAGTTTGATGCTGGTGTACAGAAATGCAACCAAGGCTTGTATGTTGATTCCGTATCCTGTAACTGCGGTGACTTTGTTAACTAGATCTAAGTTATTTCGTGAAGTCTTTAGGGTTTTCTGCATATAAGATCACATCATCTGCAAACAGATACTTTTACCTCTTCCTTTCTGATTTGGATGACTGTCATTTCTTTTTTCTTCCCTAGCTGTTCTGACTAGAACTTGCACTACTACGTTGAATAGAATGACCTGATTTTTTAAAAAAATAGGTGAAGACCTTGAATAAATATTGCTCCAAACACAACATCCAAATGGCCAACAGGTACATGGAAAGACGCTCCACGTCACGAATCATCGGGGAAATGCAAGTCCAACCCCAATGAGGTACCACCTCACACCCATGAGCTAATGGTTACTATGGGAAACAAACAGAAAACAACAACTGTTGGTGAGGATGAGAAGAAAAGGGAACCCTCGTGCACTGCTGGAAGGAATGCAAACTGGTGCCGTCACTGTGGAGAACAGTACGGAGGTGCCTCAAAAATGAAGACGAGAACGATCAATACACTGTGATCCAGCAATCCCACGTCTGGGTATTTATCTGAAGGAACTGAAATCAGGACCTTGAAGAAAGATCTGTGGTCCCATGCTCACTGCAGCACTATTCACAACAGCCAAGAGGGGATGGAAGGTGCGGGTCAAAGGGCACAAAGTCAGTTATGCAGCGTCAGTCCCAAGGCTCAGTGCACAGCACAACACTCTCCGCTATTTACATCGCGTACTTATTATTCAAAAATTCGCCAAGAGGGTAGATCTTACCTTAAGTTCTTATCTCACACACACACACACACACACACACACACACACACACACAAACTGGAGGGCGGGAGGATACTCTGGGAGGTGACGGGTGTGGGTGCATTCACGGCACAGATGGGGGTGCTGGTTTCAGGGATGTACACTTACCTCCAAACTCATTAAATACGTACAGCTTTTTGGAGGTCAACCATACCTCAAAAAAATGGTAAAAAACCAAACCAAAACAAAACAAAAAAACCGAAACAAGTCCCTGGGAACCAGCGTCCACGCAAGCCTCGGCCTCCAGCCACAGCTCCGCACTCTGAGCTGAAAGCCCCCTTGCTCACAGCGTCCCTAAGTCCGCGAAGCAGCCCCGAGGACAGAACACAGCCCTGCCCGCCTCTAAGCTGCTGTAGGGACAGGAGTGCCGGGTGTACAGGTGACTCCTGGTCGCTCGGCCGGCCCTCCCTGAGTCCTCCCTGGAGCAGAGGATGTGGTGCCTGGGTGCAGAGAACAAGGCCGCACACAGGGACAGCGGGGTTGAGACATAATTCACGCGCGCGCGCGCACACACACACACACGCACACACACGCACGCACGCACGCGGCAACCCCGGAAGGGAGACGCCATCCAGACATCTCCACAGGGGCACCCCCCGGGACGACTTCCCACGGCTTCACCCACCCCCCAGAGCTCCAAGGACGGCTCCGGCCGCTCCCTGCTCAGGAGCCTTGCGACACCCCGGGAGAGGTCACAAGACCCACGAGGCTCTGGAAGTAACCCTGTGCCTGCCGTCTGGCCCACAGCTCTTCTAAAGCGCTTGGATCAAGAAGAACTGCACAATTTCACAGCAAGTCAAGACTGGAGATGCTGGGCTGTGATGAAGCAACACCAGTAGTTCCCTGGTAGTCTCAGGGTGGGGAGGCCCCCTACCATGCCATCTGTGGACCAAAGCGGGACTTGCCCCCCACCCCCGTAGAAGGTGGGCTGGAAAGAGAGGGCGAGGCGGGCGCCTTCATCAGACTCGTCTCCCTCACCCTGGGTACACGCTAGGCATGACATACTATGAAATTGTTTCATATTTAGAAAACAAAGAAACACTTGATGTTTTCAGAGAGCACGTTATCCAAGGCTGAGAACCCTGGCACAGGTGTGCCGGGCGCCCCTCACCGCCCTGGGCACCGGCTCTGAGCAGCAGGAGTGCCCACCCTGGCCTGGCACGGCTTGAGGACTGCACAGCTCGCCACCCGGGACCAGCTCCGCCGCCGCCCTTGAAGCTTCTCAGCCTAGAGGGCCTGGGACAGGCCAGCTAGTATTCCGTGGGTCTGCCTACCCGCGCGAGGCGTCCGATGTGAGGAGGGACCCAGAAAATGCCACCAGGCATGGACCCCACCCTGGAAGGTCTGCACATTTCGTTCAGAAGAGACTTGTACGTGCAATTGTAGAATTCAGGGCCAAGGGGCCCAGAAAGGTCATCCAGTTCAAGGCCTGTCCGTCCAAGCCTGGGGCAGGGTTGGGGTTCCTGGAGAACCGAGTCAGACTCTCTCGGACAGATGTGACCTGAGGCTGCTCAGGTCAACAGCGGACTGAGCATGGGGGGGTGGCGGGTTCAGGCGGGTGCAGCTCGAGGGCAGGTGACGGCCAGGAGGTGTGAAGAGGCTGCCCAGGCTGGCAGATGCAAAGCAGCATCTGGACGGACAAGGCGGGGCTGACCAGGACAGCCCTGCAAGCAGAAGGGCTCAGGGCAGGTTCCTGGACACAAGATCCCCTTCCTCCAGGAAGCCCCCCTGGTTCTCCAGCCCAGAGTGCTCTCTCTCACCCGGGCAGGCTGCACACACACAGTGGGCCCTGACAGCTGGGCCCCCCGCAGAATCCTCAGGGCCACTGGTCTGGGAACAGCGCTGGGCCTGGGGGCATCCACTCGCCCCTGCCTGCCCTGCAATCTCCCTGCCACATCCCTTCCCCAGCCTTTGCCCCTCCCCCCGCCTTTCTTTCCCGCCGGTTTCTCCTCTCTTCCAAAACTTAGTCCTTACTTTGTTTTACTCTCCTTCTCAAGGACTCGGGAATGCTTAAAACTGGAAGACTGGATCTAAAGACGCTGAGGCCCACAGGGTTGGGGGGAGTTTGTAAATGGCCATTTCACTAAAAACAAACCCCACCTAACAAAGGAGGGGCCGTTATGTTAACGAGGAGGCCGATGGTCCAGGTCACACCCCAAGCAGCAAGCTGTAGTCCCAATTCTACCCCCAGGCGGAGTGACCTTGGAGGCGCCCTTTGCCCTCTGGGCTTAGTTGCTTTCTTCTCTAAAATGAGAACAGTCAGTCGGATTTAGTTCACTAGCGTCTTAAGTTTCAGGTGTTCTCCTCTCACCTCACCATCTCCCCTCACCCGATTTCACAAGAACTGGCTTGCTTCTAGGATTTCTGCTGTCCTTGGGCTTGCTTCATGCTCAGTATCCCCCGTTTTTCTTGTTTCTCCATACAGAGAAATACGATGTAGGAGAAAAGGCAAAAACCTGCAAGGCAGGAGACCTGGAGGGATCTCGGCCTCAGCTGCAAAGCTGCCAGTTCAAACTGGCGGGGCAGCCCTTCTGCCCAGGCACCAAGGCCTCCCCAGCCTTCGCCTGTCATCACCAGACCAGGGTCCCTTTTCCCGGAGGCGCCAGGCAAGGGGTACCCACACCTACATCTGCGGGCAGGTCTGAGGCTGTCAAAGGCTCAAAGCCCCGGCCCCGTAGACCCCCAAAGTTAGAGGAGATCCGGGCCCCGGGGACCCCAGGATTAGAAGAGACCCCGATCCGGGCTCCGCTGATCCCAGGATTAAAGGAAGCCCCTGCCCCGCGGACCCCCGAAACTAGAGAAAGCCCCGGCCCCGCGGACCCCCGAGGTAGAGGAAGCCCCGGCCCTGCGGACCCGCGAAACTAGAGAAAGCCCCGGCCCCGCGGACCCCCGAGGTAGAGGAAGCCCCGGCCCCGCGGACCCCCGAGGTAGAGGAAGCCCCGGCCCCGCGGACCCCCGAGGTAGAGAAAGCCCCGGCCCCGCGGACCCCCGAGGTAGAGGAAGCCCCGGCCCCGCGGACCCCCGAGGTAGAGGGGCCCGGCCGCCGCTCACCCGCTGGGCCTTCTCCCACAGCTGGTTCAGCTTCTCCATGCGGAACTCCCCCCCGGTCTCGCGCTTCGAGGAAGGCTCGGGCTCATTCTTCTCCCGCGAGTACTTGCCGCCGTGGCCCGCCGCCGGCCACGGCCCGAGGAGCAGCAGCAGCAGTAGTAGCGGCGGCCGCCGGAGCTCGCGCAGCCCGATTCGAACCATCCGCGCCGCCATCTTCCTCCTCCAGATGCGGAGACCCCGAGAGCTGCGGGAGGGAAAAGGCCCTAGCCCGGCCCCGCCCACCAGGCCCCGCCCCGCCCCGAGGCCCCGCCGCGCTGCCTCCTGGGAGTTGTAGTCTCTCCCCCGCGCGGCCTGTCTAAGAGAGGCGGCCGGCGGACTACAAGGCCCGGGGAACCCTGCGGAGGCACGGGGGCGTTTCCTAGGCAACCACGCCGCGGCCTCATGACGCCGGCGCCGCCGAGTGCGGCTAGTGCTGCCCTAGCTGGGGTGGGTTTGCTGCGGACTTGGTGGAGAAAAGAGCCCCGACCCCGCAGCCCGGATTGACCGGAGCGCCCTTTCCCTTCGACTCCGTAGAAAGAGTAAACAGTTCAGAAATCGGGAGCGTGTCTGCTGCACCTTAGATTGTTTCTGTGTCATCTGCCTTGGTCTGAGCCTTCCTTGTCATTATGGTCTCCGGAAGGTGGCCTCTGCTCGGCACTCCAGCGTCAGTGTCTCTGTCAGGAACTCTAGACCCACCCAGCCCGCTCCTTCACTTGTCAGAGGAAAACAGCGGAGGCACAGGGAGCCCCAGGGGTCCGGGGTCTTCTCACTCCCGTCCCCCCGAAGCTTTCCCCATGACCCAGGAGCGCTGGCACCCCAACACTTGTCTTTGAACTGCATCCCGCTTATCTTCCATGCACTTGTTCTGTATTAGAGAGACTTGTGTACCTGTTTGCTTTCTTCCCACCTGCTGTTGTCTAGTAAATCGAGCAAAATTGAACGCAGCCAATTTGATGGGGCCAGTGAGCCGGTCAGTGACCTGGGGGAAGAGCAGGAAACGGAAAGAGTGAGAAGCAGATTGCTGCCCTAAAGTAGCTTATAGGGTCGGGTAGAGGCACCCCCTAGGTGCTTTGATGGTTCGAGAAGGGACAGGGTGAGCCCATCTGGTAAGGACGCTGGACTGTGCCTGGGAGGTAGTGCAGGCAGATGGGGGACAAGGGAGTCCCCAAAGAAAGAGAACCAGGCATAGCTTTCTTGACATAAGAGAAGCCACTTTAGGTGTAGGCCATGTTGTAATCTAAGCCTGGCCACAATGCTTGCCTTTGCGAAAGAACAGGTCTCAGTAGTTAATGATTTTAAGGAAACAAAAGAATGTAAGAGCAAACAGCTATTACCAGGCCAGGAAAATAATTCAACCGTATCGGAGATACTAAATCAGTCATAAAGACTCCCAGTTCTGTTTCAAAGGTAAAGATTAGTCTGATACGTATTCTCGAGCTGTTTTACAGGGTCCGAACCTCCTCGGACAATCGACCACCAGACTAACTGGAGCCAGAGAATGGACGATACTGATCTTTGCCGGCTTCAATCAACGAAGACCTGGACTGTCAACCTAGGATGACTCTTGCCCCAGTTCTATGCTAAATTCCTCCTGCACAAGCCCCCTCATGAATATGCATGTTCCCTTAGCTTAAAGCTTCCCCAATTTTGCTGTTCAGGGCGACACTGTTTTGGGAAGTAGCCTCGATGTTCTCCTTACTTACTGCAAGTAATAAATCCTTCTCCCACTTCTTGACTTGACTGTGTGTTTTGGCTTGACACCCACTAAGAGGCAAACCCAGTTTTTAGGTAACAGGAGAGCATTCCAAGTGGAGGGTCGATGAGGGCAAAGGAAGGGAGTGGAGAAAACCTGGGCGCCTTGGGAGGAATTGTTTTTTTTTTTTTTGGCCGTGCTGCACCAGCTTGCGGGATCTTAGATCTTAGTTTCCCGACCCAGGATTGAACCTGTGCCCCCTACAGTGGAAGTGTTGGGTCTTAACCATTGGACAACCAGGGAAGTCCCAGGAATTGATATTTAGTTACTTTTTTTTTAATTGAAGTATAGTTGATTTATAACGTTGTGTTAGTTTCAGGTGTACAGCAAAGTGTTTTAGTTTTATATATATATATATATATATATATATATATATATATATTCTTTTCCAGATTCTTTTCAATTATAGGTTATTACAAGATATTGACTATAGTTCCCTGTGCTATACAGTAGGTCTTTGTTGTTTATGTATTTTATATACAGTAGTGTATAACTGTTAATCCCAAACTCCCAATTTATCCCTCCCCCCTCTTTCCCCTTTGGTAACCATAAGTTCATTTTCCATGTCTGTGAGTCTATTTCTGTTTTGTAAATAAGTTCATTTGTATCATTTAAAATTTTTTTAAATTTTTATTATTTTTTTAAAAAAATTTATTTATTTATTTGGTTGCGCTGGGTCTTAGTTGCAGCAGGCGGGCTCCTTAGTTGTGGCATGCAAACTCTTAGTTGTCCCGTGGCATGTGGGATCTAGTTCCCTGACCAGGGATTGAACCCGGGCCCCGTGCACTGGGAGCTCGGAGTCTTAACCACTGCGCCACCAGGGAAGTCCCTGTATCATTTTTTTTTTAGATTCCACATATAAGTAATATCATATGATATTTGTCTTTCTCTGTCTTATTTCACTTAGTTTGATAATCTCTAGGCCCACCCATGTTGCTGCAAATGGCATTATTTCAGTCTTTTTCTCAGCTGAGTATGATATTTAGTTACTTTTAAATCGTAGCCTGTGTTATTCCAGAAAAGGGTTTAAGGTGCCTGGAATTAAGGTGATGTGCTGTCCTTCCTGCCTCATGTCCAGTATCTTGAGAGCCATTGTTTCATATATTTTATCCAGTTGTTCAGTTGTTTCAGGCAAAAGGGTAAATTCCATCCATGTTACTCCATCTTGGTCAGAAGCACAAGTTCCCAGCTGCTTGGCTATTAACAGTTAATGCACTTATCCTGTTTATTAGTTACATTAGGCTAACTACTATAACAAAATACGTACAACAAAATGCATGAAGGCCCCCAGGGGAGAGATGTTTCTTCTTCCTCGTGTTCAAATCTGAAAGGCAGACGCTCCTAATCAGCAGGCAGTCCAGGTGGTGATGCAGGGACCCAGCCTGCCCCATCTTCAATGCAGGACTTCCAAGATGCCTTCCCTCTGGCAGAAGAGGGCAGAGCACGGGTGTGTGTCTTGTCACCGTTCTTCCAATCGGGTGCCCACATTTTTAAACACTCCTCGGTGTGCGTTCTACATGTCAAAATAGGAACTCTTCTTTTCAGTGAGTGAATTGCACTCAGAGCAGGCCTGGCACCGAGCAGGTGCTCCAGGTGAGGCCCGTCTCTGCCCCTCGGCTTATCTCCCAAGGTTGGACGTTGGTTTTCAGTAGCTGCCGACTCGACCTCTTCTTCCTCAATTCAGGGCGCCCACCCTGCCCGGCCCAGGCTGGGTGCTGAGGACTCCACGTGGAGCAGAAACCCCTCCCTGCCTGCTGTGAGGGCGCAGGTGCGTCCATCCACAGACAGACACAGTGCTGGGGGAGCCCTCGACCTGTGTCGCAGGAATTGGCTGCATCCATTGCCTGCTGAGGCAAAGGGAGGCTGTGCTTGGGGGCCGCCTCCCTGAGCAAAGCAAAGCGCTCACCTCGGGGGCCATGGCGTCCGGGCTGGGTCAGCTTCCAGGAGCGAGTGTTTAAGGGCCGGCTGACTTATAGCTGTTGGAGACTTGCCTCATCCTGCTGCTTCTCCCTCTGTATGTCACGTTCAAGTCTCCCAGGCCAGCCTTGCCTGTGCGGCTCTGTACATCCCTTCTCTGACCCTTCCCGCATGGCCCCCTGACCCCCTAGACCCTCCAGCTGTGCCCTTCTGAGCCACGACACCGCCATATCCTAGACCTTTTGTCTGAACCTTGACCTTGCTCTAACTGAAAATGGGTGCGCCCCTGTCCTTCAAAGACAGCATCCCTCTTTAACTCTCTCCCCTTATCATCCTCAGTGATTTCAATTTCCAGGTGGGTGATCCATCCACCTGCTCTCCTCTGATGAACTTGACCTCCAACCTACCCCAGCCACCTACTCCTATGGCCAGACCACTTTGTGACCCATTACGTGAACTCTACCTGCCTCCTGAACACAGTTCCAAGCACCCACGCAGCAATCACACCACCTGTGTTTCCAGTAGACCCTCCAGTGCCCTGCCCCAAGAATCCTTCAGCCGCTGGGATTTATAATCTGCTGACCTGGTAACATTTGTACTGTTCATCACCGTCTCTTGTCCTCCTTCTCCCCTGCCAGCTATTATGGTGGGTACCCAACAGTTTTGGCAACAATTGCCAGTTCCCTCAAATCTTCTCTTCATCACACCAATAACTCCAGTTGTCCCCACGGGATGTGGGCCATGAGCCAGCCTTTCTTTTGTGTCTTTGTCTTGTGCTTCTGTCCATGTCTTCTTCCCTCCTGGACCATATGTTCTCTGAGAGCAGTGACTGTGTTTCCTGCATCCTTGTCTCCAGCACAGGGCTGGGCTCAGAGTTGGTGCTCAAAGAAGGTATGTGGAATGGATGGATAGATGGATAGATGATGGATGTATGAATAGATGGATGGGTAGATGTGTAAGTGGCTGGAGGGATGGAAGGATGGATGATGAATGGATGGATGGATGGATGGATGGATGGATGGATGGAGGGATGGATGGATGTAGGGATGGGTGGATGGATGGATGGAGGGATGGGTGGATGGATGGAGGGATGTGTGGATGGATGGAAGGATGGAAGGATGGAGGGAGGCATGATGAATTCTTCCCTTGTTCCCAGACTGGTCCTAGAATATGCTGCCTTTTCTTCAAAACAAGGCGTCACACAGCCCTTGGTGATGATGGGCAAAGGAATAGATGGTGAAGGTCTCGTACCCACTTCAGATCCAGAACAGTCCTGGGGGAGGCATCAGCTATCAGGATGTGCTGGCTGATGAAGGGGGCTGGGGCTGGGGGTTGGGGGAGAGAAGGCAGCCCAAAACCTTTTCCAGGCTCCAGACAGCTCCCCACTCCCCTCTGCCCCCCAGTGTTTCTTTTTTTCAATTTCTTAACTTTTAATTTATTTTTATTTTTGGGCTGTGTTGGGTCTTTGTTGCTGCCTGCGGTCTTTTCTCTAGTTGCGACGAGAGGAGGGGCTACTCTTCCTTGCGGTGCGCGGGCTTCTCATTGTGGCAGCTTCTCTTGTTGCGGAGCACGGGCTCTAGCACGCGGGCTTCAGTACTTGCAGTGCATGGGCTCAGTAGTTGCGGCCCCCCAGCTCTAGGGCATGCGGGCTTCAGTAGTTGTGGCTCGTGGGCTTAGTGGCTCCACGGTATGTAGGATCTTCCCGGACCAGGGCTCGAACCCGTGTCCCCTGCATTGGCAGGAGGATTCTTAACCACTGCGCCACCAAGGAAGTCCCCCCACCCCCAGTGTTTCTGCAGACTCTGGTATCCTGGTCCCAAGGGGATGGGGGCTGGCCTGAAGCCTCTCCCACCCAGGTGTGTACTGTGGTGAGGACATGGGGACCCCTCCCCTGCTTTCTCCCACCCCCTGCTCCCGTGCCCTTTGCTCTCCCTGGGGTCTCCTGCGCTGGCAGCCCCGGGAAGCACCTCACCTGGGTGCCTGGGTCATCGCTCAGCACTGCACCCCTGCATGAGGGTGATTAACTTGTCCGTTATCAACTCCTACTTAGTGGTTCCGACATGAAACTCCCACCAGGCTGAAACTTGGCAAGGAAAAGCATTTTAAAAAGTTGACGTTTCTGTAAAAGTTCATCCTCCTCCGCGCTCCAGCCTCCCCCAAAGAGACGTGCACTCAGGTACTTTTTCTGTGAATCCAACTTTGCAACGCCCGCTGAGGTGCAGTTAAATTGGCTCTGGGCCCAGCCCCTCGCCGTGGCCAGGACTCTGCCTCGAGACTTGTGCTTAGTGCCCCTGGCACTGCCCCCCCCCGCCACCCCCCGGTCACCTGAGTACTTCCCTAAGTGGCCCAGTTCCCAGGGCCCCATCTCAATGGGTGGTTGCACTTGGGGGGGGGGGAAGGACATCTTTTCTGATGACAATAGTGACAGGTGCGTGACTCGAGAAGGTCACACGCTTCTGGGACCGCAGCAGACACCTGATGGGGACAGCACAGCTGGGCCTCCTGCCCTCAAGAGAGGGAGTGAGGGCCTCTATGCCTAGCGACAGTTGTGTGGGTGCCTGGCTTTCTGCTAGGAAGTGTCCCATGAACACCCCCATTTACAGAGGAGAAAATTACGGTTTGGCGTGGTGAGGTCACTTGTCCAAGGTCAGACAGCTAGAAAGTGGCAGAGTCAGGATTCGAACTCATGTCGGCTGATCTAGCCCGGGACACAATGATTCTGCTTCCTCTCATCCTGCCCTCCGACCCCTAAGGTCAACTGCTATGGTATTTGTCATAAAGCCAGAGGTTCATTCGTCCACTAAGCAAGTACTGTCGAGCCCTCACCGTGGGTCAGGGGCTGTTTTGGGGGCCGGGGACACAGTGGCAAACAAACAACTAGAGTCTCTGCCTTTGGGAGGTGTGAGGGCGTGCCCCTTCTAGGGCAGGTGCGTGCAGTACTCTGCTGAGCGGTCAGCAGGAGGTGCTGACAATGAGCTGTCCCATCGCTGAGTGACCCGGCCTCCCTGAGCATGGATCCTAGACCAGGCGTTAGGAGAGCACGTTTTCCACTCAAGACTTGATTCCTGCCGCCCAGGAGGCACTGTGCGACATGTGGGACCTTAGCTCCCCACCAGGGATGGAACCCATGCCCCCTTCAGGGGAAGCGCGGAAGCGCCAGGGAAGTCCCACGAAAGTGATTTCTAAACTGCCATGGTGACGTGCCCTGGAGCCCCTCCTGCCCAGGCAGGTGCGATGCTGGCCCCTGCCAGGTTAAACCACCCGGCACGAGTGAGCCCGGGGACCCCTCCCTCCCCAGACTTCCTCCTCCTTAGCGGTAAGGTAATCGCTCTCCTATGTTTACTGTCATCAGTCCCTTGCATTTCTTTACAACACTGATCGTGTCCCTGAACAATAGGGTTTGGTTTGCACTTTGTACGCGTGGACTCACACCTCGTGTATTCCTCGCACCTTTTTCCCTCCGCCAATGTCACGACCTACCCCGTTGGCGAGACGCGTCCCTGCCCGGAGGAGCTCTGTTTCCTGCATGCTCAGGGCTGCAGGCAGGCGTCTCAGGAGTACGCCACACCCCCTTCATCCAGTCCAGTGATGACGGCCCCCTGGGTGGTTCCTGGTCTCTGGCGACTGTCAACAAGGCTGCTGAGAGCAGGTGCGCAAGCTTGCATTCTGTGGAGTATTTGCCCAGGAGCGGAATTGCTGGGTCCCCTGGCTTGCGTGTCCGCAGCTTGGACAGCCAAGCCCACCCTGTTCCCTCCGTGGCCACAGGCACCTGTGTGCCCACGGGCAGGGCGTAGCTGTGACAGGCTCCCTGCCTGGATTCTCTAACAGCATCTTCCTGACTGTTAAGGCACTTCTCCGTCTGTATCAGTTCCTCCTTTGTGAAGCCCCCGAAGCTCTTTATATAACCTAGACACTCGCGCTTCGTCATTTTGTGTGTTGCAAATGTCTTCTCCCATCCTGCGGCTCGGTTTTATTCTTTTACAGGCGTCTTTTGATGTACAGGCAGCTTAATATACCTGAAATTATCAACATTTTCCTTTGATTGTTACCGCTTTTTGTGTCTTTCTTAAGGGAGCTTTTCCAACTTCAAGGTCATGAACACATTCCGTATTATCTTCCAAAGGCTTTGTAGCTTTGCCTTTCACGTTGGAGTCTTTACTCCACCTGGGATTGATTTTTGAGGATGGCTTTAGGTAGGAGCACACCGCCCCCCAACCCCTACCAGCTTTGTCTTAAATCAAATGTCCGCATAGACAAGGGTCTGTTTTGGGGGTCTTTATTCTGTCCCACTTGTTTCTTAGTCTTCCCTGTGCCAACCCCACACCATCTTGATGATGAAGGGCCATCATGTGCCCTGATGTCTGGTACAGCAAGACCCCACCTCTTATCACTTGGTGTTTCAGCCATGCTTGTGTCCTGCAAACGTCACCTTCGTCCACCATCTGCTGCCCTCCCTCCCTCCCTCCTGCCCACCCCCAGCATCCCAGTGCCCCCCACCTGCCCTGCTCTTCGTGTCCCCAAAGCAAACATCTACTATCTGGTCACACCGGGAAATTCGCTGACGTGCTGTGTTGAATGGCAGTTCCGTTGGAACGCAAGCTGCATGAGGCAGGATCTTCGCTGATTTGATTCTGTTGTCTCCCAAGTGGCAGGAGCAGTAAACACTTGTTGAATTGAATCTGTGTTTCCATGTTAATCTTGGAATCAGTATTTTAAGTTCCACAAAAACTTGGTTGGGATTTGGATAGAAATGTCTTTGGTTCTATAAATCGATATGGTAAGAATGAATGAATTTGGAGAGGATCTATATTGAGCTGTCCAATCCATGAACATGCTTATCTCCATTTATTTAGACCTTTTTTTTTTTAATGTGTCTGACAGTGTCTTAGAATCTTCCTTATAGTGATCTGCTACATTATGCCTAGACTTTAGATATTTTTGATGCTGTTATAAATAATGTCTAATTATGAAATTTTATTTTTCCAACATTGTTGCTAGTATACAGAAGTAAAGTTGAATATGGCACATAGATTTTGGGTCCAACGACTTTGCTGAACTCTCTATTCATTATCCTAATTTCTCTGAAGATTTTTCAGATTCTCTTGCGCATGCGACCGTGTCACCTGTGAATAAAGACAGTTTTGTTTCTTTCTTTACAAACTTGACCTGACTCACCGTGCTGCCCGCCACATCCAGGCTGACATTGAACAGCAGTACCAATGGGAACCTTTGTTTCCTTGCTGATCTCGAAGGGACAGCTTTCAACATTTCCCCATTAACTCGAAGTTTTAGGTAGACAGCCTTTATCAGATTAACAGGGTTCCCTTCTCTGAAGCAGCTAACATGCTTTCTTAAGAACAGAAATGGAATTTGATCGAATTCTTCTGCATCTGTTGAGATGCTCACCTGCATTGTATCTTTTATTTATTTATTTAATAAATATTTACTTTTGGCTGTGTTGGGTCTTCGTTTCTGTGCCAGGGCTTTCTCCAGTTGCGGCAAGCGGGGGCCACTCTTCATCGCGGTGCGCGGACCTCTCACTGTCGCGGCTTCTCTTGTTGCGGAGCACAGGCTCCAGACGCGCAGGCTCAGTAGTTGTGGCTCACGGGCCTAGTTGCTCCGCGGCATGTGGGATCTTCCCAGATCAGGGCTCGAACCTGTGTCCCCTGCATTGGCAGGCAGATTCTCAACCACTGCGCCACCAGGGAAGCCTTGCATTGTGTCTTTAACGTGTTAATGTGTGAACTGTCTTCGGGTGCCTGAGAGAACCTGCGGTTTTGGGAAGAGGAGCACAGTTTATTCAGGGTAAGTGGGGGAGCCAGAGGAATAAGCACCCCCAGCTCACCCTCCTCCCACTGTCGGTCCCCCTGCCAGCTCCTCCCTTTTTTTAAAAAAAATTTTATTTATTTATTTATTTTTGGCTGCGTTGGGTCTTCGTTGCTGCACGCGGGCTTTCTCTGGTTGCGGCGAGCAGGGGCTACTCTTCATTGCGGTGCGCGGGCTTCTCACGGCGGTGGTTTCTCTTGTTGTGGATCATGGGCTCTAGGCGCGTGGGCTTCAGTAGTTGTGGCATGCGGGCTTCAGTAGTTGCAGCACGCGGGCTCAGTAGTTGTGGCGCACAGGCTCTAGAGTGCAGGCTCAGTAGTTGTGGCACACGGGCTTAGTTGCTCCGCGGCATGTGGGATCTTCCCGGACCAGGGCTCGAACCCGTGTCCCCTGCATTGGCAGGCAGATTCTTAACCACTGCGCCACCAGGGAAGTCCCAGCTCTTCCCTTGATTGGTGTTTTCCTAGCATCTGTGTTTATCTGCTTGGCATCCATTAGCCATAAGGACAGACTAGCAGATAAAGTTGTTTGCATCTCTCCTGTGACCTGGAGCCCATTCTCAGCACCACCTCTTTCCTTATCTCTCACTCACCAAGCAAGTATTCCCCTGCCCTGATCACCCAGGTCGCCAGGGCCAGGCACCAGACGACTAGGAACAGCCCCTGTGCCCCAGAGCCTGCTGGAATTATTTAAACTAACCACTCCCAAGCGGTTCCCCTGCCCCGCTTTGCCTTTCCTGCGAGAATCCCAATTAGGGCTGTGGCCCAGGCCTTCCCCCTGCTCCTCCTGGGTCCCTGCCGGGTGTGCCGGCCCTCTCATTTCTAGGCGTCTATGAGTAACATCAAATTTTTGTTTCAGGGTCCTTACCTCTGTGTGTCATCACTCAGTCTCTTGTATAACTTAAGACCCGGGCGCAAAACATCCCTTTGGCAGCGTGACGGGAAGGTGCAGGGCAAGCGCTATATGGGATGTGAACGCATCCTGAGTGTCCAGCGCTGCAAGCACGCGGGTGGCGGAGGGGACACGACACGACACGAGGGGTACAGACCGGAGCCAGCTGTGGGCCCTGCTAGTCGTCCTCAGACGCACACCACTGTACAGGTGATGCAATGCTCATCAACACCTCGTCAGAACGGAAATGTGCTCGATCGTACGTTGTATGCAACGATAAACGTGCGCCATGCATTGTTTCCTTTTTAAAAACGGAAATCTTAGGAAATGGAATTGACCAGAACTGTTGTTTAGGGCACAAGAAACTAAGCTGTCCTGCAAGCAGTGCATGTGTGGGCGGGGGCCACATTCTACGCATCCCAACTCTGAATAAGACAAAACGAATTTCAATCAGTCCTGCTGGAAGAAAGACAACTAAATTTCTATTCCTTCTTTCAAACGTGACGTCGCATTGTCATACGCTGAGATGACTGAAAAGGATGCGGCCAAAATGTGCCAGGAAAAGTATTATGGAGATGGATCAGGCAGCTAATGAATAAAAATATGTTGTTGTTTTTCCAGATTTTGTATGTTTTGTCAGAATTTAAATTTGTCTTCGTTTTTTTCTCACTCTAAATAAATGTTCCCTTTCATACCTAGTTTTGTGTCTGTAAGTTTGTATTCTTTTCCGTAAAGAGAGCCTCAAACTGTATGAGCTTCAGGCCCCACAAAACCTGGATCCAACTTGCTCCCTACCTCCTGTCTGCTGGGCTGGGGTGGAGGGAGGACCCGGAGGAGGTCCGGGGGTGATGGGAAGTGCTGTGCTCCTGAGGCCTTGGGTCATCCCGCCAGGGGGCCGACAGAATCTCCCAGAATCCTGCCTGAAGGTGGCCACCTGCAGTGCTCAGCGTAGCACCTGGCTCTCAGAGGGCCTGACGAAGGAGAACTCCCTCCCCATTACCATGAAGTCACCCCAAAGTGAGTCGTTCATGCTCACATCCCTCCCTTCCTTCCTTTCTCCCTCCCTCCCTCTCCCCTCCCCCTCCCTCCTTCCCTTCCTTCCTCCCCTGCTTCCTTCCCTCCCAAATGTGGTGCCCCATGCTGGATGCGGGCTTGGTTTATAAAGACCTGAGCAGGACCAGGGCTGGGCCTGAGCCATCCCAGTCGGGGGAAGGAGTCAGAGATGGTAAAAAGGAGAGTCTGGGTTCCTGATCGCTGGTTCTCAACTAGGGGCAGTTGGCAAGGCCTGGGTGGAAGCTGGTTGTCACAATTGGGTGGAGACATTGCTACCAACCTCTAGAGAGTAGAGCCAGGGATGCTGCTGAGGGCAGCCCCCCCTCACAGACCCAGTGCGGGGTGGGCGGAGGGGGACCCTGTTACCGAGCAGAGATGCTGGCTATGGCTGGGTGCGGTCTGGCCGTCAGAGAAGCAGCAGGAGGTGGTGGCGGCTGGTGGGGCGGGTGGCAGTGCCACAGCAGGACAAGGATGCTTGTTCCCATTTCGTACAAGGACAGAGTCCTGGAGGGTTGTGTCCCCCCGGCAGCCGAGCCAAAGCCACAGCTCTGGATCTGAATCCCAGTTACTTTGCCAAAGAATACTTTTCTTTTTTTAAAATATTTATTTATTTGGTTGCACCGGGTCTTAGCTGCGGCTCGCCGGCTCCTTAGTTGTCAAACTCATAGTTGTGGCATGTGGGATCCAGTTCCCCGACCAGGGATCGAATGCTGGACCCCTGCATTGGGAGCATGGAGTCTTAACCATTGGACCACCAGGGAAGTCCCCGCCAAAGAACACTTTTCGTGTGCAGAGAAATTCGACCTTCCCAAATCATGTTCTTATTTTGTCCTCCCAGCGTTTCCAAGAATTAAGAGGGAAAGGTCCTTTCTCCCCATTTTGCAGATAAAGGCAATGAGGCCGCGACAGGAACAAAGCCCAGAACCACCGCCCCCGGCCCAGTGCTTGGCACTCGAGAGCCCCCCACCTCCTGCCACCTCCTACCACAGGACCTGTACCTCCAGACCCGGGGCCCACCTGAACTTACCTGGAGGCTGTAATTCCGGATCCTGGAGGCCTTCTGAGCTTGTCTGGTGAGATTCCAACAGTGGGATCTCTGAGACTGTTTGGGAAGAACATTACCTTATTGAGGTCTCGCGGGCTTCTTTGCATTTTCGAGGGGTGGTATAATTGAGCTGCCGCTGTGTGTGTGGGCGGGGAGCAGGATTCGGGGTGCAGCCGGGCTCACCCAGCGCCCCCCGCATCTCCTGGGCTCAGCACACTCGAGTGTGGATACCCCTTGTGTGGATAAAGGAGCTGCAGCTCAGAAAGGTGCCCCCAGCCCCCTGGCCGCCCCCCATGGCCAGTCAGCCAGAGGCAGGGCTGAGATCCCCGGCCTGGCTGCCCCCAGGCCTGACGGCCCGCTGGGGTTGGCATCGGCCTGTCCTGCTGGACTGGGCACTCCTTGGGCGAAGGGCCGGGTGTTTGTGAGAAGGGGGACGGGCGGCTGCTCTGCAACCTGGCTGTGCAACCTGGGTCCTGACCTAACCTCTCAGTTTGCTCATCTGTGAAGTGGGCTGGGCTCTAGTCCTGTCCTCCCCACGGTGGATAGTGTTCCAGTGAGAATGGTGCATGGGGTCCTGAGCGGGAAGGTGGTGGGTGTGTGTCTGGGCCAGCCTGTGGGCCCAGCCAGGGTCCCTCCAGGGCAGGGAGGGCCTGGAGACAGGAATGCGCAGCTCCCAGGTGGGGCAGGGGCCAGCGCAGGGACCCCTAGGGGTGGGTGGGGACCCAGCCTCCCCCAGGCTGTGCCCTTCCAGTGACCTGTGAGTCAGAACTGGCCCCGGAGGGAGGGAGGGAGGGAGGGCGGGCAGGGTCCGGGGCCAGAGGGGAGCGGTTTGGGCAGGTTGGGGGTGGGGGCAGTGGTGTCCTGTGTTCTCTGGCCACACTCTCTCCCTGGGGAGGATGGTCCAGCTTCTCCTGAGTGGAGGGGCTGGGCGGCCGCATCTGAAATGTGGTGTCAGGGCCCAGACAGGGTTGGCACATGCGGGTACATGAAACAGGGACACACGCTGTAGTGGAGATTCTTTCCTTCCAACTTCTTCCATGGAAGTCTCAGACTGAAATTCAAGGCTGATTGTACAGTGAGAGCCGGTGAGGTGTGGCGTCGCCTTGCAGCTTGAGGTCGGCCATGGTGGGCGTCTGTGCAGACGCTGCACCCCAGCCTTTCCCCAGAGCTGGGGTGCACAAGCAGCGGCACTCACCCTGAGGCCTGGGGACGCCCGCACCCCGCCCGCCGCCTCCCTGACAGGGAAGCTGAGCAAAGGCATCTGCGTGAGCCTCAAACCACAAGGCGGGATCGGAAGCCCCCATCCAGAATCTCCCCTCCGCAGCCTCTGCTCACACCCCCCCTCCTGGTGTCTTGGAGGACGCCAGAGCCCTGTTGCCAAGGGTTTCCAAGCGGCAGCTATGGCAACCGGCCTGGGAACCATCCCAGGGGACCTCCAGGCTGGGCCCGCCCCTTCCCTGGCCCAGCATCTCCTCCTCAGCAACCTGGTAAGTGCATGTCCCCCTCTGCCCTGGGAGGGAGGTGGGCCCAGCTGCTCACCCACACCAGGAGCCCCACTGCGGTCTCAGAGCCTGAAACCCCCCACTGCTACCCAAGCCCCCAGGGGGCTCCTGCTCCGTCCTGCTCGCTGCCAGACCCAGGGGAGGAAGGAGAGGCCGAGGGGGTCACCATCCCCTCACCCGTGAAAGCCGGACTCCGGGCATGATAACCCTTGGCCCTGACCCGTTTGGGGCAGAGGGTCCTGAGCTCCTTGGGGTCCTTCCATGCTGGGGGTCCTGGGGGTGCAGGAGGGTTTGGGGTTCTGTAGGGGTAAGGCTCCAGTCCCTTTGGTTCCCATGGGTTCCCCAAGGCCATGTGTCTGGGATGTTATACAGGAGACAGAATGGGGCAGAGCCCAGGATTAAAATGGGGGGACGTCTCGGGCCTGAAAAGAAGGGTTCACATGGCATCTGAACTTGCAGCTTCAGGACTGATGTCCATAGCTGGGCTTGTCCTGCTGGGTCTCTGTGTGGTCACTGCAACTCATGGGAAACTCTTGGGCGAGTCTGTCCGCGAGCCGTGCTTGGGGCTGTTGTTTGTCTGTGCCAGGGGGATGGGCAGCGGAGGAGGCCCGGCTTGTGTCTCCCAATCCCCCTCCATCCTCCTTCACTCCCCACCTGGTCAGGAATTCTCTCTCTCTCTCTGCGTTTGCCTCTGTGCTGCTGAATGCGGCTAATGGTCAGCTTTGCTGTCCTGTGCCTTCCAGCTCTGACAAAGCAGAGCCCCGGAGCCTGCTGTGTTTTCCCCTCGTCTCCCCACAGCGTGTTGGTTTATTCTCGCTGCACGGTTGGACCATGCCACGTTTGCGTTCAACTCCCTAGGCTAGTCTCATTCCCATTTTTGATAGTTTTTTAAATGTCTTCGGTTAATCGCATTTAAGGTGCTCTGCCCCGCCTTTGCCACAATTCTCTCCGTCGTGCTTTGCAGGGAGGACGTGTGCTCATCAGTCCCTCCAGGAAACCTCGTGTGCTCCAGCCTTTCTCCTGGCTTCTGGGATTGCTGACGATGCTTGGAGACCCTTAGCTTGTGACCGCAACACTCAGACTCTGCGTTCCCCATCACATGGCCTCCTCCCCGTGTGTCTGCATCTTTTTTTCCTTCTTCTAAGGACACCAGTCATCTTGTATCAGGGCCCACCCTAATTAAGTATGACCTCATCTTAACTTGATCACACCTGCAAAGACCCCATTTCCACAGAAGGTCACATTCACAGGTACAGGGGCTCAGAGCTTCAACATATATTTCGGCGGGGGCATGGCACACTTCAAACCACAGGCATCTTTTAGGTATTGTTCTATTTGTTCTGGCATTTGATGTTCCCATTGAGAATCTGATGCTAACATGCTTCTACTTAAAACTGTAAGTGTTGAACTCTAGTTAATGATATGCATGCAGAATTGTTTAGAAGCGAAGGGTCCTGATGTCTGCAACGTCCTTGGAAATGCGGCAGGAAATCAAGAGGGTCGATGGACAGATAGAGAGGCGGGTAAATGGACGTAGCGGGGAGAAAGTGAGTTTAAAAAGCGGTGACTGGGACTTCCCTGGCAGTCCAGTGGTTAAGACTCCGCACTTCCACTGTAGGGGGCGTGAGTTCGAAACCTGATTGGGGAACTAAGATCCTGCATGCTACAAACAAGCAAACAAACAAACAAATAAACAAAAGCAGTGACTGCCTGGGTGGAGGGTATATGGGTGTTGACTGAACACTTTCTATCCTTCTGCATGTTGGAAGATTTTTAGGATAAAATGTTGAAAAAAATGTTTATCTAGACCCTCCAGGTGTCTCTGAATAATCAAGAGAAAAGACCACTATATGAGAATGGGGGCTCTTTCAGTGGACGCTCAGGTCACACGTGAGCGTGATGCAGGCCCCCGTGCAGAACCCACAGGAAGAAGATCTCCAGCTCAGCTTCCTAGCTCTGAGCCTGCACCCACTTTGCGGCCCCAAAAGGCCGATGTGAGGCGGGAACCTAGTTCAGGCTTGCCTGAGAGAGCTGTGGTCCTTGGTGGGGAGTCTGCCCCACCCCGGGCATCACAGGCCCCCACCCAGCCCCACCCCATCACCCCCGCCCCAGGGCCTCCTTAGGGAGCGAGTGTGTGTCCCTGCTGGGCAGGCCAAGGCCGCTGTAAACAGAACACAACAGATGGGCCTTAAACAACCAACGTTCACTCCTCATGGTCTGCTGGTGGGGACACTGGGGTCAGGGTGGGTCCTGGGGGGGAGGCCCCTTCCTGGTTTGTCCTCACAGCCTCCCCGGGGTATACTCGGCAGGGCGGGAGCGACAGGTCTCCCCTCTGTTCCCGATTTGATAAAGACACTAATCCCTTAACAGGGCCCCGCTTTTACAACCTCATGTGACCCTAATCGCTCCACAAACCATCACACCGGGGGTTAGGGTTCCAGCTTACGAATTTGGGGGCACACAACATTCAGTCCACAGCAAGGGTGTGAGAGACGAAAGGGGAGCAGGAAGGAAGGGGGGGAAGAAAGGGGCAGAGAGAGAGGTGTCCCGGGCAGCGACAAGGACTTTCTCCCTCTGGGTGACCTCTGTCAGCCCGGCCCTTCAGCTCCCTCTCTGGATGTGGTTTTGTCCCCTGGCACCCTGGTCCCCTCCAGGCTGCAGCGAGGACCCGCCTGGGATGGACGCTGGTGGAGGGGGTGTGACGAAGTGCAGGTGACTTCAGGGGAGGCCGCGTTGTAGGTGGTCCCTGGGGATGCTGACAGAATCAGCAAAAGCAGCGGCTCCGGTTGTTATGGGTCTGCCTTGTGCAGGAGCCACGTGTTCCCAGACATTCCTGCTCCCTGTCCTCTGTGGGAAGAGACCCCGCGTTTTAGCTGGCCACAGAGCTGGTCAGAATAAAAGGCTACATCTCCCAACCTCCCTCCCTGGCAGCTAAGTGAGGCCAAGTGACTGTGTTTGGGCCAATGAAATAAAAGAGGAAGTTCTCTGTGAGGCTTCCAGGAAGGCTGCTTAAAAAAGGAACTGACTCCTGGGAGGGGCCCTTTCCTGCCCTGTACTTTCACAGCTTTCTTCTTCCTGTCCCATGGTCTTGATGGCTGGAGCTCCAGCAGCCATCTCTGGACCATGAAGTGGCTTTGGGGATGGTGAGAAGCAGACGGCAAGAGTCTGCGTCCTTGAGGACACTGAAGAGCTGCCACGCCTCCCTGGATTGGTCACCTTCAGACTTTTTTTACTTAGGAAAGAAATAAGCCTCTATCTTGTTTATGCCTCTTTTGTTGGGATTGCTTATGTGCAGCCAAGCCAAACCATAATGGATACATTATTGCTGATATTCAGCGTAACCTTAACCGCTCTCCTACAGAGGGACAAACGGAGGCCCAGAGAGGTCAAGGCACTTGCTCAGGGTCACACAGCTGGAAGTAGCAGGTAAGCCCTGAATGCAGAGAGGGCACTCACCCAAGGACAACTTCACGGAAGACAGGTGGGTGCAGATTCCAAACGTGCCCCTCCTCCTTGCCAGCAGCGTCTGCATTCCTCTGCATCAAAGTGACTTGTGACTCGTGACTCTGATGCCGGCAGCCTGCGGTGCTTCATACAGGGCGACGTCGTCGTGCGTGGGAGCAGAGCCATGCGGGTTCCTGTAGCTCCGTGGGCTCTTGCTATTTCTGGAACGTTGCGGGGAGGGAGGGTTACTGGAGGTAAGATAACTGTAGTGTCACTCTGTGGCCTCCACCGGGAGGGGGAGTGCGCGTTTAGGGGCACCTGCTCTGTCGCTGCTGTCACTCTATCTGCATCGTCACTCTGAAGGGAAGGAGACTCGCCCTGCCTGTGTGTCCTGCGCACACCAGGGCGGGTGTGGGTGTGTGTGGACCGGTCCTGCCCTGGAGAGCCTGCTTCTTCCCAGATCCTCCTGGACCGCAGCCCTGCACCGGGGCTTTGTCACTGTGCGAAGTCCCCAGTTTCTTAGATAATTCACTCATTCACGTGTGTTGAGTGCTCACCTTGTGCCAGACCCCGAGCTGGGCTCCAGGAGGAGGCCGGGTGGACAGGGGCTGAGCTCCTGCGCAGTCTGACAGTTTGGCGAGGGACACGAGTGAGGGGCTGAGAGCAGATAGAGGAGAACTCTCCTTTCGGGGGGGCTGGCAGCGGCATGAGACCCCCTCCAGCTTCCCAGGGGAACAGCCCAACAGGCAGCTCTGCAGATGGCTGCACAGAAGTGAGACTCTGTTCAGTATCACTGAGAACTGTGCTTTGGTCTTCGCGGTCGCAAAGGAAAGACAGCAGGAGAGAGAACCTGTGAAGGCTGCGTGGGAGGAGCCTGGAAGCAGCCCCAAGGCCTGGGCTGGGGTCGTGGCCATCAGAGTGGCTGGAGGTGGAGACAGTGGGCTTGAGGAGGGGCCCGGTCTGGGGGGGTAGGCCTGGGGGTCATCTCAGTCCCTTGGCTGGCTCCCCAATACTACCCAGCCCCCTCCCTCTGTGCCCGGCCCAGTGCTGGTGATGCAGGGACTGATAGAGCTTCCTGCAAAGCATGGCGCTGAGGCTGCTCTGTGATCCATCCATCTACTCACCCACCCATCCACTCACCCATTCCCTCAAACATCCATCCATCTATCCATCCATCCATCCATCCTTCTACCATCCGCACATCCACTCATCACCCACCTACCTATTAAATCAAAAATCGGTACATCCATCTTCCCATTCATCCACCTATCTATCCATCTACCATCTAGACATCTCCCTTCCTTCCTTCCTTCTTTTCTTTTATCCACCCCCATCCCACATCCATTTTTCCATCCATCCACCCATCATCTGTCCACCCATCCCCCATCCTATCCATTTATCTTTCACTCATCTGCCCATCTATCCATCTCCCATCCATGTACCACCCTCCCATCTAGCCATCTTCCTT
Source organism: Balaenoptera musculus (assembly GCF_009873245.2). NCBI lineage: Eukaryota > Metazoa > Chordata > Mammalia > Artiodactyla > Balaenopteridae > Balaenoptera > Balaenoptera musculus. The sequence goes on along the minus strand of NC_045789.1, from coordinate 138,152,491 downwards.
CCTTCCTTCTTTTCTTTTATCCACCCCCATCCCACATCCATTTTTCCATCCATCCACCCATCATCCATCCACCCATCCCCCATCCCATCCATTTATCTTTCACCCATCTGCCCATCTATCCATCTCCCATCCATGTACCACCCTCCCATCTAGCCATCTTCCTTCCTTCTTTTCTTTTATCCATCCCTATCCCATATCCATTTTTCCATCCATCCCCCCATCATCCATCCCCCCATCCCCCATCCCATCCATTTATCATTCACCCATCTGCCCATCTATCCATCTCCCATCCACGTACCACCCTCCCCTCTAGCCATCTTCCTTCCTTCCTTTCTTCCTTCCACTCCCTCCTGTCCTACCCATCCATCCACCCACCTACCCATCCATTGTCTCTCCCCCCAGCAGCTGTTTACAGAACGCCTGCGGCGCCGAGGTGCTGGGGGTCAACCACCGTCCTGCTCTGGACTGGGCTTCCTGATGGGGCAGGCGGACACTTAGCGGGCTGGTTTCCGATGGTGGTAAGTGCTGTGAAGGAAGTAAAACAGAGAGATGGGATAGAGAGCTGCCAGGGTCTCCAAGGGGACCAAGAAATAGCCGACTCTTCCATTCTGAGTCCTGAACCCGTGGAGAAATGAGGCATGAAGGCAGTAGCCGGGCCCCCAAACCTTCTTCACCGGGGCCATCTTCTCCAACGGGCACAGCGGGCTCAGCGCCAGGGCCCTTGAGACTTTTAGGGGCCATGAAAAATGTTTGAACTCCTTTCATTTTTTTTTTAGTTTTTAAAGAATTAAAAACAAAGTCTTTATTGAATTTGTTACAATATTGCTTTTGCTTTATGTTTCAGTTTTTTGGCCCCCGAGACACGCGGGGATCTTAGCTCCCAGACCAGGAGTTGAACCCACACCCCCTGCATTGGAAGGGGAAGTCTTAACCACTGGACCACCAGGGAAGTCCCTGAACTTCTTTTAAAACTGGAAGAAAGCATAACCCAACTTGGATTATATTCATCTTCATACCAACACAGTTGTAAACTATCATTTCCAATATTTGCGTGCAGAGCTGGGACCCCACGAGACCACCGTGCGGGTCCTGATGGGCTGGTCGGAGGACACACCTCAGCGTGAAGGCCAGCTGGGCCTCCCACCCGACCCCCAGCGTGAGACCAACTGCCGGGCCCAGAGACCCCAGGGGGAGCCCCCAGCCTGCACAGCACAGCCCCTGCAGGCGTGGGGGCAGGGGGGGGGCAGGGGGCTGAGCATGCCCAGTGGACCCCCCTCCCCCAGTTTGCCAACCTCCTCCCTGCGTGGGGGTCGGTGAAGAAAGGTGAGAGAGAGGCAGGAGTTGGAGCCATTGGCTTTCTCCCTGGGGAAAGAGCCTCAGGGGTTGGGGAGAAGGGCGCCCACCTTCCCACACTTTGTCCCCTGGCCGAGGGCTTTGCCACCACGCCTGTGGTCCGCTGGGAGGGGGAGCTGCCCCTGGGGGGTGGGACAGCCCTGTCTCCCCTTCATGAGACCACTCCCAGTGTTGGGGGCAGTTTGGGTTCACCCCGGGGCTGAGGAAGCTGACCCCAAGGCCCCTTTGTACCAAAGCTGACAATTCACCCTCTACTGGCCGACCCCCCTGCATCCACCCTGCTGTCAGCCGAGCTGGGAGGGGTCTGCGGCAGCTCCAGAAGCCAAAGTCCAAAAGCTTTAAGCCCCCGGATTATCTTCTCCAATTTCTTTTATTCTCCCCCGCCCCGACCTCTGTCACCGTCAAGAGGTCCTCCGTGGCGTGGCAGAGTTGGGCTGCTCTAGCCGCTGCAGCAGGTGTTTTAGGGATGCGAGCGGCTTCTCTCTTGGGGCGGTGCCTGGGGTCCCAGGTAGCTGGGCGAGGGCTCGGCCACTCTGCACCCAGGCCACCCTCCTTCTTCCTGCCAGTGGCCTTCCCGGCATCTCCCAGATGCCCTTGCAGCTGGGGTTCAGAGGTGCCGGGTGAGGTTTTGCCGTGGGCAGGAGGCGGGGGCCCTCTCCCTGCCGCGTCCAGCTGCCAGCAGACGCGTGGGGCAGAGGTTGGACCCACGGGTGTCCGCAGTGGGTGGTGAGTCCGCCTTTGCAGGAGCAGGGTCACAGCAGAGCCGGGGATCCGTGGCGGCGGAGGCCAGCTGAGGCCGGTCAGGGTGTGGATTTTATTCCCGGTAATCCAGAAGGAGATGGTTTGCAGAGTGGTCTGCTTTTGAAAATAATTATTTTAATTTACACTCAAGAAAAATAAACTTTGTTTTTTTTTTTTTTTTTTTTTTAAAGATTTATTTATTGATTGATTGATTACTATGTTGGGTCTTCGTTTCTGTGCTAGGGCTTCCTGTAGTTGCGGCAAGCGGGGGCTACTCTTCATCGCGGTGCGCGGGCCTCTCACTATTGTGGCCTCTTTTTGTTGCGGAGCACAGGCTCCAGACGCGCAGGCTCAGTAGTTGTGGCTCACGGGCCTAGTTGCTCCGTGGCATGTGGGATCTTCCCAGACCAGGGCGCGAACCCGTGTCCCCTGCATTAGCAGGCAGACTCTCAACCACTGCGCCACCAGGGAAGCCCCATAAACTTTGTTTTTAAGAAGAGCTTCAGATTAACATAAAAATTGGGAAGACGGTGCCGAGTTCCCATAGACTCTGCACCCAGTTTCCCCTATTATCGATATCTTACATGAAGACCGTAAACTTGTCACATCATGAACCAATATGGATGCGGGATTACGAACAGAAGTCCACATTTTATTCACATTTCCTTTGTTTTTCCCTAACGTCCTTTCCCTGCCCAGGATCGGGCCCAGGACGCACACATTTAGTTGCTTGTCTTCAAGCACCTCCTGACCGCGCCTGTTGGACTGTTTTCCTTTTAATAACAGGCTGGGGCCGCGGGTGCAGATGCGTTGGTGGCCCTGGGGCCTCGTGTCCGTGGCACCCAGCGCTGCTCGAGGCTGGCCGTGCCTGAGGACCCCAGCCATTCCCCTCTTTCGCACGTGGTTTTGCAGCTCCCAGTTTGTTTCCCTGCTGGTGGGGAGAGGGGCCTGGGGGCGGGACAGACATGAAATGGGGACCTGTCACTCCCCGCGCGGCCCCTCTTCTGCTCCCTTGGCCTGTGCCACGGCCCTGTCCCCTCCCCAGGACTGAGAGAGCCTCGAGGCAGGGGCTGGGCGGGCCTACCTCGCCCTCCACTCGCCCCTGACCTCTGGGCAGGGACGCAGTGACCACCAGCCCACAGGCCCCTGGCCGCCTGGCTCTGACCTGGGCTCGCTGAGGCCTCGGAGGGAGTCGGGCCGGTGGGGCGAGGCCAGGGCCTCTGGCTGGACACCCGGTGCTGCCTCCTGCACGGGGTTGCTGCCGGCCGGGGGAAGGTCTCCTGCTGCTGGAAGTACACGCTCCTTTCTTGAGGATCTGCTAACCTTTAACTCTCTCAGTCCTGGGGTTTGGAAGGAAAGTTTGCTTCCCTGGGTCTAGGATTCCAGGCATCCTGAAGCTGTGATTCCAACGTCTCTGGCTTCCGTTGACGGATGAGAAGTCAATGAAGAGTCTGTCGGTCCAGGTGGGCAGTCTGACTTCTGTTTTCCGGCTGTTTTTTTAAAACATCTTCCCTTTGTCTTTGGTAGCCTGCAGTCCCACTCTGATGTTTCTAGATGAGGGTTTATCTTTATTTACCTTCACTGATCTTCCTTCCTCAGAAGCCATGTCTTTAAAATATTCTGGGGAAATCTCAGCTTAGTAATCACTGATTATCGCCTACCCCCCCACTGTGGGCCCTCTGCTCAGGCCCCCTGAGCCCCCCTCCCGTCTCCTGTGAGCTCCTCTGCCAGCTGCAGGGGCACCTGGGGCTCCCTTGGAGTCCAAGTTCCCAGGAGCAACGGTGGCGGGTGTGAGAGCTGGCCCCCTTGTCTTGAGGCAGGACAAACTCAGAGGTGGATTTCATGCCCCAGAGCCCCCCGTGGGATCCGAGTGAGGCCGGCACTGCCCAGAATCCCACCCTTGTGTGGCTTTGCTGTCCTGTCTCCCCGCTCCCTGACCAGCGTCCCCTGGGAGCAGGTGCCTGCCGGACCCCTGCTCAGCGCAGGCTGTACTGCTAGGGCCCTGGCTGAAGACCAGCTCTGTCCAAACTTTAATTAGATCCTGTTGGACGTGCTCCTTCTGGGTCTCTTAGCTTCTGCTGTTTCCCCACCTTTGCCTCTCTGTGCTGCATTCTGGGTGATGTCTTCAGATCCATCTTCCAGTTCTTGAATTCTCTCTTCAGCTGGGTTTCATCTTCTATTTAACCCACCTGGGTTTCTAATTGGGATCTCATTTTAACATCTACTCTCTTTTAAAATCCGCCTTGGCAATTTTGATAACCTCTCTTTCTTTTTCTTCTTCTTTTTTTATTTTTGGCCACGCTGAACAGCATGCAGGATCTAGTTCCCTGACCAGGGATCGAACATATGCCCCCTGCAGTGGAAGCTTGGAGTCTTACCCACTGGACCACCAGGGAAGTCCCAGCCTCTCTTATTCATCACCCTTTTAATATACTTTATTCTTTTAAACACATTGAACAGACATTGAAAAAATTCTACATATTCCTACCTGATAATTCCAAATCTTCTGTCTCTGTGGGTCTGGTTCTGCAGTCTGTTGTTTTGGCCGACCCACTCAGGGTAGCTGTTTGCTTGTGTGTTGGGTAGCTTTTTGTGGCAAGCCCTGAACCTTGGGCCTCTGTTTGTGGGAATTCTTTGAGGTTTGAGTTTAAAATGCTTTTCTCTGGAGAGGACTTGCCTTTGCTTCTGCCAGAGCTTGTGTGGCCAAAACTGTTTCATACTGAATGTTTGGGTTGGGCTCCTTCTGGTCCCCCAGCAAGTGTGAGTTCTGGCCTGAGTTGGGCTTGAGGCTGGGGTCCTGCCCCTGCTCTTCCGTAGCCGAGGGGACACGCCCTACCACCTCCCTCTCTGGCGAGGGTCTCCCCTAGTCCTTCTGTGGAGGTGTCACCCTCCTTGGTGGGCATTTCTGATCCCCATGCCCCTTTGCCTCCTGTTCCTTTCCTGTGACCCATTAAAACCAACTGAATACAAAACCAAAGATTCCATAGAAAAGTGGGTAAAAGACATGGACAGTCAGTTCAAAGAAAAAGATAAATCACTGGCTCTTACACACATGAAAAGATGCTTATACTCAATGCATACAAAGGGACTTCCCTGGTGGTGCAGAGGTTGAGAATCCGCCTGCCAATGAAGGGGACACGGGTTCAAGCCCTGGTCCAGGAAGATCCCATATGCTGCAGAGCAACTAAGCCCGTGCGCCACAGCTACTGAGCCTGTGCTCTAGAGCCCGCGAGCCACAACTACTGAGCCCATGCGCTGCAACTACTGAAGCCCGTGCGCCTAGAGCCTGTGCTCCGCAACAAGAGAAGCCACTGCCATGAGAAGCCCGCGCTCCGCGGCAAAGAGTAGCCCCTGCTCACCACAACTAGAGAAAGCCTGCACGCAACAACGAAGACCCAACGCAGACATAAAAAAAAAAAAAAAAAAAAAAAGAAGCTGCACTCAGATACAATGTCTCTCATATCAGATAGGCAGTGATTCAAAAGTGGCCCAATGCTCTGTTGAGGAGCCTGGGAAACAGGCGCTGTCACACGAGGTTGGGGGAGGGAAACTGTACACCCCCAGGAGCGGAGCGGAACGTGGACGCTTAAGAAAATTACATAGACGTTTACCCTTTGACCCAGCCTCGCCATTTCTGGGAATTTCTCCGTGGCGGCTACTTGTCTGCAAATAGGAGACAATGTACGTGTATGGTGATGCGTCGTAGCCTTATGCATCACAGCAAAGTAGTGGAAACAACCTAAGTGTCTATCTGTCACGTCTCTATCAATCTACTGGGAAAGAGAAGGAGGGAGAGAAAGAGTTTGATTTTGCACGAAGAAAGGATGGAAAACCCAGATGCCGTGCACATGGTTTTCTAATTGTGATGAAATCTTGAGCTTCCCTTTATAGGTTTGTTGTTGCAGGGAGTAGCAGTCCTTGTGTAATAATTTTGAAAATATTGTGTGTGTATTGAAGGTTGATCACATAAGAGAGATATTCCTGGGAGCCAGGGTCCTCTCTGTGGGCAGTGGGAGGTAAGGGAAGAAGAAAAGAGAGGGGCTTCCCTGGTGGTGCAGTGGTTGAGAGTCTGCCTGCCAGGGCAGGGGACATGGGTTTGATCCCTGGTCCGGGAAGATCCCACATGCCGCGGAGCAACTAATCCCGTGCACCACAACTACTGAGCCCACAAGCCACAACTACTGAGCCCATGTGCCACAACTACTCAGCCCGCATGTCACAACTACTGAAGCCTGTGCGCCTAGAGCCCGTGCGCCACAGCTGCTGAGCCTGTGCTCTGGAGCCCGCGAGCCACAACTGCTGAGCCCGCGTGCTGCAGCTGCTGGGGCCCACGCGTCTGGAGCCCGTGCTCCGCAGTGGGAGGGGCCACCGAGGTGAGAAGCCCGCACACCGCAGCGAGGAGAGGCCCTGACTCGCCGCAACCAGAGAAAAGCCCGCACGTAGCAACGAAGACCCAACTGCAGCCAGAAACAGTAAATAAATAAAATAAAATAATAAAATAAATAAATTTATTAAAAAAAAAAAACGAAGAAAAGAGAGTGGGGGAAGGTGATGAAGAACCCTGGGGCTTGTGCTTGAACTGAAAGTTGCAGAATAATTCATGATCAAAAATTTTTAAAAATCCATTTCCTAGCTCTGAGCACGGAAAGGAGCTAAAAGCAATGATACCCCAATAGCAAGCAACACGCCAGTGGTTTCTGAAGTCATCCTACTAATGGGGCTGAGGGTCTCGCAAGAGACTAACTCCAGATGTGGGCCAAGGTGAGCCTGGAGCGTCACGTCAGCCAGAAAGTACAGAAGCCCTCAAAGACCAATGGGGGCAGGTCAAAGGACATGAGGGCCAGGCTGCAGGGGCTCCCAGTGGCCAAATTTGGGCAATATTATGATGAACATCAAACATCAAAGTATCCATGAGTCCACAGAGACACTAAAAAGAAGGAAGGATTTCTATGCAGAACAATGCCAGCTAATCAACGTTGGAGAGACGATAGGTTTAGAAAAATCCCCATTTTTGCAGCCCCCATGCAATATTTATTCTTTTAGGTGAGGGTAGTCAAGGGATGCTCTGGTCAGTTGAAAAATGGCCCCAGATATGTCCCCAATCCCCAAACCTGTCTGCATCCCCAGAACCTGTGAATGTTGCCTTACATGGTAAAAGGAACTTTGCAGAGGAGGTTAAATGAAGGATTTTAACATTATTCTGGGTTATCAAAACGCAATCACAAGTGTCCTTAGAAGAGGGAGCAGGAGATCAGTCAGAGGAAAAGGTGATGGAGACAGAGGTTGAAGGTGGAGTGAGGGTCATGCGTGAGCCAGGCACCTCTAGAAGCTTAAAAAGGGAAGGCCAGTGGTTAGGACTCGGGCTTTCACTGCCAGGGCCTGGGTTCAATCCCTGGTTGGGGAACTAAATCCTGCAAGCTGTGCAGGGAGGCAAAAAAAAAAAAAAAGAAAAAAAAAGAAAGAAACACCTTGACTTTAGCCTGGTGAGGCTCCTTCAGACCCCTGATCTACAGACTGTGAGAGAACAATTTCATGTCGTTCAGAGCCACTGAGCTTGTGCTAACTTGTTTCAGCAGCAAGAGGAAACTAATTCAAGTGCTAACACCAATGAGTTAAAGGCTGTTGGTGAACAGGATATTCACACTCAAAGAAACACCTGATGGTTGACACACTAATTACAAAGGAAAACGGGAACTTTAGGGTGGAGGTGTCAGGGGGCGCCCCTTACCCAAGTGATCCAACTTAGCGTCACCTGAAAAGGGACAGACGGATGTCATGTGTCCCCATGTGCTGTGCCGAGAAGGACACAGCATCCCTTAGAGTGTTGGTGCCCCAGCTGAATTAGACCGTGGCCAGTCCAGATGGTGGCACATTCTACAGAAACCAGCCTGACCCCTTCAAGGCTGTCAGGGTCATTAAAGGAAAAATCAGACACACGAGCCCCAGCACCCAAACACCACGGGTGTTCGTTGTTGGATCCCAGATCAAAATATATGGCTAGAAAAGACATTGGGGGAATTTTGAGTATTGATTATGTATTAGACAACATTACTGGGGAAGGAATTAAGTGAGTATATGGGTATTCACAGTACTATTCTTGCAACTTTTTTTCTTTTTTTGGGGCGGGGGAGAAGTATTAAAATTTAATTACCCAAATTTAAAATAACAAGACACGTCTGGTTGCTTACTGAATTTCAATCTCTGCCACAAGTTTTCTTTTCTTTTTTTTTTTGAATTTTATCTTATTTTATTTTTTTTATACAGCAGGTTCTTATTAGTTATCTATTTTATACAAATTAGTGCATATATGTCAATCCCAATCTCCCAATTCATCCCAGCCCTCCCCCCTCCGCTTTCCCCCCTTGGTGTCCATACGTTTGTTCTCTACATCTGTGTCTCTATCTCTGCCTTGCAAACCAGTTCATCTGTACCATTTTTCTAGATTCCACATATATGTGTTAATATACGATATTCATTTTTCTCTTTCTGACTTACTTCACTCTCCAGGTCCATCCACGTCCTTATAAATCACCCAATATCGTTCCTTTTTATGGCTGAATAATATTCCGTTGTGTATATGTGCCACATCTTCTTTATCCATTTGTCTGTTGATGGGCATTTAGGTTGCTTCCCTGACCTGGCTATTGTAAATAGTGCTGCAATGAACGTTGGGGTGCATGTGTCTTTTTGAATTATGGTTTTCTCTGGGTATATGCCCAATAGTGAGATTTGCAACTTTTTTCTAGGTTGTAAATGTTTAAATGTTCAGAAATTAAGATGCTGGGAAGCCCCTCCCCCAGCTCTAGGCCCAGGATCCGGTGCTGACCCGGGGGAGGGGCTGCTCCTGGGCTGCTGGCCCCTTTGGATCAGCTTTTCCTCTGGGAAATCTCCTTGATTCGCAGGACGACTCAGTGCATTGAACCCAGCTGTTTCTCCCTTCCGTCCTCTCCTGCCGGGGGCCTCTCGATTCCAGTTTACAGTGTGACCTGGGAGCGATAGTGACTGTCTGAAGTGTTCCCTGAGGGGCCAGGACACGCACAGGGAAGAGGGTCAGGGTCGAGGCAGGAAGGGGTCAGAGGCGGGCCCTGTGCGATGGGGTGGGGATGGGAGAGCCATGCCTCCTCGCCAGGACCGCGGATGCTGTTAGCGCTGGGCGGGCGGGGACATCACATCCGTCACCCCCGGCCCGAGTCCTCCTCGGGAGCCACAGTGCCAGCGTGGCTGAGCAGCAAGATACTCTCTCTCGACCTGCCGTGCCCACCGTCGGGGTGATTTCTCCTCAGCGCCTCCACTGAGAAGTGGGGCAGTGAGAATTACTGCACCATCTGTTTTCCAGTTCAGAAATCCAGGTGACAAATGGCAGAGTATTTATTGTTACAATGTGGAATTCCTTATCCCAAGCAAAATCGACCCACTGGACTTAGGCACTTGATGAAGGAGCTTGGAGCCCAGCGCTCTGCCCAGGAGGTGGGGAGGGGTGCCGTGTCCACCTCTCCTGCTGGACCAGGGCCTTGCGTTTAAGCTCACCCTCCAGGGCAAATAGAGACCCCGAGGAAGAAGAGACTGTGCTGGGGAGCTTTGGCTGGGTAAAACCCCTCAAAACGTAGTGGCTTAAAACACCAATGACCTCACCCAGCTCAAGATTCCCTGACCGAGTGGGCAGCTTCTTTGGTCCCAGCTGGTTTGGCTGGGCTCTGCGGTCAGCTGGTGGCGCGGCTGGAGCTGCGTCAGGTACGTGGTCTCCCTCCACGTCTGGTGCCGGGCCACGGGTCAGCCGGCACGCGGAGGTGTGAGAGCACGACCCCCAGGCACTAGTGCTTTTCAAGCCTGTGCTGGCATCACATTTGCCGATGCCCTTTGATTAAAAGGGCCACGTGGCCTCACTTCCATGGGGCAGAGAACGCGGCTCTGTTTCCTGACGGGGGAGCAGAGCTGAGCTGCAGGGGGTGCGCACAGGGTGAAGGGCGGGGGTCATGTTTGCTACTTGCTAACCCCGTTCTCTCATCGCTTAAGTATCTGCGTGCCAGCTCAGCGTTGGGCGCCAGGCATGGGGAGGGCGCCTGTTCTCAGAAGGGTTTATTTTTGTGTGGAGACAATCTACGTGCAAACACAGGCAGGTCACGGACACACCTCGTGGGCTCCAACTACAGGCAGCGTAACTGACCCAGGGTGCGGCTGAAATCCATTGCCACGTTCATGCCGAGGTCATGCTTCCCACCACAGCTCCCACTGCAGCAGGGACACTGAGGCAGGTCCATCCCTGGGGCGCCCGGACCCTTCTGATGGCCAGCTCGACTCGAGGACTCCCCATCAGCCTTTGGAACCTTCCTGGGATGCTGCCACTCTTCCTCCCCCCTGGAGTGACGTCACAGTGTTGCCACTGATACCCCCCCCCATCACCTCTCCTGGGCGTTTCCCTCAATAAAGTCCCTGCACGTTTAACCCCAGGACTGATGTGACATGAAAAGGAGACAGGCCATGGGATAACGGATCAGGGCAGCGCATCCCCCGCTCAAATCCCCTGCTGCCCCTTCCTTCCCGCCACTTAGCACACAGCACTGAGCCTACATTTGTGTCTTCAATTTCCTTTTCTGTCTCCCTGTTAGAACGCAAGCTCCATGACTGCAGGGGCTTCGTGTGCCTGCTCTCAGCTGCGTCCTGAGCCCAGCCAGTGCCTGCGCGCAGTAGGGCTCAATCTGGTGAATGAGTGAATGCAGGCAAGAGCGAAAGTGCCACAGTGACTGGGTAAGGGAGAGAGAATGACCATTTTTGGAAAGTGGCCAGTGCAGGCCTCTGTGAGGCAGGGGGTGGGGCCCGGGGGGGGGCAGATTAAGGCTGAGACTCCTTGAATGATGAGAATGAGCTAGTCATGTGATGACCTGGGGAAGGCAGAGGGATAAGCACATGCAAAGGCCCTGAGGCAGGGAAAGAGCAGCTGGGCTGTTAAGGCCAAGGGTGGGTGTGATATGGGAGAAGGCCCAGGAGGCAGGACCTGTGAGGCCCTGGCTGGAGGGGCGGGCCCCTTGGTGGTTGTAGGTGCCCGAGAGAGGCTGGGGGTCAAGTGGCCAGGCAGTGGTCACATCTGCCTGCTGCACTGCCCTAAATTTGACCAGTTAGGGAACAAGGCACAGAAGGCCCAACTCAGCCCTCCTGCCCCCACGTCCCATGGGGGCAAAAGGGGGCAGGACTGTGTCGCGGCCTAGGAGCCCCGAGTTAGGAAACCCTTGATGGTGTGAAGGAGCAGCTGGCAAACCTGCTCAGCGTGGCCTGCAAGGGGGATGTTATCTCTTCACCCTGGAGGCTTAGCAGGTCTCCTCCCGGGGGAGGGGGGAGATTTCGCTTTCATGAAAGAGCTCCTGGGGTCTCTACGTCCACGCTCTCTAGCTTGCAAGTCTGTCTCTCATGCAAATATTCTCGAGGTGGCCTGTGCTGGAGGCCGTGCAGAAATGCCAGCCTCGTGGAGAATCTCCTCCCGGCCCGTGGGAGCTGGGCAGGTGGCAGGGACGGTACGGAAGCCTCTGGTGTCCGGGCAGCTGTGGTGTTGATCTGGGCTCAGAGCAGGACGTGGGAACAGCTCTAGGAATCTCCAGCAGAGATGGATCCAGCGCAGGGAACGAGATGCTCACAAGCGTTCTGGAAGGAGGGCAAGTGGGGATCCAGGGCTGGAAGCCGGTCGCCGCGCCCCTGCTCCGTCCACTCCTGGTGGGTGCTGCCCGCGGGTCCACCACCGCCGCCGGCCCAGGGCCCTCCCTGCCAAGCGTCGTCAGCGTCAGCCCCTTGGGTCTTCCCTATACTTCTGTGAAACTACATCTCTGATCTTATCATGAAAATCACAGGAGCGCTGGGCTTACTGGACGGGGATCCACACGTCTGCCTGTTTGAATGGTGGGCGCACTCCATCACCAGGAGTCTGACTCCTTGAGGAGGGGCCCTGCCTCGCAGGGGATGGCGCATTACAACTCACAAAGCTCTTCCACGTCCACGGCCTGGCTGACCAGCCCAAGGCTCCCTGGAAGGAGAGACACGGGGGTTGATCTCAGGGGAGAGGTGGGCTCAGAGGGGCGTGGCGGCTTCCCCAGGGGGGCCGGGCTGGGCCTGGCCTGCACTCCTGAGCCCAAGTGTAGCGCTGTCCCCCACTGCTGCCCGCTGCCCCTTCCCCTGCAGCCTCGCGTGTCCCTGGTTGTCCTCTGAGGACGGCATTGGCCTTCCCACTCACACCCTGCCCTGGCCGTCCCGGGTGCCCAGCTGGTCCATGTCGGAGCATGCCGTGGGAGGGAAGGGGCTGTTCGTGCCACGGCAGGAGGCGAGGACGGGCATTGCCGCCTGAGATGTCCCCGGGGACCCCTCGTCACAGTCGGGTTGAGAGTCAGCCGGCCGGCGCGGGGATGGGCCTTGTGTGGCTGTGCTGGACTTCCGAACGCCCAGGGCACGGGAGCACCTGACCTTGGGAAGCCGCCTCTTTGGGGACAGAGTCACTCCTTCCATGCTAACCGGGCCCCGGGGCAGGGGCTGTTCTTCCCAAACCAGAGGGGCAAGTGGGGGATTTAGCAAGGGCGGGGGGGGGGCAGTGCGGTGGGGGGGGGAGGAGGAGGGAGGGGGAAGGTGGAAGGGGGGGAGGAAGAGCAGGAGGCTGTCCCCGTGGAGAGGGTGGTCTGGGCGGTGGCTCAACACGGTGGCAGGAGTGACACGGGTGGTGCCTGGTGAGGACGGCCACCAGGAAGGACAGAGCGGTGTGTGCCTGAGATCTCCGGGCCTGGGGGACCCCTTGTCTTGAGGGGCCTTGATGGGCCCTGACCACACATGGTCCCAGCCCCCGGTCCCCGCCCAGCAGTGGAGGGGGGCGTTAACATGTCCAGCCAGGGACACCCTCTGCCCCACCCTCTTGTTTCTCAGCCGCCGGGGTGGGAGGAGATGGGGGTTGGGAGGGACCATCCAGGACTTCTCTACCCTGGGGGGGGTCAGCCTGGTCTGGGGGTGTGGTCACACCTGCTCCAAAGCACCTTCCTGTCACCACCAGACACATCCCTGGTTCAATGCCGTCTGCTCCAGAAGACCATTGGCCCCATGTGAGCATGGTGGCCAGTACTGGGGGCGTTTATCAGATTGACTGCTTGGGTGGGGTGCTAGGACCCCAGACGGGGGAGGGACTCTGGAGGGAGGGACCCTGGAGGGAGCCTGGGGTTGCTGGAAGCACCAAGAGGGAGTGTGTGGCTCTGGGACTCAGTTTCCCCATCCGTAAAACCAGGGGACTGGGGCAGGTGGCCCAGACGCCCTCCCAGGTCAAGGCTGTGCGTTCAGCGGCGTCTGTGTCTGGGGGAAGCAGGCGCACACAGGGCGTCGCTGGGCTGGGCTCCCCGGGCGGGGGTGGCCGTGGCCTTGCTGCCCTTCGCTCCCCCTGTTAGCACTCCCACTCACTCGCTCACCCAGGAAGCCCCTCCCAGCCCCTCCCCGGCCCCTCACCACGGCAGGAGAGTGAGTGAGCTTCGCCCACATGCGCTGGGGGACGGCGTGGACAGGACGCAGGGGAGGGCCGCGTGACGGAGGCTGCGTGTGAGGCCTCGGGTGGGCCTGACTTCTGGGCTCAGCCCTGCCCCGTCCTGGCCGTGGGACCTGCGCGGGCCTCACACTCGGTTTCCCGGTCTGTAACCGAGCCTCTGGCCGCCCGGGAGGCACGGTGCCGACTCACCCTCTTGCCTGACCTCCTGCCCGGCCTGCCGGGGCGAGAGGCCTCCCGTCCTGGGGCCCAGCCCAGGCTCCAGCCCTGTGGACAAACTCCTCCATCTCAGCAGCAGCTCCTGTGACTAATCCTTGATTTACAGTCAAAAGGGCAGACGGGGGCACAGACGTGCGTACAGAGCCGCCTCGGGCCACCTCCCGGGTCTGCAGGTCCCTCCAGCAAGGCCGGGGCAGGCGCCCGCCGACAGCTCCCTGGTCGGGCTGCAGGGTCAGCGCGCGTCTGTCCCAGGGTGGAGCCAGCTCCCCGCAGAGGCAAACGGAGGGGGGGGGGGCGAATGCTGCCCCGTCTGCCCGGCTCCGGGTGCCGAGGGGCTGACTCGTGGGCCCAGCGTCCAGTGACCGCCCTGGCCCTGGTCCTGAGGCCCCGAGGTCACCGTGGAGCCCCCCCCCCACCAGGGTTGCCCCAAGCTGTCTGCTCCCTGACTGGCACCTTGGGGAGGCGGAGCCCTGTGGCCCCATCGGGCTGTGCCGCCGGAGGCCTTGCGTCTCCTACAATGTGGGCGCCCAGCCACTGGGAGCCAGGGGGGCTCGGCCATGAGGGCTGCACCCCAGACGCTAGGCGGGGGGTTCTGTGCCTCTGGGACTCTGTGCTTCGGGCTGCACACACTACCTTTTGGGGTCTTGGGGGCCCCTAAGATGCACACTCAGCCTTCCCCTCATTGAGGTGGAGTCACGGGGACGGGCAGAGGGGGAGGGAGGCTGAGAAATCTGGGTCGAGGATTTGGCTTTGATGAGAAGCCCCTCCCGCATCACCTGAGCTCTGCTCACCCACCAGCCACTGGCAGAGCCCTGCTCAGCCGTGCATGCGGAGGGGGCGGCCAGAGCCCACCGCTGGGGCCCTCAGATCTCCAAGGGGGCCACCAGCTGCTCCGCTGCCCCCTACCCAAACTCATGGTCAGAGAGCAAGGGGCAGAGACCTGGGGGAGGGGCCCCCATCTCACCCCTGGGGCTCAGGGAAGGCAGCAGGGAGACCAGGCGGTGAGAAGGAGCTGTCATTCCCCTGGGGCCTGCCCAGGACCCCCCACCCCTCTGCTCAGAATGGGCCCTGAGCTCAGGGCACTGCCAGTCTCTCTTGGGCCCCTCGCGCTCTCTGCGCCCCGGTGGCCCTTCCTCAAACGTACCAACCCTGTAGCCCCAAGGCCTTTGCAAATGCTGTTCCCTCTGAATGCGATGCTTTTCCCCCAGCTCTTTGCTTGACTGGCACCTCCTCCAGGTTGCCCTCCCTGACCACTGAAGCCGAAGAAGCCTTACCCCTTGACGAGACAGTGGCTGCCTAACTCTTTGATTCCCCATCAGAAAGATCCAGAATCCTGTGAGAGCATCAGACTCACAGCAACTCAGAGCTGGGTGAGAATTTATAGACCTCGCTATTCCCTGGGCTCTCCAACCTTCCTGCCAGGTGGTCCAGGGACCTCAACTTGCGCCCTTCCAGGGACGGTGAGCTCACCATCTCATGGGGCAGGGGTCCCAGTGGCCACCCACTCCACTGGGTGTTTGTTTTCCTGCAGCCTTACCCCCCGCTGGCACGCCCCCCCCCAGCCCCCCTCGCTCTCTGGTCCCACAGAAATGTCTGCCCTCTTGCCTGGTTGTTATCATTATCTGGCTCCCTTTAATGTCCCCTGGGTCCCCAACTCTCCTAAGGCCGAACCCTGTGCAGGCCAGACCGCCTCGAGGGAGCCCCAGCGGTCTATTTGCGGCAGAAAAGGTTAGCCGGCTCTTGGGAAATGTCAGGGGGCAAGTCAGAGCTGGCCAGAGGCGAGGCCCGGTGACGCGCTGTCACTTTATGAGTCTCTTTCCTTAATCAGTCGAGGAGAAAAACAAGCAGCCAAGGGTTTCCCATAGCAACCACCAGTGAGCGGAGTTCTCTTCCGGTTGGAGCTGGTCCCAAGAGGACGGGCCGCTGACCATGGCCCCAGTGGCAAGGGCCGTGTCCGGGGCGTGACTCCCAGGCACCCGGGCCTGGGCTGGAGGACTGAGCGGGCACAGCTCATTATGTCCGTCTGCTCCAGGACACTCACGGAGCAGATGGGAGAAGAGCCCGCAGTGAAAGCGCCAAGTCCTAACCACTGGACTGCCAGGGAATTCCCGACTAGTCTTCTGAACTGGAAGCTCATGCGTTTCCTCCTTCACCACTCACCCCCCACCCATCCATCCATCTTTTGTCTATTCACCCACTCAACTGTCCATCCACCCACTCATCCTCCCACTCACTCATCCATTCACTCACAAACCAACTGAACACCTCCTCCCATATTTCCCCACATTCATCGACCCACCCGCCCATCCACCTACCCACTGCCTCATTCACCCACGCATTCCTCAATCTACCCACCTGCCCCTTAACACACCACACACCCACCTCCGCAACCAACTCCCTATCCGTCCACACACCGAGCTGCCTCTCCTCCATCCATAGCCCACCTTCCCATCACCCATCCACTCACCCATGCGTCATCCCCCTACACACCCACCCGCCCTACTGCCCACTCACCCACACACGCATAAAACTGCTCTCCGCCCGCTTAGACACCTGCTCTTACATCCACTCACCAACCCATCTGTTCACCACATCACGCTCCACCCTTCATCCACGCATTCACCGAACACCACACCGCGGTGGCGGGATCTTAGAAGGCTTGTCCACGGCCTCCAGCTCAAGTGCTCTGAGATTTGCGGCATCCAGTCGGCATTGTCTTAGCACCTGGAATGTGTGGTCTTACTGGGAAGACTGTGCCCATCGTGGAGGGTTTGATAAATGCAAAATCCAGGGCTTCTCTGGTGGCGCAGTGGTTGAGAATCTGCCTGCCAATGCAGGGGACACGGGTTCGAGCCCTGGTCTGGGAGGATCCCACATGCCGCGGAGCAACTAGGCCCGTGAGCCACAATTACTGAGCCTGCGCGTCTGGAGCCTGTGCTCCGCAACAAGAGAGGCCGCGATAGTGAGAGGCCCGCGCACCGCAATGAAGAGTGGCCTCCGCTCGCCGCAACTAGAGAAAGCCCTCGCACAGAAACGAAGACCCAACACAGCCAAAAAAAAATAAAATAAATTAAAAAAAAAAATAAAGAAAATCCAATAGAGCCTCCGGGGTGGGGTTTGCAGATGTGTATGAGAGGACCGGGATGGGTCTGTATGGGGTCAAGGGTTGAAGACCAAACTCTAAGTTCTGAAGTTCTCATAATAAAACATAAACAGGTCTCTGGGAGCCCCATCTGTGTGGATGGAAATACCATCAATGCAGTGAAACAACCAAGAGATGTGAGGGCCTAGTATTTTGCAACCTCAGATTAACAAGACAATGGCCCCAAATCTCTTGGTTGTTTGCTTAGTGAATAAGCACATTTCTGAAAACCGCAAAGCATATTTAGGATTAAGTACAGAAATATTTAATGGCATCAGATCCACAGCATTGATATTTTTATGTGAAGGAATCTGAGTGTCTTTGATATTGTAAGCATTTGTTTAAGAGAGTTTGGGCGATCAGAAGAACAAGTCAACATTTCAATTCAAATTTAAAATATACACTTAATTACTTGATTTAGACTTAGGATTTTACGCTGAGATCCCATAAAGTGTATACTACACAGTGTTGGAACATCTAACAGAATCTAAGATTCTTCATATTAGGGGGACTGCCCTGGCTGTTCAGGGGTCAAGACTCTCTGAGCTTCTACTGCAGGGAGCGCGGGTTTGATCCCTAGTTGGGGAACTAAGATCCTGCATGCTGCACGGTGTGGCCGAAAAAAGCCCCCAAAACAAAACAATCATATTAGGAAGTTATCTTTTTAGGTTTACAAGAATTACTTAACATAGTGGGAAGGTTTATCAGATGAAATACAGTATATCAAGTTTGTGAATGTAATTGAATTTCTGAAGGTGTTTTTTTGTTAAGTAAGTTTGAAAGTGGGACCTCGTGTTAATCAAAGAAACTTTAAAAAGAATTTTGAAATTTGTTAGACTTAAAAGTATGATAAGATTTGTAGATCAAATTAAGCGTTTAAGGGGAAAAAATCTAGGTTTCTGGTTTTGTAACATTAATAAACGAAAACTTAATGAAAAATAAAACCAGATTTCTGAATAATCTTTCCTAAGAATAGAAAGCCAGCTTGAGGACCTAAAAACAATCTCACATGAACACCACACACCCCCTCATCCTCCCATCCAGCCATCTACTCGCTTACCCTTCATTCTGTCCAGCTATCCTCCAATCCTCCCACCTGCCCATTCACTTATTCAACCACCCATCCATCCATCCGTCCATCTGTCCATCCACCCACCCTTCTATCCATCCACCCACCCATTCATTCATCTACCCAGTCATCCATCCATTCACCCAATACATATTTACTAAAGGACCTAGTAGGTGGCAGACACTAGATAGATACCCACAGGTAAAGGGAGGCTGCTTCTGGACCCACAGAACTCGCATGGCATCTCAGCATTGGGAGGCCCTGGCCCTGCCCTCCCTCTGCCCTTTTCACTTCATTGTCCTTGCAGTGTCTGGGATCATGGGTGCAGAGGTAGGTGTGTGGGTCCTGGCGCCAGTGGCCCCGATTCAAACCCCAGCTCCTCCTTCTGTGGGATGTTGTCAATGGAGTTTATGAAAGGAGCGCACTGTGGGCTCACAATGAGGGGTCCCGGCCAGCCCTCGGTCCCAGTTGGCCCTGTTGGGACTGTTGCCAGGTGCCCTCCTGGATACTGCCTGCCCTACGTGTGTGTGTGCGCTTATGGGCTGGGTGGTCTGTGGGGGGGATAGATGCAGACCAACGGACAATTGCCACCGTCGTTAGAGCTGAGGACATGAACTTGGGGACTGTGAACGGAAGAATAGGAGACAGCTCTCCGTGGGGGACAGTCCCTGTGGCGTCAAAGGGAAGCCCACCGAGCTTCCTCACAGCCCCCTCCAGGGCAGCGCCCTCCTGCCCGGGGCGACCCCCTGCCTGGCACCCCACGGCCAGGCCTGGACTGCAGGGGCCGCCCAGGGGTAATGAGCTGGCCTGGGAGCCCATGCCAGCCAGCACAGCCCTCCCCTGGAGCACAGCACACACAGCAGAAGCAGCCCGGCCCTCACGTCAGGGACATGGGTCTGTTTGCTCTGTCTGGTGACACAGTGATGGCTGTGCCCTGTCCCAGGAAATCAGCATCTTCCCCAACAAGTCTGGCCCGGCTGCTTGGGTTCCGAGGGCCCTGTGACCCCTGGCATCACCTTAAATGCTGTCTACGCCATGTTTGCCTGAAATCCTCGGTCCAGCCCGCCCCTACCAGATCCCACCGGGCACTGCAGCCTCAGGAGCTCCCCCTGTCCCGCTCCACCACCGTCCTCGGGGCCCACAGAAGGTCCCGTGCCTGGAAACACCTGGCCCTGCCGCCCACCCTCCTGCTTAGGACCACGGTCCCGGGGTGGCGCCTGGGTCCTCAGAGCCTGCACTTGGTGGGTGCTTTGTGGGTGTGTGCAGAGCAAATGCACCGGCTGGAGGGAGAAGGCACTGCTTGAGCTCCTACTGTATGCCAGGCTCCAGCCTGTGTGTGGGTAGGGTCCATGGGAGGTGGGTTTTCAGGAGAGAGAGAGAGAAAGAGAGAAAGGGGGTGGGGGGAGAGGGAGGGAGAGATCCCGGGTTGAGTGAAGCAAGGACAAGAAGTGATGGAAGGACAGAAAGTCCTGCAGCCTGAGGTCCCTGGGGGCGTGAGGAGTGTCACTGGGTGGGTGACAGGGAGAAGGGGTTTCAGGGAGGGAGCGGCAGCACGAGCCCGAGGCAGCAAGGATTCCTGGACTTGGACATTTGGCTGCAAAGCGGAGGTGAGAGGTTGAGGGTTCAGTGGCCCTTTCTCCTGTTTAAGAAGGATTAGAGGAGCCCCCGTAAGTGCTGGCGGGCAGGAGCCGGAGATGACGGGACAAAGGGACGGGGAGGGGGTGGGGGGATTAATCATTCACTCACTCATTCATCCAGCAGATTTTCTCAGCCCTCTCTGCCACCTCCTGGGGAAACTGAGGCTGTGAGGGGTCGGGAGCTGCTCTGGGTCACAGGACCAAAGGGCGCAGAGCCAGTGCTGGACTCAGGGCCCACTCCCCTTCCTGCACAGGCGGCTCAATCCCGGGCGCTCCGACCCCACAGACCTCTGCGGTCCAGCCAGGACACTGAAGGAGGCTGCTTCTCCAGGTGACCTGCAGGTTCACTGGGAGGACACAGGAAAGGAGAAGGGGGGCTCACTCCAGCCACTGCAGCCCCCATGTCGTCCGCGGAGGTGGGCTGGTGCTGGGACCATCTCTCTGGCAGCAGTTCCTCAGGTGGGGAACTTAAGTGCATATTCGTGCGTATACTGGTCAAGGACCAACCACAGCTACGGTTCACACGTATCCCCCATCTGTCCTTTTCTCTTCCCGCCATCTTATTTAGGTGGGTGCTGGTGGCGGGGTTCCCCTGCGTTACAGGGTGCTGGGTGAGGCCTCCTCGTGTTCCGATGCACATGGGATGTCTGCCTGTGCTCCGGGGAGGACAGGCCATCACCGGCACGACGACGGGGCTTCGGCTGGAGCTCGGGGTCAGGGTGTGGAGACTGGGAGGTTGGTAAGGTGGGGAGGGGCGAGGAGGCAGGGAGAGGAGGGGAAGTGGGGAGGGGGGCAGGCAGTGGCTTCATTCTCCAGCTCTCTTGCTTCCTCCTATCCGCATCTCTGGGTCCCCAAAGCCCCTGGGCCGTCCGGGCCGCTGACAGAGCCCAAGCCCCGGTTCTCAGGTTGGGGTCTAACCTGCCTGACCAAGGACGGTGTCCTGCTGACCTTGTGTTTTGACCCAACTAGCTGTGCCCAGGAGTAAGTCCTCTGTGAGTCAGTGGGCTGGGGTGTGTGAGTGTAAGTGTGAATGGGTGTGTGAGTGTGTATGTGCACCTGCGGCGCCTGGTCGGGGGGGGGGCCCACAGCACTTGGAGGCTGTCACTTCTGGGTTTCAGTTCTGGCTCACACCTTCCCGAGGTGACCTCGGCATGACCTTCCCGAGGTGACCTCGGCGTGACCTTGGAGGAGCCTCTCTGCTGCTCCCCAGGCGACGATGGGGCTGCCACATGTTGACCCCTTGTTCCATGGGGTCAAGGCTGCCAGGGGAGCCCTCCAGCGGACGGTGGTGTCCCCACCCTCTCCCGGGTGCCTGTGGCTGTGAAAGGAACTCTAGGACAAAAGGTCCATCAAAGCGGGGTCTCTCCCACGCCTGGGACCAGAGCTATGGCCACACCTTGGAGGAGGAGGGATGCCCTGCCTGCGTCCTTCTCCCTCGTTCCCCTGAAGACAAGGTGCCAGAGAGGGGCCTGACCGGAGACCGGCGGGGTCCTTTCCTGTCCGGCAGGTGTCTGGCCAGGGCCCCTCTGGCTGACTGGGTGCCGCACGGCGGGCGTGACTCCAGGTTGGCTGAGGTGCCGCTAAGGTGCCTCTGGGCTCCTGTGCTTCTGGGCACCGGGCTGCCCTGCTGATTCACCGGCCCCTGTGCACCTGGACGGTCAGGCCGGAGGCCGTCCAGTTCCTCCCACTCCACTGGCAGAGAGGGGAGCCGCTGTGCACATTGGCTTTGCTTTATTACCATTAAGTGCATCACAGACACACAAGGACAGTGGTGCCCGCCCCCTGGGAGCCCCCTTCCGCTTCGGAACCCCGAACCCTACTTCTGTGACAGCTGGTTCCGGCTTTCCGCTACGGTTTCTCCACCATGTGTGCATCCCCAGACCCATACCGCTTGGTTGTTCCTCTGTTTTTGAATCTGTTATAAATGGGGCCACGTGATAGGAATCCTTTAGTGACTTGCTCCAATCAGGCTGGTGCCGGGCTATTGTTCACTCTTGCTGCTGTGTGTGTCCTGTGGACACCCGCGCCACACTTAACACGATGTTGCTTCGGGCACTGAAAGCATCGTGTTCTGGTGCCCGGCTCACAAACACTCATCTACTGAAACACCCGGAAGGGACCTGCTTTGTCCACGGTTTTCACGCCTTCCCTGGAACCGCGGGCTGGTGGCCTAGGGGCTGCAGCCGTGGGCAGGACCTGCAGCGTCCTGTGAGCCGGACCCTCACTCTGCGTCCCACCAACCCTTGGTTCTGTCCGATTTCAACATGTTTGACAACGGAGTGAATGTCAAAGGGGATTCCCTGTGGTTTAATTTGCATTTCCTTAGGTATTGACTAGGGCTGCATCTTTGCTTGTGTTCCTTTGCCATTTGAATTTCTTCTTTTTCTGAAGCACCGGTTCAAGTCTTTAGTCCATTAAAAAAAAATTTTTTTTTTTGTCTTTTCCTTAGAGAATAGTTAAGAGTTCTCTCTATATTTCCTAATGAGTCTTTGCTGGTCGTCTGTGCTGCAAACATCTTCTCCCAGTGTGGCTTATTTTTTCATTTTCTGTGTGGTGACTGGTGAACAGAAAGAAGGTCTAAATTTTAATGTCGCCCAATTAATTCGTCCTTCTCTTTATAATTTGTGCCCTTTGTGTCCTGCTTAAGAAATTTCTCCCTAACCTGAAATCATCAGATTTTCTCCTTTACGCCTTTCCAAAAGATCTATGGATTTATCGTTCGTATTTTAGTCTTTAATCCACCTGGTATTGGTGGATTTATTTATTTTATTATATTATATTATTATAATATATTATATATATTGCTATAATATATATATATTATATATTATATATATTATATATATTATATTATTATAATATATTATATATATTGCTATAATATATATATTATATATATTATATTATTGGTGGATTTATTATTTTATTATAAATTTATTACTTATATTTTCCCGGCATTGATTTTTGTGGACAGTGTGATTAATATTTTTTCCTCTCTGGATAATCAGGTCTCCAAACTGGTAGTAAGGAAAGGTCTGCCCTTTGTCCACTGATCTCCGGGCTTCTCCAGCAAACCGGGGAGGTCACGTTTCCCTAGCGTACGTGGTACCCACGGGTTCCTCACCGGTGGCTTTATTGTAGCTTTAAAGGAAATCTTGGGGTCTGGTAGGTCAGGCAGGCCCTCCTACCTTGTTATTCTTCAAGAGTATCTTGGCTAATCTTGGTGATTTGTAATTCCATGGAAGTTTTAGAATCAGATTGTCAAGTACTATACACACACGTATGCGCACACACACACACACACACACACGAGATTGTGATTGGCATTGTGTTGAATCTACAAGTCGTTCTGGGGGAAATTGATATCTTCACAACATTTTGGGGACCCTTAATTCAGGTACATGTTTGATTTTTAAACGTACCTGTTTTCTCTCTCCATTAATGTTTCTTTAACGACGTGCAAAAAAAGTTTTATTTTGCTTTTTCTGTTTGTCTTGCACATATTTTGTCAGGTTTATTCCCAGGGATTTCATGTTATCAATATTATGAGAAACGGAATCTGTGATGGGTAATTTTACGTGTCAGCTTGGCTGGGCCACGTGCCCAGATAGCTGGTCAGGATGTTTCTGTGATGGCGCATTTTGGGATGAGGCTGGCATCTATTGAATACATTGGTGGGTTTTGGGTAAAGCAGATTGCCCTCCGTAACGGGGGCGAGCCTCATCCAGCCCGTTAGGCCTTCATAGAACAAACGCTGCCCTCCCCCAGCAAGAGGGCTCCAGAGCCCACCCGTGGACCTGAACTCAACTCTTCCCTGAGTTTCCAGCTTCCTTCCCACCCTGAGATCCTGGACCCACAAACCTCCGCCATTGCATGAGCCAATCCTTGAAATAAATCTTTCCCTCTGTACGCAGGGGGTGCCTGACGAGTGATGCTGTGACTTATGGCTTTTCTATATTTGGTCCCATCCCGTCTTGTGACACTGGGCAGTGGCTGTAGTGCCCGGTCAACCTGAGATCACAGGGTTGACAACCGATACACTCACAACCCTTCTGGACCCAGACAACAGGTCTGTTTTTCACTTTCAGTCCAGTATTCAGTAAATTCCATGAGACGGTCAGCGCTTTATTATGAAATAGGCTTTGTGCGAGGTGATTTGCCCAACCGTAGGCTCGTGTAATGTCCTGAGCACGTGTAGGGTAGACTAGGTGCAGCGGTGATTTCCCTAGGTGAGAAGTGGAGGAGGGGCCCTCGTGGCTTTGACCATGAAGAGTAGCAGAGTGTCCTTCCGGGGGGTCTTCCCAGGCTGAGGACGGCCGGGAGCCAGGACAAGGGAGGGCTGATGGCTGCCCCTGGCGGTGCCGGGGAGGGGTCTCCACCCCGGCACCCCAGCCGCCCTCCCTGAGTTTGGAGGTGGGCCCCTGGCTGCCACGGCCTGCCTTTCCCCGTGTGTCGGCTTCCAGCCTGACTCTGGTCCCTGGCTGCCTTCTGACCCTAACCCTCCCACGTGGCTTATCCACAGCGGGGAGAGCCCTGGCCCAGCCCGGGGGGAGCGTCTGACCTGCCGGACGGCCCATCACTCAGTTAATACAGGGCGTCCGGCCTGGCACTCCACCTCTCGGAGTTGTCAGTGTGACTCAGTGGTCCCCTCTCCTGGAAGCAGACCCAGGAGCCCCTCGTGGTGGAGTTTCTGGGTGTGCCAGGCAGGCTGATGGGACCCGGTGGTGGGGATGCCATGCACTGTCACCCAGGGGCCCCGTCTGGCCAGGCCTCGGCCGCTCTGTCCCGTGTGGGAGGGCTCTGGCTTTGTTGTTTTAGTCATTTTGGAGAAAATCCTCCCAAGATACACCGGACGCAGAGCCTTCTGGGTGTTGGCTCACCTTTTCCTGACCCCTCCAGGCAACTGCATGCTGCTTACAATGTTGGATTTTAATTAGAGTTCTTAGTCCATTTATACTTAATGCATTTCTGATACACTTAAGTTCAAAGTTTCTCTTCTGTCTTGTGCTTTCTATTTGCCCACTAATTCTGTGTATATTTTCTTCCCTTTCTTGCCTTCTTTGAGTTTAGTTTCCCTGAGCTTTTTTTTTTGAATTTCATTTTATTTAATTTTTAAACAGCAGGTTCTTATTAGTTATCCATTTTATACATATTAGTGTATATATGTCAATCCCAATCTCCCAATTTCCCTGAGCTTATTTTAGAGAACTTTCAAGCAAACAGAAAAGTTGAAAGAATAAGGCAATGACCACTTGCCTGCCCTCCAATTACATTCACCAATTATTACTATTCTGCCATATAAATGTATAAATTTATATACCATACAATTACACATATATGCATACGTATAATACAATATGCAGACACACGTATATATGTTTATGCATGTGTATGTATGTGCTAAATTGGTTTCCTTTAAACAATTTAAAAAATTTTTTTAAATTTTTAATTAAAAAAAAAATTTATTTTCTGTTGGAGTATAGTTGATTTACAATGTTGTGTTAGTTTCAGGTGTGCTAAATTGCCTTCTAAAGTGAGCTCCATGAATTGACACTCTTACCAGTAGTGTGCGAACATTCTAGGCATTCATATCCTTGACGGCACTTGATTTTTACCCTGGTTTTGAACTTTTGCCAGCCTGGTGGGTGTGAAGCTCTAGCTCCCTGTGGCTTTAATACGCATTTCCCTGCTTATGCACGAGGGTGAGCGCCTGGGCTTCCTCTTTTGTGATGAGCCCATCTGCTCGTGTGCTGTCACCTCTCACTGTTCCATGTTTTTGACATGCCTGCCTGCAGCTGCCCTTCCCTCTCCTAAATTTTAGGGTCTACACTCCTGAGTTCTGGGAAACAAGGTACAGAGTTGTTTACTGATTTAAGGCTGTAACCGAGGGCCTGACGGACTCCCCTATAGAACTGCATAGCATTAAAGGATGCCCTAAGTTGCAAGCAACAGAAATGCCACCTAAGTGAATCTATCAGCTTCTACAACAGACCAACCCAGCGGTAGGGGCAGCTTCAGGTGAGGTGTGCTCCAGCAGCTCCAGGGTGTCACCAAGGACCCAGTCCTTAGCCTCTGCATGCTGCTTCTGCAGGGTTGGTTTGTCCCAGGGCTGCCTCCCCATCTGTTCTCAAGTTGTTTGCCAGCAGGTCCTGAGTCTATGGCTCTTCATCCACACCCGCTCTGAGCTGACTGGACTGACTTAGATCACCTGAGCATCCTTGAACCAACCTCTGAGGTTGGAGGATAGAACACTCAGATTAGGGTGGAGTCAGCTTCCCGAAAACCACGTGGATCCCCAGAAGGAAATCAGAGCAGATGGGCAGAGGGTCAGGGGGTGAGGGTGGGTTGGATGCCAGGGCTGGACCAGTCAACTTGCACACGGCAGACGCGGCCTGGTGTGCCTGGTGCTGGCCATGGTGGCCGCTGAGCAGCCTTCTGGTTTCACTTCTGGGCACGTGCCTGTGCGCCAGATGGTCGCACCTCCTGGAAGTCTGATCTGCGCGTAACTGCGAGATTTTTTTTCTTACTTACGAATGCTTTCATAACGGAAGACTAATACGGAAGATGAGCACCTGTATCTCTCCCACCCAGGTTCAGCTGTTATCAGCATCTTGCCATGTGTGTTCTTTCTCTCCTTCCCTCTTTTTTTTCTGAACATTTCAATATAAGTTGCAGACACAGTGACACTTAACCCTAAATACAGAACCATAATGCCACAGTCATACCTAAGAAAATTAGCAATGCGTCCTCAAATACCAGCTAATATCCTGTCCAGACTGAAAGTGGCCAAAATGTCCCTCAAGCTTGTTTTGTAGCTGTGAGTTTGAACCAAGACCCAGCCAAGTTTTATGCACTGCATCACTTGTTTGCCTCTTTGGTATCTTTTAATCCAGACAAGTTCTTTCTAGATTTAAAGTTTTGGGTTAGAACTATAATTCCTCGACACATTTTTCATGACATTCATTCTGAAGGGCTGGGTCAGGTGTGGATGACCCCCACGTCCTGCCTTTGTCCGTTCCCCCAGTATTGTGCAAGGTGTCCTTGTGTGCTGGTCTTTTCTGTAAAATGGGAAGTTAGGCATGAGTCCTTCATAAGTGAAGGTTTTCTTTTAGTTTCCATAAGTGAGCTGTGTTCTTCTACTGTTATTCTTCAGAAGCACATACGTGAGCACATTTACTGCGTTTGCTTTTTGTATCTTTCCCCTTCTTTTCCTGCCATCTCTGTCTCGATAGATCATTTCAAAATGATTCAATTAATCTCTTCTATTGACTTATTTACACCTCTTTAAAAAACTTTTTAGAGGTTTCCCTAAGGTTTACAATATACGTTTTTAAATGATCAACGTGGTTGTGTCTGGACTGTTGAATTGTGCCCCGGCCGGCAATTATTTTGCTGGTGGGTTGGCGTGGTCCTTACGAAGCTGTGGGGCTGGATCCTGTGTAGCCCTTGCTCTGGGGCCGGGAAGCCTGCGCTTAGCGCCTGGCCCTTCTGACTGAAGCCAGGGCGCTGGCGAGTGCCCCGTGGTGTGACAATATTGACCCTGCCCTGACGGGCACCCTTTGTAGGCACTATTCCACATTCTAGGAGGCGCGTCTTCCGGATGGATTGGAGATTCCTGGGTCTAACGGGAGATTGCCGTTTGTCGCTGAATTTCCCTCCCGTGTTGCATCGCGTTGCTCCCCCTCCAGCGGCGGATGAGGGTGCTTGACTCTGCACCCACCTGCCCAGAGCTCCGTCGAGCTCTGTCGGGAAGGGGGGGGCGGATCTCCTGGTGGTTTATTTGCATTTCTCTCATGATAAGTGAGGTTCAGCCCATTTTCCTGTGATTGAGGGGCCTCTGCATTTCTGCGTTTCTCCTTCTGTGACCTGTCTGCTCACGTCTTCTGTCCTCCCCTCTTTTTTCCATCAGATTTGGTCCTCTCCCTCCCTGTCGTATCAAAAGCTCTTTATATAGTAGGGGGTCAGCCCTTTGACCCTGACATGAATTGTTGTATTTCTTCCGTGTTTTGACCTCATGTGTTTGACCTTGTTGATGGGCTCAGTGTTTCACATGCACACATACAATCTGTATTACCAGTATCTCCCTTCATTGCTTCTGGCTTTGAGTCATGATTAGAGAGGCCTTTCCTGCTCTTAGATTATAAAGGAATCCACTCACAAATGCCTCCGGCAATTGTGTAGTTTCCTCTGTCACATTTCAATTTCTTTTTTTTCCTTTTTTTTTGCTGCATGTGTGGCTTGCGGGATCTTAGTCCCCTGACCAGGGATCGAACCCGCACCCCCTACAGATTGTACGTGTGCATACAGGGAAGGGGAAGGCCACATGGTCCCTGGGTCGGTCTGTACGGGCATATGGGACGTGGGCCATGTGGGGACACTGTGCCCAGTGACCACTGCCGTGTCTGGAGAATGCCCAGGGGTGCATGGCACAGGTGGACCTGAGACAGGAGCGTGGAGGAGGGACGCTGTGGGCTCAGGGGGTGGGAAGTGAGCGGTAGCCGGGAGTCCGTGTGCGCAGCTCTGGGACAGTAGGAACGGCAGCCGCTGTCAGCCTGTGTGACCCGCAGCAGGGGGAACGCGGTCTGTTCTCTATCAAGACAGAAGACACGGCCGGTAAGGTGCTGTGTGGCCTCTCCCAGCGAGTGAGGGAGGCTGGGGGGCAGGAAGGCCGTGCCGGTCCCCACCCAGGGACAGAGGCCATGCCCCCACCCCATGGCTCCGGGTCTGGCCCTTCGATGGAGGGACAGGCCTGGGTCTTGGCTCGGGGTGCAGCATGCTGGGGGTTTGGGGTCACTCTGGTTCTCCTGGCAGTCTGTGAGCGGAAATGCCGGGATCGAGCCACACGTGTGCTGGTGGGAGAAGGCAGAGCAGGCAGGAGGCAGGTGCAGAGGCCCCGAGGGAGCGTGTGTCGCTGGGGCAGAGAATTAGGGAGAGAGTCAGGGGCTCTGAAAGGTCACCTGCTGCTGAGTGGAGAGTGGCCCGTGGATCCAGCTGGAGGGGGACCCAGGATGGCCCCAGGACACCCTTGGCTGAGAAAGTGACTGCCGTTCACAGAGCTCTTGGCCCCAGGGACCCTGGGTGGCCGGCGCTGCCCAGATGGCTTTCTGCCTCGTGGGACCACAGAGCTGTGACCGGAAGGGCCACATCTGTGCCCTTTCTGAGGGGACTGCAAGGCAGAGACAGGCTCTCTGCCAGCTCTGCCCTGGCACCCCGGCCAGATGGACATACAGAGCAGCCCCCCTTCTGGGCCCCCCACCCCAGACCCCCAGAGAGAGTCAAGGGACCGCCACTAGGAGGCAGCTGCGTGTGCCGGGCCAGTCAGCACGCCCAGACCTCAGACGGTGGCTTCTGCTCCACTGGCCAGAAAAGCTGAGGTTCAGCGAGGTCGCAGCTTCCAGGAGGTCAAGCCGCATCTTAAGGTCAGGGCAGGTGCGGGCCTGGCAGTTTGCTGCCACCTCCTGCCACGGGGGCAGAAGCCAATGACCGAGTACTGAGCCATCCAGCACCAGAGAGGTCTTCTCTGAAAGGCTGCAGAAGGCGGGAAGAGCCGTGCTTCTCGCCGAGCCGGACCAAACCCAGGGTGTCCGCGAGGGAAGTTGCCATGGAAACCGCGGAGATGCCACCGGTGACAGTGACTCCTGCCACTTTCCCCCAGCCTGTGATGTGGGCATCAGGGGGCCTTGGTGTGTGTGTGCGTGCACGGGTAGGCGTCTGCGTGTGAGTATGTGAGTGCCCTGTGTGTGCACGTGTGCAGGAGTGCGTGCTCTCGCGTGGGTGTGTGTGGGCACAGCTCTCCCAACCCCGTGTGTAAATGGGGGACCCAGGCAGATGCCCACGTGGCTCATTCCCTCTTGGCAGGCTGGGGCTGCCTGGCCTGATTGTCTTCTTTCTCCTTGGCTGGAACGTGGGGAAGCAGGAAGGTGAGTAAAAACTGAAGGAGGAGGCCTGGCCAGAGGACAGGACCTTCCCGGAGGCGGGAGGCCGCTGGCAGAAGAAGGGAGACGTGAATAAGTGGGTGGACGAGCCTGGAGAGCCCTTACCGCAGCCCTGCCCGGCGGACGGTATTGACCATGACCGTCTCCTGTGCCTCCAGGGTCTGGCGTGCTCCTGCCGCATCCTTTCTGTGCCTGTTCATCTGCTGGACTCCTGTCTGTCCTTCAGGGCTCAGCTCAGGAGCCACCTCCTCCAGGAGGCCTTCTGGACCCCTCTGTGTGGCCCCATTCCCTTTCCCTTACTCGGCCGCAGCCCTCACGCCTCTTATTCTGTCTCCGTCTCTGCTCTTTGAGCTTCTCGAGGGCCGGGACGGGCTGCATCCCCAACCTCCAGCGCCCGGCCGGGAGGGATGGCCAGTGGGCTCCCGGGAGTGGCAGGAAGCACTGATGCTCGCGTTCTCGCCCTGCCTCCCTGAAGCCCAAAGATGCCTTGTTCCCAGTGGGGAGGGGGCCTTCCTCTGCGTCTTTGGTTTGTCCCCCAGAGGTGAATCACCACGTTCCCTTCCCTCTTGACCCAGAGCGCCTCCCCTCTGAGAATCCAGGGGGGCCACCGGTGCCGGGGCCCAGACAGAGTCTCAGGGGTGTCTGAGGAGAAGGGCTGCTCACAGACATGCTGGGCCGAGCAAAGAAACAGGCATTTTTTTGTACCTTCTTTAAAAGAAAGCAACGGCATCAATATGTTAAAAATAAACTATTTTTACTTTAAAAGGGCAAAAACAACCAAAACAAACACAGAGGTAATGAAAAGAGCTTGGCTGAAGGTACCGAAGGTTTACTCATAGCTGCCCAGGGGATGGCAATTGTTCAGACTGGGATGGGTCTAGCAGGGCTGGCACCTTGCTGTGCACCAGGGGATGGAGAGAAGATGCAGATAGGGACATGGTTCTGCCCAGAATGTGTTGAATGAGCTAATGACAGCTTGTCTACACTGGAGAAGGGGCATCTACACAAGCTGGCTGGGTGGGGTGGGGGAGTCAGGGAAGTCTTCCTGGAGGAGGTGACCTGTCTGCACTGAACTTCGAAGGGCATTCCAAGTAGAGGGAACACCTTGGAGAAGGAGCCAGTGGGGTGTGTGTGTGTGGGACCCACCTGAGGGGGGCTCACAAGCCAAGGACCCCTGGGTTCAAATTTTGCTCAGTCCCTTAGGAGGTGTGTCCCCAGGCAAGCTGCAATCTTTCTGGGCCCAGCCTTCTCACTTACAAAACAAGAGCAGTGAAAACAAACTGGAGGCCAAGCCGTAGAACAGGGGAGGCTCCAGCCCTGCCCCAAGACCAGCGGCAAGTTGGGTCCCAAAGTCACATCTGTGGGGGTAGCCCAGGCTCCGACCCAGACACCCTCCTCAGCCCTCCCAGGAGGGAGATCCACTGGCGAATTCAGGTTTCAGAGCTCCCCGAGCGCTGCGGGGAGCCCCTGAGCTTCATTGGTCATTGGTCCCCATCCCTAGGAGGGCTCTCCGGGTACCCTATCCTTCCGTGAGGCTGGGGGCTGTGAGGGCACCGCAGGGCTGGCTTCCTGGGCGTATTGAGCTTTGGGTGGAGGGCTCCCTGGGCCAGCCGGAGTGCAGGGTCCAGGCTCCCCAGGGTAAAGTGGTGGGTCCTGGACCTCCTGCTCTCCGTCGTCCTTGCTGAATGCTTACCTGTCCCCCCAGGAGGGGTTGGTGGTGCTCAGGAGTTCAGGGGCTCTTGGCTTCCCAGCCCCTCACTGCAGGCCACCCTGAGCCTCAGCTACTGTGCGGGAACGGCAGAGACTTCACCCGTTGCTACGAGGCTCCGGAGCCAAAGGATGAAGTGCTGGCCTTGGCCGTGGCACTCAGTAACTATGGCAACCACTCCCAGTGACGCCTGGGCCCATGCAGCTGGGAGACGATGGGGCCAGGCAGGACCAAACTCTGACATGTGCTGCCCTCTCTGGGTGGCCCTGTTAGTCTGCTCTGGCTGCCATGACCAAGTACCGCAGACGGGGTGGCTTAAAAAACAGACATTTATTTCTCAAGGTCCTGGAGGCTGGATGTCCAAGGTCAGGGTGTGGGCAGTGATGCTTCCTCCTGAAGCCTCTCTCCTTGGCGTGTAGACGGCCGTCTTCTCCTGTCGTTTTCCTTCTATGTGTGTCTATGTCCTAATGTGCTCTTCTTATAAGGACATTGGTCATATTGGGTTAGGGCCACTCTGATCACCTCCTTACAGACCGTATCTCCAAACATGGACACCTGCTGAAGAACCGGAGGTTAATGCTTCAACGTGCGAATTTTGGGGACACAGTTCAGCCCGGAGCAGCCCCTTTGCAGGGGAGGGACTCCCTCTCACTTAAGCGTCTGCCGTGTCTGGTGTCTGGGAGCAGTTTCACGCCTCCAGCCCCTCTCAACTGCCCTTCTCCGCGCAGTTGGGCCGAGGCCAGGACATGTCTCTCCACGCCCCACGCCCAATCTGCCTTGATTCTTGGGACCCCAGACCCCGAGTCCCCTGCCTGAGGTCTGGCCTGAGCAACCCTGCTGACCTCCATGTGCCAGAGGGCCTGGCAGGCTCAGGCGGCCCTCGCCCCACGCCCATCTGCCGGCGTCTCGAAGCTCAGTGGGCAGCAAAGCATCTGGACCAGTCTGGACGGGAAGGCCGGCTGTGTGCCATCTCTCTAGGCCACTGGCAGGTGACATCTTCCCAGGACACGGGGCGAGTGGGGTGGCGGGCCTGGCAGGAGACCTCAGGGTCTCTCGTGTCCCTGAGAATCCTAACAGGAACGGACAGTGTGGCCCTAAAAGCTGGGAGAGAGTGGCCGTCCCCACGAGGATGGGCATCTTTTGGCTGATGCCCAGGAGAGAGATGTCCTCACACTCAGCCATCCCTGTACGCTCCTTGCCATGGTTCTTGTCTTTGTCCGTGGACACCTCCAGCTGGGGATGCGGCTGTGCTCTCCAGGGTCCTCAGCTGGGGCTTGAGGCATGGGTGGGGCTTAGTGGGATTTATTGAATAAATGAGTGAATGAGTGAGTGAGTGAATGAATGTATGAATGAGTGAGTGAATGAATGAATGAGTTAGTGTTTCAGTTCAGGCAACTGAGGGACTTGGGAGCATGCGTCTCTTCCATTTAGCTGGTTCCTGGGAGGGTAGTTGATGCTCAGAGTTCTGTCACCCTGTGACCCAGGCCAGATGGGGCGTTGCCTTGTGGGGGGAGGTGGTCAGGCAGGGAGAGTCACTGCCCACCGGAAACAAGCCTGGGTGGCGGTGGGGCACACGTGTGGCCCAACCTGTGGCTCTTTAGCTGCTCTGTGGCCCTGGGTAGGTCACTTCCCCTCTCTGTCTGCTTATTTATCTGCAAGATGGCATAATGAGGGGATTGCTGAGGGTTACACACTGTGCTGGCACGAATGTATGCACAGGATAGTGGCTGTCAGGAGGGAGGGCCACACGGGATAATAATTGCTGTTCTGGGCCGGGCACCTGAGGCTGCTTCTTGCGCTTCCTGCACTGAACACTCTCGACAGCCCATCATCCCCTCACCACTCTCAGCCCACCCAGCCTCACGACCTCTCTGCTCATCCTTCCGCCTCCCCAGGATGCTCCTGCCTCAGGGCCTTTGCACGTGCTGCCCGGGGCACGGCTCCCCGCGTCCACGCGGCTCACTCCCTCACCCCTGCGGTCTCTGCCCACAGGCCACCTTCTTCTGTAAAATGCGTTATCCAGAGTGAACCGAGGTGGCGTGACTGGTGAGGGGGAAGGGGAGCTGAGCTGAGTCACAGACGGAGTTTTTCGTCTCCTTGGGGGAAGGTCCCAGACAGTAGGTGGCACATCCAGAGGAAAGGGGGCAACTGTGGGGTTCTCCAGAGCTGGGCCACGATGGAATGAGGGTCTGGGGCAGGGAGGGCAGAACCAGGCCCAGCAGAAGAGACTTTCCAGGCCGGCAGCGTCAGGCCCAGGCTTGGTCCCAAGGGCAGTGGGAGCCATGGAGGGCTGTAGACAGCGCCGTGATGGGGTCAAACCCTCACTGGAGAAGGTGGCTGCTGGGGGCAGGCAGGCCAAAGGGGCAGGGACGGGGCAGGCCCAGCATAGCCAGGGTGGCAGAGCTGGCAGCTAAGTGTGTGCACAGATGGCGAGATGCTCAGCGGGTGGGAGGCCGTGGCAGAGGCCATGTGACCGCGCTGGACACAGCGGAGCCTCCTCCATCTGTGCAGACGCCAGGGCGGCCCCCTGCCCAGGCCATCGTCTGCCAACGGCCCGCTCCCCTCCCTGCCTGCCAGGGGCCGCGGGCCCTGTTTCCCCATCTCTGCAGGGCGGTCCTGGGCAGAGGGGGCTGAGAGCTCCGTGTGCTGCTCCCCTGAAATGCCCGGAATGTGTGTGTGTGTGTGTGTGTGTGTGTGTGTCTGTGTGTGTGTGTGTGTGTCTCTGTGTGTGTGTGTCTGTGTTTGTGTGTGTCTCTGTGTGTGTGTGTGTGTGTGTGTGTCTGTGTGTGTGTGTGTGTGTCTCTGTGTGTGTGTGTGTCTGTCTGTCTGTCTGTCTGTCTGTCTGTCTGTGAAACAGGAGGCTGGGGGGCAGGAGGAAGGAGCAGGAAGAGGGGTGTCGCCCATGTCAGCTCTGTCCCCTAGATCAGTCAAGGAGTGAGCTCACTGCCCAGGGAGGCATGTAAGGCCCCCTCCTGCCTCCACCTCACTCCTCCTTTGCTCCTTACTTCTCAAGGGAGGTGGGGGTAGTTCCGGGGGCTTCTGATGTCTGGAAAGCCCCTGCCACCTCCGCTTGGCCTCCTGCTGCCCCACTGCCTGCGCAGGCGCAGGGCCTTGTCCTGTGGCCCCCCTTCTAGCTGCCATGAGGACCCCTGCTGCTGTACCGGGGCGCCCTGGGCAGGGAAGGTGCACGCCGGCCTCTGGCACAGCCAAACCCTAAAGCACTCGGGCCGTGGAGACAAGACCGGAGCGGGAGAGTCTTCCCTTCTGTGGGGGATGCTCCCTGGGAGGGGCTGGAAAAGTGGGTGTGGGGAGACCGAGGCTGGGTGGAGGGGCCCTCGTGCGCACCCTCCCCTCAAAGGCGGGGAGACCTCCTGCTGAGGAAGGACCCTTTGGAGCCCAGGGCCTGTGTGACCTGGGGAGGACAAGAGGGGCTCACTGGAGGGAACCCCCGTGGGCTCTGGGGAGAGGGGCAGTGGAGCCTTTGTAGTTGGGCTCAGGGACAAAGCGCCACAGTGGTCCAGACGTCCCCCAGGCCCACGCAGCCACTGGACCAGCCGGGCGCTCCCCACGTGCTGGCTCCTGGCAGGCAGGGTGCAGGGTGGGGTCTGGGGGCACTCCTGGGTCCTCGGTGCCGGGATTAGCTCTTGTCCCACTTGAGTTTGTTTAAAGGGGTGTGGGCTGGGGGAGGCATGGGCTATGCGAGCAGTTTCAGAAGACAGGACCTGGGGTGGGGTCCTTAGGGTGTCGAGCTCGGGCGACCTGTGCGCGTGACGGACCCAGGGAGGGCACGGTGCGGAGCAGCCCCTGGCCCTGACGCAGGGGGTCCCTGCCTTCATCCTTTGGGCTCTTCGGCTTGGCGAGCCGGGTGGTATGCAGAGGAACAGGTGTGCACAGTGGACGCTACAGGTGTCAGGACGTTGGGAGTTTTGTCCTGCCCGCCCCACCTGGGGCCTCGCACTCAGGGGCACAGGCCTGGGACTGGGCAGCTGGCCTGGGGTGGGGGAGGCTGGCTTGCAGGTTGCCGTGGCAACCAGCTGTTTCCTTCCTCCAGTGCGGGAGATGAGCAGGGGCCTGGGCCACCTTATCAGACCCCGTTCCAGCTGGGGCAGAGACTCTGGGCTCATGGGAGCGCCCATCCCCTGGAGGGCCAGGCACCCGAGCCAAGGAGGGGGCCACAGGCAAGCTCTCCCACAGCCAGCCCTGGCCAGGGTCTGTGGGATGTCAGGGCACCGATGAGGTGGGGTCCACAGAGGGGTGTCACTGCCCCACACCCTGGGGCAGGGTGGCTCTGGTGGAGACCCCCCCACCCACAAACACACAGAGTCTCAAGCACAGATGCAGCACCTCATCGTCGGGGTTACATAACTGGACTCATCTATCCCCCCATCGGCTTCTGGGTCTCCGGTTCCCCGCGCCCCGAGTTTCACAGCTGGAAGCCGGGCCGCGTCCTTAGGCACTAGCTGGTCTCAGTCCTGGCACCCAGTGGTACCCAGGGCCAGAGGTTTTCCTTCTAAACTTCTCGTCGTCATCTCTCACCCTCCCCTTGGCCGGGCCTGAGTCAGGCCACTGTCGTCTGTCCCCTGGGTGATGAACTGTCGTCTGTCCCCTGGGCGATGAACTGTCGTCTGTCCCCTGGGTGATGAACTGTAGCAGCCCCACCTCACCCTCCCACCCCCGTAGCCCTTGTTACGTGTCACTTGCTGACGGCTCCTTATCGCCCTAGGACCAAGTCAAAGTTTCTTAGGCTGAGGTGGCAGATGGCATCCTTGGCCGCCATTCTTCACTCTGTCCTGCATCCAAGCCCTTTGCCACCAGACTGTTTCTCTGACTGAAAGAGGAATGCGCGTCTGGGACCCTGCATGGGGCTGGACCATGTGAGCAGCATCAACCTTGGACAGAAGAGAGAGCATGCGGATTCTGGGCCTGGGCTTTAAGAGGGTTTCCTGCTCTCCGCCCTGTGCCTCTGCCTTCATCCTAGGAGACGGTCCCAGTCAGGCTGCTGGACCACGGGGGATGAGAAGCACGTGGAGCAGACCCAGACCCAAGTGGCCGCTCAGAGCTGGCCTCCCAGCTGAGCCCAGCCTTGACCAGCCAACAGAAAGGCTGAGTTTGTACGTCAGGGAAATAGTTGTTATGCAGCACCAGCTGACTGCTACAAGGCCCCACCCCAAACTTCCTCTTCCCCAGGCAGCCTGCACTTTGGGCACCACCATTGTCCAGGAGTGTTCAATGTGCACTTCCTCCCTCCGTACGTCCCTGCCCCTTCCGGATGTCCAGAGTGGGGACACCGCCCCCACAATACCGTCAGAGCGCCAGTCGTCTGGAATATTTGAAACAAACCTCCTTTTGCTCCAGTTTTTCAGTGTGGGGGGGGACGGGGAGGGGTGCTGGGTTCTGTGTTCTTTGAAGAATCAGGGATTTTTAAAAAGTTATTTTATTATTTTTATTAAAATTTTTTAAAATTTTAATTTAATTTTATTTTTTTAAATCATATATATATATATTTATTTATTTATGGCTGGGTTGGGTCCCCGTTGCTGCGTAGGCTTTTCGGGCTCTAGACACGCAGGCTTCAGTACTTGTGGCACGTGGGCTCAGTAGTTGTGGCACACGGGCTTAGTTACTCCGCGGCATGTGGGATCTTCCCAGACCGGGGCTTGAGCCCCTGTCCCCTGTATTGGCAGACGGATTCTTAACCACTGCACCACCAGGGAAGTCCTATTTTTATTTTTTAATTAATTTATTTATGTTTGGCTGTGCTGGGTCTTTGTTGCTGCATGGACTTTTCTCTGGCTGTGGCAAGAGGGGGCTACTCTTCGTTGTGGTGCGTGGGCTTCTCATTGTGGTGGCTTCTCTTGTTGTGGAGCACAGGCTCTAGGCATGCGGGCTTCAGTAGTTGTGGCACGCAGGCTCAGTAGTTGTGGCGCGTGGGCTCTAGAGTGCAGGCTCAGTAGTTGTGGCGCATGGGCTTAGTTGCTCCGCAGCAGGTGGGATCTTCCCGGACCAGGGCTCGAACCCGTGTGCCTTGCGTTGGCAGGCAGAAGAATCAGGGATTTATTGCCAGGAGTCAAGAGGAAAACTGAGTAATTCCCCCAGAGAAGGCAAAGTGCCCCAGGGCACTGAAGCTGCTTTGGGGCTGTGAATTCCTGGACCTTCCCACTGGGCCTGGGCCTAGTGGTCCCTGCCGCTGTCTGCTTCTTCATTCGGGAACGGTCCTCAAGGGGACGGCTGGGCCTCAGCAGAGCTCCCAGGGCAGAGTGCGCTGGCATCACACAAGGTCCCGACTTTCTCATGGAAACGGACGCTGCTACAAATTAGAGAAAAGAGGAAGCAGCGTTCCTGTGGTCCCTGCACACAGATGGCTGTAAATAAATGCTAGCTCTTCCCTCTTGGGGTCACACTTCTCATGACAGCTTCCTTTGAAATAGGGTTTTTGTGCTGAACTGCAAACGGCCAGCTGTTTTGGAATCATTGCCAAGGACAGCGACTGTGGCCAGTCTGACCCGACGTGCAGCCGTCACGGGGACACTGGGAGCTCAAACCTCGGTCACCGTGAATGGATGAGGGCAGGGATGGTCCATCTCTCTGGCACCTGGGGGCCGTGGTCCTGGCATGAAGGCAGGGTCTGGGCTCAGGGTTTTCTCCATGTGACCCCGCTTGACCTCAGGTGGTGAGCAAGGGCTCGTGCAGAGGGCACACGCGGGGCGACTGCAGCCTAGGCACGCACGCCCTTCCCGGCTCCTTGTTGCAGGCTGGAGCGTCCCCAAGCTGGAGGCTGCCGGGCAGAACATCTGTGCCCGGAGGGAACGTGGACCAGAGGCACTCTGACCTCCGGGTTCCCGGATGAGGACCTGAGGGCCGTGCACAGAGGCCTGGGGCTCCCATCGGACACAGGATGGGGACACAGGGCTGGGATGTCTCCAGACCACCCTCTTCCTGGCACTTGTGCCCAGCTTGCCCGTTGCTGGGCAGGGACCAGCCCTTATTTGTCTGGGTCTTGGTCAGGGTCTGCTCCTCTCGTGGTCCACCCGCCCGCCTGTCCCCCAGCTGATCCTGGCAGAGCACGCAGGGCCCTGGTGGCCCCTCGTCCCCACCCACCTTTTCCCTGTCACTCTCTGCTCTGCAATCCTGGCCTCCTCACTGCTCCTCTTCTGCTTGGAACGTTCTTCCCCCCAAAGGCTGCCTGGACCGCATCACTCCCAGCCTTTTCATTCATAGATGTTTCATGTTACAGGGTGCACTGCACTTTATAGGTTACCTGTGCGTATTCCATCCATGTCCTTGGTGGTCCCGAGGCACAGACCAGGCAGAGGTTCTCTCTGTTTTCTTTGGCAGATGGCTTGGCAAAAGTTCAGAGAAAAGCCAGACGAAGACCACAGCAAAAGAAAGCACCACTTGTTAGAAGGCGTCGAGTGACCACTGGGGCAGCCGGGACTCCAAGCACACAGAACACAAAGGATGAAAGAGCAGGGAGGTGAGTGGGCCGGTGTGTGTGGGACTGGCCCCCAGCAGACGGGGAGAGAGAATGCAGCAGAAAGAGTATTTACAGAGGTATTGGCTGCCAGTGTTTTCCAACTAATGAAATACATGAACCTGCAGATTCAAGAAGTGCAGTGATTACAAGCAAAAAAGAAAACCACACCTGATATATCCCAGCAGACAGGGAGAGAGAATGCAGCAGAAACAGTATTTATAGAGATACTGGCTGCCAGTGTTTTCAAACTAATGAAATACATGAACCTGCAGATTCAAGAAGTGCAGTGATTACAAACAAAAAAGAAAACCACACCTGGTACATCCCAGCAAAGCTACCGGAGAGCCAAGGCAGGAGGGAGTGGGCTGCGGTAGGGGTTAGGCTTCCCCCGTTTCAGCGGGAGGCCTGCATGTCGCAGGCAGGGTGCAGGGCGGACGCAGGGAGGGTGGGGAACTGCGGCCCCTGATGCGGTCAGCCTAGCACCCCCTCTGTCACACATCAAGGTGACGGCCGGCAAGTCCTGGAGGGCCTGCGGGGGTGGGTGGAGGGCAGTAGTGGCGGGTGGGTGGAGAAATTGGGAATCATGGCTATGCTGACAGAATCGCTATCTGCCCGCTTTTCCTGCCCGCCGCGGATGACCTGCACTAGCTCTTTTTTCTGCCTGGGATGCCATCTCCCAGGCACGATTGCTGTCAGCCGTCCCTGGCCTTTCTTCTCAGCCTTTGCGATTCAGCTCGAGCACTGCCCTCGGGCATGGCATTCACGCCGGGTTTGCCATGGTGCTCATGACCTGCTAACAATATGGTGTATTTAGTGATACTATGTGTATCATTTTCTATCTCCCCACACATACTAAGTATTTGAAGGCAGGTGTTCGTGGTCTGTCTGGCTCGATGATGAATCCTAAGGACCCGCACGAGCGTCTGGTGACAGGTGATGAGCAAAGTTGCTCCTTGCTTCCTCTCTCTTGTGCCTGGCCTCCTGCTGGGGAGGAGACGGGGAAGCACTTGTAAACAGGTCCCCAAGGGCTGGGTGAGCTGTGATGTGCTGGGGAAGAGAGGGAGGCTGAAAGGCGGGGACCTGCCTACACGGCGGAGCCGCAGGGCTGGAAAATGGGCAAGTAATCTCCTGGATTCTCTTTTTTTGCTTCATCAGAGCCTCTGCCACACATTCCAGTGTCTTTTTCAGTCTTCATTCTGAGTAGTTTTCCCTTAGATTTTCTGTAATTGGGCTGCAAGTGGAGAAGTGCCAAGGTGCTCTGTTTGAGGGCAGTCAGCCCCCCCGGAGAGCGGGCCCAAGGGCGGCAAAGTCCAAATGGGCTGCCGAGGCCGGAGCAGGCAGAGCTCACCTGGGTCAGGTCCTACCTCCGGATGATGCTGGGGTCTGCCTGCACACCTGGAGCTCGCCTGGGTCAGGTTCACCCTCAGGATGACACCGGCGTCCTCCTGCACACCTGAGGGCTTTCCCAGTGGACCGTCTGGGTCTCATGGAGGGATCTGCTAACTTCAAGGACCCCAGGGTTCCTGGTGAAGGAGGAGGCCAGAGCCTCTTAGCCGTCTGTATGCTGTGTATTATATGATTACTTGGTTTGTGTTCTCGATGTTAGCTCATGTCATATCCCTTTCAAGAAGTATTTCTGCCGTGTCTGTCTTTCCATCTATCACAGTCACAGCGCTGTTGGCTCCAGGCTGGCCCCACTGTTTCTTCTTTTCATTCCACCGTCTTCCTCCTGATGTTTTGAACATTATTTCCATCCGTGTCTTAATTGGCTGGGTTCATCTTCAAACAAAGTTTTCAAGATGGGTACATGGGAGGTTGTCCTTTGTCCCTGGGGATGTCTGCTGTTGCTTTCTTGGCTGTTGTACTAGTCAGCTCAGGCTGTGTAAAAAAGTACTGCAGACTGGGAGAAGATACATTTCTGCAGCAGAAATTTGTCTTCTCACCGTCTTGGAGGCTGGGAATCTGAGATCAAGGTGAGGACAGTTTGGTTTCTTCTGGGGCCTCTCTCCTTGGCTTGTAGACGGCTGTTGGCTCCCTGTGTCTGTCTGTGCATGTCTGTGTCCTAATCTCTTCTCATGAGGACACCAATCGTATTGGGTTAGGACCCACCCTAATGACCTCATTTTACTTTACCTCCTTAAAAGCCCTCTCCCCGAGTATAGTCACAATCCGAGGGTGGGGTGGTTAGGGCATCAATATATGGATTTGGGGGGACACAATTCAGCCTATCACAGCTGGGTACAAGGTTCTTAGGCCACAGTAAAAGATGGTGATGGGGTGAGGCAGCATGGAAGGGGTAGTGTGACTGTCACCCCAAAAGACGGTGTGGCATGGCAGAGGGATGCTGGTGTCTGGCCTGGAGTCCAGGCACATGGTCCCCTGTCATGGGGGCAGGTGCATGTGAGGGGGTGTCCAGTGATGTGTCCAGTGATGTGACCCTCACTGTGGGTCACTCGTCCACCTGTAGGAGCTGGCAGAGCTGTGAGGGCGGCTTTGTCTGTGGACGGCCGTCTCTCCAGTGGGGGTGCTGAGGCGTCTCTCAAGGGCCGCTGGCCAAACATCCTTTCAAACCAGGAGTATTTTTCAAACTCCCAAGGTGAACAGCAAGCATATTTCTTTACTCTTACTTTTAAAAATTGCATTAGTTCTTGCAGTTATGGATTTATGCTTGATGACAGTTTTGGCTCTATCTCATATATTTGGATCTCTAGTATCCTTATATTTATTTTATGACAAACA
Source organism: Balaenoptera musculus (assembly GCF_009873245.2). NCBI lineage: Eukaryota > Metazoa > Chordata > Mammalia > Artiodactyla > Balaenopteridae > Balaenoptera > Balaenoptera musculus. Next base: position 138,110,980 of record NC_045789.1, on the reverse strand, counting down.
ATACATTATTTTATATCCGTCTTGCTCCAAAACTTTTACATTTCCAAGTGGTTGACTTTCTTACTTAAACTTTTGTTATTTGTAGCTTCATCACACTATGATAAGAAAACAAGAACTGTATAAATTTTGCATTTTACATATTGATTGAAATTATGTTGTGTCTAAGGGAATATGTGTGCACATCCCACAGTGCCTGAGGCGTCCACTACAGGGCACCTGCCTCACCCATCTGCTTGCTCTGTCTCCGCCCTGCCAGGCTTGTTTATTTTGGCCAGTAAAGCAGACCTAATCCCGTCTCCCTGTATTGATAATAATTTTCTTTCTTTTTTGGTGTTTTCTTGTTGTCTTGGTCAGCTCACAAATGTTTCTTATTATTCTCCATCTTTATTCACATATTTGAACAACATAATATGACCCCTAATGTTCACATTGAGTATTTTTTTGTTGTAAATTCAATTTTTCAATATTAAAGCTCCTGCTGCAGCTTTCTGTATTTTTACTTCAATCTGTGCCCTTTCTCATCTTTGTATTTAATACTCTCCTGTGTTATTTTGTTTTATGATGTCTCTCATAAGTAGTAAGACGTTGGAGTGTTTTTTAAAAAACAATCAGAAATCCTGATAGGTTTGGAATGAGTTTTGATGCAGTTTTTATCCTTTCATTCTTCCCTCTTTCCTTGCTGGGTTATTGGGGTTTTTTTTTTTTTTCCTAGTTCTTTTTTAAAAAATTGAAGTATAGTTGATTTACAATGTTGTGTTAGTTTCAAGCATACAGCACAGTGATTCAGTTGCATATATATACTTTCTTTTTCAGATTCTTTTCCCTTATAGGTTATGGTTTCTATTTGGTCTTTTTTTGTTCACATCTTTTCTCCTTTTTTAATCTTCTGTAATGGTTTAGAAGGCAGACATGGTGTTTTTGATTCTACCATTTAACTTTCCTTTTTAAACTAAGAGTCCTAAATTTGTGTTTCTCTAATAATCAAAATCTGAACAGTAACTTCTGACTCGCTTTTATGGGAGATGGAGGAAGGCTTTCATCTTCCTTTTCACCCCTTCTCTCAGGGCATCTAAGTCCTCAGAGCCTGGAAACCTCACTCTTCCTGCTGTAACATTTAAATCGCTGAGGTTTTAAATGCATTCCGTTTAGTTGGCATTGTTATAACTTTATTTTAAATTCGTGTCAGCAGCAACCTTCTCTGCAGTGGTTAGTGCTTTTATTCTCTTGTTTTTATCTGACTCTCATATCTCAGACACATGTTTTCTAGCATGACACCCCCTCGTCCTGTTATTTAAAACAGATCGCGTGGGTCTTTGAAGAATCACGTTTGGGGGCCATCTTTCTGGGGCTTTCGCCAAAGGGCCACACCATCTCAGGTCCTGAAGCTTCCTACACACACATGCTGATGTTGGTTATTCTGTGGTCCTCTGGCATCCTTCCTTTTGGTGGGAAACACGAGTACAACTTGCTTGTAGCTACTTTCAAGATCATCTGTTGACTTTTCCTCTTGGGAGCTTTCCAGATGCCTTGATTTTCCTGAAAATGCATCATTTTACCACAATATCCTTTGGTACTGCTCTCTCTGCCTTTTTACTTTACCCTGCAATCTCAGTTTCTGGATGTTTCTGCCCCTTCCTTCCCTGCCTCCTTCTGGATCTCCTAGTATTTGGGGTCAGGCTGTGCGAGACCACCATTCTCCCTGGCTTCTCGCTTTTGTGTTCTTTTTTCTTTTCACTTGCATTTAAAAATGTTTCTCAAGGTCTTCCTTTGTACCACTGTTTTGCTTTTCTCCAGCTTCAAGTCTGCCATCATGCCAGCCATTTCTTCTTGCCCTGAAGATTTTATTACGGCCATTGTGTCGCGTTTCTTCAGGTCTAGAGAGGAGATTATTTAGAATCCTGTTTGGGATTAGGTTGCCCTGAGCTATGATGAAAGAAAAGCAAGTTTGAGCCCTGAAAGTGTGATGATAAGGAAAGCACAATATCGGTCTTGCTCGGGTCAGCAACTCCCAGCCTCTTGGCCTGATTTTCATCCTGGTCCAGCTCAGGATCACATCCATCTAAAGACAAAGCAGCTGGGGCCACGACTCTCCCTCTTTTCTCAGTGGATTTTGGGAGCTGCTGATAAAGATGCCCCCCTGGGGGGCATCGGAGAGGAGCAGGCGACGGGCACCTGAGCCCAACCTTCTGTGAGGGTCTCGCCCCGACATGCAGCCTGGCATGGACACGACACAGGAGCCTGGTACGTCCTCTGGAGGGTGGATGCCCAGGATGGGAGGACCACCTGCCTCAGATAGGTCCCCTCCTTTTCTCTCCACTGCACCCCAAATCTAAACCTCTCTCCCAAGGATCTGGAGCAATTGTTGTGAGGGTGAGGTAATGCCTGGAATATGCATGGAGCAGTGCCCAGCTGATCATATGTTTAACACACCTCAGCTACTTTTATTGTTAACTCAAAAAAAAACCCCGAAACCCTTTGGTTGTCGTATAATGTACATTATAGACATGCACACATTGCTGTGGATTGAATTGTCTTCCTCCAAAATTTATATGTTGAAGTATTAACCCCCAAGGACCCCAGAATGTGGACTTATTTGGAAACACTGTCGATGCAGGTGTAATTCGTTAAGATGAGGTCATTAGGGTGGGCTCGTACCCAATCTGACTAGTGTCCTTGTAAAAAGGGGACATTTGGACACAGACACACACAGGGAGAAGGCCACGTGAAGACGGAGGCAGGGATCAGAGTGATGCTTCCACAAGTCGAGGGACGTGGAAGATGCTGGAAACCACCAGAAGCTGGGAGAGAGGCCTCAGGAGGAAGCAGCCCTGCCGACACCTTGATCTCAGACTTCTGGCCTCCAGAGCTGAGACGGTTTCTGTGGTTTAGGACCCTCAGCCTGTGGCGCTTTGTTCCGGCAGCTCCAGGACACTAATACACACATCTCCGTAAATTTCACATAGTAAGTGGGTTTTTAATGAGCTGGACACACTGTGTAGCTAGTGCAGTGCCCAGGTCAGGAGAAAGAGGGTACCCGGCGCCCAGCACACTCTTCCAGTGCTCAGGTGGCAGGGCTGGGTTTTGTGCCCTCGGTGGAACGCAGGCCCGCTTCCCCCATCCCCGGGAGCTCAGGGGGTGCCCTGGCTCCTCGTCCTCACCAGGGCTTGTGTGCCCACTGTGGGGTTCAGGGAAGCTTCCAGCCTGGGGCTATCATCGTAGCTGTTGCTGTGAATGTTCCAGCACGAGTCGATGGGGACCTCATGGGTGCATTTCCCCTGTGTGTCCTGGGTGGACCCGTGGGATGGTGGGGTGGGCACAAACGTGTTTCCAAGGTGACCACACCCCACCAGCAGTGGTGAGAGAGCCCAGCTGGTCCGCAGCCTTGCCCACACTTGCTATTTTCTGTCTTTTCATTTTAGTTTTGCTGGTGGGGGTGGAAGTGTGTCACATTATGGTTGATGATCAATGATGTTGAACCCCTTTTTATATGTTTATCACCCATTTGAATTTCCTCTTTTGTGAAGTGCCCTTCACGTTTTCTGTCCACTTTTCTGTGGTGTTGTCAACCTCGCCTTATTGGTTTATGTGAGTTCTTTATCTGTTTTTGTTGCGAGTCCTTTTTCAGATAATGTATTGAATTGCAGTACTCCTAATGGTGTCTTTTGATGACAAGAAGTTTTTTTTCAATGTAGTCTGACTTATCAAATATTTTGTGGTGAATATTTTTTGTGTTTGTTTAAGAAATCTTTGTTAAGGCTAAGGTCAGGAAGATGTTTACTTGTGTTTTCCTCCAGAAGCTTTATTGTTTCACGTTTTGCTTGTAGGTCTCAGCCCACCTGGGATTTATTTTTGTGTATGGTGTGAGGTAGGGGTCAAGATCTTTTTTTTTCCATTTGACTGTCCAATCGACTCAGTGCTATTTATTGAGGGATGATCCCCTCCATCTGTCCCCCCACTGCACTGCGGTGTTGCCTTTGTTATAAGTCAGGCGGCTACACAGAGGTGGGTTGGTTTCTGGACTCTCTCATGTCCCATCTGTCAGTTTGTCTGTCCTTATACCAATGCCACCTGTCTTCATTACTCGCTATTGTTTTAAAGCGTGTTCTGCTGGCTCCGTTCTCCTGGATGCGTTAAGTTGTCTGGCATAAACTTTCCTTTTGTTTTCAGTTTCAGAGGCTTGACCCATTCTGCCAGAACCCAGTCCTGCAGCAGCTGTGTGATTCAGCCCCTCAGTCTCATTTTCACCCTCATCAACATGGAGAAAAAAATTCCTGTCTGGCAGTCTCCTGAGAGTAGATAAGATAACATAGGTATGGAGCTTAGCACACAGTGCAAATGTTAGTGATTAATTTATAGTTTAGTAGTGACACAGCAGACTTGAGCTAGGTGGCCTGGCTTCAAATCTCCGCTTCTCTGAACGTGTGACCTTGGGAGAGTGACTTCAGGTGAGCCTTGATCTCCTTGAACTGGGGATAATTGTCCACTTGCCAGCTGGGTGCTCCTGGGAGTGTACACAGATAATGATACCCTCCTCGCAGACCCCTGGGGTCCACAGGTGAGGCTGCTGGTAGCCAGGGCTGGGCCAGGCGCCTGTCTTGATGCACCTGTGCTTCACCTGGAGCACCCGGCATGTGGGGCACTCAGATGGGAAGGACTGAACCCCTGAGTGTGGTGGGCACTCAGCAGACACTGTCTTCTAGAATCTTCCTCATGTGGATCATAGCACCCTTGTCTCTCTAAGCTTTTTTCCCCCAATTTTTTTTTATTGTGGTAAAATCATATAACATAAAAGTTGCCATCTTAACCATTTTAAGTGTGCAGTTCAGTGATATTAAATGCATCCATAATGTGCAACCATCACCACCATCCATCTCCAGAATCCTTTTCATTTGTAACATTGAAACTGTCCCCATTAAAACTCACTCCCCATCCTCCCCTCCCCCCAGCCCCTTGCACCCACCGTCTGCTTTCTGTCTCTATGGATTTGACTCCTCTAGGGACCTCATATAAGTGGAGACACACAGTATTTGTCCTTATGTGACTGGCTTATGTCACTGGGCATAATGTCCTCGAGGTTCATCCACGTTGTAGCCTGTGTCAGAATTTCCTTCCTTTTTAAGGCTGAATCACATTCCACTGCATGGATGGACCACATTTTGTTTCTCCATCCATCTGTCGATGGACACCTGGGCTGCTTCCATGTTTCAGCTATTGAGACGTGAGCCTGATTTTGATTTATAGAGGCTGCATCCCGTGTAGCTTATTGACAACACAGTGAATCTTTAAAAATCCTTTTTTCTGTTTCATGGAGAAAATCTATGAGAAAAAGGATTTTCTTCTAAGCCCTTGATCCTGAGTTTGGCTTCCCACGTTGTCGGTATTTTTTACAGGCTCAGTGCTGATATTCATTTGACCATCACTCACCCTCCCTCGAGGATGGTAGCTCCCTTCACAGAGGGTCTCGTTTCCTTTTCTGTCCCAGTGAGGGGTGGGCTGAACCCCCTGCTTAGAATGGCAGAGCAGATGACCGTGACTGCTGCATGCTTAGTGCAGGTTGTTGCCTGGGACCGGCTGATTTCTCCTTCGGGACACGTGTCCTGGTCCAACCCTCCCAGGATGGTCCAAGGGATGGACAGAGCAAAACTGGACAAACTTTCAGTGTGGAACCAGCTAGGAGACTGTCACCCTGAGGTTTCTAGAAACCTTTCTGGGGCTCAGATTTCTTTGGAAACCAGGAATGGCAGCCAGGTTCAAGGGGTGATTCCTCCAGGGAGATGCGGCTCCCTTAGCACAGTGTCCTGGGCACGGCTGTCTGCCTGGCGGCCCCCGGGGGTTCCAAGTAGAGCCCTGGCCTGCCCCTGCCTCTGCTGTCCTCAGCACTCCCGCGGGCTGCCAGCACTGGGGATTGGACCCAGCGTCTAGGGGCGGGGCGAGCGGGGCACGAGGAAGGCTCCTGGGCACACGTGGTCGGCTCGCACTGCCGCTGCTCACGTGGCATCAGGCTGCCCTCTGTCCTTCTTGTCGCTCTCTGTGCTGTCTCTTCTCTCTCCGAGAGATGGCCACGTGTGATCCCCACCTTCGGGGCAAAGGAGGCCTCTCTCTCTCTCGTTTACAGTTTGGGTAGGATGCCTTGGCTGTCCCCGTCGTGAGGTTTCGCGGTGGCGGGGCGATGTGGCAGAAGCTTGGCTGTCACTGCCCTTCTCCGAGCAGTGAGGTCTGCAGGGGCAGCTCCCAGCTCTGCGTGTGGACGAGGGGGCAGCCGAGGCCATCCTCACGGTGTCGGGTGCGTATTTTCTTTGTAATTCAGAGTCCTTGGATGTCACCCGGCCGCAGCCCTGCGACGTCAATGGCGGAGCTTGGAAGGATCGGGTCCTTTGATGACTGAAGCCCTCAGTGGCTTCACGTCTCGCTGTGAGAAAGGCCAAGGGAGCTTTCTGTGTCCTCGAACATCCGGGCACGCTCCAGCCCCAGGACTTCAGCACTTGCTGTCCCTTCTGCCTGGAACGCTCGCCCACGAGTCACATCTCCCTCCCAAACTCCACGTCTCCCCATGTGTCACTCCCCATACGCCTTCCCACCACCTCACCTGAGACGGACCCCCGTCACACTCCAGGACCTTTACTGCTTTACTCATTTTAGCTCTGATCATAATGTGATATATCAGGTCTCTTTGTTGCTGTGTTATCTGTCTCACCCCACGATAATGTGTGTTCCACGTAGGCAAGGACTACGCCTAATTTGTTCCCTGTGGTGTGTCTACTCCCTAGAACAACGCCTGATGTTGGTGGGTGCTTGATAAATATTTAACAGATGAGTATTTGTTGGATGGATGAATGGATGCATGGATTTGTGGGTGGATGTGTGGATGGATGGATGGAAGGGGAGTTTGGAAGATGAATGAACGGTTAGGAGAGATAGGGTGGATGACGGATGAATAGGCAGATAGATGGGTGAGCAGGTCGTTGTGCATAATTGCCCGGGGGGTTAGAGGCAAGAGGAATGAGTAGATAGATGGATGGCAGCAGGTGGATGGATGGTAGACCGATGGATGGATGGGTGGTGGGTTAGTTAAATGAGTGGGTGTTCGTTGGTTGGATGGCTATGTAGATGGGAGGATGGAGGAGTGACCGGACTGCTAGGTGGGAGGTGGATTAATTGATAAATGATTGGATTATTGAACAGGTGGTTGTATGGGTGGCTAGGACTAGGGCGTGGGGGATGGATTCCTGGTTGGATGGACGGGTGGATCAGTGAATTGTTGATGGTCAGATGGATGATTGGGTGGATGTATTCGTTGCCAGTTGGGTGGCTGTGGGCGAGCGACTAGATAATTAGCTGCTAGGCGTACGTTGGGTAGATGAATGGCACATGGATGGGGAGCAGGTCAGCGTCTGGCTGGACGTGTGGATGGACAGATGGGTGTGCTGGTAGGTGGATGGTGGGTGGATGGTGGGATAAAAGGATGCCATGAGTGAGTGGTGGGTGGAAGGAGTGTGATAGGTTGGGCTTGTCAGGGCTGAATGGTGGAAGCTGGGGTTTAGCTGGGTATGTGGACGGGTGGCTGGGGAGCTGGATTGGTGATGTTAGGGGTGGGGATGGGTCGATGGCCAGATGAGTGGGTGCATGGAGGCTGGCTGACCTGGCCGTGGGGTGGGTCCACACCAGCCTACCCTGCCACCCACCTTGTACCCCAGGGCTCGCAGGGCTGGGTTCTGCGGGGCAGGGGCGTTTTGCCCCCAGTCTCCTTCCTGACACCCCGACAGGTGAGGCTCTCTTGATCTCCACAGACTTGAGGATCTGAACGTCTATTCTTTGGGGCCCTATTCTTCTCAGGAAGCCCTAGGTCAACGTAGACCCTTCTTGGGTCTTCTTGAGCCAGAACCTTGGCCGTGGGGTTGGTCAGAGCTCCTGCTCTAGGAATTTCATGGGAAGCAGGGGGTGAGGGCAGCTGTCCCAGACCAGAGGGTGGGGCTGCCCTAGGGATCTGGCAGGAGATGCTGACCAGGCAGAAAAAGCCTGAGTCTCCTGCCGCTGGTTCCTGCTTAAAAGTCAGGGAGCCAAAACCCACTGCTGCCAGGAGAATCCAATTGCAAAAACAGGAGCGATTTTACTTTTTATTTTTTAAGGATTTATTAATTAACTATTTAATTTATTTTTGGCTGCATCAGGTCTTAGTTGCGGCACACAGGATCTTTCGTTGTGGCACACAGGATCTTTCTTTGCAGCGCTCTTTCCAGAGCGCGTGGGCTATGTAGTTTATGGCACGCGGGCTGTAGTTGAGGCACGCGACCTCAGTAGCTGTGGCACATGGGCTTAGTTGCCCCACGGCATGTGGGGTCTTAGTTCCCCGACCAGGGATCAAACTGGCGTCCTCTGCATTGTAAGGTGGATTCTTTACCACTGGACCACAGGGAAGTCCCAGGAGCGATTTTAGCATGGCCTTACTGGGACCTAGAATTCCCCCTAGACTAATGTTAGCTTAAGTGACTGGATTCCGATGGGCTCTGTTAGAAGATTCTGTGGTTTCCCTGCCACGTCTCCAGGGATGCGGCTACCTCGGTGCCCCTCCTTCCCCACCCCTGCCACAGCACTGTTGGCCATCCCGCACCCCCTTCCACTGGGCAGCAACACAGGGCGGGGGGAAGGGGTATCATAGCTCCTTTTGCAGGAGCGGCTCCAGCATCCAGCAGGGCGGACGTCGCGGCCCCAGGGGCTCAGGACCGTTTCCTTTCAGGCTGTCCAGAGGGCGGCCCTCACCTTATAAACCCCAGAATGTCTGGAGACCTGGTCGGCCCCTTGGACAGACATCCTGGTTTTACAGATGGGGACACTGAAGTTGCCAGAAGGAGGGCGCTGGGTTGAGGTCTCACTGTGGGTCCTGGCACAGCCAGGGCAGTATCTGGCCCCTGACTCTGGAACCTGGAGCCTCCCATTTGCGGGCAGTCCTGGTTCACCAATGTCCTCCAGCCACCACTGGACACTCACCAGGCCCACATCAACTCTTCAGCATCCCGACTGCCAGCAGGCGACGGCCGAACTGCTCAGCTTGCTTGCAGATAACAGCATAATACATCCCTCACCTCCTACCTTCTCCTCCAGGCCACTTGGCTCCTCCAGGCAGGGAGTGCTGTGCCTTGATGCTGTGTGCCGACCCCAGCACCTTGGGCCTCTGGACCTTTGCACATGCTGTCCCTCGGCCTGAAAAAGCCTTCTCTTTCTTCATCCCTCAGCTCAGCCATTCCCTCGGCTCTCAGTCCATGTGGTCTGGGTTGTTGCAACACCCCTCTCTACTCCAACAGGGGCATAGGATCAAGGAATGGTCAATAGGAAGGGCCCTATGTCCCTCTAGCCCTGGTGATGGACCAAAACTGGACCAATCATTATCGAGCATGGGACTTCGGCTGCCACTGCTGGTCTTGCTATGCTTCTGGGCCCATCTGGCCACCACTTGGGGAGAAGTTGTCTGAGGATGAGTCCGATGCAGAAGAAAGCAGTGAGAGACAGCAAGAGGTGATGCCACTGAGCCCCTGGATCCAGCCATGCCTGAAGGTGCACGATTCCTCAGTTACAAGAGTCAGGAAATTAATTAAAATTTTAAATTAAAAAATGAATAAATAATTAATTAAAAGTTATTGCACATTTTATGTTTTTATTTTAAATTTAGTTTTGCTTGAGCTGGTTTGAATAGGCCTCCGTTAGTTACAACTGACCAGAAAATGTCAGGCCCTTTCCCACTGGTCTGGGAGGCAGGCCTCAAGGCTGCAGCTTTTCTGTCAGGTTGGCTGAGCCAGTGGGTCCTTGGCAGGACTTTAGCAACAGCTGTGCTTTTCACACGAGGACTTAACGGTTCACAAACCCCGAGCTGGGCGGGACAGAGGTGGCCAGTGCGCAAGGCCTAGAGGGGCTGCGTGGTCCCCAGGGCCACGCGGGCAGCTGGCAGGACTAAAGCCCAGGTCCCAGCCCTCCGCTCTGGGACGTCCCGTGTGGAAGTCTCTGGCCCTGTGGAGTTGGTTTTTCCCTGCTGGCTGGGGACGCACAGGGCCGGCCTCAGAGCTTGGCCTTGGATGAATCCCAGGGTCTCCCAGGGCCTGGGTGGCTGGTGGCCAGGGACAGCCGATTCCCTCCCGGAGGCCTCCCACTGCCCGACCGGCCCCAGGAGGGACAGCGTCTGTGGGCAGGGTTATGTAACCCCAGGGTCCTGAGTTTATTTTAGTCCCGAGAGCCGTGCCTGGTGGGGCCAGAGAGGCTGGGCGAGGCAAGCCCTGAGTTTGAGAAGAGGCACAGGCCCTGCAGGGAGGTGGTTGTGTCCCTCCCCTGTCCCTCTGCTGTGTCCTTAGGGCCCGCCTGGCAGGGGAACCGTGGGGACAGGGGTGCTGCTGACAGTCTCTCCCAGGCCCACCCGGGGCATGCTGAGGGCGGAGTGGGCCTTGTGCTGCCCTGGGCTGCCCTGGGCTGGTCCTGGCTGGGGTCAGGGGTGGCCTTCTCAGGCATGGAAAGGATGGACATGCCCCCATAGACCCCGGACCCGCCAGCTCGGGAGCCTGGGCTGGACCTTGGTGGACCGGGAGAGACTCACCATGTTGGAGAGGACGCAGAACCCTTCAGGCAGACAGAGAGGGAGGCAGGGGCTGGCTGCTGGCCTTGACCCCCGATGGACTGGACTCAACCCCATTGCTCTCCTGCTGGCTTGGGGCTACAGGCCTGGGACCACCCTGAGCCGTGAGGTGGGCTGAGCTGCCCCTCTTGGCTTTGCCCATCAGTGTGCACCCCCCATCCCCCGTCCTCCAGCATGCTCAGGGAAGCACCTCTCTCTCCTACTGGACACGCCCGGGCCTCCTAGGAGGACCTCGACTCCCCCCCCAGAACACAGAGGCTACCTGACAACGGGGGGAGGGAGCCCAGGGGCCCCAGATGAGCCCCGAGGAGCGGGGCCTGGGTCCTCAGCCAGATGCTGACCCCCTGCTCTGACCACAGAGGCTGGCCTGTCGACAGAGGTGCATACGGCAAGGGAAGTGGCAACAGAGCCGGGGTCTGCATGGGGCTCCTGGGATGGTCTGGGGGTGACCTCATGGGGAGGCGGGTCCACCGTGGGGGGCACTGACCAAGGGGGAGACGTCAGTCCTGGAGCCCTAGAGACCTGGTTCAAGGCCTGACTTTGAGCTGTGCTGGTGAAGGTCATCGTTTATCCAGGGCAGAGCCTGGCAAGACGAAGAATTGCTCAGTTTTCACAGGAGCCTGTGATGCTGGCATCGGCAGGTGGGGGGCTGAGGCCCGCACAGTGAGATGGCCTCCCTGGGGCAGAACCAGCCGACCGTGGCCGAGCTTCCGAGCCCGGGCGTCCTCCTGGGCCCTGAACGCCAAGTTCACTGCCTGTTGAGAGGGCGGCATCGCCAGGCCCCCCAGTGCCCGCCTTCAAGGCCAGCCTACCAGACACCCAGAGAAAACACTTTGTTTGATGATTTGGTCCTTAGAGGGCTCTGAGTGGTTTGGAGACGTTTCTTCTTGGAGAGGGCTCTCCTGCTTCCAGACACTGGGCTCCCTCTCCACCCTCCCCTCCTGCTCCCTCCTCCTCTCAGGAGCAGTTCCCCACGGAGACCACGTTCTTCTGAAAAGTGATACTCACATCACTGGAACTTTCCACTGGAAGGGGGGAGGGAGAGGGGGATAGGAGGGGAGGGGGAGGGGGAGGGGGAGGGAGGGAAGGGAAAGTGGGAGGGGAGGGGAGAGGAAGGGGAGGGGAGGGAAAGGGGGAGGGGGAGGGCGAGGGGAGGGAAAGGGGAGGGGGGGAGGGGAAAGGAAAGGGGGAGGGGAGGGAAGGGGGAGGGGAGGGGAAGGGGGAGGGGGAGGGGAGGGGAGGGAAAGGGGAGGGGGAGGGGAGAGAAAGGGGGAGGGGGAGGGCGAGGGGAGGGAAGGGGGAGGGGAAAGGAAAGGGGGAGGAGAGGGAAAGGGGAGGGGGAGGGGAGGGGAGGAGGACTAGGCTCCCTCCCCACAACAGCGCTAGGACGCACCCCCTGACACACACACAGGACTAGAAACCCCTCAGGGCCGCTCTGTCTGGTCCCCGCCCCTCTGAGTCAGCATACAGTAGGTGCTCAGTGGAGCTGAATGCACGACTCCCCTGAGGGTGAACTTGCCTCCTCCCAGCTCCTGGGATCTCAGGGTCCCAGCATCCTGGGCGCCAACCCCTAAGTTCTTCCTGAGGACTTCCCAGGGCCTTCTCAGGCTGCACTGCAAGGAGGCCGCTTAAAGGTGAGCATGAGTTATCCAGGCTGGGGTTGACCAGGAGCCTGGTGGGGGAAGGTCCAGGTGGGTAGGGGGCCCAGGTTGGGGTGGGCTGTATCTGGGTCGGGGAGGGGGCGGCATGAACAAAGCCCTCCGGGGCAGAGGCAAATTGTGCTTGGAAAAGTACAGGCACTCTACTTCTGTGCCCCTGAATATCTGACCTCACTTTTTAATTTAAATAGAGTGATCATTTCAAAGATCATTTCAAAGAGCAAGCTATAAAAGTCTGCTCTGCAAATGTTCCTCCATCAATTTGAACAGACATGTTTACCTCGGGCAAAAACCAAACAAACTCGAGGCCCAGAGGCCTAAAATCATAACTGAGACAGAGGCCAAGACAGCACGGACTGAGGCAGGGATGGGGGAGTGGGGGGCCGTGGAAACAGCCCATGTGACGGTGAGGCCCGGGACGTCCTGGTGGCGGACACCTCTGTCCTGGCATCGCAGCCACGGGACGGGCTCCTGTGAGGGGGCGGGGTTCCTGCCACCCCCTTCCCACGGCAGCGGGGCCGCTGTTCTCACACGCAGCTGGGCAGGGTGGGCCTTTCCTTCCAGTCTGAGCTCAGCGTCCCTTCTCAGGGTGGCCTCCCAGCACCATGTTTAAAATCATGCCTGTGCACCCCTCCCCGCGCTCTGGACCCCTCACCGGGCTGTGCCGCTGTCCCCGCCCCCAACCCGGCCCCCGCCCAGCGCTCATCACTCCAACCCTCTGGATGGTCGTTCGGTTAGATTCCCGTGTGTTTCAGGGCCTGATGCGCGGAGCAGACACTCTGCGATGCTTGTCCAAGGAGCTTGGTGATGTAGGGAGTAACCACAACAGTTTGGACCCGTGAGCAGCCCGGAGGTCGACCCTTTCCGGGCCCAACTCATGGGGTCTGCGGAAGGACCCAGCAAGGTGGGCACTGCTGCAGCCCCAGAAGGAAGAAAAGCCGAGAGAGGGGAGGAGCTGGCCCGAGGCCTCGGGTCAGGCTCGGAAGCGGCACAGCTCCACGTTGGGTACCAACCAGCACGTGCTTTTGCCCTGGAGCTGGTAACTTGGCCAGTCAGGATTCACCTACAAGACAAGCCTTTCCTGACGTGCTTTGTTCTTCCCCAGGCAGGAAGGGCCTGGAATCTCCTGGATGGCAGAGGTGAGATCCATTGGCCAGTAAGACAAAGCCCCTTATCTCCGGAGGGCTCACTGTGTGTCAGGCACAGTGCCAGGTGATGGGGACCGTCCCGCTCTCAAGGAGCCCATGGTCTGGTGGGGGACAGACGATGGTGGCAGTGGGAAGAAGGCTGGGGTGGAGCAAGGTGAGGGGCTGGAGGGCACAAAAACGGTCATCTGAGACAGACACAGGGGCAGGGAGGGCCCTGGGAGGGGCTGATGTCTAAACGGAGACTAAACAGAGAGCGGGGCTGGCTGGGCGGGGGATGGGGTGTCCATTTAGGAGTCTTTGGGTATAAGCAAGAGAGGTGACTCTGACTAAAAGGGATTCATAGGAGGGGAGAGAGAGAGAGAGATGCAACTCTCTCATGATGATGCAACTAGAGATTATCATACTAAGTGAAGTAAGTCAGAAGGAAAAAGACAAATACCATATGATATCACTTACATGTGGAATCTAAAATATGACACAAGTGAACTTATCTGCAAGACAGAAACAGACTCACAGACATAGAGAACAGACGTGTGGTTACCAAGGAGGGGGGGTGCTGGGGGAGGGATGGATTAGGAATTTGGGATTAGCAAGTGCAAACTATTATATATAGAATGGGTAAACAACCAGGACCTACTGTATAGCACAGGGATCTATATTCAATATCCTGTGATAAACCATAATGGAAAAGAATATGAAAAAGAATGTGTATATGTGTGTATATATATATATATATATATATATATATATATATATATATATATATATAACTGAGTCACTTTGCTGTACAGCAGAAATTAATACAACATTGTAAATCAACTATACTTCAATTAAAAAAAAATACAAAAAAAAGGGATTAATAGGGATTTCCACTTCTAGCCAAAATGGTGCCGTGGGGAACGATGAAAAACAACAAAAAATCCAGACAAAAGATATGAAACAGTGGTGTTTAGGACATCAGATAGCATTCAGCTACGGAGCGTGATCACCAGGAGACAGGAGGTAAGCCCAGGTGGAGAGAATCCCCAGACGTTAACCCAGGAAGTTTTCGTTCTTCAGCCAACAAAGGAGGTAAGATGGAAACATAACAAATTCTCAATTAATCCAAAAGAAGGCAGAAGAAGAGGGAAAGGAACAAAGAAAAAATGGGAAAAGAAATAGCAAGATAGTAGATTTAAATTCAATCGTTAAAAATTACATTAACTGTAAGTGTTCTAAACACTCCAATATAAAGGCAGAGGTGGTCAGTTGGATAAAGAAAAAATAAGACCCAATAATATGCTGCTTATAAGGAACTTTATTTTATTATTTATTTATTTACTTATTTATTTTTAAATAAAATAAAATAAAATTTTATTTTTTTAATTGAAGTACAGTTGATTTACAATGTTAAGTTAGTTTCAGGTATACAGCAAAGTTATTCATATATATATTAGATTATTTTCCATTATAGGTTATTACAAGATACTGTATATATTCCCCTGTGTTATATAGTAGGTCCTTGCTGTTTATCAATTTTATATACAGTAGTGTGTATCTGTTAATCCCATACTCCCAATTCATCCCTCCCCCCTTCCCCCTTTGGTAACCATAAGTTTGGGTTCTATGTCTGTGTGTCTGTTTCTGTTTTGTATATAGATTTATTTGTATTATTTTTTAGACTCCACATATAAGTGATATCATATAATATTTGTCTTTGTCTCACTTACTTCACTTAGTATTATAATGTCTAGGTCCATCCATGTTGCTGCAAATGGCAATATTTCATTCTTTTTTATGGCTGAGTAATATTCCATTATCTATCTATCTATCTCACATCTTCTTAAACCAATTGTCTGTTGATGGGCATTTATGTTGCTTCCGTGTCTGGGCTATTGTGAATAGTGCTGCTATGAACATTAGGGTGGATGTATCTTTTCAAATCAAAGCTTTCTTCTTTTCCAGATATATGCCCAGCAGTGGGATTGCTGGATCATATGGTAGCTCTATTTTTAGTTTTTTAAGTAACCTCCATACTGTTTTCCACAGTGGCTGCGCCAACTTACATTCCCACCAATAGTGTAGGAGGATTCCCTTTTCCTCCACACCCTCTCTAGCATTTATTATTTGTAGACTTTTTGATAATAGCCATCCTGACCGGTATGAGGTGATACAAGGAACTTTAAATACATGGACACAAATAGGATAAAAGTAGAAGAACAGAGAAAATATGCATGCAAACATTCATCCAAAGAAAGCTGGAGTGGCTATATTAAGTCAGACAAAGTGGATTCCAGAGCAGAGAGTATTAGTAGGGTTAAGGAGGGTTATTTCATGTGGATATGGGAGTCAGTCAATTCATCAAGAGGGTATTACAATCCAGAAAGTTTATGCACCTTATAACAGAACTTCAACATATGTGAAGGAAAAACTGAAAAAGCTATAAGATGAAATAGATAAGTTCACAATTATAAGTGGAGATAAAGCTTGTCTCTCAAAAACTGATACAAGGAGGCAGAAAGTCATCAAGCCAGAGCCTTAAGCAACTCAATCAACCAACTGACCTAACTGACGTGTGTAGACACTCTTCCCAACAGCAGTGGAAACATTCACAGAGGACATTCACCAAGACAGACCAAATTTGAGTCCTACAACAAGTCTCAATAAACTAAAAGGATTGCAGTGATTTAAAGTATGTTCTCTGGCTACAATGGGAGAAGCAACCTAAGTGTGCATCAACAGATGAATGGATAAAGAAGATGTGGCACATACATACAATGGAATATTACTCAGCCATAAAAAGAAACGAAATTGAGTTATTTGTAGTGAGGTGGATGGACCTAGAGTCTGTCATACAGAGTGAAATAAGTCAGAAAGAGAAAAACAAATACCGTTTGCTAACACATATGTATGGAATCTAAAAAAAAAAAAAAAGGGTCTGAAGAACCTAGGGGCAGGACAGGAATAAAGACACAGACGTATGGACTTGAGGACACAGGGAGCAGGAAGGGTAAGCTGGGACGAAGTGAGAGAGTGGCATGGACATATATACACACCAAATGTAAAATAGATAGCTAGTGGGAAGCAGCCGCACAGCATAGGGAGATCAGCTCGGTGCTTTGTGACCACCTAGAGGGGTGGGGTAGGGAGGGTGGGAGGGAGACACAAGAGGGAGGAGAAATGGGGATATATATATACTTATAGCTGATTCACTTTGTTATACAGCAGAAACTAACACACCATTGTAAAGCAATTATACTCCAATAAAGATGTGAAAAAAATTAAAAATAAAGATGGAAGAAGAAATCAATAGCAGCAGCAGAATGCTATCTAGAAAAGCCAAATATTTGGAGACCAACTAACATACTTCCACATAACTCTTGAGTCAAAGAAGAAATTGGAAGGAAAATTAGAACATATTTTGAACTGGATGACCTATCAGAGTTTATGGGACGCAACCAAAGTAGTATTTTGAGGGAATGCTTGTATTAGAAAAGATAACAGGTCTCAAATTGATGAACTCAGCTCCCACCTTAAGAAACAGGAAGAAGAGCAAATTGAATCCGGTATAATCAGAAGAGAGGAAAACATAAAAATAAGAGCAGAAATCAGTGGAATAGAAAACAGGAAAAAAATAGAGAAAACGAATGAAACCAAAAGATGCTTGTTTGGAAGACCGATAAAATTGATAACCTCTAGTCAGCGTGATCAGGAAAAAAAGAAAGAAGATGCATATTACCAACATCAGGATGGAGAGAGGTGATTTCATCACAAATTCTACGATATTTAACAAGGACTATTAACAAGGAACTATTAACAACAACTTTAGGCGAGTAAATGGACGACTTGGATGAAATGGACAAGTTCCTTGAAAGACACAAACTATTAAAGCTCAGCCCAGGGGCTTCCCTGGTGGCGCAGTGGTTGAGAGTCTGCCTGCCAATGCAGGGGACACGGCTTCGAGCCCTGGTCTGGGAAGATCCCACATGCTGTGAAGCAACTGGGCCCGTGAGCCACAACTGCTGAGCCTGCGCGTCTGGAGCCTGTGCTCCGCAACAAGAGAGGCCGTGATAGTGAGAGGCCTGCGCACCGCGATGAAGAGTGGCCCCCGCTCGCCGCAACTAGAGAAAGCCCTCTCACAGAAACGAAGACCCAACACAGCCAAAAATAAATAAATACATTTATTTAAAAAAAAAAAAAAGCTCAGCCCAGAAGAAACAGCATCTGAGTAGCTGCACCCGCATTGAAGAAATTGAAATCGTGGTTAAAACCTTTCCGTAAAGCAAACTCCAGGCCCAGAGGCCTCCACTGGTGGATTCTACCAAACCCCTAAGGAAGAAATGAAACCGGTGTGCATATTCTCTTCTAGAAAATTGAACAGGAAGGAGCCCTTGCCCCTGTTCACTTACCAGGTTTCCTGTGTTTCTGGGCGTCAGGCGGTGCTGAGACCTAAGGGTGGATACTCTCCGCACTCAAGTGTTTGCACCTGACTGGGACGTCCACGCTTAGTGCCAACTGGTCAGGCCGGGGAAACGTCATTTCATTAGCTCTGCCTCATCTCGGCCCCCGCAAGTGTGGAGCACATGCTATTTTACTGACTTTTCACAGCCCCCCATGGTGCTGTGAATTATTTTCCTGATTTTAAAGACAAGGAAACTGAGTTTCAGATAGTGCGGTGACTTGGTCGTTGGCACACAGGCAGAGGGCAGGGGAGCATGGATTCCGACCAGGCCCGTGAAGCTGCGGCAGTGCTGCTTCCTGACAGGGAAGGCTGTGGGGTGAACTGAGGAGACGTGGGGTTCCCAGCGAAGCTGGCGGGAGGGGTGGCATTGGTCTAAGATTGACAGCACACGGGAGTCGGCGGGGGGCGAGCGGACAGGTCAGAAGTAGGAAAACTAGGGATGCTTTCAGGGTGCCGTGAGTGCACAGCCCACCTGGTGCAAAGGGTGAAGGCTTCGGTGGCAAATGGGGCTTCATCCTGGGGGCCTTGAAGAGGGGGTGGCAGGTCGTGGGAGCCCAGTGAAGTTCTAGAGCAGGTATGTGGTGTGGGTGAGGACAAAGCCCCAGGAGCAGGACCGGGGGGCGTGGGGCGGGGGGAAAGGCGGGGCGGGGAGGAGCTCAGAGCCGTTCCCGCATTGCAGTGCCCAGGCAAGAGTTGGGGAAAAGTGGGAGAGCGGATCTAGGAGGACACCTGGGCTGTGATGCATCACGTGGGCAGAAGGGACCAGGCCCATAAGACGCGGCGCAGAGTTTCGGGGGCGGGAGGCTGGCTGGGCCGGAGGTCCGGGGGGGCATGGGTCTGGGGGTGGTTCAGGGAGGCTGAGATTTGGGAGCAGAGCGCTGGGGGTGAGAAGCCGCCTGGCACATCCAGATCCAGGGAGAGGACGCGGGGAGAAGGCGCAGGAGGCAGAGACGGAAACGGAGGCCAAATCATGTGGCCGTGGGGTGGGTTTTGAAGCTGCCAGGGTGACTCCTGTGCCGCCGGCAATGGGAACGCCGTGTGAAGGAAGAAAAATGACAAGCGCCCCGAGAGCGCAGACAGGAGGGGGCGGCGGGCGCTCGAGACAGCCCTGGGGACCGCAACTTACCCGCTCTTCCCGAGAGTGGCTTCTCCAGGGACGCGGGGGCTGGCCACGCGCCCCGGGGGTCACAGCCCAGAGGTCACGGCCTCCCCTACGCCGCAGCACCTGCCCTGGGAGGTCCCACGCCTCCCGGGGGTGGTGACAGGCAGGGACCCCGTTCCAAATAATTCTGCTTTTGTTACAGAAAAACCTGCACGTAGTCAAAAAGGTAAAAAACCCAGAAAGGCCGACCCCCTCCCACCCACCTGGGTCACACGCATGCCCAGAACGACCGCTTCCGCGGATCTGCACGTGCTTCTTTGAGTGTTCACACGATCACGACATCACGTGCTCGTTCTCTAGTCTTCTGGGCTCTGGAGTCCATTACCCTTGACACCTGTTACGATGGTTGAGGCTGTAGCTTTCCCAAACGTACTTCTCCTCCTCATCCTTGTAAGCTGTCACGTCACAGTTTGGGGTCACATCTCCTGACTGTGGTCAGCCTGTCTGGGTTTGAACCCTGCCTCTGCCACTGGCAGCTGTGTGGCCGGGGGCAAGTTACTAAGCCTCTCTGTGCCTCTGTTTCCCCATCTGGAGAGTGTGTGAGTGATGGTTGTGCTCACCACGCAGGGTTGTCGTGAGGAATAATGTGCTGTACACATAAAGTGCTTAGAATCACCTGGCGCAGAGACCCATCAGTGTTAGCTGTCACTGCGGTGCTGTGCTTAGTTCCATTCTGTCCTAAGTTTTCTTTTTCTTGGAGTTAATTACCCATTTTTTACTTGCTTATTTTCTATGTATGTATACCTGTCAGGGTTCTCCAGTGAAAAGAACCATATGTATGTGTGTGTGTGTATACATGTATATAAAGAGATTAATATATATTAATATGTATATAAAGAGATTTTTTCCCCAAAGAATTGGCTTTGTGGGATCTAGCTAAGTCCGAAGTCAGGGGAGAAGGCCTAGGGGCTGGGAAGGTCACAGTTGAATGGGGACCCCCAAAAGATACATTCACGGCCACACCCCAGAGCCTGTGAACGCGACCTTATCTGAAAAAAGGGTTTTTGCAGATGTGATTAAGTTAAGGGTCTTGAGGTGAGATCACCCTGGATGGGCCCTACGTCCCATGACAGGGGTCCTTATAAGACAGAAAAGGAGGTGCAGAGACCCAGGGGAGGAGGCCATGTGGAGACAGAGGCAGAGGTTGGGGTGATGTGGCCACAAAGCCCAGGTGCCACAGGAGCGGGAGGAGGAGGGAAGGACCCTCCCCGTGAGCCTCCAGAGGGAGCCCGGCCCTGCCAGCTCCTTGATTTTGGACTTCCAGCCTCCAGAGCTGTGAGAGAACAAATTTCTCTTGCGTTAAGTCCCCAGTTTGTGGGACTTGGTTACAGCGGCCCCAGGATGCTCATCCAGGGATGGCCAGGCAGCACCTGGGTTCTGTCTGGCAGTGTGTGGAGGGCCTGGTGCTGGGACCTGGGTAGAGCTGGTGGGTCACCTGCGTCCTGCGGGATTGGCCAGACGCCTCGTCTGTGCCACTTGGGACTGTTCGTCCTGAGTCTGTTCCTGTCGTCCTCTCGCATCCTCAGGAGGGTCCCAGCCCAAGCTGGGGAGCAGGGGATGTTGTGAGCCTCCCTGAGGGATAGGGGAGGGGCCTCAGAGCTCCCCCAGGGCAGACCTTTCCCTTGGTGGTGCTGGGGGACCCCTCCTTCTGAGGCTAAGTCTCGAGGTCTGGAGAGCAGATTTTCCTGAAGCCCTGGAATCATCCAGAAGCTTCTGAGGCACCTCCATTGACCAGGAGGTTAGTTAGGTCCTTGGGTTGTGAGCCTGGAGCATTTCTCCCCAGAAGGAGTGAGGGTGGGTCCCAGAACTCAGGACCCACGTTCCCCGAGGATGTCGCTCCCTGTGGGGCCCCAGAGCCCAGAACGGTGCCTGGTGCAGAGGGTGAATGAATGAATGAGTGAATGAGGTGTGCACTGGAGCTTGGATGAGGTCTCCCGTCCAGGCTGTGAATCTGGTCGGCTGGGGGCCCGGGGAGGCCCAAGAAGATTCCTAGCAGTACCGTGGCCCTGCCTGGACTTTGAGTTCCGGCAAAACCCCAGCTTCCTCCCGATTTTGGGTCAAGAGCTGGCACGGGCCTCGGGCACACAGACGCCCGTCCTGGGGGGTCCCCCAGCCTCCTGAGGAGGGCAGCCCCTCCCACGAGGTCTGACTCACCCATCCTGGGAATCATTGCTGCCGTCAAATGATTCACCCCAACAAACGCACAACATTTGCCATTTATCTCACCAGTTTCTATTTTAAAAACCATGCCCTTTCGTTCCTGTAGTCATTTTTGGCCTCTTTTTACTAGAACTTTCAGCTCTTTTACGAATTTTACAGTCGTTGAAAATGATGGGCTTAAAATGTTTGTAAAACTCAAGACTAATTCCAGGCGCTGTACAGACGGCACGTGGGTGGCCTAGGCATCGCGACACCCACGCGGCCCCCCTCGCCGGTCCCCCGGGCTGTGTGCGTGGGGTCAGGCCCATCCATGGACCCCTGCCCTGCCCAGAGGGGCTTCTCTGTTTCCCTGGAGAGACCTAATTCTGACAAACCCACATCACGGCCTGACTCCCCGCTATTAACACGGGGAGGGGGCTTTCCAGAAAGTGGCTTTGACACACCCGGGACGGCTGCTCACTCTCCGGGAGGGTCCCTGGGCCTCGGTCGTCACAGTGGACGACACAGCAGATGGTCCTGGGCACAGCTGGGGGCAGCGGCCTGTGCCCCCCGCCCCGTGCTCTCCCTGGGGCCTGGGTCGTGCCCGTGAGGAGTGACTGTGCCCCCGGCCGCGCAGGAGCTGGGGCTGGAGAGCCGAGTCTCTGCGGAGGGGTCCTCAGTCTTGGCCCCGGGCCAGCAGGGCTTGGCCTGCAGAGGCCTTGGACACCGCACGTGCAGTGGCCTTTGTGCAACACGTCCCACACTGACGCCAGTGCTCGGCCTGCGCTCTGCCGTGAACTTGGCTGGCCTGGAGCCTCAGGACGCCCAAGGCACTTGTGTTTGGTGAGCGCCACCCGCCACCGTGCGCTGGACACTGGCCTCTTTATTTCCTGATTCTCGTGGCCATCCGTGGCTGCGGCCATCCTCGTGTAGTGTGATTTATCGGGGGTGATCTCAGGACAAGGGGAGGGGGAGCAGGACTGGGCAGGGGAAGCAGATGAGCTGGAAAGGGGTCTCGGCTGGGTCGCTGCAGTCCGATCCCTCGGGGAGCTGGGTGTGGGCTCAGTCACGGCCGAGGCCTGCTCGTGGCCGGGAGGGCGGCCTCCTGGTGCAGCAGCCCCCCTTTTGTGGGAAGGCAAGGCTCTGGGGAACGGAGCGGCTGTGAGTTATCGGCCGACACCCCCGGAGAGGCAGTGGTGCAGCAGCTAAGGGGACTGGGGGCACCCCGCTGTCTACTCCACGGTCTATGCACACCTCTGAATTCACACGGGAGATGTACACTTCCACTGTAAAATACATATGTACTCTTGAAAATTTGGGATGTATAGAAAATTATAAGAAAGAAAGACAGAATGAAAGAGAGAGGGAAAGAAAGAGGGAAGGAAGGAGAAAAGGAAGGAAGGAAGGAAGAAAGAAAGAAAGGTAAATTGTTGTAGAATTTCTTCATGTAGGTATAACCACTATCGATTTTGTGGTATAGTTTAGTATAGCCTTTTACTATTTCTTTAAAAATTAAACTGGAATTTTTCTTTCACATTTTGACCTCCTTCACTCATTTCTTCCCTCCTCCCCTCTGCTCTAGCAACCACCAATCTGTTCTCTGGATCTATGAGCTTGGCTTTTTGTTTTTGTTTTTTTTTAGGTTCCACATATAAGTGAGATCATATGGTATTTGTCCTTCTCTGTCTGACTTACTTCACTTAGTGTAATACCCTCGAAGTCCATCCATGTCATCACAAATGGCAAGATTTCATCCTTTTTTATGGCTGAGTAATATTCCATTGTGTATATACACACCACATCTTCTTTATCCATTCATCCATCAGTGGGCTCTTAGGTCTATTCTATACCTTGGCTATTGTAAATAACGCTTCAATGAACACAGGGGTGCATGTATCTTTTCAAGTCAGTGTTTCCATTTTCTTAGAATAAATACCCAGAAGTGGAATTGCTGGATCATACGGTAGTTCTATTCTTAATTTTTTGAGGAAACTCCATACTGTTTTCCACAGAGGATGCACCAATTTACATTCCCACCAACAGTGCACGAGGGTTCCCTTCTCTCCACATCCTTCCCAACACTTGCTGTTTCTTGTCTTTTGATAGTAGCCATTCTGACAGATGTGAGATGGTAGCTCACTGCGGATGTTTTTTTTTAATATATAAATTTATTTATTTATTTATTTTTGGCTGCGTTGGGTCTTTGTTGCTGTGCGCGGGCTTCCTCTAGTTACGGCGAGCAGGGGCTACTCTTCATTGCGGTGTGCAGGCTTCTCATTGCGGTGGCTTCTCTTGTTGCGGAGCACGGGCTCTAGGCGCACGGGCTTCAGTAGTTGTGGCTCATGGGCTCTAGAGCGCAGGCTCAGTAGTTGTGGCTCATGGGATTAGTTGCTCCACAGCGTGTGGGATCTTCCTGGACCAGGGCTCAAACCCGTGTCCCCTGCTCTGGCAGGCGGTTCCTTAACCACTGTGCCACCAGGGAAGTCCCAACTCACTGCGGTTTTGATTTGCATTTCTCTAATAATTAGTGATGTTAAGCATTTTCCTGTACCTGTTGGCCATCTGTGCACCTTCTTTGGGAAAATGTCTATTCAGTTCCTCTGCCCAGTTTTTAATTGGATTGTTTTTTTTTGCTATTGATTGTAATGAGTTCTTTATGTATTTTGAATATTAGCCCTTTATCAGATATATGTTTTGCAAATATTTCTCCCATTTGGTAGGTTGCCTTCTTACTTTGTTGACGGTTTTTTGCTGTGCAGAAGGTGTTTAGTTTGATGTAGTCCCACTTGTTTATTTTTGCTTTTGGTGCTATGTATTCGTATAGTCTTTTATTCTTTTAATGTATTTTATGTCCAGTGATATATCACTGAGAACACTCTGCATATGGTGATTTTAGGGCATAATTGAGAAGAAAGTGAGATGCCATGAGGAAATCTGATAAATGGTGAGTGCAGGTATGATCTGTCCCTGGGAGAATTATTGGCCTTTTGATGCAAAAACAGCCCTATGACTCGTGTCATTAAATATAAGTTAGAACATAACCGTGCAGGAAGTTGTAACTCAAGTACCGTGGCAATAAAAATGGCCGTTATGTGACTCAGTGTAACTTCCTTTTAAAAGAGGAAAACCAAAATATTCCGTTCAGTCATGGCTCCTGGCGCAGTGGCACCAGGTACGGAAATAAGGCATCGTCAGACATGGAAGGAGAGTCTCTCTGAAGTGCAAGGTCAAGGGTCAGGGTGAACCATATGGTAATTTGACCTAAAAGAGGACCATTTCATGTGGTTTCTCTAGTTGCTCAGAAGCACCTTTGGTAGAATGTGCCCAGAGGCGGGCAGGGAAGTGGACGGCGGGGCAGCACTGGCTTCACCAACAACGTGCCCCCCCTGGACCCCCAGCCTGGGGTCTCGAGGATTGAATTCTTAGCTTTGAATCACCCCTCAGTGGGTTGGGGCTCATCTTCAGATGAGTCTTTCCAGAAGGCCGTTGATGAGAAAAACAGAATGTGCCTGCCATGAATCTGAGAAGTCTCTGACTTTCAGAAGCAGGAAGGCAACCGGGCCGGGAATGGGGTTCCTGGACCCTTTTCGCCCCCCCAACTTGATGGCATGTGTTTTTCTGCCTGCTTCGTACAGCACCGCGATTCCAGGCCAGGGGGCTGCTTTATCGTCGTCGCTCCCAAAGTTTGCCAGAAGCTGTGCAGGTCTGGGCTCCCTTGGACTAGGTTTCTTTAATCTGTTTGTCCTCGACGCCTGCGCCACCAGCCGGAGCGTGGGCTGCGGGTCTCTGTTTGTTCTCCCACCCACCGTTTTTCCGGATCTCAGCACCAGCCCCCGGCCCCCCACCGGTCAAGGTCTCGCGTCTTCCCCTCCCGTCCATCTCCGCATCCTGATTCTCTTTTCTCCTGTGTCAGTTCTGCATCCTTCTTCTTCCACAACCCGTTTCGTCCTCATGTCACCCTCTCTCTCTGTTGGTGTCTTCACCTGGTCTTCCTGCACCCCTCTGAAGGTTTCCACATGCGCTCCTGGCTCCGAAGATAAGCCATTTTCAGGGCGTAGTCTCCCCGCCGAGCCTCTAAGAGGAAGTTCTGTCCGACTTGATCTGTGCCATTTTTCAAAGGCCCCGAGCTGATGCTTTTTCTCTTCTTGGTCCTCGGGTGACAAAGAAGCCGCCCAGACAGTTTGTCCACACCCAGGTGAACGGATGGCCCTTGGTCTGGATGGCCAAGCCCGGGGAGGACAGTCTACTCCCCTCCTCGGGCTCGAGCTCCTGGAGGAACATTCTGGCTCGGCTCTGCTGGGAGCCCGGTCCCACCGGCTGGATGGACGGAGCACACGGACGGGGTGGCTGCCTTGGCCGCAGGTCATCGGGGCTCCCCCTGCCTGCCGCCCCGCAGGCACCGCCCGTCCCCACCGCCTGCTCCATCGGAATTTGAGGATTTATAAGCGGGAGGAGAAAGCAGCGCCACGCGTGGAGGGCAAAAACATGCTTCTGACGTTGGGAAAACAGAGAAGAGATGAAACATCTCCCCCATGTCCACCGGGCAGGGCGGAGGCTTCAGCGCTGGCTGCAGGGCCGTCTCCAGTTCTCAGTGCTCTGAGGGCTTGTCCTTCCATGAGCCCGAAGCAGGGGAGGCTGGGTCAGGTCCATTTTGAGCCAGCAGCCCCAGGATCGTTCTAATTTTTTCCAGGTGGGGGGTCTCTGCTCCTCTCCTTAAAAGGCGAGTGTTTCTTTGTAGAACAGAGGTGACGCCTCGTGTTTTCTCTGCGTCCACTTCGGGTCTGAAATTGTGCTGGGTGCAGAGCTGATGCTTGGCTGAGTGGCTGTTGGGCTGAGAGCTCGGAAGCTCCTGGGTTTGGAGTCGTTGGATGGATCTGCGCGGTGAGATAAGCCCACGCATCCATGTTAGGGCCATCGCTCGTGTCCATGTGATGATGTGTTCTTATGGGTTAACGGTTCATCTCACTGCTCACAAAACAGTCTCTCTGTCACGGTGAAATTTTTCTCCATTGAGCCTCAGTTTTCTCGTCTGCAAAATGGGGGTGATGGTACCCATTGCATGGACATTTTTATGGTGAGCAGGAGGCCTGAGTCAGACGGTGCTTGGGGCGCCCGGCCTGGCACCAGGGGTGGGGTCTGGTCGCTCACCTCTTCCTGCCTGGAGGCGATAGCCCACCTGGTTCCTGGTCACTAGGGGATGCGGCCCCTCCCCACTGCCCACCCACTCTCACCGTCCGGTGGGTTCAGGTCTCCTAGTGTGCCAGGCTCTGCTCTGCTCCGAGCTCTGCCCCGCACGTGGTTTTCCCGGCCCAGCCCCTTCCTGGGGCCTCAGGCTGGAGCTCAGCTCTCCCCAGGAGCCTGCCCATCTCCCGGGTTTTCCCTACACTCCGTCACGCCCTTGCCCTCCTCCCCTCCCCCTCTCCCCTCTGCACCCGGATCGCCTCTGTCCTGTCCTGCTTCCTTCATCCGCCCCCAAGTCCCCCGAGCAGGGACGGCGCCTGTCCCAATCACCATGGCACCCCCGGCAACCAGTGGTCAGTCTGCATCATGCGTGACCGCGAACACACGTTTTAAAAAAAATTTGAATTGTGGTCAAAACACATAACATAAAATTGACCACTGTAACCATTGTAAGTGTACAGTTTAAGTGTGCGTTCAGCAGTAGTAAGTGCTTTCACGTCGTTGTGCAGCCATCACCACCAGCCATGACTCTTCATCTTGTAAATCAGAAACTGTCCCCATGAAACACTGACTCCCGCCTCCCTCCCCAGCCCCTGGCGCCCACCGTCTACGTTTTGTGTCTATGAACCTGACCCCCATAGGGACCTCAGGTGAGCGGAATCACACAGCATGCGTCCTTTTGTGTCTCATTTATTTCTCTCAGCATCATGGCTTTAAGCTCCTCCCACGTTGTAGCCTGAGTCAGAACGTCCTTTCTTTCTTAGACTGAATCATATAATGAACACATTTTGAATGTGTACATACAACCCCTCTGAGACTTAGCCTCTGCTTGGACCCTTCCAGGGATGGGGAGCTCACTCATTCCTGGGCAGCTCTGATACCTAGACTGCTCCTTATTTGTGCTGAGCCGGTCTTGGCGCCGTGCTCTGGGGTCAAGGAGACATCCACTCCTCCTGCCCCGTAACCATCCTTTACACACCTGGAGACTGGAGACCCGAGTCACTGTGTCCTGGGCCACTGAGGCTGCTTGGCCACGGTCAGCCTGAGGGACCTGGCGACATGCTCGTGCCCCTCCAGCTGCCCAGGGACACAGAGGCGTGGGGCTGGTGTCTTGGCCGAGCCTCTGTTGACCAAACTGGACACACCGGTGGATTTGCTTGAGACCGAGCGGGAACGACGGAGCCCGTTTTCCTCTTGGCTTTAACTCCACCCTCCGGACTGGCCCGTGGACAGAGCTGTGCGGTCGCCACCAGCCAGCCAGGGCCGCCCCACACGCGGAGTGGGGGACACAGAGCCCGGGGCTCCCAGGAGCATCTCCGCTACCAGCATCTCCACACCGTCTCCGATCCCTCGGAGCTCCGGAGACGACATCGTTCCACCTCCAATGCTGAAGGCAGAGCTGGCCGCTGGGCCCTGGCCCCTGGCCCCGCCCGCTGGTCTGTCTGCTCTGCCAGCAGCTCCCACCTGAGCCCTCAGATGCGAGTCGCTGCCCAGGGCCCTGACCGCCTCTCGGGAAACTTCAGCATCACCAGCTTTGTCTTGCATTTAACACAGCAGAGTTTCGCATTGTCTTCCTGCCGTCTGTCTTGCCAGGTCTGAGAAAGAACATGAACTCTGGGCTACGTGACCCGGGCAATCATGTGGCCTGTGTCCAGCTGCCCCCTGTCCTCCGCCGCTGCCGCCGTCACGTGAGGCCGGCCCCGCGCGGCACTTAGTGGATCTGTTTCATTTCCTTCTCCTCCTGGATGAGCTGGAAAGGCCATATTCCCTCACACCTTTGCTCTTTCTAACCAGTCAACTAAGATCCCATTACTGTGGCCTTTAAACTAGTGAATTAATCACCACTATTTGTAATCCTCCCCTTTTTTGTTATTAGCTGCTGCGTACTAAAGTGTCAGCCAGTGTCCAGCTCCATGGCCCTCACGTTACTGATGTCGGTGCGGAGCCTCTTGCCTGGCAGGGGGTCCATCCCTCCGGGGACTGAAGCTCTGGCTCTCCCTGACCCTCCCAGCCTGAGAGTGGACCCTGATTCCAGGAAAGGCCGTGTTTTTCCTGCCCCGCCCCTCCAAGGTCGGGGGCTTTGGCGGCAGCACCCTCCACTGGGATCCAGAGGCCAGGCTGCCCACCAGAGCCCATCCCAGTGGACAGCAGAGGCCTGTGGGTGCCTGGGCAGGGCCTGCGGCCCCAAGGGACGGCACTCTGGCCCCTGGGAAGCCAGGTTATTTTACCCTGAGAGTTAATTGTATCGTTTCTGTTGCTCCAGCTGGTCTCAGAGGAGAGGATGCAGGCAGGCCGGGATTTGACTCCTGTTCCCACCAGATGGGGCTGTGTGACCACTGCTTCGAGCCTCAGTTTCCTCACCTGTAAAATGGGCCAAATGATCATTATTTTGTGGGTGTGTGTGAGGATTAAGTAAGATGTCTGCGGGAGGCCCCTCACAGGGCCGACCCTCAGCAACTCTTGGCTCCCCTCAGCAAGGCCCCACCACCAGATGATGCCCGATGGCGGCCCACCAGCACGAGGACCCCTCCAGGCAGGAAAGAACCCGCAGCGGGGCCAACCTGGGCTGGTGCACACTGCAGAGAAAACATAAGAGCTCAGAATATTCTCAGACTGTGGGGAACCACCACCCAACTCCATGGGAAGTGTGAGGGGTCAGCAGGGCCCCTGAACCTGGGGGGCGAGCCCTGAGGGAAACCTGCATGCTGGGGTGACTGGCGGGCCAGAGCTGGAGGAGGACTGTCCAGGTGCCGAGGAGCCCGGGAACCCAGGGCCCATGCGGGCGACTGAGAGGGAGGGGGCATGGCTCCTCGAAAGTTAGATAGTGAGAGCCCCATCTCTGGGAGCATTCAAGAGGAGCCTGGCTGCAAGGTGGCTCCTGCCTTCGGGTGGTGGTCAGCGAGGGTGGTGTCATGGGTTGAATCGTGGTCTCCTGCAAAATGCCTCCACATTCCAGCCCCTGAACCTTATTTGGAAAAAGAGTCTTTGCAGATTTAAGGATCCTGATGTGAGGAGAGCACCCTGGATTCCTGGAGCGGCCCTAAATCCAATGACAATCGTCCTTATAAGAGAATGGAGAGGAGAGGCCACAGACACAGGGGAGGAGGCCACGTGATGACAAAGGCAGGGATTGGGGTGATACGGCCACGAGCTCAGGGACGCCTGGAGCCCCCAGGGGCCAGAAGAGGCAGGAAGGAGCCTCCCCTGGAGCCTTTGGAAGGACCGCAGCCTTGCTGATTTTGGACCTGTGGCCTCCAGAGCTGTGAGAGAATCAGTTTCAGTTGTTTTAAGCCCCGCAGCGTGTGGTCCGCTGTTATGGTCCCCGCAGGATTCTCATCAGGGGGGACCTGGGAAGCGTCCCTGGACCAGGGTCCCCAGACTCCTTTCATCCGGGGGTGGGGGTGGGGAGGAGGCCTCCAAAGGGGCCTCCCCGTGTGCTGCTCCCAGCAGGGAGCCTCGTGGGAGGGGCACTGTAATTCCAGAACAGTCCTGAGGGTGATTTGCCATCCCTGGTAAATACAGTTCATGGATCGCTGTACAGACTGGAGCCAGGGTCCGGGCCATGCTGCTGTGGGTCAGTCAGAGGGCAGCCGGCTGGCCCTCCCGCCTTTCTGCATGAGCCCCCTCCTGACGGTTACTCGGGAGAAGAAAGGATTGCCCCAGCAGCAAACTTTAGCCTAATCGCTTTCGGAAAATGACTGCGTGATATTATGTTTTGCAAGACATCAAATGATGTGGGAAATCCATTATAGATACCAGGAGATGCCGCCCGCCCCAAGGGCCAAGGGAGATTAGAGTGAGCTGTGGGGGGGAGGGCGGGGCCTGGGGCTCCGTGACCGCGGGCAGCGGCCCCTCCTCCCCAGGCTTGACCAGAGGGCCTGTCTCTGGACTTGTCAGCAGCACCACTGTGCCAAGGACTGCTGCTGGGCCGGGCCAGTTAGGGCAGCTGAAGAAGTGACCGCCAGTCAACGAAGCCGTCTGGTGGGTCAGAGGGAGCAAACAGGAAAATCCGGGGACCTCCCTGGCAGTCCGTCCAGTGGTAAGGACTTGGTGCTTTCACTGCTGTGGTCCAGATTCGATCCCTGGTTGGGGGACTAAGATCTCCCAAGCCTCGCAGTGTGGTGAAAAAAAATCCAAACGCTCCAAAGCTCATTCTTGGCCCCGAGATTGTCGTCTCTGGTGTGTCATGTGTACTGATGGGTCCGACTGGCCTGCGGGAGGTGTCAGACACTGGCTACCACCTGGGGGTGGGGCAGGGGCTCCTGGCAACGATGCTGAGCTGGGCAGAGGCAGGCGGCTTGGGAGGGGGCTCTGTGACCTCTAGCAGGGCTCTCCTCTGCCTCCTGTCGGAGCAGAGACCTTGGACCCCAGCCCTGACTCCTGCCTGCCCCTCACCCACTCTGGGGGCTCCCCAGGCCCATGAAACAATTTACAGATTGCCGGCCTGGGGCCCGATCCTTTTGTTTCCTGCTGGCTGGTGAGAAGCCCTGCAGAAACCCCCATCCCCTCAGGACCCCTTGTTTCTCCACCTGGCATCTGACAGGTAGCCCAGTTCATGGCCAGAGGGCAGCGGTCTCTCTGCACTCTGCCCGCCCAGGTACTCAGCCCAGATGCACCTTGATCCCTCCCGCCCCCTAGCCCCACGCCCAGCCATCAGCGGTCTGCCGGTAGACGTCACCTTCAGATGCCTCCGCTTCTCACCTCCTTGACCCATCAGCTTGGTCCCAGCTATCTTCCCTTCTACCTGGACAGTTCCCGTGGCCTGGACCTGGCCCCCCAGCTCCCACTCCATCTGCCTGCCACCCAGTTATTGGCTAGAGAGAGCACGCCCCTGCTGCCATCCACAGGGGACAAAACCCCGACTCTGTGCTGTGACCCTTAGGTCTCATCCTACAGCTCTGGCCGGGGCCCTGGGCCTTCATCAGAGGAAAGAGCATCGGTGACTCCAGGGAGGGGCTCACTGTTGAGCTCACCTGCCTCCGGGCCTTTGCACCTGCTGTTCCTCCCTGATTTCACACAACCTCTGTCCCTCTGCAGGGACACCTCCCTTGATCCTAAGCTGCCCGCCCCCCGGCAGTTCACCCTCTCCCTTCCGCCACTGCTTGCCCCACAGCAATGCTCCCCTTCCCCCTCCCGCTTTGGGCGAAGCTGCTGCTTTGTTTACTGCTGCGCTTCCGTCCCGCTGCCGGAGACCCGGGAGCTTGCCTGCTGCTGGCTGCGGTGTCTTCAGCCACCCAAATGGTCTTCATAAATACTTGTCGGATGAGTGGGATGTATGCTTGGAGGAGTGAAGTGTCCCGCAGGAGGAGCCCCTGGCGGGTGGCCTAGCCCGGGCCCCACAGTTTAGGAAGGGTGGGGGAGGGAGGAGGTGGAGAGAAGTGTGAGTGACTTCCCCTGGGGCTCCCACCAGCGTCCTCCCGGATCCTCCCCACCAAGTGGGAACAGGGAGTATTATTTCCATTTTCCGAGGGAGAAACAGGCCCGCGTGATGCGGTCGACTCCTTGGCCGTCCCTCCGGGCCCTCCGAAGACCCGGCTCTTTCTGCTGCCCACGTTGCTCGGCA
Source organism: Balaenoptera musculus (assembly GCF_009873245.2). Lineage (NCBI taxonomy): Eukaryota > Metazoa > Chordata > Mammalia > Artiodactyla > Balaenopteridae > Balaenoptera > Balaenoptera musculus. The sequence continues at coordinate 138,079,073 of NC_045789.1, read as the reverse complement.
GGTCGGCCAGGGCGATTCCAGGTACCTGGGAGGTGCTGACATGGCCAGATCAGCCTCCAGGAAGAATGGAGAGGTTCTGGCAGGTTCCGGTAGGTTCTGCGGCGCCTCCCCTTGTCCACCGGCCTGTCCCGCGGAGGCTGCCCGCCTGTGCAGAAGCTGGCGTGGTCTGGGTCCTCATCCCCTTTGGTTCTGGAACATCTGACCCCCCTCTGTCACAGCTGCCGCTCTGGGCAGTTCTCCCGAAGCTCCCGTCCAGGGACAGACACAGCTCGGGCACCCGACAGGACCCTCCGGCTGACCTGGCGGGTCCCAGTGGAGGGGGGCCTCTTCCCGCGCGGCTGCAGGTGCCTTGAGGGGGCCTTGGTGCGTTGCTGCTGCCTGGGGAGCCCGGTGGTCCCCCAGGACCTGTTCTTCCTCCGGGGACCCCTGGCCCCTGAGAAGAGTCTTGCTTGAAGCTGGCGGGTCCCTCACTGTGTCCAGCCTCAATCTTGTCATCTGTGGGGACGAAATGAGTCTGTGCACCCAGGCCTGGGAGTGAGGCCAGCCCCACCCCGCCCTCCCCTCGGGACCCCTTGAGTCACCCCCTCACGGGTCCCGCCCCACTTCCTCAGGTCCAATGTGACCCTCCAGGGGTAAAGACCGACACAGCCGTCCAGCAGTGCCCTCTGCCCTTCTCTGCGAGGGGTCCAGGGCAAGGGGTCCTCCTGTGAATCCTGACTTCCCCGCTGTCCCCGTGGACTCACAGGGAGTCCCTTTCAGTTGAAGACCTCGGCCCCCTGGGGTCTGGCTGCCGTGAAGTCACCGGGCCCTCCTTGTCCTCTCTGCACCCACCTACCTCCGCCTAGTCCGTCCCTGAGCCCCGTCCATTCTACTTCCCCTACACATCCCGAACAGGACCCTCCCACAGCCCCAGACAGGCTCCCCGGGTGGCCCCAGGCCCTTTGCACGGACCTCCCACGGCCCTCTTCCCCACAGAGCGACCTTTCCAAGGTGCAGACCAGGTCACGTTCATACCTCCCCTGAGGAAACCCTCTCTCGCCCTCTGGTCCCCACGGTCCCCGGCTGGCCTCCACCCACTCAGCCGCAGGCCCTCTTGCGGCCTCCCCTGCCCCCCGCCCGGGCACTGCTCATGTGGTCCTCCTGCCTGGAGCACTCCGGGCCCAGGACTCCTTCTCCATGGCCCCTCCACGTGGGACCACCCCTACCCACCTCATGAGCCTGTTTTGCAGCATTTACAGGTCTTAGTCGGTCCTGGAATGGTCCCATTTCCCTCTTCGCTAGTGTGTGCTTCCCATTAGGGGGCAGATCCCAGGGTGGGGGCTCCTCCGACCCCCCCCTCTCTCCCTCCCCCCACCCCTCCTCAGCAAGCCCCCTGTCTCTATGAGCGGGTCCCAAATCTGAAAGGACCTCACTGCCCACCTCCCCAGGACCCCGGCCCAGGCTCCGTGGGCTCTGATCTGACGACCGCCTGGATCTTCTTCCTGTGCTGCCCTCCCCCCCCCCCCCCCCCCCCCGCCTACTCTCGGCTCAGTAGCCTGAGGGGTCCTTTCAAATATGAGTAGATTTTGTCCCTCCTCTGCTCAGGACCTTCCGAGTCTCCTCCTCTCTCTCAGAGGAAAAGCCACGGTGCTTACATGGCCCACAAGAGCTCCCATGCCCCCTCTGACCCCGTTTCCCACCCTGACCCCCGTGCTGGCGCCGATGAAGCCCCTGCCCCAGGACCTTGGCATGTGCTCTCCCCTGTGCTCTTTGACAAGCCTCCACTCACATGTTGCCTTTAAGTGAGATTCGACCGGCTATTGGTAATCAGAGCCGGGCCCGCCCTTCACTCACCGTCCTCCCCAGGTGCAGGCTGGGAGGGGCACTGGCAGGGCCCCTGGGGCAGGCCAAGTGGGGTCCCATCGCTCACAGGTGCTGGCGGTCTCTCGGTGTCGGCACAGCCCCTAGTGCTCCTTACATGAACACAGAATGCAATTGGCCCGGGGGTGGAGGGCCATAGATCCCTCAGATGTGGGAGAAGCCGCCTCGCTGGGCCGAGGGCCCCTGTTCACCTGTAGGGGTTACTGTTCTGGCGGGCGGCTGGACCCAGGACTCAAGGCTGCAATCCTGAACTGACACCGGGGTCTCCTGGAGAAAGTGCAGGCTGGGACAAAGAGAAACTGCCCGTGGGAAGGCTCAACTCCCTGGGAGCAGTGACAGGCCTTCCGTCCCTGGCTGAGGGAGGAGAAAGCCACTTCTGAAACTCTGAGACAGCCCAGGGTGACTCACGCCCGCCCCCGAGGAGGTTTGGAGGTACCCGGGCCTCTGCTGCGGGTTTGTCTCATCCCAGATGTATTTCTTCTTTTTGTTGCTTGATTTGAGACGTGCCCTGTGTGAATAAAGGTGTACTTGCAGTAGGCTCTCCAGCCTCCGCAGGGCACGTCCTGGGGCCGGCTCTGCGCTGAGCTCCGTGCTCACCTCGCTGACCCCCCGCCTATGGGTGTACCCCGGCCCCAGGAGCTGGAGGCATCTCTGTGGCTGGTGGCTTTTCTTTGCAGGAAAAGTTTCCCTTTCTATCAGGGCTGCGCTTGGACGAGGGTGCAAAGAGGCACCAACCCTGTACCTGCATCGTCCTCAGAGTGGGTCCTCCTTGCATTTTGTGCCCTGGAGCCTCTCTTGCCACACCCAAGCCCAAGTCCTGTTTTCTCTATCCTTCCCCATCCGTCATCAGTCTATACGTCTGTTCAACCATCCACCCGTCTATCCATTATCCAGCCAGCCCCCATCCATCATGCATCCACTCATTTATTCACTCATCCATCCAACCTCTGTCCATCCATCCACTCATCCCACATCCATCCATCCATCCATCCCTTTATCCCGCACTTCTCTCTTCTCAGTAGAGAGCAGGCCCAGGGAGCCCAGTGCCAGCTTAACGGAGGCAGCAGGCTCCAAGCGGTCCCCAGAGGAAAGGTGGGCCAGAGCAGAGGACAGCCCTGGGACCAACACAATGAGGGGCCAGGGGATGTGTCTCCTTCCATCAATCAATCAGTCAGTCAATCAGTCCATCAATCACCATCCTATGTGCACCCACTACACACCAGGCACAGTTTTAGGAGCTGGTGATAGGGTGGGAAGCAAACTTGATCCAAGCCCCTCCCCCAGCGGAGGAGATGGGCAGTAAACAAGATGGGCGTTATTGCATTAGATGGCGGTAGGTGTTATAAAAACAGAGAAGAGCCATAGTGACAGCCTGAGGGGCGTTTAAGATTTGAAACCTGGCAGCCAAGGAGGGCCGCCTGAGGAAATGATGACTGAGGAGATTCAAGGAGGTGGGAGGACCGGGCGTGGGCGCCTGCGTGCTGTGTTTGAGGACGGCAGGGAGGATGGCGGCTGGAGCAGGAGAGCGGGGCAGCGTGAGGACATGGGGCCAGCGGGGCCCAGTTCCACTGAGGCCTGGTCACCCCAAAATGTCCCTGGCTTTGCTCCGAGTGAGCACAGATCCCGGGGCGGGGGCGGGGTGGTTACCGCAGACATAAGACAGACGTGATCCAAGTCACGTGCCCTGATGAACCCATCACTGGTCAGCCGTCCAAGGAACAAACGTGTCCTTTCTATCTTCACGTGTGCCACGGGGTGCTCAGACGTCTATGTGGAGGGGAGTGGCAGCGGTGGTGAGTCTTGTCCAACCCCTAAAGAAGGAGGAACTGAGGCTGAGAGTTACACAGTCGGACTGCCATCCCCCGCGCCTCACTCCCGGTGGTGGGCGGGGCTGGGTACTGGGCCTTCCAATCTGGGTCATGTGTTGTGTCTCGCCCTCTATATGCGTGGTGCCGGGGTCTTACATGCACCAGCCTGGGGTGGGGGGAAGCTGGAGGCCGGGGCTATGCTCACCCCAGAGAAGCATCTCTAATGGGGGGGGGTCCCAGACATCTGTGGTGCAGGCGTGGCTGGTGGGCCCTCATTTGCAATGCCTGCTTCTGTCACCTGTGTGGAAACACGAGGATGTCCCCAGCCCAGGGGTCTGCAAACGTCTTCTGTAAAGGACCAGATAATAAATATTTTAGGCTTTGTGGATGGGTTGGTCTCTGCTGTAACTCTGTCCTTGTGCTGTGAATGCAGCCTTGGACAGCCCATCAGAGAATGGGCATAAAGCTGTAGCTGCAAACGCAGGTGGCGGGCCGGACACGTGCATGGCAGAGCCCCATCACAGTGAGAGGGGTGTCTTAGGGCAACAGGGCCGCTGTGACAAAATACCACCGACCGGCGGCTTATAAACAACGGAAAGTTACTGCTCATGGTTTGGAGGCTGGGAGTCTGAGCTCAAGGCACCGGCACCCTCGCCTCCTGGTGAGGACCCTCTTCCTGGTTCCTAGCCGGCACCTTCTCACTGTGTCCTCACAAGACAGAGGGGCCAGGGAGGTCTCTGGAGCTGCTTTTATTTTTTTTAAGGATAGATCTTTTTTTTTTTTTTAATGTGGACCATTTTTAACGTCTTTATTGAATTTGTTACAATATTGCTTCTGTTTTATGCTTCGGGTGGTGAGGTGTGTGGGATCTTAGCTCCCCGGCCAGGGATTGAACCCGCACCCCCTGCATTGGAAGGCAAAGTCCCAACCACTGGACCGCCAGGGAAGTCCCTGGAGCTGCTTTCATAAGGTGCTAATCCCATTCATGGGGGCTCCACCCCCATCACCCAAGCACTTTTCAAAGGCCCACCTCCTAACACTATCATCTCTGGGGATTAGGATTTGGACATATGAATTTTGGGTCTGAGTGTTTGGGGAACCCAAACACTCCTCAGAAGTGTCCCTAAGTGTTACCATGTGAGCACCTCGGGCCAACACCAGTAGGGGGTCCAGACTCCTCCAAGGTCCTTACAGGACCCTCTCAGGGCCCCACCCGCTTGGTGCAGTGCGACCTTAGCCGTCTGTGACATTGACCTGCTCCAGAATCATGTGAGAGGCCAGTCTCTCTGAGGCCCGTGTCACATTGTCACCTCTGGTCACCTCCATGGTGCAGAGCTCAACAAGTGGCCACGAGTCAGGGCTCGTACCAGGAGTGATGCCTGTTCAGGGAGACGCCTCCTGCATGACCATCAGGGTCACCAGGCTGGGAGAGGCAGGACCTGAGTCCATGGAACTGGGAACACTTGAACCAGGGGTGGCCCCCATGGGCCCCGTCTCTTTACTTTTTAGTTTGTAAAAACAGAACTTGGGGCTCCCCTGGTGGCGCAGTGGTTGAGAATCTGCCTGCCAATGCAGGGGACACGGGTTCGAGCCCTGGTCTGGGAAGATCCCACATGCCGCGGAGCAACTGGGCCCGTGAGCCACAGCTACTGAACCTGCGCGTCTGGAGCCTGTGCTCCGCAACAAGAGAGGCCGTGATAGTGAGAGGCCCGCGCACCGCGATGAAGAGTGGCCCCCACTTGCTGCAACTGGAGGAAGCCCTCGCGCAGAAACGAAGACCCAACACAGCCAAAAATAAATAAAATAAATAAATAAATTTATTTTTTAAAAAACCAAAAAAACAGAACTTGTTCATCCTAAAACCCCAAGCAATTAGAAAAATTGCAATAAAGAAATAACGGCACCCAAATCCCACCCTGCAGGAATAGCCGTGTTTGCCATTTGAAGACCGATGACTGCCGCGCGTTCTGCAATTTCAAGTCTCTCAGTTCAGGGAAGTTTTCTTTCATTAGGTCTGGGAGCGTTTCTGGGCCTCCGTTTCTGTTCCTGCCTGGAAGCGCTGATGGCTCGTGTGCTGGGTTTCCTGCGGCCGCAGGGCTGCCTGTGCGCCCATGGCCTCCCGTGAGCCTCGCGGCCACCAGGGCTCAGATGTGATTTCCTTCTTGTCTGATCATGTTTTGCAGCTCCCGGTGTGGCTTCAGCTCCCAAGTGCTTTTAGCTTTCTTTCCTTTCCTCTCTCCACTCCTTCCCCTCCCTCTCCTGCTGCCTGTGATCTCTCATCCTATCCTCTCCAGAAACCTTACTTTAAAAGAGACCCTGTCGTCTGCGGTTTCCTCCCGATGAGGGAGAGCTCAGTGCCCGATGCTTTCCTGTGTCTCAGAAACTCCTCCAGGGACATGGTCTCTTTCCTGCTTTTTGCCTGTGGTTTGTGGATTAGGATCTGAGGTGAGATCCCCGAGAAGCCGTCAGGGCGGTCCATACAGGCTTTTCCCGAGTCTTCTCCCCGTGCTCGGCCCCTGGTGCCGTCTCTCACTGGGCACCGGAGGGAATGTGCTCGGGGCTGTGCTGCCGCCCCGCTGAGCGCTCCTGGAGGGACCCTGCAGGGAGGGGCCCCGTCTGTCTGTCCTTCTGTCACTGGCCCCCAATACCCACCCCACGTCTGAGCCTGGTCGGCCCCTGGAGCCGTGAGTCCAAACCTCAGCCCGGTAGGCGGGCCAGCCAACATCTTCCTGTCTAATGGCCTGCTTCCTCTCCCTTCATTGCAAAAAATGGGAAAAATACAAACCCATTGAGCCATCAGTCTAACCCCCGCTCCCCATCGCCCAGAGGGAAGAAGAAACTGGCCAAAGGCACTAAGGGCTGCACATACCCCAGGCCCAGCCCATGGAGTGGCCAGTTTGGAATATCCTGGGCTGCTGTGTTGTTCACAGAAACACTTCAGTCAAGCTCACTTGAAGAGGAGAGGATGGAACGGCCAGAAGCCTGACCCCTTCTCTCTCCTGCTGCAGGGCGTGAGGTCTGGGCGTGCGCGGGGGTGCACACGTGCACGGGGAGCAGCTGAGGGTCCTGCACCCACACGCAGGCCTTGAGCTGAGCGCCGTGCTCAGCCCTTTCCCACGGCCTCCCTTGAGACCGTCCACAGCCCCATGAGGATGTTACCACTGCTGCCCCATCTTACAGATTAGCAAGGTGAGGCCCCGGGGGAGCAGCACACCCCCAGGAGGCAGCAAGCCAGCTCCAAACCCAGGCGGTGGGATCTGAGCAGACGGGCCTCCCTTCCTCCACTCGCTGTGCCTTCACCATTGACGCGCTTTCTTTGCTGTCTTTAAAACACAATACACCCAAGTTGGTGACAAATGAAGCCCTGAACACTTTAGTAAGTTCACTTTTCTTCCTGAAAGGAGACACCAGGAACGCATCCTTGAGTCAAAGTCACCATCCTCTGTGTTGCTGAGGAGACCTGAGGCCCCGAGGCGGGAGGGGACTGCCGTTCAACCAGGGATCTTGGACGTTGGTGTGTGATTCGCCTTGGGCTTCTCCAAGTGTTTTTCCAAAATTGTTAAAAATAACAGAGTCTTGATTCAATTTCACCACCAAGTATGCACACACTGGCACTGCATGAGGGGCCGTGCGTCACGAATTCCCAACTGCTGACGAGCTGCCTGGGTTCAGAAGAGGCCTGAGTCAGGCCCCGCACCCCAGGCTGCCAGCCCTGCAGATGGAAAATAATAACCCCTACGACCCTGGGGCACTTTGCGCATCGAACCGCCCACGTGCACGTGCGCATGCATGCATATGCACAAATGCACATACCTGCACGCTCACACTTGCACACAAACACACACGTGCATGCTCACGCTTGCACACACGTGTGTAAGCACATACACACACTCCCAGGGACCCCATCTCCGCTGGTCCTCACCCCCCATCCCAGCACCGCCCTCCCTCTGCCCTAACACACCCTCCAGTGTGCTCAGTCCCACCTCAAGTTCAGGGTGCCTGCCTCGACCCCCAGGGCCCTGCTGTCAGGCACGCCGGCCACCCCAGGGCCTATACCCATTCCTGCACCTGTCCCAGCCTCCCTGACCCAGGGAGGGACCCAGGACCCTCCCGTTCCTCCCACCCTCTGTCCACGGCCCCTGGACAGTGAACCCCTCCAGTACCCACCTCTCCTCCAGCCCTTGGCCGTCTGCCCCTCAATCCCGTCCTTCCCCTCACCTGATCCCTCCTCTCCAGCCTGGACTCCCGGCCTGCAGCCAGGTGACCAGCTGATCTTCCCTTTCTGCATTTGTTAGGAAATCAGAGCCAGGCTGGGCGTCCAGCCTTGCTGTGTGTGTGCGTGTGCGTCTGTCTGTGTGTGCGTGCGTGCCTACACACACGTGAATGCTGCATGACTGAGCTGTGTGCATGTGCACACCCGTACACACGCATACAGTTGCACACATGCAGGGGCTGCTCTGGGAGGACCATCCCGCCTTTCTTGCCCGCAGCTCAGCCCGGCAGCCACAGCTGACGCTGCAGGGCCCAGCATCGGCTCGTAACGAAGGCACATTCCTGTCACTGTGGGCATTTCAGGTTTTGGAAATTTCTCGATGGTTAAGTAGCGTTCTCTCCATATATGGTCCCCTTTTCCTGCATGTTTTTCTTTCATTTTCTGCCCCCGTTCCAACTCTGATTTCTTTTAGGCTCGCATATCCAGGCGTTGGGCTCTTTGCTCTCCTGGATTACAACCCACGTCCATCCCAGATGAACCCCAGACCTGTCATGGGCGGAGCAGCTGAGGGAGGAAAGTGTGGAACAGCCCAGGACCCTCCTGTCGCTCTGGCCGACGAGGGCTGGGGGCCTGGGGACGCTGCAGGGCCCACAGGACAGACGGACGGAGTCACAGAGGGAGCGCTGAGTGTGGTCTGCCTGTGGGGATCAGGGGGAGACCAAGTTCACAGCCCCGGTGGTCCTGTGGGCCGCATTCCTCTCAGGAGCTGGTGTCTGTCTTCTCGTGCGATCCAATGCCCCTGGAATCTTCCCGGGACGTGAGGTCATGACCCCCTTTCAGAGAGGGGAACACGAGGTGCCAGTGGGCCCTGGCTCCACCACGTAAAAGAGCCCTGACTCAGCCTGTAACAGCCAGCAGGGCTTGTGGGCACGAGCCCCGTGCCCGCCACCAGCGAAGCCACCGACTGAGCCTTGACTGGGCAGACGGGAGGTGCTCTTGCTGAGGACCACACCAGCCTCCAGCGCCCAAGGCCAGCACGGAGGCCGGAAAGCGGGGAGCGAGTCCCCTCCCACGCAAGCCGCCCTCACCTTGGAGCACCGAGGACCTCTCCCCTGTAGTGAGTGGGCAGCGTGGAAGTGCCCGTGGGTCGACTGGGGAAGGAAGGGAGGCCCATGGGCACTGGCCAGTCCTGCCCCTTGGGGCCCTGCCCCTCCCTCCCTCCCTCCCTCCCTTTTATCTCTTCCATGGACTCTTCTGTTAGTTTCTTTCTTTTTTTTTTTTTAAATATATTTATTTATTTATTTTTGGTTGCGTTGGGTCTTCGTTGCTGCACACAGGCTTTCTCTAGTTGCGGCGAGTGGGGGCTACTCTTCGTTGCGGTGCGCGGGCTTCTCATTGCGGTGTCTTCTCTTGTTGTGGAGCACGGGCTCTAGGCGCACAGGCTTCAGTAGTTGTGGCACGCAGGCTCAGTAGTTGTGGCTCATGGGCTCTAGAGCACAGGCTCAGTAGTTGTGGTGCACGGGCTTAGTTGCTTTGCGGGATCCTCCCGGACCAGGGCTCGAACCCGTGTCCCCTGCATTGGCAGGCGGATTCTTAACCACTGTGCCACCAGGGAAGTCCCCGTCTATTAGTTTCTAATTGCTGCTGAAACAAGGGACCACAAACTCAGTGGCTTAAAACAACTCAGATTTATGCCCTTACAGTCTGGGGCCAGGAGTCCAGAATCAGTGTCGCGGGCGGAGCCCGGGTGCGGGCAGGGCTGGTTCCTCCTGGAGGCCCCCGGGGAGGCCCCTTCCCCCGCTTCCAGGCCCGTCGCTCTGCTCTCTGACTCCCCCCTCCCTCCCCCCTCCCGCCTCCCTCTGCCAGGACCCTGTGATCACGGGCCTCCCCCCCCCCCTGCCCCAGGCGAATCCAGGGTGACCTTCCATCTCAGGACCCTTCACTCCATCACATCTGTAAGGTCCCCTCGGCCACGTGAGGTGACAGGTTCCAGGGACCAGGACGTGGCGTCTCTGGGGCTGTTGCGTAGCCCACCACAGGCCCCTGTGTCGTGCATGCTGCTTGCTGTGGAATCACCCAAAGGCACTCAAGGTGCATCTCAGGAAGGGGTGGGGGCAGAGGGGACCCCCCGCTGTGGAGACGCCTCTGTCTCCTGGAGCTGCAGCGCCCGCCACCGCGTTGGCGAGTCTCCTTCCCTCAAGCCCGAGCAGATGGGGAGCTGGCTGGGCAGGGCGCGGGGTCACACCAGGCTCCCACGGCCAGATGCAGACTCACCTGCTGGACCCCTTGGCCCAGGGCTGGTTCACTGTGGGCAGGGGCAGCCGCTGGAGCCCCCGGAGTGGTCTCAGATTAGGAGTAGTGCGAGTGTATGTGGGTACGCGGCTCTGTATAGATGTGTGTATGGACGTGGGGGGGGGGCGTGTCTGTCTTCGGGGTGTGGGTCCTGGGTGCTGACTCCCAGTCTCTGCGTTGTGCCCCATGTATGTATTAGAGCCATTGGCATTGCCCACGAAGCCCCCGACTGTCCATCTGCCCACAAGACCTCTCAGGCTCCGTGAGGTGTTGTCACCGGCCCACGTCCCAGGAAAGAGCAGCCTGCTGGCTGTTCAGGTCTCACAGTGTGCGGTGAGGGGAGAGCTGGGACCCTCTCAGGAGAGAGCCCCATCCTGAATTGGACAGGTAATGGAGAGGGCAGTGGAGACACCTGCCCAGGTGGGCGGAGCCGCCAGGTTGCACCCTGAGGTGCTGCACACCGTGTGGCCGAGGCGCTGGCTGGCAGGTGGATCCCCGAGTGAAGGGTTCTGGAGAGGGGGTGCTGGCCTAGGTATGTGGCTCTACCTAGGCAGGCGATGGTACCGTCCACTTTGTGTGGTTGGAGAGCCCTTGGACGCAGCGTGGAGGGTGGCACATCAGTGGGAGGAGTTTTTCCCACATGCCATGTTACCTCCCAGGTGCCACCTCCTCCAGGAAGTCTGCCCTGGTCTCCCTGGCTGGGCGGGGCTCCTCCCATGCTCCTGGCCCAGCATCGCTGGGTTGCCATCGTCTGTCTCTGGGTGGCCTCTGTCCCTGGAGGCTGGGGACAGTGTGCGGGACCTGGCTGTGTATCCAGGGCTCTGCACAGGTCTGGGAGTTGGTGGTCGACAGAGGAGATGGGCAGGGGGCCCAAGGATGCTGGTGGGGAGTGGGGAGGGAGAGAATGAGGGGTCCTGCCTCGCTGCCCTGGGAGGACACGCACGGGTAGAGAGGGCCTGGGCCAGCAGGAAGTTGTTTCCACCTCACTGACAAAATGGCCCTGTTTTCCGGTGGAGAGAAAGGAGCTGCTTTCTCCCCATTTTCACTCCCATTTTCTCCACTCCAGTGCTGGCTACCTGTCATTCCCTGCAGTGACTGTCGTTAGGGCTACACTGGGTCCAGCGGGGAAGGGGACCATCCTTTGCTCTGTTCCCATGGAAACTGTGCTCAAGGGAGGCCTGGGGGTCCCCCGAGGAGGCCCCACTTCAGGCAGGAGACCAACCAGGATGACCTCAGCCTTCGGCCCCTGTGCCAGGCTGGGGCCTCTGTAGGGAATTTGGCCTCCACCTGTGCCCCAGCTTCTTCCCGCAGGGACAGCAGGGAGGTGGGGGGTGGGGTGGCTGGGACATCCTGGGGGACCTGGGGCCAAAGAACGGGATCACAGAATCAGGGGGTTTTGAAACGATTTGGGGAGAAGGAAGAGATGGGGAGAAAGAACTTTCCTGGACACGTCAGAAGCAGCCACGGAACCCCCCCCAGCCCCCACAGTGACCTCTCCACCACAGCTGCTCCCTCAGCCCAGGCCTCCCGGGGGCAGCAGGGGTGGTCAGCAGGCTGGAGGATGGTCAGGGTCCCGTCCCTGAGGGCCAAGTGAAAGCAGGAAGAATTCCACGCAGCTGACGTAGAAGGAGAAAGTAGTGGGCGTCAAAGACCAAGCCAGCCCTGAACACCCCGGGACCATCCTATAGTCCCTTTGCATAAACAGGATCTGTGAGAGCCAGGGTGGGGGGCTGTCTCGGGGTCACACACAGAGCGAGGGTGAACCAGGTGCTCTGATGCCCAGCCGGGAGCTTTTAAGAAGTTACCACCCCATGGGACTGGACAGAGGGTGGGAGAAGCAGGGCACCTCCTCTGGGTGCTCATCAGAGCTGAGCAGATAATCAAATGGAAATATTCACTGGGTCTCGGGCCACTTAGAGAACACCCCTCTCTGCCTACCACTGGCCTTGTCCTCACTAGCAGTGCCTGGATCCTTGTGGTTTTGTACACCCTACTCTAAGGGAAGATTCTGTACAAACTGAGACTCCAAAGGGAATTTGCAAAAACGTTGTGAAAAAACGCCAGGATTTCTTGGATGAATGAGAGTGATGCTGGAGACAATCCCAAATCACACACGAGGGACTCATATGAGGGTGTATGTATCAGTCAGCTGCTGCTGCGTAAGGACCATCACGCAGCATAGGGAGGGAAGTGAGGCTCCTCCCATGTTTTCGGGTGGCTCTGCTTCGGGCTGTGGGCACAGGGGCTTGGTCCTCATGCAGGCGCAACAGGCTGTGGTCATCCGGAGCGGGAAGCCTGAGAAGAGTATGCCAAGAGCGATGCTTCACGGAGGCTGCGGGGAGCGCTGCGAGATGAAGGGAGGTCCCTGGGCCACAGACAAAACCCTTCTTATGTTTGCAGATGGTGCTCTTGACGATCGTGCCTGGAAAGTCAGATCAGAGAACTACAGAGAAATCTATCGCCCCCGCTGTCCCACAGCTTCACCTGAGATATCACAGTCCCCAAACCAACCCTCATGACTCTTGTCCATTTTGAGAAGTAGCACTTAATTACTATGGTGACCTCAAGCTTGTTAAATATAAGAGAAAGTAAATTTGTTTCTGTACTTTGGAGGTGCACCCCGGGGAAGCACTGGCCCTGAAGTCGGTGGCCATGGGTAAAAGTCACGTCAAGACAAAACTACCCTCGGATAGCCTTCTAGTTGCCTTTACAGGGCCCACACTTGGGCTGTTGGAGCTCAACACCGAGAATGAATCTCTCTTTTCTAGTTGTCTTTGTGCTAAGGCCTCCCCTCCTGAGGCAGCAGGAGAGACGAAGCCACGGTGCCTGTGTATGCGTGTGTGTGCACGTGTGCATGAGCCTGTAGAGATGTGCATGAAGTTTGTGCATGCGTGTGCGTGCACGTGTGGCTCAGGCCGGAGGTCAGAGGACCCCGAACACATAACTGCAGGTGAAGCCCCGTGTGTCCTGGGTAAAGAACAGAGCGCACACTGCAGAGAATAAAGGCAAAGGGATGCGGCTGTGGGCTAGATCCAGCCCAGGACGGGGGTCTCTGAGGGAGAGACCAGAGCTCACAGGACCTGCCACCGATCAGGCCCCAGGAGCAGCCCCAGGAGCCCAGGAAAGAGCTGGGCTGCCACAAGGGCTTGTGCTCGGGGCAGGGTTGTCCCCTCCGCATGTCGCCAGCTTTGACAGGTGCTGCAAAGGCCACGGGGACACTTTGGCTCGGGTGTGTGAACAGAGTCACACCGGGAAGTGTTTCCTAACCCGCCTTCCCATAGATGGAAACTGGGTCCAATTAAAGAACACAAGAGGAGGTTGGGTGAAAATGTAGCAAAACCGGTTAAACCAAAGTGAGATGGTGACTGATGGACTGAAGCAGGATTAAAATGAAAAGGTGGTTATTGAAAAAAGATGCCTAATTTTTAAACTAATGATGAAGTTAATTGGTGGGGCGGGGGGCGTCTAAAACCTGAGAGTAAGTCAGCCAAGCAGGGAGTGGATCGGGGGACCCTGGGGAAACCCCCAGCCCCACCAGGAGCCGGGAGACCCCAACTCCGCTCACTCTCAGCAGAGGAAGTAAACAAGTTCACAAAGAAAAGCTACGAGGTGGTCATAGTTAAACCCCAAGCTGGCTCTTTGAAAACATTCCGTAAAATGAACAAGCCTCTTGCAAACATGATCAAGAAGAGCCAGCCGCCCTCCCTCCCCCGAAACCAGCTGAGATGGCTGGGGTCAAGGGTGTGCTGGACCAGATGGCGGGAGGGCCTGTCCTCACGCCAAGGTCCCCTCAGTCCATGTCATTGTCACCTCTCCTTCCGCTGGAGACGGAGGCGGGGATTCTGCCCGCAGAGGAGCACTGAGACCCACGGAGGAGACCCAGGTCTGAGCAGAGAATGAAAGGAGTAGATGGACCAGCGGGAAGAGGACGGGGGCGCCAGGGAACCGCGAGGGACGACCGTCCTGGCAAAGCGTGTCCACACCTCACCGGGGACGTTATCACCCCCGGCAGGTGGCTCGGGTCAGATCGACAACCCCAGGTCACGGGAACGTGGGAACCTTTGCCAGCAGGTCCCCCGAGGCTGGCCCACCAGGAGGGGCTGGGGTGGTGGTGAGTGGGCTGGAGTGAGGTGGTGGAGGGTCTCTGCCACCGCCCAGCACGGGCCACCTGCACCATGGCCCTGACTGGCTCCGAATTGGGAGGCCCTAGAGGGCCCTGTAGCTGAGACCCCAGGCGACACCCCTTAACCACTGACTGCAGGGTCGGGATGTCAAGGAGGTGAAAGCAGGTGATGGGGTTCTGACGAATTTTATGAGGTGTGACCTGTGCAGTCAATAAGGCCCCACCAGGAGGGCCGTGGTCAGGGATCTGAGCTCAGGAGATCCTTGCTTAGGGGGTCCATGCTTGAGTGACCGCCCTCAGGAGGGCCCAGAATGGATCTGATGGTCTGCTCTCCCCACCTTGAATTGTTAGTGATTTTCAGGCAAGAACGCTTCATTTTCATTCTTTGCTGGCCCAGTGCGATGTGATGGCTTCTTCCTCATGCACAGATTGGCCGGGGCACAGGGCTTCTCTGACGTGGAATGCAGGCGGGCGGGGGTCCTGTCCTTGTCGTGGGTGTCCCCGTGTGTAGGGCATCCTGGAAGGGGTGGCCGTCAGCTAACCCTAACTCCCACCCCCAGCAGGTACCTCCCTTTTCTCTGGGCAAGTCTGCTCAGTGGACAGCAGCTCCCGGGGCAGGGGCAGGTCCCACCCCTCCTGGGTCACTCCCTGGCCCGTCTGAAGGGGATGCTCAGAGATGCCAGACGGGGCGTGGGTGAGGGCAGGGGGATCGAGGTCCTGGAGGGGGAGACGCCCACTGCGGTTTCCACTTGGTGGAGACAGATTGGGAGGGAGCTGAGGCCCAGCCCAGGCCCTGGGGACCCCTAGGTCCTGCCCAGGAGGACACTTTCTGGTAGGCAGTTCAGACAGAGAGCCCCTTGGAGGTGCAGGCAGACGTGCCTCGTTGGCACGTCGGGGCCCTCGCGGCTCGCTGCACGACCAGCACCCAGAAATCTGATTTCAATATCATTATTGAGAAGTCCCGCGTTCCTGTAAGCATGAGTTATTACCCAGGAATCAAAGCCCAAGTGGAGGAAAGTGACAAAAATCTGCTGTCTGCCAAACACATCTGCTGGGGAGATGGAGGATGGGAAACAACCGCCAAGGCCTCCTCCTGCAGACCGGCTTCGGGAGCAGATGAAACCGGTTTGGCAAACCCCCAGGGGGCATGGGTTACTCCTGAACATTCGGGGGAAAAAAAGAAAATTTGTGATTGACGACAATGGCATTGCTGATAGGGGCAGAGCTGGGACAGCAGAGGAGGTTACAGGGCTGAGACAGTCTTAGGTCTCAGGACAACCAGGTGTCCAGGTGTGTGCTCACTCATCCCTCCGCCCATGTCCATCCATCTACCCCTCCCCCCGCCTCATCCGTCCATCATCCATCCATCCAGGGACCACAGGAGCACTCTGAACGCCCAGCCTGTGCTGGTGATTGGCACACACCGGGCTGGGGGTCACGCCGGAGATGTGCTAATACAGAACAGAGGTCAGCAAACCTTTCTGCACAGGCAGCGCATTGGCCCCTTTGGTTTTCTCATCTATGCCCTGCAGGAAGGACACCGCGGGCTGGACGGGTGCCGGGAACCCTGCGGCTTTACTGAGAGACTCGGGCATCAGCTGGATTTGTCCTCTGGTCCTCGTTTGCCTGAGTCTGCGGTAGAATAAACTAAAACATGTCTGACTCGAGAGCCCCAGGGCTGGCTCCGCCCTGCAGGGGAAACCCACACAAAACCCCAAGCTCCAGGGCGTACGGGGCAGCTGAGGGCCAGAACAGAAGGCTTTGGAACTCCCTGGGGAGAAGCTTCTGTCCGGGCCTCCTGCAGGGAGGTGCAGGCAGGGCCTTGAGACCAAATCCACTTGCAGGTTGATGTGCGTGACCGCGGCTTGTGGGAGGAAAAAGCAAGGCACACTGGTGGACCCGCAGGTGACCGTCCGACGGTGGGAAGGGGCGGCTGGCCGGTCAGCGCAGGGTTCTGGCCGGTCAGCGGGTCCTCCTGGGCTCTGGGCTGTCCCCTCACTCAGCAGCACAGGCCACCGTGGGGAAGCAGGTGCCGCTGAGGGGGCCCTGGCTGTGGGTGCGGCCGGGGGACTTGGGCAGCTGACCGTGTCCAGAGTGGGACGCCAGGTGGGGCGCAGGGGATGAGCCTCCCTTCTGGTGAGGAAGGACCACGCGGGCGCTGGCCAGGCCCGGGCCCTCGGGCTCTTTGATCAGAGCACCTTACTTCTTTCCATTCGACCCAACCTGTTCTGAGCTGGAAGTGAGAAAACTGCTGTGTGGCGTGAAGTTTAAAAACGATGCAGCAGGGCTTCCCTGGTGGCGCAGTGGTGGAGAATCTGCCTGCCAATGCAGGCGACACGGGTTCGAGCCCTGGACCAGGAAGATCCCACATGCCGCGGAGCAACTAGGCCCGTGAGCCACAATTAATGAGCCTGCGCGTCTGGAGCCTGTGCTCCCCAACAAGAGAGGCCGTGACAGTGAGAGGCCCACGCACCGCGATGAAGAGTGACCCCCGCTTGCCGCAACTAGAGAAAGCCCTCGCACAGAAACGAAGACCCAACACAGCCATAAATAAATAAATAAATAAAAATTTAAAAACAAAAACAAAAACAAAAACGATGCAGCAGGGAAGGAGCCAGTGGAGTGAGTGCGTGGCCTTCTGGGGGGCAAGGTCGCAGCCAGGATGGGGAGGGGTCGCTAGTCTGCAGCTCACACTTGGGCCTTTGAAGTGGAAACCCTGTAAATAAATGCTGCCCCGGTTTCACCCCTCATATGGGTGATTGGATCCCTGGATCCCTGGGCCCTCGAAGGAGGGTTCATCCCGGCTCGACTCCCACAAACGTTTAACTTGAAACAAGGGACCAGCTCATGCAGGGGTGGAAGATGGTCCCGGAACCAAGAGAGACAGTCCGTGTAAACACTTTGAAAAGCACAAAGTTGTAGCACACCTTTGTTAGGGTGCGTCAGTCTGATAATAATGACAATAGCGATGATGATTGTAACCTCAAGAAGAGGATTAACAACCACTAAGTCCTGTTTTCTTGACTCAGACTTGACCTTCCATCTACTCCATCGGCCACTCTAGGTGGGATGGTCCGCACTGCCCCGACCCTGCAGCCGAAGACACACCTGGGCAGGTCTCCCCAGACCAGCTACGCCCCTGCTTACACCTCCTCCAGGGCTCCCCATGCGCCCCCCCCACCGAAGCCCAGCCCCACAGCAAGGTAGCACGTGTTCTGTCCCTTGCACGCCCTCTACCGCAGGCCCCAGACAGAGCCCCGAACCTGGAATGCCCGTCTCCCCACTGCCCCCCTGACAAGAAGGCTCTGCTCCTCCAGACCTCACGGAGGGACCCCTCTCCTTGGAGGCTGTCCCTCGGCCTGACCCCCACCCTGTGCAGCCGACCTTGCCCTCTCGGGGCCTCACCTGGCCTTGCACTAAGTCTACCCCAGTCCCCGTGACACCTCCCTGCCCTTGTCCCTGCCCGTCTGCTCTGCCAGCCCATGAGCCCCGGGAGGCCGTGCACGGGCAGCGACCCTGTCCGCCGAGCACCTCCTGGGGTCCCTGCTCAGAGCGGTCCCCGGCCCCATCCCCGCGCGCCAGGCACCACAGGCAGCTCACATCCAGGGATGGAGCCTCAGGGGCTCAGCGGAGAGAGGTGGACCTGGGGTGGAGCCTTGACCTCTCTGAGCTGTTGATCACCCGCCACCTCCTCAGTCTCCCCACGCGGATGGCATCTTATCGACACCTGTGTGACGAACAGACGGAGGTAGAGAGAGGCCACCTTCCCGGCTGGGAGAGGCGGTGCTGAGAGAAGCGCGCACGCACTTGACCTCCAGGGTCTCCGCAAGGCCACTGTCCGCTGCTGTCTGCGCTCCATCCATCTGGGGGAGGAGGGGGGACACTTTACCGTCCAACTTCCTGGCAGCTACGGCAGCTGTGGGGACCAAATTGGCTGTTCATTCTGTGGCCAAAATCCCAGTTAAGCCACGCCACCGCCGCGGGCATTACACGCAGAACACGCCTCATCTTTGCATGCCCGCAAGTCCGTCTCCGTGGACTGAATTCAAAGGCAAAATGTGCGAAACCGGGTCCATTGTGAACTTTTCCATCTTCAGAGCGAAGCTGCCGGCCGTGGAGGAGACGCCCGGGCCAGCGGGGGCTCCGGATCCGGCGGGTCCTCCCCAGCCAGGGCTCGGGGCCTCGGGGACGGTGCCTGGTTAATTAGGCCGGGGGTGTTTCTGTCCTTGGTGCGGCTCACCTGCCCGCTTTGGATGGTCACCCCCCAGACTCGATCAAGTCGAGTGGGGACAACTTTTAATGGGGCCACAGGCGCCTTGATTGACATTGTCCCTGCAATGACGGGGGTTTTAGGGCTCCCAGCTGCCGGACGCTTACCGTTGATTTTCTTGGCGTGCAAATGCATCCGAGCTCATTTCAGTCCTGTCCGTGAGCTAGAGAAATTCCCCATTTCAGACAAACAGTTTAAGCAAGAGAAAATGGCTAAGCGTGAGCTTTATGTAACAACCATTAAGATAATTTGAAGCTCCGTTTTGATTCAGGGCACAATATTCTCTTGAAAAGAGACATTCTCTGCTTTCTTGAGCATTTCCAAAAGACTGAGAATTAAATCTCTTCCCCAATAAAAATAAAAAGCCTGGTTTTCCAACTCAATATTAAAATTTAGCTGAGGCAGGAAACAGTCTTTCAAATTATACAGGAGTCTCATTAACACACAGATTTTACGTAATGAAAACTGCTGACATTTATGGGGAGTTTAATATTTACCAGGCACCAGCGTTAAGACAGAGGTTACTGTGACCCCACTCTACAGCGGAGGGCGCTGAGGCAGAGTGGGGTGCGGGGCTCGCCCGTCACTCATCTGGTAAGTGACACTGTCGGGGTTTGCCCGTGGGCAGCCTCCGTGTCTGCCAGACAGGGGACCCTCAGTGGATCCCAGGCAGGGGGAGGTTGGAGCCCCCCAGGTGTGTTCTCTGGAGGTGGGAGCAGCAAAGGGAAGATGTGGGGTGAGGAAGTCTCGCCAGCTCACCAGCAGGGTCACTCTCCTGTGTCACCCTGTGTCCCAGGCCACCTTTGAAACACGCAACCCTGACCCCGTCCCCACTGACCCTCCAAACCCCCGCCCAGGACCTGGCAGAGGTCCAGCTCCCTAGCAGGTGTCCAGAGCACCTGGGACTGGCCAGCTCACATCTCCAGCAACTTCCCATCCAGCCTGGAAGTGCCCGTGACCCCAGATTCCTGTGGCCGCCACACTTGGCGGCCCTGCTTCACCTTTACGTGGGGCCTGGAAGCCCTCCTGGGACCCTCCAGCCTGGAGGGCGCCCACTGGTCTTTGATCGCCCTGCATGGAAGCCTTCCTCTCCCACCCCTCTCCTCCTCCTGTCTTGGATGCGCTTTCATTGTCGCCCACTCCAACCTGGGTGGCCTCTTCTGGCCCAGCTCTGCCTACAGCTCTAGACGGAGGCCTCCTGGGGGCAGGGCTACTTCCCCTTCCGACCTGTAGCCCAGAGGCCTGGGGGGCGGCTGTGGAGCGGGCCTCGGAACTCTCATCCGCCCCAACGCACCCAGGCTGGTCCAGGCCACTCCTGGAGGAGATGATTCTTTCCGCGTTGGATGGTCTCGCAACCTTGCGGGAAGGCAGCCGCCCGGAGATTACAGGCTTATCCTGGACTTGCGTCCATCCCACTGGTCTAATGTCCCCCGGGCACCGTCACTTTGGAGTTACTCCTCCCACTTTGTTCTTCTTTCTCCAGGTTGTCGTGGCTATTCTGTGCCCCTTGCATTTCCGGATGAATTTTAGAATTTCTAAAATTCATTAATTTTACAAAGTTTAGTAATTTCTACAAAGAAGTTGCTAGGATCCCATTCAGGGACCCAGGTCCATCCAGGATCACGTCTGCCTGGTAGAGGCTGGGTCTATCTGTGGGAAGTGGGGAGCCTGCTCGGGCCCATCCACAGTCCCCTGGGGTTCAGACTAGGTAGATGCCTCCAACAGCCCATTGAGCGGTGTGTGTCTGTGTCTGTGTCTGTGTGTGTGCACGTGAGTGTGCATGGTTTTCTGGGAGGGCACCCAGAGGGCCAGAAACGTCGTGAGCTCTGGCATCAGCCAGCCAGGGCTGGAATCCGGCTGTGAGACTAAGCCCAATTTACTTAACCACTCTGAGCCTCAGTGTTCCTAATCTGTAAGATGGGAAGAATGAGGTTGCTCTGAGGATCAGATATGATGCTCTGTGTCGAGTGCAGATGCAGAGAAGTGCTCGGGATCCATAGCTGCTATTACTGTTAGGATGTTAATTGTTTGCTGCTGTGGGTACACATGATCCTCGGAGAACAGCAGAGGGGCTCCAGGGACCCCATGTCCAGCAGCCGCTGCGCTGACCCAGGAAGGCGGACCCACCGGCTCTGAGCACCCCCCTCTGCAGGACAGTCCCAACTCCACTGCGGGGGGCGGTGGGGAAGTTGCCACAAATGTCCTGAGTCCCCAGGGTGCCTGGTGAGGCCAGGTGGCGGATCTGAAGAGGGACAGATCAGATGGGGCAGAATTGAGTTCCTCCAAGTCCCCTCCAGACCCGGAGATTCTGGGGCTTTATGCTCTGGAACATGACGTCTGGCCTGGTGAATTCTTCTCCGGCAGCATGATTAAATTTGCACGTTCCTAATCATCGCAACATCTGTTCAGCTGCTTCCTTGTACTTTGCCGGCTCTCCTCATCTACCAGACCCTCAACCCTTTGGTGTTGGTGAGTGACTCCAGGCTTTCCACTGGGGCTGGTCTCTCCTGGAGGTCCTGGTGCAGCTGCCCGCCTGGGTCCCCCTCCCTGGGAAGGCAGTCTGGAGCCCTGCACAGAGCCTGAGCTGTCAAGTCAGACTGGCCTGGGCGGGAATCGGGGCTCTGCCTCTCTGGAGCTGCTCTTAACCTCCCTGGACCTCTATTTGCTCACCTGTAAAATGGGTTAACGATGGCAGCTGGGCTGCAGGGCCGAGGTCAGAAAAGATACCACATGTCTGCACGTAGTAGGTGCTCAGTTCATGTTTACAGGAAGGAGTTCAGGCAGAGGCCTGGGGTGCAGGAATCTGGAGGGGCAGGAAACCTGCTTGAGGAGGGGGCTCCAGAGGTGAGGGATATGGGATTAGTGGGGGGAGGGGTGTGCAGTGGGAAGTAACTAGATGCTCCTTCTGTGAGCCGGCACCCCTCAGCGTTGCCATGGAGATGGGCTCCGTCAGGAGCCACCTGACAAACAAACGCCCCCACCAGGAGCAGACCCTGCTCTGGGCGCTGGTTCTGTTTTTACTGTTTCTGGCTCTATTTTAAGCTAATATTTACTGAGCACTTCTTGGGGGTCAGGTGTGCCCTGGGCTATGCCCATGATCCTTGTCATCCCCATTTTACAGGTGAGGAAACTGAGGCTGTGTAGTTTGTGGAATGTGCCCAGGGCAGCAGGAAACTGGGGCGAGTGGAGCAGGGCTGGGGCCGAGAAGAAGGATGAGGCCATCTCCAGGGGCTGGGCAGTGGGGCCACGGGGCGCTGAAGGGGACACTGAGGAAGCACTGAGGGGTCCTGTCCGGACTCTGCCCCGACTCGCCGTGTTGCGCCCCCAGGCCTGCTGGGAGGACAGCGGACTTCCGAGTGCACGTGGCCCAGGGCCTGGGATCCTCTGGCACCGGGGCCTCGAGTCTCTGTGTTGATCACATGGCCGGTGGGCGATCCTCCAGCGCCAGGCGGGCAAGACAGAGCCCGGGCCATGAGGAGGGCGGGAGGGATGCCTGGTGCCCGGGAGGTCAGCCCTGGCTCCTCTACAGATTGTCCCATGGATTTGATGCCCGGCCACCCCGGGATGGGTGCCCACACAAGGCCCTGCTGGAATGTTCCAGTGCAGCAAGCGGCCCTGAGTGTCCTGAGAGCAAGGACCCACACCCCCTGGCCGGGCTGGGCAGGGAGAGAGGAAGAAGAGGAGCCCGGGGCCGGAGGGCAGGACATGACAGGGGAGGGCGAACAGCCTGGAGGAAAGAGACAGAAAGTACTGCATATGTGCTGCGCGGTGCTGCTATTTTCCGCAGCCCTGGACCTGGGGCCCATCTGGACTCAGCGTCAGGTCAGTACCTGGGGGTGAGGCAAGCTGGCGGCTCTCTGCTCCTCTCCCAGTGACACCAGCCTGGAACGGGAGCCCTGCGTCCCACCCGATCTGATTCTCACCTCACCCCCGAGGACACCCCAGCTGATCTGGGGTCCCCAGTTTGAGAAGACAAGTCACATCCCGTGAAGAAAAGCCTGGGCTCCGCAGGAAGCAGAGGTTCAGGGTGAGGGAGGTGAGGAGGGACGGGATGAGGGAGGTGAGGAGGGACGGGATGAGGGAGGGGAGGAGGGACGGAATGAGGGAGGTGAGGGGGGGACGGGATGAGGGAGGGGAGGAAGGACGGGATGGGGGAGGGGGGACGGGATGAGGGAGGGGAGGGGGGGGCGGGATGAGGGAGGTGAGGGGGGACGGGATGAGGGACGGGATGAGGGAGGTGAGGGGGGATGGGATGAGGGAGGGGGGATGGGATGAGGGAGGGGAGGAAGGACGGGATGAGGGAGGGGAGGGGGGATGGGATGAGGGAGGGGAGGAAGGACGGGATGAGGGAGGGGAGGGAGGACGGGATGAGGGAGGGGAGGAGGGACAGGATGAGGGAGAGGAGGAGGGACGGGATGAGGGAGGTGAAGGGGGACAGGATGAGGGAGGGGAGGAGGGACGGGATGAGGGAGGTGAGATGGGATGAGGAAGGGGAGGAGGGACGGGATGAGGGAGGGGAGGAGGGACGGGATGAGGGAGGGGCGGAGGGACGCTTCTGTGCCCCTCGTCCCACTAGACGGCTCCTCTGGTTCCCATGATGGGTCTCCTCGTCACCCCTAGGGCCCCGTGGACCACGCAGCCCCTGAGCCTGTAACTTGTCCCACTGGCCTCTGGGGTGCAAACCAGAATGTCCTCCCAGTCCAGCCTCTCACCTGGGGCCGAGGTCAGACACTGGGACCTGGATGACCCGGAAGTCCTTCCCAGGGTGGGGTCACTGAGACACATCCTTCCTGGGCTCCCTGGTCCCCCTTTCCCAGACAGGCCTGAGGTCAGCTACGGGTGTGGGGAGGTGTGGGGGTCCCAGGAGGCAGTGGGGGATGAGCAGAAAGGAGCAGGACACCTGGCTCAGGGCTGACCCCTCACTGGTCCCCGAGCCTGGAGGAGGGCGGGAGCTCTCATCTGCAGCAGCTCCGGACTGTCACCCCCGACCTCAGTGTCCCCATCCATGAGGGGCCTTGCGGAGCACCAGGCCTGCGTTCAGGCCCTAAGAGCTCCCCGAGATCTGGGATGGATGAGGGTGGGCAGGGGGACGCCTAAAGCCAGGGGTCTCGGGATCGTGCCCCACCACGGCGTCTCTGTGTCGTCCTGTCCTGTGTTAGAGTTCCAGACAAAAACAGCAAGAACGACACAGTCCCACTGGATTTCCTGGGCACCTGCCCTTTTAGGTTCACTGGACCGGCGAGGCCAGACTCAGCCCCGGGCTCTCCCTGGCCCCCAGCTCTGCCCCCTGCTCCCTGGGGAGGGTGTGGGGTCTGCTCCCGGCCCAGCCAGCGGACCCTCTGAGGGCCCTGGTCTCCCCGGGCAGGCTGGGGCTCAGCGGTCAAGGGTATCTATGCGGCGCGCAGCCCCCCGAGGCCACTCTTACCTGCAGCCACAGCCCCCGATGGAGGTGAGATGCCACAGAAAAGGTCATCACCTCCTGCCCCGAGCCCACGTCCCTCCCCC
Organism: Balaenoptera musculus; assembly: GCF_009873245.2. Classification (NCBI taxonomy): domain Eukaryota; kingdom Metazoa; phylum Chordata; class Mammalia; order Artiodactyla; family Balaenopteridae; genus Balaenoptera; species Balaenoptera musculus. Next base: position 138,055,002 of record NC_045789.1, on the reverse strand, counting down.
TAAATCATTTAGACAAACACACATCCCTGTCACGATGGCTTCCCAGTGCTCTTTTAACCAAAACCAGTGAACAGGAGGCGGCCACGAGCCATCTGACTCAGGCAAGACGTGTAACGTACGCGCGGAGCGGTTCCCCTCGAGCCGCCGCGGAACCAGAGCAACTCAGCCCCGACCTGACGAAAGTTAGAGTGACTCTTGGCTCTTCTCCTTAGAAATAAGGCTGTGACTGTGGTTCCGGCCGAGCTGTTTGCTCAGTAGACTTCTGTGTAGCTGGCTTGCGGTTCGGGGACTACGTTTCCGTCCTGCGGCAGAAGCACTCGTCTGGGCTGTGAGAGCTGGTCAGGCCTGGGGGGTCATTTCTGGAGTCCTCCTCTCTGAGACGGGGGACGATGACGTCCCGTGCCTCCCGGAAGGAATCCTGGGAGATGCTGAGGTGCCGAAGGGGATGGCGGGACCGAAGGTGGGGGGCTGCTCCTCCCGCTGGGGCCGGGGTCTCCTCGCCCCAGGCTGGTGGTTTCTCAACAAGGGGGCGTGAGTGGTGGCAGGGTAGAGCGTGGCTCGGTCTGCACTTCCTCAGAGTTCCGTGCACGGGATGCTGGGGTCATCTGCCCTCCACACGGGGACCGCGTTCTCTCTTGTTTTCTGACCTCTGATCGTTGCTGATGGGAAGGCGGCCTTTGGTTTGACCTCACCAGTGTCTCCGTTTGGGGGCTTCAGGATGTGCTTGCTCATGCTTTACCCGCTCGGCCCCCCATATGCCTTCTATTTTTAATCTGAGGACTCCTGTGTTTCACCCTTCTGGAAAACTCCATCATCCTCTGAGAATTGGCCCCTGGGTTCTCTTTTCTCACCAGAAGCACGGCTTCTGGTTCTGTACTGAGTTCCCCCAACACTAGCCTGCATGCTGCTTAGTGCCCGCCATTGCCCCATCTCTTTAGCCTGCTCTGCTCCTGGGAAATCGCTCCTGGGAAAAGGCGAGGATGTGGAGAAATGGGAACACTTGGGCACTGTTGGTGGGAATGTAAAATGGTGCGGCCACTGTGGAAAACAGTATGGAGGTTCCTCAAAAAATTAAAAACAGAATTAACGTAAGACTTAGCAATTCACTTCTGCGTATATACTCAAAAGAATTAAAAGCAGAATCTCGAAGAGATATTTGTGCAGTCCTGTTCATCACAGCATTAGTCACAATAACTAAAAGTGGAAGCAATCTGAGTCCATCGACCAAGAAATGGATAAACAAAATGTGATATATACAGACAGTGGAATATTATTCAGACTTAAAAAGGAAGGACATTCTAACACATGATACAATATGGATGAACCTCGAGGACATTATTCTCAGTGAAATAAGTCAATCACTAAAAGACAAAACTGTGTGATTCCACTTATATGAGGTATTTATAGTAGTAAAAATCACAGAGACATAATGGTGGGTGCTGGGAGCAGGGGCCGGGGAGGGGAGTTAGTGTTTCATGGGGATAGAGTTTCAGTTTTACAAGAAGAGGAGTTCTGGAGATGACGGTGGTGACGGCTGTACGACAAAGTGAATGCACTTAATGCGAATGCACTTAATGCCACTGACTGTCAGTTTAAAATTGTTAAGATGGTAAGTGTTAATGTTATGTGTGTATTTTAGCACAATGAAAAAACTTGAAAAAAAAAGTTCAGCAAAAACTTAAAGAACTTGGAGCCATTTCATTTTAACTACATATTTAAATTTCAGACAGTACAGATCACCTCCTTCTTACAAAAGAGGAGGAAATTCCCATTTTTATATTTGCTCTCATCTTCCCACTCACCATACTTTAATGTTTGTCAGTCATTTTATTTTTTTTACTTTGTCAAGGTTATTTTGTTCTGTAACTATAATGCTCTGATTATTTGGCTCTATATTTTAAAAAATATAACTCTCACCACTTCTATTCCAGATTTTTCTTTGAGTATTCTTTTAATTGGCTAGATTTTTGTGAAATTATTTGAATATTTTTAACCACAGGAAGAGCTTATGGGTGTTACATTAGGTGAGTTCTTCCATGCTTGAGACTATTTGCTTGCTGTCCCTGCCTATGAAGCAATTCTCGGGCTACCCTTTCCTTCTTGCAGAGTGTTTTAAAAAGACATTTACAGTCTGTAAAGTTGAATTTCTTCATCAGATTAAGGCAGAAAAGAATCATCAGCACAGCCCAGCCTGTTCTCACTAAGCCCATCCTTGCCCTTCGTCCAGAGGAAGGAACCCTCGTCTCTGATACAGCGGAGCATGGATTCCTATTGGCAGTGTTGTCACCTCAGTCACATTCCTACTGGAACTAAATCGTGGCATTGGCCATGACAGTGACGCCTTGCACGTGTAGGGAAAGAGGGAAATGATCGCTTTACATGGGGCACCTGTAGCTGCTCCAGCCCTCCCCTCCGAGGCTGGCCAGGAGCCTGTGTCAGCTGCTCTAAGGTCCTTCCACACCTGCCCACGTTCCCCCCACCCTCCCCAGCACCACAGCTGGCCCAACTGGGTCACCAACGCTCCATCGCCTCTGTTCTGTGGCCTCTGTGGACCTGTCTACACTGGATGCTGAGTTTTCTTTTGTCCTTTATTCCTGAATGAGGGTGCCCTAAGAGGCCCCCCAGTGAATCCCCTGGGCTCCAGCCAGAGTGCTCCTGGCTGCCTTGGTCTCCTGACCAGCGTCTCCTTGATAACCATGGTCGGCACCCCAGGCAGTAGGGGAATGCTTTCTCTGTCTGCTGGCCTCATGTTACAGCAGGAGAGGCCAGAGGGAGATGCCAGCTTCCAGGTTAAGGGAACCACGCTGTGCTCCCTGCAGGAAACATCCTTCCCCGGGAAATTGGAATTGTCAGGTCCACCAAGCCCAAAGCCCTGGGGATAGGCAGTGGCGCTCTGTAAGTGGGTTACCTGGAGTAACAGCGAGAGGGCCACTCTCATCTCCAAACCTTGGCTTCCAGTCGTGTGTGAGGAATTGCAGGAAATGACACCCGCTATTGGCCACTGGTTTAAAATACAGGCCACATCCCCAGGGCAGTGTACTAATGGTTCCGGGAGTGAGTCTGCAGTCAGCCCTTCTGCTCTTCTGTCAGGCCAGCCGTGTCCGGGCGATGGTGTGTGTGTTGGACCAGTGAAATCCATGGACATAAGCCCATAGCTGCATCTCTTCCAGAGATTAGATCGAGTTCCTTGGTCGAATGGGAAACCGCGGCAGTGAATAGAGCTTTCTCCAGGACCACGGAGAGTGGCACTGGCAAAAGCATTGAGATTGGGGAGCCCACCCCCATGTCTGTCCCCACGAGGACGCTGGTGGCTGAGGACAGGGCCGCGAATCCACTGGTGCAGGGGGCAGAGTTACAGGTGCAGCTTCATCATAATCTTTCCCCAACCCCTCATTCTGGAAGGATCTCATGGAATCACCCTACCACCATGGGGCCCCAGGGATGGTGCCGTGTTCGAGGGTCAGGGTTGGCCTCTGACAGGTTGTTGGCAGACAGAACCTACGGCAGTGCTGTGGCCAGACTGGCCGTGGCGAGGCGGGCCCAGGTCGCTGGGCCCCGGCACAGCCTCCCACATCGCTGCCCCCCACACACCCCCTCACCCTTGGCTCCCGTGCTGTTTCCCAGCCAACCCTGCCAGGCGGACTGCAGGCCCAGTGAGGCCGAGCTCCAAACTTTTCAAGAGAAGGCAGAAACTTGGATGGTTGGGAAAGTGTCCTGGTTTTAAAATATTGATTACTAAGCCAAGAGTCTGTCATACAGAGTGAGGTAAGCCAGAAAGAGAAAAACAAATATCGTATATTAACGCATATATGTGGAATCTAGAAAAACGGTACAGGTGAACCTGTCTGCAGGGCAGGAATAGAGATGCAGATGTAGAGAACGGACGTGTGGACACGGGGGGAAGGGGAGGGTGGGACGAATTGGGAGATTAGGATTGACATATACACAGTACCGTGCGTAAAATAGATAGCTAGTGGGAACATGCTATAAAGCTCAGCTCGGTGCTCTGTGACGATCTAGATGGGTGGGATGGGATGGAGGTGGGGAGGGAGGTCCAAGAGGGAGGGGATATAAGTATACATGTAGCTGATTCATTTCATTGGACGGCAGAAACTAACACAACATTGTAAAGCAATTATACTCCAATAAAAAAAAACGGAAGTCACAAACTGAAAAAACAAAACAAAACAAATAACACACACCTTATATCAATCAAAAAACAAAACCACATGAGGGGCTAAGGTTGAGGTGTGGGAGGGGTCCCACTGCTTGGCTGTGGCCAGCTTAGCTCTCTCTGCTTGGTCATGGGATTGATAAGACTGTGGCCATTGGGCCCAAGTGCTCATTGATTTTTCTGTTCTGTGTGATCTGAATGATGGGAACGGTCTGATGTCCACACTACTGGGGGACAGCTGGGACTGCATAGCTGACTTCCCGTGTCGCCATGGTTCTGTCACGGGCCCCGTGGCCCCCACGCACACCCGGAAGATGGAGGACCACCCCCCTGGCCTCCCCAGTGGTCAGGGCACACAGGACACAGGAACACTGGAGCCTAGGTTTCGGGGTTGGTGGCCGCAGTGGGGGTGGGAGGAGAGGCCGGGTGACCACCTCCACCTGGGTCCCCAGTGCTCTGGTGGAAGAAGAACAGGTGACTTGGGGGCACCTCTTGGGATGCATCTGACCAGCTGTCTGAACCCAGGAAAGCCCCCAGGGAGAGTGGGGGCCAATGCTGTCCTGTGGGTTGGGGTCAGGGGGTGGGTAGTGGCAGTGGATGCAGGCGGCGGGCTCTCAGGTGGAAGGGGCTGGGATGAGAGCTCCCCGTGGGTGGTCCTTCTCCCGCTGCTTCCTTCTGCTGAGGGTCAGGCACCCTTCACAGATGGCCCTGTAACAGGGCATCAGCCGCCCAAAAGTTCACCCGCAGAATAGGAATCTACGTAACCATAGATAACAAGCATTGTTTTAAGGGATATTGGATAGTGTGAAAAAATGTTGCTGACATTCTGAAATCCTGGAATCCTGGTTAATAAAAACTATGCAACAGATGCGACCATCAGAGCTTTATCACTGGTAGAAAAAAATGAGAAACAACCTGCATGTCTAACACTGGGGAATAATTCAGAAAAATTCAGCACCATCCGTAGCTTGGAATTCTATGGAGCAACTCAAAATCGTGCTTCTAAGGACACTGATGCCGTGGGGAAGGTGCCCTCCAGCAGTATTTCATGCGATTGTCTATGTGACTGTGTACTTCGTGTATTAATCATGTGAAATTATTAATTTGAAGAGGTTATTTTAAACCCCCAAACTTGACAAACCTCCAAGACGTGGTGTGAAATCTGGCTGTATTTCTCTCTTTGGAGAGACCATGGCAAATTCACCAGGGACTGGGCTGTTTTTATTCCCTAAAACCTATCCTATCTTCTGTCACTTGGGAACTGAATGGGAGGGAAGAACTGGTTCGGGGAAGTGGACTCTGGAGATTTAGATGCAGGGACGACGGCTCTGCCCTGCTCAGGGAAGATGGGTCAGGAGCTGCCCGGCAGCCTCTTTTTTGGGCTCCTGGGAAAGGCACAGCGATTCGGATTTGGGTTCAGAGTGGAGGTCCTTCCCTACCCGGGGATCCTGCCTGGCCCTGGAGTGCAGGGCAGCTGGGCTGGGTAGACAGAGACGTGAAGAATGCGCGGGGGCCCCCGCACCCCAGTCTGCATCAAATACCCAGGAAACATCACGCTGCACCGGCTCTGCCCAGGTCTGGGGATGGCAAGTCTCGGCCCTGAGCCCAGGGACCCCAAAGGGCCTGTCCCTGCATGGTGGAGGGTCCTGGGCCCTTGGAACCACAGAGGATGCTGGTGTCTGTGGGCTGTGTGCTTTCTGAGGAAGGAGTCATAGGATCTGTCAGTAAGTCAAGGGGACCCTAGGACCCCCAAGACAATTGCCGTCCCTTCTCTTGTGCCCCCGGCGGGTGTGACTCAGCCCGGCCCTCATTGCTCCAAGGCTGGAGCAGGAGGGAGGTGTAGGCAGGTGCTGGCGGGGCCACTGCCTGGAGGAGGGGGCATGCGGCAGGTGACGGATGGGAAGCTTGTTCACCGATGTGGGAAAACCACAGCTTGCGGAAGAGCTTCCCAAAGATGCGGGCTGCCTGCCGGGCCCCTGGCTGAGGACTGTCACTGGCTGAGCCGGGCACCACCCTCGGGACACTCAGCGCCCACTCTTAGCATCTTACGCTTCCTTCTAGGCCTTACCTGTCGTCACATAGAAGGACGTGCACGTCTAAGTTCTGGAGAGCATTTTGCTCTTTACCCTACCTCTGTGCCGCGTTACGTGATGATGGAACATGGTCGTAATTATCGTCCGCTCAGCGGGTTCCATTGCAGGCCCTGCTGTCATTTATTCACCGGCCCCATGGTCACTGATCTTCCAAAGCTGCGCTGCCTGTCCCTATAGCTACACCTTTTCCTGCATCCTTAAGGACCTCTTTAGGGTCAACCCCCAGGAGTGGCCCGGCCGGGTGGGCATCTTTCCAAGCCTGAGGTGCACTTCTCCACAGGCCCTGCAGAAGGTGTCTGTGGGGACCATTTATTGGTTGTGAATGCAAATATTTGGGGGATTTTAAGCAAGGGGTGACATGGTCTGATCTGCCTTTTAAAGGATCCCCCTGGCTGCTGAACTGGACCAGGCTTTGGGCAGAATGGAAGCAGCGGAACCAGCTAGGAGTTGGCTGCAGCACTGTGGCCAGAGAGGCTGTACCTGGGCCGGGACGAGGGTCAGGACAGCAGGTGGTGAGGAGGAGGGATGGGATTCCAAACGTGCTTTGAAACAGAGCCAACAGGATCTGCTGACCAGGTGGCAGAGGTGGGTGTGAGGTGGGAGGTCCCAGGTGACTGTGGCCACGAAACTGATGCCACAGAGCCACACGGTACCTCCCTAAGGGCGGGTCATACTTCCCACTGTGGAAGTTGGACAAGGTCATGGGATCTGTGGCCAGGGACACGGGTGGAGGGACACACACACGTCCCTCTGGGCAGCAGCTGCATGAGCCAGCTCATGGTGAAGCCTGTTGGCCCAGGTTCTCTCGTGATGCGACAAACAGACGGGAACATGAGCCGAGCTCTTATTTTAAGCTGTTGTGATGCTTGTGGTTTGTTGGCACCACAAGCAACCCAGCAGCTTGGGACACAACAGCCTTGGATCCTGGCTGACACAGGCTCCAAGGTTTCTGGTCTGAGCCAGGGCAGGACGGGGTCGCCAGTGACTGAAAAAGCTAAGATGGGTGTAGGGGGCGTAGGTTGGGGGTGGGGGGCGGGCGAGATCTGGAGCTCCATTGATGTCAGGGGAGAGCTGGCGTCAGGGCTGGGATTTGGGGAGAGGTCCAGGCCACGGGTTCCCTGGATGTAGAAGCTATTTCAAGCCATAGTAGTCACACTGGCTGACACAAGCCCACGGCTCATATGTCTGGCTCTTTTCTAAGGGTTTTACACGTGCAGTAAGTCCCCTACATACGAACCTTTAAGTTGAGAACTTTCAAAGATGTGAACGTGCATTCCGTCAACGTCAGGCGTGAGTGAAATTGCAGCTTGCTTTCCATCTCCTATTGCGGACAATCCCTCAGCTCTACCATCTCCCACCTCCTCTCCCTCCTCCACTCAGTAACTCTCCTGGCCTGTTCAGTCGATGCCAGCCCCTGGATGCCAGCTGTTGTACTGGACTGCCGTACTTTTCAAGGTACGGTACGGTAAGATTAAAAATGTTTTCTTTATTTTTTGTGTTTGTTTTTAATGTATTATTTGGTGAAAAGTATTCTAAACCTATTACAGTACAGTACTATATAGCTGATTGTGTTAGTTGGGTACCTAGGCTGACTTTGTTGGACTTAACGGACAAATGGAACTTATGAATGTGCTCTCGGAACGGAACTTGTTCGTAGGTAGGAGACTTACTGTATTAACTTTGCGTCCTCGGGTGAGGCACAGTGAGGTTAAGTGAGACCGCCGAGGTCCCCAGCTCCTCAGTTGTGGTGTGGGATTGACGTCGGTGTCCTTGCATGGAACTCCTCCACGTCCGACAAGAGACCAGGGCAGAGGGTGGTCCCCAGCCCCGCCTGCCTGTGTTGTCCCAGTGGGCGGCTAGGGTGGGAGTGGACCACACTGCCCAGGGGATCCAGGCCCACCTGCCACCGGCCTGTGCGGCCAGGATCCAGGGGCCTTGCCTGAGCCTCTTTCTCCTTTGGATCTCCAGTGCCCACGGCAGGAGTCCACGCTTCTGCATCGACTGTTCAATAATTATAAGGGCTTTTCCGACTTCACTGTGGGGGGAGACAGAGCTCCCATAGGCAAGGCAATTAACCAAGAGTTGCCAGACGGAGGCCCTGCGCTTCTTTCAAGAGTTGGCTTCAAGGCTTGCACTTAAGTTGGTTATTCCTCGAGATAATAAAGGAACAGGTGTTTCCAACCCACTCGAAAAATAATGTGAGTATTTGAGTGATGTGAGTATTTGCACACTGCCTCTGGTATGAGTAACCTGTTTGCCTTTATCTCCAGGGCCCCGGTGCCCAGCGCACGTCAGCATCTACCCCGCTGATGGGCAGGGGCGTTCCTGAGCCCCCGCCTGGGTTTGCTCAGCCACAAGCTCCCTTTCTCGCCGGGTGAGCTGGGGCAGACCATTTTGCTCCTGCATGGCCTCGCCCCCAAAATGATGATCCCTTTATAAACTCTGGGATGATTAAGTAAAAAGCTGTGTTGAAAGCATCAGCACAAAGTAGGTGCTAAGCCAAGGCTTTTGGGAAGATTAGACACCTGCTCAAGGTGTGTCGGACGATGGGGTGCAAACGGTCATCCCCGGGAGCTGGTGATGTGTGATTTACACTCCCTCCAGCGGAGTCTGAGGCCTCGGCCCTCCCAATTGCCCGTGTCTTACCTTTTGCTACCTGGCAGGTCTCAGGTGGAGATGGTACTTCCCTGTACTATTTTGCATTCCCTAATTTGTGTAAGGGGTGTGCGCACAATAGGTAAACGTTTATTTGTCATTTGTATCTCCTCTTATTTTTTTTGTGGAGCCATCAGATATTTTTTTGTTAATAGATTTGGAGTTGTATAAAAGCATGTGTTTAGTAAATCAATGGAATTACGAGTTCTGTGCATGTTGGTGAACCATTTTTGTAGTTTTCTTTTTTGGCACAAAGGTTATTCCCAGCAGTGGTTTCAAATAGCTTCAAGAAGAAAGTACCTTTAGGGCTTCAATTAATATTTCCTATACAAACATACAGCAACTAAAAGGACACTATGTGGGAAAGTGCCATGAAAGATAGTAGATAGATTCGATGGATAGACACATAGATGATAGATACATAGATAAGATGGATAGATAGACATTACCTCTTCTGTGCAGTCCCTTTTCCTGCTTTTATCCACTTTTCCATCCTGTCACTGTAATTTTCTTGTTGGTTTGTGAGAGCTCTTTATATGTTCTGGCTATGAATCCTGCACTGAGTTCTGTGGACTGCTGTGAGTGAGTGGCTTTTCTTGTCACTTTCTTTTCTGGTGTCTTGTTTTGTTTTCACCAAAGTCCCTTGAATCCATTTTGCATCAAAATGTCGATTCCTCTTCATTTACTTGTAAATATTTCAATATGTGTGTTTTTTTTTAATACACGGAGAATATATGCTGGATTTTAATAAACAGAATTTATTACCTAATGGAGCTAAATTGATGAACCATTTTGCTGTGGCTAGTGGCTTATATGAAATCTCTACCCACTCTGAGGTTATGAAAATGGCTTTCATTTATTCTCGTTAAGTTTTAAAGTTTTGCCTTTCATATTGAAATCTTTAAACTGCCTAGATTTGAATTTTTTGGTGTCTGTTGTGAAGAAGGGAACCAATTCATTATTTCCCACACAGATGGTCATTTTCTCAGTAGCATTTATGAAGGGGGTCCACCTTCCCCACACAGACTGGCAACCCACCACTGCCACAGACATTTCTACGTGTGGCTGGATCTCTTATGGAGGCTCCACCCCCTTCCATTGGCCATTTTGCCCATCCCTGCTCAAAACCACCTTCTTTTAAAATATTATAACATTCCTTCTCCATGAAGTGTGATATGATCTGTATATTTTTCATAGGTGCCTCTTGTCAGGTTGAGGAAATTTCCCATCTATTCTTAGTTTGATAAGAGTGTTTATGATGAATAGAGGTTGAATTTTTGTATATTCACTTACTTTTCTGGATCTATTGAAATGATCTTATCAATTTTCTTTTTTAGTCCATTGAAGTGGTGCATTACATTGAATGGGTTTCAAATGTTGGACTAACTTAACATTCTTGAATAAAACCACTTAGTCATGAAGTTTTACCATATATGCTTCACCATTTATCCTGGATTCCATTTACTAATATTCTGTTATAAATTTTTGTGTCTATATACATGAGGGATACTAGTAGTTTTCTTTTCTTGTAATATCTTTGCCTGGTTTTGGTACCGGGTATCATAAAACAAGTTGGAAAGTGTTATTCGTATCAGTACGGATTCATGGATATTGGGTTATAATCCAGTACCACTTTGTTTTTGCTCAAATTTTTCCAGGTTTGGCCATTGGGAACTCATTCAGTTGGCTCCTGTGTCCCTCTGAAATAACGCCTTCATTGTGTGCTTGTCTGTAGTCTTTTACTGAGCACGTTCTTACTTTCCGACACTATAAGATCCTGGACCAGTGCTAGAATCAGCCATTTCTCTGAGGAGCCCTGGTTCCTTTTATGGAGATGGTACTGGAAACCAAGAATGGGGCAGTAGGTGCTTGTTGATACTGGGGAATCATTGCCTCTAGGCCCCTTCAGGTCACAGAGCAAGGAGATACACCTGTTTTATAGTTACCCATGTATACATATACACGTATCTATAAAGGTGTCTATATGTAACCGTGTGTGTCTATGCTAAGCTGAATATGAGTTCATACTCTCTAACTGTAATCCGTTATCACAGGGCTTATTCTAGCCTCCTTCTCTTGCTTATCTCTAACTTTCCGCACAGAGAGAAACCTGGCTGCCACCACCCACCAACTGTTCAATTCCAGTAAACACGCTTTGGTTAGTTTTGGTAATCTGTGTCTTTCAATTTTTGTCCATTTCATGGAAGCTGTTGAATTCACTGGCATAAAGTTGTTCATAATGCTCCCTTATCATGCTCTTAATGTCTGTAGGGTCTGTAGTAAGTCTCCTCTTTGATTCATGATGTTGGTAGTTTGTATCTTCTCTTTTTTTCTTGATCATGTGCAAGTGCAGATTAGGTGGAGAGCTAGATTTCACCAGGGGTGGGGTTATGGCAATTGAGTATCATAAAAGCAGAGAGGGATGAGAGAGGTGAAGGTGTGTGTACATTTGTGTGTACGTGCACACTTGTAAAGGAGAGATTATAGTGATGCACCATGGAAACTAGCTGAGTAATGAGGGAATTGAGGGCATGAAGGGGGTGAGGGCCCATGAAAGGGTGATGGGGATGATGGATTGTGAGTCCCAGGGTGGTCATGGGGTCACTAGCCTGTGTGAGATGGAAAGACAGGAGCCTGTGAGGGATGATGAGGGGGATGCTTGAATGTGAGACTCTGGAGGGCGTGAATTTAATGATAATGCAAAGTCCAGGATACATCCATGGAGGATCCACTGGAGGGGTGGATGGCCATGTCAGAAGACGAGGTCAAGGAACCAGGGGTCCGGCTGGACCTGAGCTGGTATCCATGCTCTGGGCTCCATCCACAGAGACACACAGGTCAGCCCCCTGTTTCCCGTGGGGATGTGGAAATTGCGGGGTCTGGCATGGTTTGGATCTTCACTTGCCATTTACCAGCAGGGTCACCTTGTACAAGGCCCTTAATTTATCTGAGCTTCAGCTTCTTTATTTTAAATTGGGATAATAATATCCACCGCAAAGTGTTGTTGGTCATATTAAATGAGGTAGGATATCTTATGTGGTGCCTGGCACAAAGTAAGAACTCAACAAATTTGAATCCTCCATTAACAATAATTTAAAAATTGTTTTGATGTACTTCCTTTCTGTCTTCTTTTCATGCCTATCAAGAAAACATTCATAATAGATATATGGTTAAACCAGTATTTTGTACATCATTTTACAACATTCTTCCCACCTTCTTTATTACGTTCTTAGCATGGCTCAGATCAAATACTATGCAGTCATTCAAACTCATGCTTTTTGATGTTTGGGATTTGCTTTAAAGTGTTTGTATCAGTTTCTTGTGGTTACCATAACCAAGTACCATCATCTGGATAGCTAGAATAGCAGAGATTGATTCTCTCACCATTCTGGAGGCCAGAAGCCTGAAATCAAAGTGTTAGCAGGGCTGGGTTCCCACTGAGACTCTGGGTAGGATCTTTTCTTGCCTCTTCTAACTTCTCGTGGCCGATGGCCATCAGTCCACAGTGCTCCTTGGCCTGCAGATGCAACCCTCCAGCCTCTGCCTCCGTCTTCACATGGCCTCCTCCCCGTGTCTCTGTCTCTCTGTCTGTCCTAATCTCCTCTTCTTATAAGGAAACAAGTCGTGTGGGATGGGGGTCCGCTCTACACCAATCTGACCTCATCTGAACTGAACTCATTACATCTGCAATGACCCTATTTCCAAATAAGGTCACATTCACAGGGACCAGGGGTTCGGACCTGGATATATTTTTTTGGGAGGGGAGTACAATACAACCCATAACAGTATTCCACCAAAAATAACAATAAAATATAAGAAAGGTGGAAATAGATGACATAATATTGGCAAAAAGTTGATAACTGTTGAAGCGGAGGGTGGCTACGTGGGGGTTCATTACACACGTCACCTTGTTCTTGCATATGTTTGGAAAATTCCATAATAAGAAGATTTTTTAAACAATCATGCTTTCAAGATACACAGATTGCCAACAAACGCATGAAAGGATGCTCAACATCACTAATCGTGAGAGAAATGCATATCAAAGCTGCAATGAGGTATCACCTCACACCAGTCAGAATGGCCATCATCAAGAAGTCTACAAACAATAAATGCTGGAGAGGGTGTGGAGAAAAGGGAACCCTCTTGCACTGTTGGTGGGAATGTAAATTGATACAGCCACTATGGAGAACAGTATGGAGGTTCCTTAAAAAACTAAAAACAGAACTACTATATGACCCAGCAATCCCACTACTGGGCGTATATCCTGAGAAAAGCATAGTTCAAAAAGAGTCATGTACCATGATGTTCATTGCAGCACTATTTACAATAGCCAGGACATGGAAGAAACCTAAGTGTCCATCAACAGATGAATGGATAAAGAAGATGTGGCACATATATACAATGGAATATTACTCAGCCATAAAAAGGAACGAAATTGAGTTATTTGTAGAGAGGTGGATGGACCTAGAGTCTGTCATACAGAGTGAAGTAAGCCAGAAAAAGAAAAACAAATACCGTATGCTAACACATATATATGGAATCTAAAAAAAAAAAAATGGTTCTGAAGAACCTAGGGGCAGGACAAGAATAAAGATGCAGACGTAGAGAATGGACTTGAGGACACGGGGAGGGGGAAGGGTAAGCTGGGATGAAGTGAGCTTCGTTTTACATTTACTACCAAATGTAAAATAGCTAGCTAGTGGGAAGCAGCCGCATAGCACAGGGAGATCAGCTCGGTGCTTTGTGACCATCTAGAGGGGTGGGATAGGGAGGGTGGGAGGGAGACGCAAGAGGGAGGGGCTATGGGGATATATGTATACATATAGCTGATTCACTTTGTGATACAGCAGAAACTAACACACCATTGTAAAGCAATTATACTCCAGTAAAGATGTTTTTTAAAAAAAAATCATGCTTTCGATGAATATTTAATAAACTAGAAAATGTTAAGCATAAAAGATAATATACAAACCTAGACATACAATAGAAGCCTGTACAGGAGAAATGACTCCAAAATGTTCAAGGCAGTTTTCTCTGGGGAGCATGGGGGCTTGCTAAGTTTTTTTAACTTTTAATTTTTCTGTATTTTCCAGAATTCCCACCCTGAGCATAGAATATTTGTATAACCATAAAATAATTTTATTTGGACAAATCAAGCCACTCCTCCACCCATCTGTTCATATATGTCTTTGACAAACAGGCCTTTCTGGGGCCCTGTCCCTCCCACTGCATGGGCGGGTCCCTGCCAGACACTAAATGCAGCCCCTGCCCCAGGAGGCCCACAGTCCTGACAGGGGGCTGCACTGCCCCCGGGTGACGACACCCAACCCTGTGGCAAATCTCAGCGTGTCACAGTGGATTCAAACCGCTGCCTCAGAGGCTGGACAAACAGAGACCTCTTTAGATGTTTGAAATTATAAATGATTTTGGTAAAAACCAATCCAAAGTCCGTCACCATGCCTGGAGGGTGATGAGTAGGCCAGGGGACCAGGGCTCCTTAATCAAGGAGGGAGATTCAGGCCAAACAAGGAGCTGGGAGCTCAGCAAACACAATCTGGTGAGCTCTTCCCGCTGCAGGGAGGCAGGGGGAGGGGCTGCTCCAGGCACGGAGGGAGAAAGGGGAGAGGCCTGGGGACAGCCAAGTGGCACTGGGCTTGAGTCCAGGGAGCTGCGACCCAACAGGAGGCTTCAGATAGCAGCCCGCGCTGCATGTAGCAGGTGCTCCCTTCCAGGGCCTGGCAGGGGCGTTCGGTGGTTAGGGACAGGCCTGGAGTCGGCCAGCCTGGATCTCCCTCCCAGATGCGATGATAGCTACTAGCTAGTGTGTGTCTGGGGGCAACCTGAATCTCCCCCAGCACCTCAGTTTTCCCGTCTGTGAAATGAGGCTGAAGGTGCCCATCTCTGTCGTGAGGATGAAAGAGCCATGCTTGGAAAGTGCTTGCAACCCTGCTGCAAATACGGCTCTCCCCCACAGCATCCATGGGGATGGTTCCAGGACCCCTGCCGATACCAAAATCCCTGGATGCTTAAGTCCCTTGTGCAAAATGGCGTGGTATTTGCATGTAACCTAGCACATCCTCCCATATACTTTAAATCATCTCTAGACTACTTAACAATACCCGATACAATGTAAATGTTGTGTAAATAGTTGCCAGTGCTTGGCAAATTCAAGTTTTGCTTTTTGAGAACTTTCTGGAATTTTTTAAAAAATATTTTTGATCTGTGGTTGGTTGAATCCACGGATGTGGAACCTGTGGATATGGAGGGCCAACCATAAGGGCTCAACAAAGACGAAGATGGCAGTGAAAAAGACCATGGCAAAATGATGATGAAGGGGAGGATGAAGATGAAACAATGATGAAGGGGGGGGGAGGCAATGAAGAATTAAAAGAAGATGGCAATGATGATAGAACATGATGAAGACAGTGATGAAGATGGTAATGATGGTGATGAAGCAGATGGTGATGATGGTGATGAAGCAGATGGTGATGATGGTGATGAAGATGGTGATGATGGTGATGAAGCAGATGGTGATGATGGTGATGAAGCAGATGGTGATGATGGTGATGAAGCAGATGGTGATGATGGTGATGAAGCAGATGGTGATGGTGGTGATGAAGATGGTGATGATGGTGATGAAGGAGATGGTGATGATGGTGATGGGAGGATGATGAAGATGATGGTGATGAAGATGGTGATGAAGGTAATGGTGACGTGATCATGGTGATGAGGATGGTGGTGATGATGTGATGATGGTGATGAGGAGGAGGAGGGGGGGGAAGGAGATGATGACGGGGCAGCAAGTGAGCAAGACCCCAGCCTTGTCTTCCCAGTTTGCATTCTGTCAGGGGAGACGGCTGGGCTGACCCAGAGTGTGTACACCACCCGGGTGGGTAGACAGGTGGGTGGTCTTCACTAGGTTTTGGGGGCAAATTCTGAAGGCCCCTCGCAGGAGGTGCTGCTCCTTTGATACCGGGCAGATTGGTTAGGGCTGAGCTGAATTTTGATTGGGTTGAGTTAAAATGAAATAAATTTGGATTTCTATTGAGTTGGATTTGGACTGAATTGAAACGAAATGAACTGCGCTAAATTAAATTCGGGTTGAGTTGGCTTAAGTCGGGTTGGGTGGAATTTGCTGAGATGAGCCTCAGATTTGAATTTGGGGTCTAAGAACCTTCCAGTCTTAACTGTCCCTCCGTGGCACAGGACTCTGCCCCTTCTGACTCGGTGGCCCTCGGGGCAGTTGTAGAGTTGGTGACGTCTGTTCATAGCCTCATCTCTGCCCCCCAACACTCTCTGCCACCTGATCTTCAGGGTGCCTTGGGGGTCAGTGATCCCTCACATGTGACTGCCTGGAAGTGTGTGGGGGGATGTGTGTGGCGTGTGTGTTTGTGTGGGTGTGTGTAGTGGGGGGAAGGGGTGTGTGCACACGCATGCATTTGCATGCAAGCAGGGTCTGGGACCCCCTTCTCCTCAGGAGGGGCTGCAGGCATCAGGGACTCTGCATTTTGGAGCCTGTCTGTGGCCCCCTATTTACCCAGGGTTGGGGCTCCTTCAGCAAACCCTTTCAAAGGGTTGATCCCTAGAAGTATCATCAGGGCTCCTCCCTAGATGAACCCCTGAAGGGGCCCAACTGAGTCCACCACCGTGTGCTGTGGGAACCTCCCCACAGGCGGCCTCTGCTTGGATGCCCCCATGGATGGGGAGCTCACTGCTTCTCGAGCAAAATCTGATTCTGTCACTCCCCTGTGCTGGTTTGGGTTCAGCTTCTAGGCGTCCACAGAATTCTCCTGCCGTCTGCCTGGCCCTGCGTGCCTGCGGCTCTGACCCCGGGGGCGGGAGAAGTGGGGGCTCGGGAGGCGCCAGCCCTGCCAGCTCTCTCCAGGGCAGTGTCCTTGGCCCTGGCAGCCGCTCAGGGCAGTGGTCCTGGCTTCCCCGTCCCCAGCTGGGTCTCACCTGGCTTCTCATCCAGCCCAATTCCTCCTTGAAAAATGGGGGTGGGAGATGATAATGCTCGCCTCCCAGGAGTCTCGGGGGGAGGAATCAGACCAGGCAGGAGAGCCTGCGTAAGCTAAGGCTCCCTGACGTTGCCGGGGCGTCCCCCCTTCCAGCCTCACAGACTCCGGCCCCGACCCCTCCCTCAGATGGCAAGAGAGGCCCAGCCTCCAGACAGAGCCAGCTGCACCAGGCCCAGGGCCTGTCCTTCAGAGACCCGGCGCCCAGGTGGATCAGGGCTCAGCCAGCCCTGGGTCCCGGCCCTCTCCCCTCCTGCAGCCCGGCCCTCACCCCGGGACTGCCCGGAGCCCCACAGTCCTCTACAAAACCCGTGCTGAGTGCAGCTCCAGGTTGCCATAGAAACAGAAAGCCTCTGAGGTTTGCAGCCTTGGTGATACAAGCTCCTCCTCTCCCTGCCGAGTTCCAGGTGGGCACCCCCCGCCCCGGGGGGAGAAAGTAACATGGCACCAGGCAATTCTACCTCCTTTCAAGGAACACCACTGGCGAACCCCCAGCACTGCCAGAAAGCCCACTTACAGATGAAGAAGCAGGCCCAGAGAGGGAAAGCAGCCTGTTCAAGGCCACACAGCTCCCAAAGGGCAGCGAGCTGTCTAGTTCCAGAGCTGACTCTACAGGCCGGCCTGGGTGTCCCAAGGTCATGAATCAGGGGCCTCCCAGGGGTTGGGGGGGGGGGTCCCTGCTGCACAAAGTCCCAGGGTGCTTGGTGTCTGGGGTGGAGGAGATGTCTGTTCCAGCGGGAAACCCCACCCCCTGGCTGTGTGATTCTGCGAGGCTTCCCCAATCTGGACCTCAGTCTCCCCGTTCACAAAATGTGTCCCGCTGTCCCTGCCCCTCTAATCCATCCCTCCCCAGGCCTGAGTCCTGGGCAAGGTCCCCCTCAGCCTGTGCTTGGCAGCAAGGGCCCCCCAAAGAGGGAGGAGGGACGCATTTGCAGAGGTGGGCGCAGAGGAGGGACGCATTTGCAGAGGTGGGCGCAGAGGACGCTAAGGGCGGCGAAGCCATTCGGTGTGGAGCTGTGATGGTAAAAACAGCACATTTGTCAAAACCACAGAATTCAAACCACAGGGAGGGGAGCTGCTGTAAACCGCGGGCCGTGGCTAATGACACGGCAGCCACGGCAGCTCGTCAACGGCCACGAACACACTGCCCCGCCGCCAGGCGGGGACACCCAGGGGAGGTGGGGGGAGGGGTACATGGGCACTCTGGCCTTTTTCTGCCCAGGTTTTCTGTAAACCTAAAACTCCTCTGCACTATAAAGTCCATCAGTTAAAAAGGGAAAAAAACAAGAGGGTGGGGACCAGGATGGAGAGAGGGAGGTGTTGGTTCTTCAGGGAGGGGCTGGTCCCGGAAGCTGTCCCGCCCCCGAGGCCCCCTGTGGCTTGTGTCCGGGTCATCTGAGGGCAGCACCGTGGCCGGTGGCCGGCTGCCTTCCGAAACATTCTGGGCCGAATTTGGACCCACAGGCCTCCAGAGACCCCATCTGGCTCCACCAGTCAGGAGAGGGGCGGGCTGGGAGGGTTCAGCTCGCCGGGATGGGGGGACTTCTGCAGCCGTGAGGGGTTGAGGGCTCGGGGGACGTCAGGGACCCGGCCCAGTTCTCAGGGTGCCAGCCACTTCCTCACGGTCAGTGTAACATCAGCTGAGACCCCGGGGAGGAGGCCTCGGTGCCAGCCCCCAGGGAGACGGGCCAGGCGCCCTGGGCCAGCAGGCAGGAGCCCGGAGGGTACCTCATCCATCGAAGCTTCTGGAATCTCCTGCCTCCTCGGGATCAGGCAAAGGAGAGCAGCGAGCGGCCAGAGCAGTTAACGGGTCGCTAGCGCTGGAAATGCGCTGAGGCACTCGGAGGAAACGGGCTACATTTTGCTCTAATCTGCAGCTCTTTCAACTTCAGCTTTTTCGCTCTTCCCTGTAATTATCCCGTCGGTGGGTGGAAATCAACCTTGGCAAGCGGACAGCTTCCCAGAGGAGGCCTGATGTCGGAGCCTCAGGCGGAGGGCCGGGCGGCTTCAGCCCTCCCAGCCCCCTCTCACCTCCGGGGCTCGTGGGCAACTGCACGGCACCGCTTGTCCTGGTTTGCCTACGACTGTCCCTGTTTTAGCCCAGGAAGTCCCGTGTGCCAGGAACCCCCCCCAAGTCCCAGGCGAATGGGGCGGTTGGACATCCTTTGCACAAGCTCTTGAGGGTTTCTGGGCTTTCCGGGACCACCTGCCCGAGGTCGGCTCCTCCTGGGACCCCACCCCACCCCAACCCCATGGGACCCTCTTTCCCTCCTGCCTTCACCCCAGGCCTTGGGCCCCTCCTCCATCTCCTCCCTCGGGAAGCCCATCCAGATCCACCCCCCAGCTCTATGAATGTCTCCAGACCCCAGTTTCCAACTGACGGCCAAAGAGGCTGCTGGACGGGAAATGAGTTACGCTCTCTGCCTCAGTTTCCCCTTCTGTAAAGTGGGAATGGTAATGACTACTCGTGGGTATCGCAAGGAGCACATCAATGAATAAATGTAAGGGGCTTAGACCCAGTGGGTCTAAGGGGCTTGTGCCCCATCAAATTATCCACAAGTACCCACCGATAGTATTTGGCTGGGCACCTAAATGTCACTGAATTCCCATAGCCACTTACCAGAATTTGCATTTTACAGACGAGCAGCCCAACGCTCAGAGAAATGAAGGAACTTGCCGGAAAGACCTGGCTGGTCAGGGCCCAAGGCAGGGTTCACCAGCCCGACATGGACCGCAAGGCCGACCGCCCTTCTCCCCCCGCTGCCCTCCTGCGGGTGGTGGCGTGGTGTCGTCCTGGATCGGCGTTTGGGGCAAATTAGAAACCCAGCGCAACCCCACATTTCAACTCTCAGAAACATCTCCTGACCGTGCTGATGAAAGAAACAGGCAGTGCATCCAGAGAGAATTTGTTTACAGCGGAGCCATCTCTGTGTTATTTAATTCTGAAAGAAGGAACTCCGCTTTGGGGGAAATATGAATTATTTTCCCTTTTTCCTGCCTAGACTCTGAATTAGTGGAGGCGGTGAGACTTGCTGCTGGCTCACTAATTGGTCATTATTTCTGCTCCCAGAGGAGATGCCCCCAGCGGAGTGCTTAAACCCCTTCACCTGCTCTGCGGTGGCCTGTCGGGGCCCCCAGCCCAGGCCACTGTTCCTCCTCGCGTGCCTTTGGAATAAGAGTTTTTAGTGTTTTAACAAGGTTCTCAGCTGGGGTGGGTTTCCCTTCCCCTTCCCCGTGGGGACGTTTGGCTGTGTCTGCTGACATTTGTGGTGGTCATAACTCTGCAGGGGGGAAGGCCAGTGAGAATGGCCATGTCCAGCCAGAGGCCCGAGGCAGGGAGCCCCCTGGGTCGGGGAGCAGGATGGGGAAGGCCGGGGGGTGTATGAACGCATCCCACCCCCACCCCACTCAGGCTTACCACAGCCATCTCACGGTTCTCGGATTCCGTATTAGTGAATTCGCCTACTCACTAAAGTGCATTTATAACCCCCAAGTCGATACTCGTGGTTCTCTAGCGGTCACTGGCGGACAGTGCAGCGTGGCCCGGCGGGCACACCCCTGCCTGATGGGGACCGGGGGGACCCCTGCCTCTTGTGTCAGCTGGTGCTGGAAACAAGCGTCCTTTTCACTGTCTGTTAGTGCCATGGTTCTTGCCTTCTTGTGTTTGGTTGGTGACTTCTTCGCTGTTTAAAATGGCCCGCAGGCCTGGTGATGGGGTGAGGCCAGTGTTCTGAGCGTGAGAGGCCGGGTGTGTGGGCAGGGAGTCACGTGTGCAGGTGAGTTTCATTCATGCTGAGTTACGGCGCTGCTCTGAGCCCAATGCACTGAATCGGCGATGCATACGTAAGAAGCCGTCTTTAAGAACAAGCACACACAAAACAAGGTCCCCTGTTGATTGGCTGATGGAAATGTTGTGACCAGAGACCGGCAGACCAGAGACCAGACCTTGCCCTGTACTTTCCCGGGAGCAAAAGAACTAAAGACAGTTCTCCCCCAAAGCTCATATGTTGAAGACCGAGCTCCCAGCACCACAGAAAGTGACTGCCTTTGGAGAGGGGGCCTTTAAAGAGGTAATTAAGGTAAAATGAGGTCATTGGGGTGGGCCCTGATCCAATCTGACTGGTGTCCTTGTATAAAAAGGAGATAAGGACACAGACATGTATGGAGGGAAAGTCATGTGAGGACACAGGGAGAAGGCGCCGTCTACACGTCAAGGAGAGAGGCCTCAGGAGAAACCAACCTGCCCACACCTTGAACTCGGATGTCCGGCCTCCAGGACTGGGAGAGAATAAAGTTCTACCAAGTCACCTGGTCTGTGGTCTTTGTTAAGGCAGCCCCAGCCAACGAATTCAACAGAACCGAAGCAGGCCGTTGAACACCCACGTTGCAGTAACAGTACTCACGACAGCCCACAAGGGAGACAACCCACATAGGCATCCAGGGCTGAATGGAGGAGCAAAGTGTGGTCCACCCGTACGACGGAGTGTGATTGAACCATAAAGAGGAACAATGTACCGACACACGCTACCACATGGGTGAACCTCGAAAACGCGACGCTCAGTGAGACAGGCCTGACACGAAAGGCCGCACACCGTACGATTCCAGGTACGTGGAGCGCCCAGGACAGGCAAAGAGACCGAGTGTGGACTGGCTCTGGCCGGGGAGGGGGAGGGGCAGGAGCGGGCATGCCTGCCTTGGGGTGACGAGCGCGTTCTGGAACTAGAGGTGGCGGCTGCACTACGTTGCGGATGGATTAAATGCCACTGGACTGATGACCTCAATAAAAAAATCAGCAAGTCTCCTCCCCGTGCCTCTGTGGCCACTGTCCCATCCACTTCCTGTGCCCCCGAGGGCTCTTTCTCGACTCCATTCCTCAGCCTCTGCCCCCCACACCACCAGCTCCAGGCAGGGTCTCCGCCCTCTGCTGCTTCCCAGGTGCCCTGGCCATGTCCCCAGGGACCCCCATCGCTCCACCCAATGGCCGCGTCTGGGTCCCCATCAGCAACATCACCCCCAGCTGCTGGCACAGGCTCCCATCCGGTCCTCCGAAAATGCCCACCACCCAGGGCGCAGCGTGTGCCCCGAGCCGGGCTGGGAAGCCTCACGGTCCTGCCCGTGAGCTCAGAAGGACTTTTCCTGCATCCTCCTCTTTACTCAAAGGCCCGCGAGGTCCGACCTTCCACCCCGGCACGGACGGGTGAAGGAGCCCAGGGAATGGTCGGGGCCACGCGGCCAGGAGGAAGAGGCAGGTGCACAAAAGGGCGACGCTTTGGTCCAGATCTGGGTACCCCGTTAGACTGTGTCAGGACGGCCAGTCCAACGCCCTTGTCTCCTGATGGGCTCTGGAACTCCGGTGAAAGGGAAGGGGTTTGGTGCTTTGGGAGCTTAGCTAGTGTGGAGAGGTCTCTGGACCCCCGACTCCACCCCCTGAATCCGTGTCCATTACTGCTCCTTGAGCACATACTCTGCTGTACAGGGTGACCTTCTGAGTCGGGGTCGGGGGAGGGTGGAGATTTACTTCTTGACCCACCAGCTCGGCCACACCCCTTCTGGGCTGCTTCTGGCGACGCTGCTGGGTCCTGGTGGAGAAACAGCAGATGACCCCCGGTGGGGTCTGCTCCCCACGCAGGACACCCGAGCCCCATCCAGGGGCTGAGTCACCAGATCTGCTGTCCCACGGGCTCTGGGCTGCAGCCAGGCCCTGTGGCCGTGATTGATCGGGAAGAAAGATAAGGCTTTGGAAAATGATTTTCTTTTCTTTTCTTTCTCCTTCTTGTTTGCAAAGAAATTGAAGAAACCTATGGTTTGCAAATCTGCTGACCCAGCAGGAGGCTTAAATTGAACCGCCTGGTGTTAGGAAGAGGTCCAGGCCAGGGGACGGAAAATCCCTAGAGGCAGATCCAGGCTGTTTGGGGGAGAAAGTGGGTCACCGTTGGAGCGGTCCTTGGGAAGGGCTGTCTGGGAAGACGGTGGACACCGGGCACGGGGGGTGTGGAGCAGAGACGCATCCCCCCATCCCGAGGAGGGCGTCACTGGGCCTCATCCTCACGTCCATGCGTCTCCCGATGCAGCGCACCCAGCCTCTCCAGGTCCTGCCTGCCGGGGCCTCAGCTTCCTCGCCGGGCGAATGGAGGCTCCCGCCTACCTGGCATGGGGCTAACGTGGTCCAAGGACCAGGGTGTCAGTGGGAGGGAGGCTGTGACAGACTCCAGCCCGGGTGGCGCCCCGTCTCTGCACTAGGACGCGACGCCCGGAATTCGTGGCGACACGTGCTCATCCTTCTTGCCTTTCTTCTGCAGGCATCCTGCCCTCCTCCTGAGCGGGACTCGTCCCGGGATTGAGGGGCACGGCGGCCTCCTTGTTGAGGTGGGGTCTTCTGTCCCTGCCCCTCCTCCTCCTCTGTCTCTTTTGCAGCCCCTCCGCCCACCCCTTACCTGGGGTTGTCAACCATGTGTCCCCGGGGCTCCGGCCTCCCTGCACCATCTCCCCTGGACATGCTGAGGACCTGCCTCTCTGTCCCCAGCACTGACCACGGCCTGGAGCCTCAGACCCATGTGTCCACCTGCCTCCCAGACATTCCCTGGAGGCTCCGCTGAGGCCCCAGACCTGCCCCATCCTCTTCCTCACTCATCATGTGGGGGGAGGATGTCCAAAGGCTCCGGGACCCAAACCCTGGAATCTTCCACGGTATGGTTTTGTATGAAAGTCTTCAATCTAGGCTAAGACAATTAGGATAATCCTGCAGATGAGTTTTGAGAAATCAGCCTGGTGGCAGAGCAGACGACGAGAGTGAGGTGCCCGCCCAGGGCCCTGTTTCCCCGAGGAAACAAGACAACATCACCGTGATTTATTCTCTTATTTACAGAGCAAACCTCTGCGCCCAGGAAGCCCTGTAGGGCAGCAGCCGTGGTGCATAAGGAGAAGGGGGTGCTGGGGTGAGGGGACACTCTGGGTGCCCGCAGGTTCCCCTAGGGGTTGGGCGGGGGATCAGGGGATGCGCGGCGCCCAGGACTTCGGCTGCCCTGTCGCCCTCCTGCTCACCTCTCCCCTGGCCCCAGTCGGCCCATGGTGTCCTGGGGGGCTTACAGCCCAACCCCTTCAGGCCCCCCGACGGGCCCCCTCGCCTCTTCCGTGGGAGCACCAGCTGGGCCCGTACCGCCTTGCCGGGAGAAGGCAGCCTTGCTGTGGAGCAGGATGCAGGTCTGCCCTGCGCTGTGTGCGTCTTCCGCGGGCTTTGGCAGGTCACCTACTCGGCCCCCAGGGTCCACACGGGACACACTCAATGTCAGGGTACCGAGCAGGATTCCAAACCCTTCATGACGACGACGACACCACCACCACCACCACCACCACGACCACCACCACCACCACCACCAACAACAACAACAACAATGGCTGACCGTCCCGTGGGACCCACCATGTGCCGGATGCTGCTCCAGAAGTTTCCATGTATATTAGCTCACTCACTCCTCGGGAAAGCTGCACCGGTGGGGCCACGATGACCCCCCCATCTTACAGATGATGAGCCCGGAGTGTGGAGAGCGAGGCCCCCTCGGTCGTGGGAGGGATACGAGCGTGGGGGTCCCCGAGCCAGGAGGACGATGCTTCCTGCAGCATGTCCGGGAGTCTGTCCACCACACGCCAGGCTGGTGCGAGTGGGAAGGAGGGGGAGGTCCCTGCTGGCCCAGCTCCCCTCCGCGTCCAGGGTCAGCCGCCCATCGCTGCTGATCTGCACTGTCCAGTGAAGTGGTCTCAGCCCCCTTTCCTCCGCTGCTCCTGAGCTTTTATCTAGAGACACGATCTAGTTATCGCCCCGTGGGACCCACGTGCTCTCCTTCTGGGGTCTGAGGTCTATCGTATCCGTGATTGCTCACCTGTTTCAGTGGATTGAATGGGGACCCCCAAAGGGGGGTCCAAATCCTGACCCCTGGAACCTCGGAACGGGATCTTATTTGAAAAAAGCGTCCTTGCTGAGATGTAATTCGTTAAGGATCTAGAGATGAGATCGTCCTGGCTCACCTTGTTACCCCCCAAATCCAACAACAATTGTCCTTATAAGAGACACACACAGGAGAAGACACAGGGGAGGGGGCCACGTGGTGATGGTGCAGAGGTTGGGGTGATGCTACCACAAGCCCAGGAACACCCGGACCCCCAGGAGCTGGGAGAGACGGGAGACCCCCCTACAGCTCCTGGAAGGAGTGCCGACACCTTGATTTTGGACTTTCGGGGCCAGAAATGTGGTAATTTGTACGGCAGCCAGGAGGACACTCACGTACCCCACGAGGGGGCTCTACTGCACCCACTTTGCAGATCAGAGAAATGATGTCACTTTCCGAGGACGCTGGCCTCCAATGTGGCTGGGCCTCCCCCTCCCCCCAGGGTGTCCCGAGGCAGGGTCTGGGCAGCGCGAGGGGACACAGTCCTGTGCACCTTCTCAGCCCCTCAAGGGCCTCCTTCTCTCTCTTGGCTGGCACCCTGCCTGTGCCAGGCGGCCCCCACCATCCGTGTGGATGCAACCCCCCACTTCAGACCCCAGGGGCTGGCTTCCTGAGTGGCCGGGTGTTACAAGCAGAGAGAGCAGGCGTTGGGGCCCGGCGGGGAATGGTTGGGAGACAGAGGAGGGTGCGCAGCTTCCCCTCCATAGGCAATCCCGTGCGTGATTCCTCCGTGCAGCCCATCCTGAGATGTGCCCCTCACCACCCCCCCGTGCTGACCGAGCACAGCTGCCTGCCTCTTCCTGCTCATTGTCAAGCGGCGGCCAGTGCAGAGGCACGTCAGCCACAAGCATCTTTCCTTGTCTTCCTGTCCCCCGACCCTCACTGTCCTCGCCTTGTGCTTCTCATGCGAAGTGGCAGCAACTTAACACTTGCCTCAGGCTCTGCTTTCTCAGGGACCTGGCTGAGATAGGCAGCCTCACACCCTGAATTCCTCTGCCTGTCAATGGGCCTCCTGTGTGTTTTCTCACTCATCACCAGCCTCATCGTCCTTCTACCAAAATTTGCCCCTTGCAATCTGAAGATGGCAGAAAAACAGGCCAAGGCAGTCCTTTCTCTGAGTCAGACAACAGTGGCCAAGGCCCCTTTCAGGTATTCATTTATTTCTTCATCAAACTATGCTGGTTTGGGTGTTCTGGGAAGGAGTTAGAAGTGCCAGAGATTTATTGGGTGATGCTTGTGAAAGACAGAGGGGCAGGGCAGGTGTGGTCAGGGAGGGCCAGCAGATGGTGATGCTGGTCTGGCACCTCCGAAGGGGATGCAGAGGATGGGGAAGGACCTGAAGGCCTCGGATTGTAGGGTGGTTCTGGGAGAGTCTTAACCGGCCCACAGCTGCTCCCGGGGAAATGTTGCCGCAGAGGAGCCTGCATGGGTCAGAGATGGTGAGCCCTGTTCCCGGCCATGCCTGGCCCCTGCCTGGGCCACTGTGCGTGGCCTTGGCTCAGGAATGAAGCAAATCCTGCAGGTGCCGTGGCTGGTGCCTCTGTGCGGGTGGCCTCTTAAGGAAGCTCTGAGTGTCCTGTCCATCACTGCCCGTCAATATGGACCAACTGTGTGCCCGGCCTTAGGCACACCCACAAGCAACAGAACCATCCCCAGTCCAGAGCGGGCACCCAGGAGACAGAAAGCCAATTCAAGGACCAGCGCCATAACACCAGGAAGCACAGGCCATGGAGGGAGCCCGTCCAGACTCTGGGACATTCTGTGTTCCAGGGAGGCTCTTGTCACCCTGACCCCACTCCCATGAGCCTGCCCTGGCCCCCCCGATGCTCAGCCCGGCCCCTCCCTTGCCTCAGTGGCTGCACCGTCCTTGGGAAGTCTAAGCTCATGGAGGCTCATGTTTCCATGGTCACCAGCCTCTCCTCTCCCCAGGATCTGCTTATCCCCTGGTCAGCACACAGTGGAGTGGATTGGGGGCAGTCTCAGTTTCCTGCCACGCTGAGGCGGGTGGGGGGAGGTCACGTGGGCACGGGGTCCCCTGCCAGCTGAGCCCTCACTGGCAAAATGTGAGCAGGAGCCCGAGGGATGGTTCCGGTCTTCCTTGTTGGTGGGACTTCAGGCTAGAGCTGGCAGCTGAGATATTGGGGTGAATGAGGTGCTGTTAGCTGATTCACGGAGAGGACGATGACAGAGGCCCCATGCCCAATTTTACCCTTGGGGACCTGAGGCTTGGAGAGGGCCGTGTCCAGGGTCGCACACAGGGTCTGCCCAGCCTGCCCTTGCCTGGGCCCCCCAGTGCAGGCTCCTTAGCTGCAGCCCTCCTGGGGTGGCCAAGGAAGCTTCCAGATCTTCCCAGCACCCCTGTCTGTGTGGCGCTCCTCTGCATCCCTGGGGGTCCTGTCGGGGTCCTCTGGAGGGTGGCTCCTGCCTCAGCTGTTAGCTCTGCCCAAATGCTTCTCCAGCAGCCCCGTCACGTGTCCGACGGGGAGACTGCTTCAGAGCGATTTGACATTTTGAGAGAAGAATTAAGAAAATGAATGTTGGCGGAGCACTTGGCCGTGGAAATCATCGCTGTCTTCCCACAAGTGCAGTCGTGTGGAGCTCGAAGGATTTAATTGGCCCGCAGGGTACTGTTTCCCTGTGCAGGCTTCAGGGCCCTGCAGAAGGCCAGGCCCTCCCCTGGAGTCAGGCACAAGCACAAGCCCATCCGGACCAGACACCGTTTGTGATGGGGAGAAAGAGGACAGGACCAGACACACCAGCCAGGCGAAGGGGAACAGCTGTCCTCGCCATCTGCCTTTCTTCTTGGTAATAAATTGATTTATCAGGTCATTGTTTGCTCCCTCCCCACCTCCCCAGGTCAGCTCCATGGGGCAGGGACCTGTCAGACCAGCTTGTTCCCAGTTCCCCAGAACCTGGACAGGGTCTGGCCCACAGCAGAAGCTCAAGATTTGTTCAGTAAATGGATGGATTGATGGATGGATGGATGGATGGATAGACTGATGAATGACGGATGATGGCTAGCTGACTGGCTGGCTGGCAGGATGGGTGGATGGGTGGATGGGTAGGTGGGTGGGTGGTGGGTGAATGGATGATGGATGGATGGATGGGTGGATGGGTAGGTGGGTGGGTGGTGGGTGAATGGATGATGGATGGATGGATGGGTGGATGGGTAGGTGGGTGGGTGGTGGGTGAATGGATGATGGATGGATGGATGGGTGGATGGGTGGGTGGGTGGGTGGTGGGTGGATGGATGATGGATGGATGGATGGGTGGATGGGTAGGTGGGTGGGTGGTGGGTGAATGGATGATGGATGGATGGATGGGTGGATGGGTAGGTGGGTGGGTGGTGGGTGAATGGATGATGGATGGATGGATGGGTGGATGGGTAGGTGGGTGGGTGGTGGGTGAATGGATGATGGATGGATGGATGGGTGGATGGGTAGGTGGGTGGGTGGTGGGTGAATGGATGATGGATGGATGGATGGGTGGATGGGTGGGTGGGTGGGTGGTGGGTGAATGGATGATGGATGGATGGATGGGTGGATGGGTAGGTGGGTGGGTGGTGGGTGAATGGATGATGGATGGATGGATGGGTGGATGGGTAGGTGGGTGGGTGGTGGGTGAATGGATGATGGATGGATGGATGGGTGGATGGGTAGGTGGGTGGGTGGTGGGTGAATGGATGATGGATGGATGGATGGGTGGATGGATGGATATCTTTTGCACCTCCAAAGGGCCAGGCCCCGACGGTGGTGTTTTCGGACCGTTCTTTCTCAGTATCTCACCCAGTTGATGGAGGTGGTGGCTTTGTTTGAGCATCTACTTCACACGTGCGTATGATGAGAAGTATTGCACAGTTGACACCTCACTTGCTCTGAGCAGTGAGGCTGCTGCCTTGGGGGACACCCAGAACGTGTCCACTCACCACGGGGTCCTGAGGTCACCGTGAAGGTGCTGATGTTGAGGGCAGGCCTCTGGCTAGTTTCCGTGGCCTCGGCCAGGACTAACTCACTGGCACGTCCTCTCTCCTTCCTGGGCGGGGTTCCAGTTCCTGGCCAGCTTTGGGCTGGGGTCTTCATGGTTCAGGGCTGGAAATCATGCTGTGAGCTTTGGGCAGCCCCCGAGAGGAAATTTCACAGTCAAATTAGCGCTTGAGAATGAGCCCTTCCCTCCCCTCCCCCAAACCTGGGCAGGCATCAGGGGGAGGGGACAAGAGTCAGCCCATACCCCTGAACAGAGGGAAGGCTGATGTGGGGGTGACCCTCCCTCATTCCCTGTGCTCCTCCCCTACCTGGCCACCTGGCACACACTCCCAACCTGGGCTGCCCAGCAGACTCCTACACAGACGTCAAAACCCAGAAGGTCCTCCCTGACCCAGAGTGGGGACTAGGTCTTTTCTCCCCTGCTGTCCCCACACAGGGCAGACCCTCTGGGATGACTCATCCAGGGACAGAGTCTCCCGCTTACTGATGAGGAAACCGAGGCCATGCCAAGAGCACCAGGCCCCAGGAGGCACAAACCCTGACAGCTGGTCCTGGAATTGGGCTTCCTGATCCTGAGCCAGCTGTGGTCTCTGCCCCACTGTGATGGTCAGTTTTAGGGGTCAACTTGGCCAGGCCACAGTCCCCAGTGATT
This sequence comes from Balaenoptera musculus, assembly GCF_009873245.2. Lineage (NCBI taxonomy): Eukaryota > Metazoa > Chordata > Mammalia > Artiodactyla > Balaenopteridae > Balaenoptera > Balaenoptera musculus. The sequence continues at coordinate 138,025,490 of NC_045789.1, read as the reverse complement.
CAAACACTCATCTAGGTGTTGCTGTCAAGGTATTTTGTAAATGCAGTCACTTCTACAACCTTCAAGTGATCGGACGAGGCCCACCCACACTGGGGAGGGCTGTCTGCTTTACTCTGTCGACTGATCTAAAAGCTAAGTTCATCCAGGAACCCCCTCGCAGACACACACAGAATCGTTTTGACCAAACGTCCAGCCACCCATCAGGTTGACACATACGATGAACGACTGCACTTATAAGCACGGATTGAGAGCCGTCGCCCTGGTTTTGGGCCTCATTCTCCAGTCCTGTCCCCAGTTTCTTTATCTCGCTGCGCAGAGAGGAAGCGCTGGGTGGCCCCAGCACAGGCCCTGGCTCCCCTGAGCTCTCTCTTGGAAGACGGCAGTGGCTGCTCTAAGGTGAAGGGATGCTGAGGCCCAGAGAGGGCAGGCGCTTCGCCAAGATCACACAGCAGGTCCCGATGGTGCTGGCTTCACGCAGGTGCTGGGAGTGTGGCTGATCCGCAGCCTGTCTCCTGGTCCCTGGGGCCCCGGCATAAGGTGGCTGCACTGTCATCGCGGGGGGGGCCACTGTTTTTTGACCTCAGCAGCACTGCCCTTAGCACCTGGAAAGGCATTTTCTTTCATCTTCTCAACTGCTTCTCCCAACATCCTGGGAGGCAGGGATGATCCCATTTCACAGATGTGGAGATTGAGGTGCACAGGGTGGGAGGGATTCATCCAGGGTTCCAGCAACCCATGGGTACAGACCTGGCCCCAGTGGAGTCACAATTCAGTCATATTTTCTGTCCCCTGGGCCCCTGCTCAGCCTCTTCCCCCTTCCTGTGTCCTGTGGGGAGGAAGGGGGTCTGGGAATCTCCGTTCAAGCCACCCATGTGCATGTGCATGTCTGTCTGCAGGGTGTGTGTGCACGCGTGTGCATGTTTGCGTGTGCATGTGTATGCACACCTGTGTGATCGGGGCAGAGATGGAATTACTCCTTTGAGCCCTGAGCCCACCGTGAATCCATAGATGGTTATTTTGACCCAAACTTGAACTCCATACTTGAACTCCACACCGTGGTTCACTAGCCTTGGTTTAAAAAAAAAGTTTCCTGAGTAAACCAAAACAAGCCAACAAACAAACTTGAAAGAATGGAGAAAAGGCTCAGGGCAGCCTTGGCCGGTGCACGGCCACTGGCAAATCAGAAACAGATGGTCCAAGTATCCCGACTTGTACAAGGGATGCAGATGGAGAGCTGGAAGCAGGTCCGGGAGGCGAGCCGCATGGTGCACCTGCCTTCTGCCTTTGGGGTTGCCCTTCTTCAGGGTTGATGGCGTCTTGGCTGGAGATCTAGGGTCCTGGGCCGTGTGGAGAAGCCAGAGCCAGGAAGCCAGCCCTCCCTAGAAGCCGACTCAGCCCTCCCACCCTGCAGCAGCCCTGAGAGGTGGGGTCTTGGCCTTCCTGTGTACACAGCCGCTGCCACTCAGAAGACGAAGCAGCCGCCACAGGGAGCTTGGAAATGACAGAGCTGGGATTTGACCTAGGATGGCCGACCCCAGGCCCGGGCCCGTTCCCGTACCCCACGAGGCCCTGTCTTGGCTGCCCCCCACTGCTCTGGCCCCACTGGATGCCCCCAAGTCCGGAGCTGCTCCTGCCCCTCCTGCACGGAGCCTTTGCACAGCCCGTTCCCTTCCCGACCTCCTTGTCTCAGCTGAGCTCCCTGGAAGGCAGAGCCTGAGGCAGGGATTAGGGCCCAAGGTTTAAATGGGAGGGGTGGTCTCAGGGCAGCAAGAGGGCGGGAGGAGGGGAGGGAGGCTGGGGAGGACAGGCAGCGGTGCCAGGCAATGCCTCACCGCCCTGGCGTCACTGCCGACCAGATGCCAGAGCCACGTGGGGCGTCTCCAGACAGGTCCACCAGGCCCCTCACCTGCCAGAGTCCTTGGAAGGAGCCAGGGAGGTGGGGATGGGGGGTGGGGTTTCGATGCCGGCTCCCTCCCACCTCCTGTCACCAAGGTCAACGATCGCTCTGTGGGGGGTTAACCTAAGGTGTACCACCCGCCCCTTCGGCAGATGCGAGTGCTGAGGCCCCTTGCCCGAGACTGGAAGTGGTGGAAGCTTCTGGGGCTTCCAGGGTGTGAGACGGGTCATTCCCAGGCCACGCGGTCACAGGTCAGCAGTGGCCGGAGCAAAGGGGGAGAAGAGTGGCCGAGGGTCCAGGGGACGGGGATGTCCCCCACAGGCTACTGTTTAGCCTCACACCCCACCTGGCCGGAGCCCCCAAGGCCAGCTAACCTGGCGTGGGTCGGCTTTCCCGGAGCCAGGCTCAGCCCCATGAGAAGGCTCTTGGCTCTCGCGAACTGACCCTTACGCCCAGCGGGACGATCAGCTCCGTCCCGGCCCCTCCCCTGCCCCACCTGGAGCTCTGAGAGGGCCGTGAAGGTTCCGTGCTCCCTGCTGTTGGTGAGCAGATGCAAACTCTGAATTAAGTGAATGGACGACTGGGCCTCAGCCCGAGCTCGAGATAGAGCCCGGGACACGTTGCCCCCCTGCTCGGAGGGTTTACACCCCTCCTCGCTGATTTGGGATGAGAGCCAACACCTCTGGTCCAGGACTGAAGGCGTGGGGCGAGCTCCCATCCCACCCGTGCACGTGCATCACGTGGGGCACACAGGGGGCACACGCACACGTGCAGACACTGGGTGGAGAAAGCGTCTCAGGGCTGGGTCTGTGGGGCTGGGCAGCAGGACCCCGCTGGTTTCCGTCCAGGCTACACGCAGGAAGAAATCCCTCTCCCTCCCTGAGCCTGGAAAGTGAGCAATATTAATGCCCGAGAGGACACAGCTCCTCCGACCCTCCGACCACAGCCCTGGCCTCTCAGGAGAGGGACCGTCTGCCCACATCCCGGCCCACACGCAGCTGCCCGGCGCTGTGCGCTCTGTCACTGGTTCTGAACAGCACGCGGTGGGTTGGGGGCACCATGGTGGCTGATACAACCTCGTCAGTGCCAGCTGGAGGCTCTGATGGGTCCTCTGAACGGACGGGAACAAAGGGAAACAGAGACACAGGACTCGGATGGGGGTGAGCTCAGGAGGCCGGCTGTCCAAGACCCCGTGAGATGCGGCACTTCACCTGTCGAGGAGCCCCCGCTGGGCCCCAGACCAAGTGCAGACAGTCCTGCAGGTCGTCCCCCACTGACTCGGCCTCTGAGTTCCCCTCGAGAAGAGGAGCCCACAGGGGCCCTGGGGGCTGCTCCCCAACGTGTGTGAAGTGGGTCCGCGTGGCGAGGAGGTGGACCGTGGCCCACGTGGGGCCAGCTCACATCTCCCTTCAAGCGGGGACTCACTGCCCAGCTGCGAGCAAGCGGTCAGCTGACCGTCTCCTCCAGGACTGGGCTAAGCAGTCCCCCCAAACTCATGTCCACCCGGAACCTCAGAATGTGGAATAGGGTCTTAGTGGATGCAATCGGTTTACATGCAGTCACCCTGGACTAGGGTGGGCCCTATACCTAATGACCAGCGTCCCTGTAAGAAGAGGAGGGGACACACAGGGAGGCGGCCACGTTACCATGGGGGAGAGATCGGAGCGATGTGGCCACGGGCCTGGGAACACAGGATGCCAGCAGCCCCCGGAAGCTGGAAGAGACAAGGAAGTCAGAGCCTCGGAGGGAACCAGCCCTGCCGACACCGCGGTTTTGAACTTGCAGCCGCCAGACTGTGAGACAGTAGATCTCAGCTGCTTGGAGCCAGCCGGCTGGTGATGGCCACGCAGCCTGGGAAGAAGCCAGCACCCACCGCTCCCCCGTTCAGGCCAGGCAGGCTGTGCGAGGCCACGGCTGTGCACGTTGCCCCTCCGAGGCGGTCCTGCTGCAAGACAGAACTTCCCCGGCTGTCCTCTGGCTGTGGGCGCACGTCACCAGCCCCTGGCAGCCCTGGTAACTCACAGGCAAAACGGAGAAGAACATAAGTCTCATTCATTCATGTACTCATTTAGTAGAGGTGCCAGGAGCCACGCAAACAGAGCTGGAAGTTACTGATGTGATTATCGAGTAGATGATGGTTTATTATTACTTCAAAAATTCGCGGCAAGAGTTGAGGGAAGCTTCCTTTCCTATAAGGTGTGTGTGGGTCCCTCCCTGGCAGGGCGGCTGGGAAGGTGAGGCGAGGCCCGTGGAGGTCCGGGCGGCGCAGTGTCTGAGCCTCCGTCTCCCTTCCGTGCGGAGGGGCCGAGGCCCCTCGAGGCCCACAGTCCTCACCCCCGTGGGGACCTCCCTTCAGCCCTTGCGCTGGGGACAGGGCAGATGGGTGTGGTTGAATGAATGAATGAATGAATGAGTAAACGCCCCTCCGACCCAGAGGCCCTATCCCGGGGCCCTTGCGGGCAGCCTGGCCTCAGACTTACACATACAGTGTCAACAAAATGAATGGGTTTAAATCAGGAAATTACAGGGACCAAAATCCATCGCAGGCCTCTGGCAACAGATCTGACATCCTGCACCCCGGGCTTCACCCCAATCCCCCCGCCCCACACACACACAGCCCGGGGGGCCCAAGGGGCTGACCCAGGGAGGGACTTCCACGCTCCACTGTCCTGCACCTTCCAGCCGGGCACGACGTGCAGGCCCTGCCCTGGGCTGGCATTGTCCCGAGTGCAGTGGAGGAGAGCCGGCCCACGGCTAGCTGACCCCAGGGGCCCCGGGCACCCTCCCGGGCGCTCCAGGTGGGGTGAACGTGTCTTTGCAGGGACCGAGTCCTGTTGCATTGGCAGGCAGCTCCCTCCTGGATCTCTCCCACATCCTCCGCCGGGGGCCTGCACAGCGCTGGGTCAACTTCCAAAAGGCCGAGACTCCAAGGAAATGTCCACGTCGGTGGGGGCCGGAGAGCCCGAGTCCAGCCTGAGCCTCCAGGGAGAGGCAGGTGGGCCGGGAGCCAGAAGAGCCAGGAGGGCGCCGGCGCCCATGACTGGACGTGCAAGCCTGAGGGCGGGCCCCGCACGTAACGAGGGGGGTGATGACCGCCTCGTGGGGGCCCATGAGGGGTCAGCGTGTGAACACAGGCCGCGCGCAGGGTGAGGGCCGCACGAGGGCTGCGGTTAGGGTCACGCTGCCTGCCTGGGTTTGCCCACGTGCACGGGGCGCAGAGCAAGCGCCCAAGTCCTGCGCTTCCTTCCCTTGGCACTGAGCCTCCATCTCCTCTCCCGGCCTCTGGGGCGAGACAGAGCGTCTCCGTGGCCCCCGAGGTGCGGGCATCCTGGCTCTAAGTCCAAACTGGGTTTAATTCCCTGCCATTTGGCTCCGAGCACAGGGCGAGTTTTCCAGCGTCTCCGTGGAGTCTGGCCCTTCTTCAGACTGCGTCAGGCATGTTTACTGTTCCTTCCTTTCTCCCGGCTGCGGCTCCAGGGACCCTCCTGGGCTCCCATCCCGGGGAAGGGGGTCTGGTCCCGGGAGGCAGCGGGTGGTGGGGATGGACCGGGCCGGCCGAGCTCCGATCCCAGCCAAGTTTGCCCGCCTCTGCTGGGCCAGGCCAAGTGGGCTGCAGAGCCATGACTGGGGGGGCCGACAGGAGGGAACTTTCCAGAGGCGTGTCTCCAACCCCAGAGAAGCACCCACCGGGGCCCCCCCGCCCTGGGCCTTGGGACTTTGCGCCCAGGGTGGCTGTGTGGCCATTACCACTGCTGCTTCTAGAACCTGGGGGAATGGATTTGCCCAGCCATCACCTCTACTGAGGGCCTACTGTGTGCGGGGGAACCCCACGGGGTTACCACACTGTGTGGTCACTGCTCGTCACAAGGGGGGCCCCGAGGCTGGGGAACATGTGGAGACACTTGGTCTCCCCAAGGTCATATTGAAACTGGGTCTTGAAGGCAAAGTGGACATTTGACATCTGAAGGAGGAGAAGGGGGAGGGGGGAGGGGAGGGGAGGAGAGGAGGAGGAAGGGTGTTACAGGCGAGGAACAGCATGAGCGGCGGCTTAAAGACTTCCTTGATCCACGGAAACATTGCAAGCAGATCAAACAAAACGCAGATCCCTGGACCTGCTCCGGGGCCCCTGGATCAGAATTGCTGGAGCTGGGCCCTGGATATCTGCATTTTTAGTAAACTCTGCAGGTTCTCATTGAAGGGACACCAATAACTTGAATGTCCCAGGCGGCCACCCTCACCTTCTGAGCGGCTGCCAGGGGTCCCACCTCAATGTTCTCCAGCGTCCGGGCTCCCAGGGAGCTGTCCAGCTGTGCTCGCAACTCACTGGCCTCCCCCGGCCTGGGGGCTCTGACTTGCTGAGACTGGAGGCCTGGGGGGGGCCTGGCACGTCATCTGGTGCCCCTCCTCCTCTGTGTCACATGCAGCATCCCCAAGGGAGTGGCCCACGTGCCCCGAGCTGACCCACCAGCCCGGTTCTCTATGACGGCGGCCGCGTGCCCAGGACCCCCGGCTGGACGTGGAGGGAGTCTCAGAGCCGTGTCCTCTGTGACAGGTGATGCGCAGAGTGGCCGCGTGTTCAGGCGCCAGCCTCTGCCCCTCAGGCAGACCCACCCTCGGCTTTGGGAGCCTTCTCAGACTGGGGTCAGGCCCCACCTCTGGCCTCTGTCAGGGCACCACCCTCCCCCTCTGGGCACCTTCTCAGAAGATGCGGGGATGCAGCCGGCAGAGTGGAGGCATCTGGCCAGGTGCTGGCCACATCCCCAGAGACCCTGCCGTGTCCCCCCCGCCCCGTCGGACCTTAGATTCACTGTCCAGGGAGGCTGGACATCCTTGGGACTCATTGTCATTGAGTCATCTCATTGTCGTCTCATTGTCCGGTGCTCCATGGTGACTCCTGACTCAGGCCAGGGATCTCTGGGGCCCTTGCGAGGTCATGTGACATTAGGCCGCCTGTTCCCCACCCCAGGAGGAGCCCCTGTGCTAGGAAGGGGTCGTGCTGGCCGGGCCGGGCCTTCGGATGCCCCTGAGCCATGCACAGGACTGGGGGCAGAGCAGAGGTGACCGAGGCACTGTAGCTGCGGGCCCCGGCCCCAGCAGGATCTCAGACCTCGGGCGAGCCCTGGCAGGGGGCGGGGGCATGCTGAGTGGATGCTGGCTGAGGGCTTTGGCGAAGGGCTGTTTCCACGTTCTGCCCCCTGAATAGGAGGTGGCCTCTGCCCTCTGCCCAGCAGACAGGCCTCTGAGGACCCTGGGGTCGGGGTTTTTCCCTCCTTGGGGCAGGGACCAGGAGGTGTTTCTGAAAATCTGTTTTTAAAGCACTTTACAGAATTGCTTTCTAGTCCCAAGTTTGGGAAGGATTCCACCAGAGTGAGCGAGGCTGCAGTCTCGTCTCAGGAGTCAGTTAAACAAATTATCTGCAACCCTGGTCCCTCCATTCCCGTCAGGTGGCCTCTGACATCCCGCCAACACCACGGCCTCCTTCCCGTCTGCAGGGCCCCTCTGGTCTCCGTCTCCCCACCTGGTTGGCATCTCTGATCAGTCTGTCTACACTTGCCAAAGCCTCCCTCAGACCAGCCCCTGGTCCAGGCAGGGCCCCGGGCCTCCTTCCCGAGGCTCTTGCTGGGCGTGGTCTGGTCGGCACCGCTGAAGTCGGGGTCTGGGGCGCTGGCCTCCCATGGTGAGCCGGGCCCGAGCTCAGGGGCGTCCCAGGAGGACCATTGGATGCTGTTTCCAGACAGAAGTCACATGACCAGGGACCAGACACTCCTGACCAACTGCTAGGTCAGCAGGTGCCCCTTGAATGCTATCTTACCTTTCATTTCCTTGAAACAGTGTGTCAAGTGCATCATTCCAAAAGCCAGATCATTCTTCAAGGTTTATCATAAAAACCATCTATCTCTCGGCCTCCCCCACTCTGATCCCCCCTCCCTGAAAGCAAAGCCTTTCAACTTTTCGTCTGTTTTGGTTTTATTGGTCTGACACTTCCCTCCCTATTTCCAAATGACATGTTCTCCTGCCATGTGTCGATTTTTCTTTGTAGACACCGACTCTTCCATGGTGACAGATGCGCGTTGAATTCTCTCAGAGCCCCCCACCTCCCCATAGAGGGGAAACACCTTTATTCAATTACTATTCAATATTAATCAACCCATCAACATATGGATTAAATCTTTTAAATGAGGCTCATCAGTACATCAATTCTCTAGTCAAATGTGCCTCTGTCAGTATTTTTCCCTCTCTCCTGGAAGTGAGCTCTTTGGGGGCTACATTTTACATTTTCTTATGTTTCCATCACTAATTCTTCCCCTGAACTTTTCACAAAAGCATGCGAGAACTCATTGTCCTCTGTGTTTCATGTGGCAGGTGGCTGGTCCAGCCCAGTTTCCCTGGAGACGTTCATCCTGAAGGCGTCCATCCTGAAGGCGTCTTCTTTTTTTTTTTTTTTTAAAGATTTATTTATGTATTTATTTGGCCGTGTTGCATCTTTGTTGCTGCACGTGGCTTTCTCTAGTTGTGGCAAGCGGGGGCTTCTCATTGCGGTGGCTTCTCTTGTTGCAGAGCACAGGCTCTAGGTGCATGGGCTTCAGTAGTTGTGGTGCATGGGCTCAGTAGTTGTGGCTCATGGGCTCTAGAGTGCAGGTTCAGTAGTTGTGGCGCACGGGCTTAGTGGCTCCTCGGCGTGTGAGATCTTCCTGGACCAGGGCTCGAACCCGTGTCCCCCGCACTGGCGGGCGGATTCTTAACCACTGCGCCCGCAGGGAAGTCCCTGAAGGCGTCTTCTCTTCCCTGTTCTCAGCTGCTCAGTCTCTCTCCTTTGATGATCCCATGTCCTCCTGCTGGTGATTTTCCTCTCTCCTTCGGTGCTGCAGTTCTCCAGCAGGTCTTGGCCAGGGGTGCAGGGGCTGTGCATTTTCTGAGTGATGGAGAGTCCCCGTCTGTCCCCAATACTGGGTGGCGGTGGGCTGGCTAGGAATTCTGGTGTGTGCGAGCTGTCTCGGCCATGGATGATCCACCCTCTCCCACCTTCCAGGATGCAGCCGAGAAGTTCAAATCCCTTCTGCGTCCTGATCTTCTTTTGTGACCTATTTCTGCTTCCCCCTGGAAACTGTACTTCCCGTGCAGGGAAATTTCACTGGGACGCACTCAGCGGCTGTGTATCTTGCCTGTGCCTGAAGCCAGCCTCCCTCCCCTCACTCATCCCGGGTCGCGCTCCGGGGCCAGTCCTCCAGCGCTCACCTCTCTGGTGTTCACCTCTCCCATCCCTGCCCCATTTTCTGGCTTTGAATCCTTCTCTCTCCACCCTGTGTCCTCAGCATTACCTTCTCAAGCTTCCACCATCATCTGATTAACGTGCAGGAATTTTTCCTTTTTGCTGAATGTTTGCTTTTATGGGGCCATGTTCTTATTTTGTGAATGCGTTATCTTTTCTCATCTCGTTGAGCCTCTCTCTCATTTTCTGGGAGTGTTTCTCCTCTCTGTTTATTCCCAGGCCCCTTTTCAGTTTGCGTCTGCGTTTCTGTCTTTCATGCTTTCATCGGACCTTCTCTGATGTTTCTGACCCAGGGTCGGCGGCTGTCCATCGTACGTGGATCAGGTTCCGTGACGCGTGGTCTAATTATCTGACCCTGCGCCGCCCCCCGGCCCACCACCCAGAGCAGAGCCTGGCACCGCAGGCTGTTTGCTCCCTGACCCTGCTGACCTCCCGCTGGCAGGGTTCTGTGCAGGGGGACGCTGGCTGCTGTGTTGTTTGTGACACCGAAAAGCTGGACAGACCTACATGTGCTTCTCCAGGGCATCCATCACAGGTGGCTGGTGCGTCCTTCCCGGGAACACCACGTGGTTTCCAGTGATGGGCAGGTCTGTGTCCAGTGCCATGCAAAGACATCCAAGACGTAACAGCAGCTTGCAGAACATCAGGTAGAGTGCAAGTTCATTTACACAGAGGGACCTGTATGCACATTCCGAGGTCAATGTCTGGAAGGGCGTTTATCAGAAAGTTAGCAGAGATTCTGATTTCTGGGTGGCGAGATTTGGAGTGATTTCCATTTTCTTATGTTTTTCCATATTATCTGAAATTTTTGCTGCAATCATGGATTACCTTTATAGTCATTTTCATCTCGGAGAATGAAAATCATTCACTGGAATAGTTCCCTAACTGCTTAAAAGCTCGTGCTGATGCCCCCACGGCTCACAAAAGCATCCCCAGCATCCTGATGAGGCGCCCAAGTCTTCCTGAGCTGCGCTGTGCTTCCTTTCCCGTCACCACCCACCCTCACCCTGCACCTGTTCGTTCCTACATTCACTGGGCCTTTCCAACCTCTGTGTCCTCGCGGTGGCCGTTCCCTCTCCTTCCTGGCTTTGCCAGTGTTGAGTGCAGTCTGCCAGCCCTGCCCTGGGCCGGGCCTTCCTCAGGTCAGTCCACCTGAGCTGCACAGTTTGGGATCTTCAGAGGGCACTCATCCCTGCTTTCCAGCACTGTTAAAGGATTTCAGGCATATCTTAGATTTCTCTGGTCTCTTCTATGGGCTGGAGGCAGGACAATAAGGGTAGAGAGATCTTAGGTGATTTATCCACTAATGTTCACCCCCTGGGGCCCAGCACCGTGCCTGGGACCGAGCAGACCCGGGAGATATTTAAGAATCAGTGAACGAGGACAGAGTAAATTTGAAGGCGGGGGCAAGGAAAGCAAATAGGTAAGCTAGAATTTTTGATTCTGTCCTCTGGAAGAGATAAAATAAGAATGTGCTGGAATAGCCACAGTCCAATTTAAGTAAACATAAAAAATCAGTTTACAGCCGAGTTAAGAATGGTTTATTTATCTGAGAAATTGGTGCTTTCCTTAACAAGTCAGTAAATGGTTGCTTTGGAAGGCAGGGCTAATTGATCAGCCCCCGGGTTTTCACGCTTGGCTGCGTATCAATATCCGCTCCATTGTTAAAAGTAATGTTTAAATCCATGGAAGGAATCAATTTAGTGTTTACTTTCCTCTTTTTGCCCCTTTTGAGATAAGCTGGTTAATTGGGAGATAATTTGTTTTGGAATGATTCAGGCTTTTCTGTTTCCGGCCTGGGAGAAGTAAGATGTCTCTCTTGCAAAGGCATAAAATTTCCACTCTCAGTGCTGAGAACAGCAGGATGGTTGAGTAACAAATGCTATTAGGAATTGGAGTTTACTGACTTTCGTTCTTCAGATTTAAGTACATGTGTCGGCTCCAGGCATTTAAAAGCCAGGAGAAGAAAACTTGGGCCCTACGTGCAGCCATAACTGTCCCCCCCAACCCAGCCCCCCGTGGAGCAGCCTCGTGGCTGGGGCAGCCTGAGGCTGGGCCCCGGGTCCTGGTTTGGGTGGAGGCACGGCTGCACGGGGCCTGTGGACTCCCGGGCTCTGGTTGGGGTAACGTTGACAGAGGTGCCCGGGGCGCCGTGTAGCTGGGTAAAGTTTGTGCTCAAGGTGAAGAGTGCGCAGGGCGTGAGCTTGGCCTGCGGGCTCCTGCAGGATGGAGGAGGGCCTGGAGGAGGAAGCCCAGGCCACTGTCGCTCCTCTGGGGGCCGGGACCTGCAGGGCTGGGGGAGCAGGAACTGGGGGAGGTCTCCTTCTGGTTCGCACGAGAGTGGAGGGGCCCTTAGGCCTCTGAGGCGGCCTGGTCCATCAGGGCCCACCTCCGGGGATGAATCCCAGGATCCCAGGATGGGGGCAGGGGTGGGCCTGGCAGCTTACGGGGCAGTGGGCGGGCGGGAGAGGTCTGACAGATCCCACGAGGAGGTCCTGCGCGCCTGTGCCTGTTTGCTGTGTGTCCCCCCCATCCTCCTGGGTCCCAGGCAGGGCTCCAGGACACAGTGGAGTCAGTCAGCCAAGTAATGGAGCCAAAATGGGGTCTTTCCCCTCCAGGGAGAAACAGCCCATTTTTCTTCATCTCTAAGTCTGACAGCTTGGAGTGTGCTCTGGGCACAGGGCTCGGATGCTGGAGGGGGCTGGCGTCATTGGACAAACAGGCCGCTGCGGACCCCACTGGGTGTGGGACGGGGTGTAGGGGTGAGGCAGACACAGGCCCTTCTGATCGCCTGGGGTGCTTCTCCAAGTGTGCAGCGGAAGAAGGACAGACCCCGGGGCCCCATCTTCGGTTCTCTGGAGGCGTGACTGGGAATCTGCATCCTGCCTGGGCCCTGGCGGTCCAGGTGACACCACATCTAAGCATCTGGGCTGCAGTGTCACTCCCCTGACCAATGCCTGATATTGTCACGAGGCAGAAAGAGCTTGTGGCCTTTGGGCGGAGGTGCAGGGCTGCTGGCCAGAGGGGTGAGGCCACTGCTGGCCGGTTAGAGACCCAGCCCACAGGGGGTGGCATGGGAACAAGGTTCTGAAGGATGGGGGGTGTCACAGGCGAGGGGACTGTGGGAAGGAGGGGCAAAGAGAGGCCTGTCCTTCCAGGTGGAGGGAATAGGATAGGCGAAGGCCCAGAGGTGAGGGCTGGGTGGAGAGTCAGGTGAGGAGATGGGATGGAGGATGGGGGGGCTGGGTGGAGAGTCAGGTGAGAAGATGGGATGGAGAATGGGGGGCACTGGGTGGAGAGTCAGGTGAGGAGATGGGATGGAGGATGGGGGGGCTGGGTGGAGAGCCAGGTGAGAAGATGGGATGGAGAATGGGGGGCACTGGGTGGAGAGTCAGGTGAGGAGATGGGATGGAGGATGGGGGGGCTGGGTGGAGAGCCAGGTGAGAAGATGGGATGGAGAATGGCGGGCACTGGGTGGAGAGTCAGGTGAGGAGATGGGATGGAGGATGGGGGGGGCTGGGTGGAGAGTCAGGTGAGGAGATGGGATGGAGGATGGGGGGGGCTGGGTGGAGAGTCAGGTGAGAAGATGGGATGGAGAATGTGGTGGGCTGGGTGGAGAGCCAGGTGAGGAGATGGGATGGAGGTTGGGGGTGCTGGGTGGAGAGTCAGGTGAGGAGATGGGATGGAGAATGTGGTGGGCTGGGTGGAGAGCCAGGTGAGGAGATGGGATGGAGGATGGGGGGGGCTGGGTGGAGAGTCAGGTGAGAAGATGGGATGGAGAATGGGGGGCACTGGGTGGAGAGTCAGGTGAGGAGATGGGATGGAGGATGGGGGGGGCTGGGTGGAGAGTCAGGTGAGGAGATGGGATGGAGGATGGGGGGGCTGGGTGGAGAGTCAGGTGAGGAGATGGGATGGAGGATGGGGGGCTGAGTGGAAAGCTAGGTGAAGAGATGGGATGGGGAATCGGGCGTGGTGCTGGGTGGAGAATCAAGGCTCATCTGTTTGGGCTGCAGCCCACACTCCTTGTGGGGAGAATACAGGAGCTCAGGTGTCCTAAAGAGGAGTCGTTAGGTAAGAGACGGGCTCCGAGGGAGGAGGCCCACAGAGCCCAGTGGGTGGGGCTGGGGCAGGTGGCAGGACTGTCTTGTTTGGTGCGTCTCCCACCCTTGCTGGGCCGACCCTGAGGACACTCACGGGGATGAGGAGCGGCCTCCAGAGCGCGCGGGGCGGGCAGCGTGGGTGGAGCGGGCAGCGTGGGTGGAGCCCGGGCGGGGCGGGCAGCGTGGGCGGGGCGGGCAGCGTGGGTGGAGCCCGGGCGGGGTCCAGCACATGCCTTCCCTGTTTGCATCATCCCCTTTGCCTGGGGTGCCCTTCCCCACCCGGCCACACCCTGCTGGATTTGAGGGTCCAGAACAACGGTCACGTCGTGTGGGTTAGCTCCGGTCACAGTGAAGCTGCCTAACAAACCACTGTAACTGAGCGGCTTACCGCACACAGCGTTCGCTTCTCGTCACGAGCCTGCGTTCGGCTAGGGCTTGGCTGCTCCGAGCTGAGCGTGGCCGGGGCTCCAGGCCGTGGGCTCATGCCAGCTCTGCCCCTTGCGTCCCCATCCACCCCAGCATGCTCTCCTCGCGGGGCGGGAGTGGGGTGGGGTCAGAAGCTCCCAACGGGTGATGCACAGGAGCGCGGAGGCCTGGCCTTTCGAGGGTCAAGGTCAGGACGCACACCCTGTCCTCTCCACCGCCCTCCATTGGCCAGGCCGTTGGGGGAGGGGCCTTGCCACACGGTTGTCTGTGCTCACCTGCCTCCTCTAGAAAGGCTCCCTGGGTCCCCAAGATTGTGACAAGGCCCCCGCTCTGATCCTGCACCCCACCCCGTCGCAGCCGTGCACGGTGCAGTTGTGGCCGTCTGTCTACGTGCTGGAGCTCCCGAGGGCAGCGGCTGCCTTGATGCACTGCTGACCCTAAATGTCAGCACAGAGGAGGTGCTTCGTGAGGAGTGAGGAAGAGGGGAGAGGGACGGGGCAGGGGGGACACAGAGGCCAGAGGACCTGCCCCCGCTGACCACTGACCAGAGTGGCCGGTGCAGGACGGAGCCAGGCCTGGCTTTGGGAAGCGGCCACGTCGGGAGATGCCTGCTCTGTGAAGTCCTCCACCTCTGCTGGGACCTGGAAGTGCTGACCTCCCCCCTCTTTGCGGCTCCTCTTATCCTCAGGCTCCCTGACAGGCCTGCGAGGTGTGGGTGGAGGCGAGAGAAGAGGGGAGGGGCACCCTGGGCGCACCCACGGGCGCGAGCACCTGTGGAAGGAGTGGCCTTGAAGGCCGAGCTGCCCCCAACCGGGCTCTGCAGCACAAAGCGACCGGCTTTCATCACGAAAAACGGGAGCCTGGATCTCAACACCTCCAAACGCCTTTAAAGGGAGTAATTGCTTGACTGCAATTATTTTAGGAGGTTTAACGAAGGCACATGGGTGCTTTTTAAGAATACCTCTTGAGCTTAAAATTCCGCCCACGGCCCCCGAGGGTGGGACCCTGAGTGGTGCACAGAGAGAGGGGGTCTCAGGAGGGGCTTCTGGCAGTGAAGCCAGCCCTGCCCAGAGAGGCGGAAAGACCTCGTTGCCAAGGAAACGGCCTCCTTTGTACTCTGAGGAAGCTGGGTCCCTCCTGGCAAGGATCGGATGGGATGAGGGCTCAGAGCTGGTCAGTGGTGTGGGGCACGGGGATGAGGAAGAGGAGGGAGGGAGGGAGGAAACGGCGAAGGTTTTCACGTCGGGCACTTTTCTGAGCCCCTATTTCCTTATGGGAAAGAACCTCTCTTGTGGGTTCTTGCAAGGATGAAATAAAAGAACGCATGCGAGATGCCTGACGTGGGAGCCGGCACCTCCTGCGTGATGTTCGCCGGCGCTCGCCAGCCTGGGCTGGGTTCACCTTCTGGCTTGGGGATGATGTTGGCAACGCCAGCGTCCAGCTTCTGTTGGAACTGCCCGCATCCATCGAGGTGCTATCGAGGCAAACAGACAGAAGCGAGGCCGGCCCAGCCACCTCGGGACGCGTCACCCGACGCGCGCGTGGGCAGACGCCTGGAGAAGGATTCTAGGTAACAATTTATTTTTAAAGAATCAGCCCCAAAACAATGAAATGCAATTTGTGAAATGGTAGGAAGAGATGAGCAATGATCACAATTAGTGAAAGTTATTTAAAATGTGTCACAACCACAATGTGTCAGCACAGGCTGGCGTCCTCACATTTGGGCATCTCGCTGGAAAAGGCGTTTTGAAGGAAAATGACTGCTCTGGGTCCAGCCATCTGCCCGGGGCTGCGTGACTGGGCTCTGTAGTAACCACGCCCTGGCTGATGGTCCTGCCGGGGGGCCTGGCAGGCCCTGGCTCCATCCTGCTGTGCACCAGGTGGGCACATCCAGGGCGGCCCCTGCCAGACACCCCCAACCTCCCCATCCTCTCTCTCCACCCTCCGGGCCCTCAATAAGGACAACAGTGACAAAGGGAGACGAACAGGGTCGGGGAGGGGGCCCCAACGCTTGGCCCCAACGTGCCAAGCTCAGGGGTAAGCGTGGTCCCCACTCCTATTTTACGGAGGGTAAACTGAGGCACGGAACAGCTGAGCAACTTTCCCCTGAGGGTGCTCGACTGGTAGTAAGCAGCACAGAAAGCTTCAGGCTGGGCCCGCCGAGTGCCAGGCCCACAGTCTACCCATCAGTCGTCCTCCTTCCCTGCCCCCCATCCAGCCCCCGCCCCCGGGCCGGAACTCTCCCTCGAGGTGGACGTGGACGTGGACTCAGGAGGGCAGCCGTCGGGGAAGGCTGGGTGGGTTGGGTCTCAGGGCTGCATCCGAGCAGCCCACAGCCCTGGGGCGGCCCCCCCTCACCGGCGCTCCTCCTTACAGCCCCGAGAAGTGAAAGTGTGCCTTTCTTAGCTCCTTGACCCCAGGACGCAAAAAAGATGAGAGAGGGTGGAATTAGTCCCGGCTCACGGCCTCGAATTAGTTTCCATGGGCTCATTTACTTGACCCTCACTCGGAGGGCAGAGTGTCCAGTCGACATAAAAACCAGCCTCCAGGCAGGCTGTGTCAACTGGTGCAAACTTCTCCCCAGTTAAGTGCAGTTTAAATCAAAACATTTAAACCTCGGCCCTAAACCCAGCTGACGGGACTTTCATCTCTTTTTTTCTAGGGAATAAAAAAGTCATAGCGACACCAGAAAGCATTGTTCCCTACGGCAGGAGACCTCGGTGGGTTTCTCCTGCACCTGAGCGCGCACGCACAGGCTTTTGGAATCCCTCTCAGAGCTGTGCCATCCCCAGCCGGCCTGTGACCTCGGGCAAGACTGACCCTCCCTGGGCCTCAGGCCCCCGTCTTCGCCCCGTCAACCCAGACGGAGGGTCTCTGGGGCGTGGACCATGCTCAGATCTGCAAGGGAGCCTTGTGCCAGGATGCCTGTGGCTTGTCCCCGGTGAGGCCACCTCTGCCTGCTCTCCAGACTCGCCCAGTAAGGGATCCTGGGGCCCTGGCAGCAGGGTCAGCCACTGGCCCACGTGTGGGCCACGTGCGCCCCCAGCCCCCTCAGGACAACTGGAGGGTGTCCCATCGTCCCCGAAGCTGGCGGGGCGCCAAGCCGCCGGAGACCCCCGAGTGAGCAGGCAGTCTCTCGGCTGGTCTCAGGGACCTCACCTCTCCCGCATTTACACTTTTCGCCATGTAATTCAAGCCCAGACGTGGCTTTTCAGTCCACTCGTGGCCTGAGGACATTGCTCGGGGGCAGGATGACCTGACGCCAGTTGCAGGAGCCTCGTCTCCTCCTACCCAGCTCGTGCCCCAGGAGAGACCCCGCCTCTGCCGCGTCCACGGCCATAGCTGCACAGATGGGTGGCGCGCAGGTGATTCTGACGTTCATTGCCTTTTCTTACGTTTCCCCAGATCTCTGCCGTGGGAACGGCTTGTTTTTGTAATCAGAAAAGGAACAAGCCAGAGGTGGCATCCTGCTT
Organism: Balaenoptera musculus; assembly: GCF_009873245.2. Lineage (NCBI taxonomy): Eukaryota > Metazoa > Chordata > Mammalia > Artiodactyla > Balaenopteridae > Balaenoptera > Balaenoptera musculus. The sequence goes on along the minus strand of NC_045789.1, from coordinate 138,008,324 downwards.
GCCCCCAGCCCCGCGGAGGCTGACGGAGATCCATGCACGTTTCCTGCAGCCTGGAGCCGGTTACCAGTGGCCCAGGGCTCCTCTCGCTGGCCGTGGTCTCAGGGCCCAGCCCCTGTGTGGGGATGACCCCCAGCCCAGGCAGAGCAGCCTCTCCTCTCCTCCCACCCATGGGGGCCACCCCTCCCGGCCCAGCTCCAGCTGCCCAACAAGTCAGGGGGTGGGGGTCGGCCCTGCGGACTACGTCCCCCACCTGCTGCAGCCAGAGTGCCGAGCTTTCCCCTTTCCTCCAGCGGGTTTATGGTACAAGCCTCGTCGTCCTCCTGGTACCGCCGTGATTCCCGCGGTGCACGCGGTGCACGCTGGCCTTGCCACGCCCCCCCAAGCCTCGCTCTCCTCCTGCGGCCCCGCCTGCCCCGCGCAGTGGACCACAGCATCCTGCCTCTGAATTAGCCCAGGTGTGGTGTTCAGCCTCTTGCAGGTGTCCCCTCGCTCCCTAGAGGAGGGCCCTGCAGCCCACGGGGGCCTCACAACAGTCGGACTTCAAGGCCAGCGTCGGCGGTGACCTTGGGAGTCGTTTCCCTCACTCTCCCTGCCTCTGCCCCAGCATCGGCACCTGGTTCGCGCCTCACCTGGTATTCCTGCCCCCAGGCAGAGAGTGGGAATTCATGAATATACGGGAAAAGTTTTGTGATTCCGCCCGAAAGAACCCCTCTGGGCAGTCTCCTCCCTCCACTGCTCGAGAATTTGGCCGGTTCCCCTGCCTTTCGTTTTGTGCGGGGGCTTCCCCCCTAGACTGAGCTGCTTGAGGGCAGGACCGTGCCTGCTTCTGCTCCGTGTAGACAGAGTCGGGATGTTCTTAACCATTGTCATCCCCCGGGTGCCTGGGCCAGGCTAGGAGCCAGAACGTAGAACCGAGGCGTGCTTCTCCCCACCAGGTCTTGGACCCCCGGAGATGATCCAGATGGTCGCAGTGGCCCACCTGGAAGAGCTCTGGCATCACTGGCTCCTCAGTTCATGCCTCTGAGGCAGGCAAAGCAAGCGTTATCACGCCAGTGATGGAGGTTAACAGGCTCGCTTCTTGCACACCCACTCATTCATCCCTTCACTCACGTGTGCTCACAGTCACTCACTAGCATTTACTGCCTTTCCCCTGTGTCAGGGATTGATGAGTAAACATGGGTCCTGCTCTCTCCTGAGGCCATAGAACCATCTATGGCTCCCAGTTCTTTGACACCTCCCCATTCTCCCTCAGTCAATTCCAGACAAAGCCTGTTGTTCGTTGGTTGAACCCATCCCTGGCATTTCAGTAGCTATTTAACCTTATCTAAAGCTTTGGCTTTGGTGAACTTGATTTCAAAAGAGAAGGAAATAATATTCCATTAAAGTCACTGATAAATTGATCGTCCGATTTCTGCGAGATCTCAGAGGTGAAGGTGCCAGCAATGTTTTGGACTGAATTTCCTTCTTCGTTGCTCAAGTTTTGGTGTCAATCCCAAGCAGGCCCATGAATATTTGAAGCTTTGGGATTCCCGTGCGCACCGCCTTTCGTTCCCAGCGTGGTTGAGCCAGCACGCCTCTTGCTGAACGCCTCCTTGTAAAGCAAAAAGCTCAGTCACTGACGCCCTGAAAGCGCAGCTCACGCTGGTCCTGGCCCCCTGGAAGCTGGGAGGGCCTCGGAGGGATCCAGGGGAGCGGCCTCGGGCCTCATCTCAGCCCCCAAGGCCACGCGCTTTCCCTCTGCTCCCACCTCCCACTTCCTTTCACGCTGCTCCCTCCTGCTAACATTGGAGTTCTTTCCCCACCTCCAAGTCAGGTGCTGTGACCCCCCCTCCCGCTGTTGTGGTCCCCAAAGACCAGCAGGCAGACAGACCCTCCTCCCGCCAAGAAACAAATGCAGGTGGTCGGGGGTCCCGGTTCTTGTGGGTCTTGGGCCACTTCCGCTCCCTGATTCTGGGGTGGTCCTGGGGGCTGGTCCCGCTCTCCTGCATTCCCGAGCGGGGGTCTCACAGGACATGCTGCCCCCGTGCATCCTCAGCCCAGATCCTTCAGGGCGGCTGGGGCTTGACGGCACCATGACGAACCCGAGACCCCCCCGTGGCCCTCTGTCTCGGCTTCTTGGGGTTCAGGAGAAAGTCAGTCGATTTTCCTTTTCTATCTGCACTGACGCGGAGACATAGGCCAGGGCATTTACAAAGTGTACCCCCTGGCGTGGATGCCGATCTTGGGGGAGGTGGTATATGGGAAATCTCTGTGCTCATTTTGCTGTGAGCCTAAAACTGCTCTAGGCAAAGATGTGTGTGCACACACGCCAGTGGGTGGCGAGCCCCAGCCTCAGCCCTGCGGCAGCTGGGTTTCCACCTCTCTCCCCTTCACCGTGGCATTTTCCTCCATAGCCACGCAGCAGAGAGGGTGTCACACGCTTTGGGCCACACCCACCTAGAGCAGAACCCCCGGGGCCGCCCCTGCTCCCGCCCACACCGAGGGCATCCACAGCGCAGCCTCTGGGGCAGGGGTGCAGGGCGGGGGGGGGGGCGGCTGAGGGTCCACAGTCCCTTCAGCTGGACGGAAGGGAGCCTTGGGGGCAAGTGGCTGGCGGGGCGCCCATGGGCGCGTCAGGAGCAGGTTGGAACCCGGCTCTCCCCGCACTGACCCTTCCCAGGCGGCTGCACTGTGGTCCTGAGCCTCAGCGAGAAGGTGGAGCTCCAGGCCACGAGGTCCGGAGGCTCCCCGCGCTTTCTCCTCCCCCCTCCACTGTGCCCCGCGTAACAAGGTCTGATTAACTAGCCGGCTCACTCAGCCAGGTTTCGACCTTCCACTTTGGGGGAAAAAGGCAATTACAATGAAGAAATCAAATCCTCGTGCGGAATTGCTTTCATGGTGCCCGTCCCACCCCTGTGACCGCCCGGCATTGACAGGGGTGGGGACAGGGGCTCTCAGAGAAGCAGGGGGTCAGCAGAGCAGCCCCCGCGAGAAGCGAGATCTCTGCTGGGAGGCTGACCTAGCCGGGTGCCACCTCCCTTGCAGGCTCGGCCCTGCCGGGAGCCCAGGCTTGACTGTCTCAGGAGAACTCAGGCAGGGATGGCTGCGGTCCCCAGCCCACGAGCTGACTCTGGTTCCTTCGGGCAGTCGGCAATGAGCCGTGTTCTGGGGCTCACGTTCCCTCATCCCCTCTCTGTAGTTCTCTGCTGGATGGTCAGCTCCCTGCAAGAAACGGGCCCTGGATCCCGCCAGCACCCCTTCCCGGGATCCCGCGTAATTTTCTGGGAACAGTGCTCGGGATTAGTTTCTTGTTTCATAGAACAAGGGGAGGCTGTGGGCTCCTATAAACAGCCCTGCGTCCTGCTCCTTGCTGAGCCGTGACCAGCCTTGTGCAGGGGCTCAAACCCAACACCTCGTGCGCAGCCCCTGGGGTGGGCAGGCCTGGGCACCGGGAGCCGTGGAGGCCCCGATGGAGGCTGTGCGTCTCCAGGACGGGAGAAGAGCTGCTGTCATTTCCAAGGAAACTTCGCGGGCACTTCCCCAGACGGCACTGGCTGTTCACCGTCGTGTCTCCTCCCTGGGCTCACTGAGGACAGAGAGGCAGCAAAACGGAAAATCAGTAAGAGTGTGTTTCCGGACGCTGGACTGCTCACCAGCTCAGCAAGTCGGTCGCGCAGTCTCAGGGCTGGGTGGGCTGTCTGCCTGGTGGGGCGGCCACACCTGGTCCAAGGGAACGGGGAGGCTCGGACACTGTGGGAGACTGGGTCCCCTCCAAAGGGCACATGGCCCGGGCTGAGAGTGCAATTCCCAGCTTACCCAGCACGGTCGAGACTGTGAGCCGGGAGGCAGACTGTGGGTAAAAGGTATAAAGGTCGGCTCTGCCACTTCCGAGCTGTGTGTCTCCAGGCAAGTTTCTGAACCTCTCTGGGCCTCTCTCCTCATATGTGAAATCGGGATGATCATAGTGTCTACCCCAGAGGGTTGGTTTGAAGGCCAAATGAGTTAATGGACGTACACGACATCCCCTGGTTTAGAATAAATTCTCAATAGAGATTAACCAGGTGCTGAATGAGACAGTTACTGGCCCGTGGGGAGGGTTAAATGTGGGGAGGCTTACAGAGAACTTCCCTGGTGCACGTGCACAGTTGGTGTTCCCCTGCCCTCCTGGCTGTTACCTGCCCTCCTGCCTGATACCTGCCCCCCTGGCTGATACCTGCCCCCCTGGGAGGGTCTCTTGGCAGGATGTCTGGGCAGAGGTGGTTTTGAACCCTGGGGATGGCAGGATGGGCCTCCCGAGTAGTCTGGAATGGAGCTCAAGGGAGCAGGGCCCCGCCTCAAGGTGAGGACTTGTCTGAGCAGGGCTGGCCAGTGGGCCCTGTCCTGGGGAAAGAGAGGCTGAAGTCGGGGCCAGGGCACCCTGACACCTGCAGCCCTCACCCACCTGCCAGGGGGCGGGGCTCTGGGTATGTACACAGCGTGCTCAGGACCGGCTCGGCACAGGAGGGGGACCACAGAGGTGCTTCAGAAACCAGAGCTGGGCCGGGCCTGTCCTGGGGTTAGCAGTGGGGGCAGGTCAAGGGCCACCCAAACGCCCCTCCCGCCTCCTCGCCGTCCCCCGCCCCGCCCCCCAAATCTTGCTTCAGACTCAGCACTGACACGTGTCCCAGGACCTCTGGGTGGGCACCTTTCCGCGGGGGAGGCCCCAGGCCCGGGAGAAGGGCTGCCACATCCTCCCCAGACAGCCCTGCATCCCCACCTTCTTCACTAAAGAACATAAAGACAATCACATTTAAAAAAAGGAAGATGTTTGCTCCTTCTAAAAGGTCCAAAGGTGTAACTCTGGGGAGGAAATTTGGCAGTTCAAGCATTTCATTTGCCTCTGGAGCGATCTGGCCAAGTAATGAAAAGCAGTTAGGAGCCTGGAGCTGGGACAGAAGCGGCAGGGCCGCCAGCAACCGGAGTGGTTCAGAAGCCATCGGTCCGGGCGCAGCTCTAACCAGAGCCAGCGGGGTCTTCAGGACGCCTCACGCGTCTCGTCACCCAACATCCAGGTGCACATCAGTCCCGTTTGCGGCCTCGCAGGTGGATGTCAGAGACAAACCCACTGGTAGAGACGCAGCTGGAGCAAAGCGATCTGGGTTCAAATCCGGCTGAGCCTGTAAGGCGAGTTCCTCACCTGCCTGAGGCCAAGGGGAGGGGCTGTGCCCATCCTGAGGGGCTTTAGGAATTAGATAAGATGAGGTATTTCTGGCTCGGCCACAGAGCAGGTCCCCACGAGGTGACCGCCATCCTGGCCTGTAGCCACAGCCAAGATCTCTCGCGGGCAGTGCTGCAATTCCCACGGTGCAGACCTTCGCGTGGCAGTGGGGGACCACGGGGTGACCACGCCCGTCATTTATCCGTCGTGTGCCAGGCTCTGCTTGGCACCCACCGCAGACAGGGACCCGAAGATCTGTATCATCACAGCTGGAGTGCGAGGGGCTCTCGTGAAAGGTGGGGATGAGGTGTGGTCCCCCCAGGGAGGGGTGTCCCCCAGCGCGTACCCACCAGGACCTCTCGGCTACGAACGCCGAGGCCAAACACAGCCTGATGTTTCACGGGCCCGTGTCACTGAGGATCTAGGGACGGGACAGGACAGGCCCGGGCACAGCAGGACCCTCTCTGTCCCACTGTAGCTGCTGTCCCTTGGGTCACCACATCACCCCAGCTCAGCAGCACCGTGGCTCTGGAAAGATGCCCTGGGAAGATTCGGTTGACTGCACTCAGGGCAATCACCTTGGGGGGGAGTAAAATCCAGGCCACGTGACCACCCAGAGACCTTGGGGCCGTGGGGGTCAGCCATCTCCAAAACTAGGGAAACAGAGGTTGATGACCAGAAAAGAGAGCAAAGACCACAAACAAGGTGTCCATTCAAGGCTCCCCAAGTGGCAACGGGGGCCACTCCTGGAGGCTCAGCCATGTGGGGGGATGCAAAACTTCACCCCGTTCTAGACTAGAGGTGTGGGGATTTCACCCAGTGGTTTTCATAAAACTTGGCTCAAAAACTGGACCCCAATTGCCCCTCAATTAAGGCAAAGTGTAGGGCTTGGAAAGACGATTTCACCAGGTTCTCAGTGGACAAACCCAACTTACTAGAAACTAACGAGTTGGCCGATGGCTTTTGAGCACCGCTTGCTTGCCAGGCACTGCCCTGAGCTCTTAGAAGCCACGAGTCCGGTCTGGTGCCCTTGGGGGGCCCCCAGTCCCCCTAGAGGAGAAGGTCCAGCCATGGGCAGATGGCAAAGGTGAGGCAGTGGGGAGGGGGATCAGGGGAGGCTCACGAGGGGAGGTGTGAGGTGCACCTGAAGCAGGGAGCCCAGCGGTGGGCTTGGGCCTTGGGTTTGACTTGGGATCTGGCCTTGTGGTTGTGACCAGCTCCCCCCAGGTGACCCGGCGGCCGTTGTGCTTGTCCTGTCCTGTCACCCATGAATAGCGGCCAAGCACCCGTCTGGCCCCAGACTCTGTATGAGGGCCCAGGCAAGAGGGAACCAGGGCTCCTCAATGGGGCTTGTGTTCCGGTGGAGAGACAGACAGAAGCCCAAAGACAAGTGCACAAGATGAACAAAATCACTGTAAACTGGTGTCCCCGTTCCCTGTGCCCCTTCTGTCAGCAGCACTATTTATTTTTATGTTGTCAAAGCGGTTGACATTCACACCCAACCCTGTGACCACACCTGACCCTAGGTTGGCTTGGAAACGTGAAAATCAGTGAAGAACATTTAGATTGTTCCGATGGTGTAAACACTCTTTGGAGCTGGCCTGGGCCAGTGCTGAGATGACGTCCCCTTTCCACAGGTCCCTTGTCAACAGGCCCTGAATTTCCAAGACTTCCCGTGATCCCAGGGCAAATGCATTCTTTCTACTCATAATCCACAATTGCTCAAGGTCACGTCTCTTAATTGTTCCCCAACCCTCTAGTACAGCTTTCTTGTTTTCCTGGAGTTTTCAATGGCATTTATTTTTAGATATGTGCTTTATTATATCATCATTTCCTCCCTCAAAATGGTTGCTTCTGCCTTATAACATCCATTCTGCAAGTCGCCTTTTCCGGAGACTTCCGTCTCTGCTCCAGTGTGGACCAGTGGCTGGCCAGACCTGTTCCCGGTGCTGCCCTGGGCCTTCCCTCACCTCCGCACAGAGCCGGGCTCGCTGATTCTCAGTTTCCACATCTTCCTCCATCTTGGTCTTACTCCCTGCTTTCGCTGGAGTACATCTTTGAGAAACTTCCTCGCACCAGATGCATGAAAAAGAAGCAGTGTGCTCTTGCAATTCTGAAAATGTTTTGGGCTCCTTCAATAGTCTGTTTCCCTGGGGTCAGTTTTTCCTTTGTAGGCTGTCGGTCCACCTGCCCGCGGATCCTGGCGATGTCTTCCTGTTTAGGAGTGACCACCTGAGTGCTTGGTGTCAGGTTCCTCTGCCGTCGTCTCAGTAGCTGTTTTTCCTCTGGGCCAGATGAGCCATGGCTTCTGGAAGCTTGGCTTTAGCAGAATGACAAGAAACCACTTTCAGGACTGGTGGTCCCGAGAGCTGGAGTGTGAAAGGCTTTTTTGGGGACTACTAGCATCTACTGAAGGTTCGTTTTTGTTTTTAGGACATCTCCCCCAGGTATTATTTTATCACCTGGGCGTGCAAGCGGCCTGACTGCCCTCTGAGTGAGGAAATGGGTGGGACTGGGGGCAGTGGTCCTCTCCCACCTCTCCCTGCTGTGGACTCTTGAGCCCAGGGCCGTCGTGCACTCCTGTTGGGCAGGTGGGCTCCCCCCCTCCTCTGCAGCTCCTTTTGGAGATTTTAGGCTCTAGATCTCCCTTCTGTATCATCCATCAACCTACTTGCATCCTTTTCATGGTCCAGATGTTTACTGAAACTTCCCATGGTTGGTGACCTGTGTCCCTCCTAAGCTCTTTCCTCCTGAAGGCTTGTTATTGTCAAGCCTGTAGTTCTGTGGGGTCTCATGGGGAGATGGGAGGCAAGCACAGGGCCTGGTCTGCCATCTGGAGCAGGACGTCTCCTGGGGTTTGACAAGCAGGGGAGGGCGTGATGAGGCTCGCATTTTAGGGGGAAGCAGAGTCCCTTGGAGGCCCCTCAGAGAATGGTCTGGATAAGGAGACACTCAGTGGGAGGAGGGCAGGGGGGCTACCCAGGTGTCCAGGGGCACGAGGGTGAAGCTGACCACGGGCTTGAGAGGGGATCTCAACATGTCGGGTACCAAGGATGGACCGAGGCTGATCTTCCTCACTTTCCCCGTGTCTGGGGCGAGGCTGGGCATAGGCAGGCAAAGAAGTGAAGGAAGAAGGGGGTAAGGGGTCCCCAGGTGGAGGCTCCACGTGGACCCTTCGCAGAAAGGATGGTGAGAGCCAGGGGGCAGGGTAGGGGGCCCACACCAGCAGGTGATGGGGAAGGTGAAGTCAAAGGAAACTAGCCGCGGCCAGGATCACCCAGGCCTGAAGAAGGAGTGTGGCCAGACCCCAGAGGGAGGGCTGACCCGGAAAAGCTGCAGCCTTGGCTACCCGGCCTGCCAAGCAGTGAGCCAGGGAATAAACCCCGATCTCTCTCATCCCATCCTGTTCTCTCCGTGGGCTTCCTACTGGCCAAACACAAAGAGAAGCTGGAGGCAAGGGGCCTCTTGAAGTGGCCACACCAGTCAGAGGGCAGGGGCGGGAGGGGGAGGGGGGGCCAGGCGGGGAGCAGCCACAGCTTGCGGCTGAAGCCCTGCTCCTTGGCCCACAGCAGTCAGCTCAACAAGAACTGTGCACAGCCCGTGTGAAAGGAACCATAAAACACTCTTGTGAGACACGAAGAAGACCCAAAATAGAAAGGTTGGGACATTGCAACATCATCAAGATGTCAGCTCTCCCTAATTTAGGGCATAAATTTAATGGACTCCTAATAAAAATTCCAACGAGCACTTTTTCACGAAGCTAGGGTTGATATTAACATTCGTCTGGAAAAATAAACAGGCAAGAATAGCTAAGAGAGTGGCGAAGAGGAGGGACTGAGGGGTGGGCGTTACGACACGCTGGGCAGACCTCTCCTGAAGACAGCGCGGTGATGACACAGGCGCAGACCCACGAGCCACGGAGCCACGAAGCCACGGAGGCAGACCACGGCAGGGGAGTCTGGCGTGTGATGAAGGATGTCTTTCAATTCCCCACAGCCATCATGATCTGTCAAGTAAAATGGTGCCAGGACAAGCAGATCCTTGTTTGGAAAAAGGTAACATTACATCCATTTCTCACACCAGGCAGAAGAATAAACTCACAAGATCAGAGCTCTAGATGTAAGAGGCTTCAATATACAAACACCAGAAGCAAACACAGGTGAATCCTTCTGTAAGCAAAGTGTAGAGAAAGGCTTTCTAGCTGTGAGTGAAAACCCAGCTCCAATAAAGAAACTAGTGATAAATTTGTCTGCCAGAAAAACCACTTTTGCATGAAAAAATAAGCAAATTAAAAGACAAACTAGGAGAAAACATCTGGAACTTCATAGATAAAAGGTGAATGGCTCTAATATACAAAGAACTTTTAAAAGTTGAGAGACAGAAGCACAAAAATCATGCAGAAAAAAGAGCAAACTACAAGAAAAACAGTTCCCCAAAAAGGGATAAAAAAATGGCCCTTGGAAAAACGAAAAGGCATTCAACTTCTCCATATAAGAGAGATACAGACTGAAGCCAGGCCGAGGTGCCATCTCTCATCCATCCAGTTGGCAAGAACACAGAAGTTTGACAACACGCCCTGCTGGTGAAGCTGCTGGGAAACAGGCAGGCTCAGACACTGCTGGTGACAATGCAAACTGGTGTCCCCTTTGTGGGTGGACAACATCTCACAAATCTACGTGTGCTTTTACTCTTTGACCCGGCAACCCCACTTCTAGGAGTTCATCCCGAAGATATGCGTCTGTCAACACAAAATACAGAGGCATGAGGTATTCATTACAGCATCATTTGTCACTGCAAAACAGTGAAAGCTACAGGTGCAAAGGGGGGACAGGGGACCAAGCGTCACACACTCATCGTGGGGTGGGGCTAGGACACCAGTGAAAGCGGTCTCCTCCAAGCACTTTGGAGTGATTTCTAGGATGTATTATTAAGTGAAAAACATCTAAGTGCAAAACTGCACAAAAGTGTGCTACCTTGTGTGTCATAAAGAAAGGGAACAGGATAAATGTATGCAGACTGCCTGTCTTTACAAGAAGACACTCAGGGGCTTCCCTTGTGGCGCAGTGGTTGAGAATCTGCCTGCCAATACAGGGGACACGGGTTCGAGCCCTGGTCTGGGAAGATCCCACATGCCGCGGAGCAACTAGGCCCGTGAGCCACAACTACTGAGCCTGAGCGTCTGGAGCCTGTGCTCCGCAACAAGAGAGGCCGCGATAGTGACAGGCCCGCGCACCGCGATGAAGAGTGGCCCCCACTCGCCGCAACTGGAGAAAGCCCTCACACAGAAACGAAGACCCAACACAGCCAAAAATAAACATAATAAATAAATAATAAATAAAAATTAAAAAAAAAAAAAAAAGAAGACACTCAGGGCAAATAAACAAGGCAACGATGAGATTTGTCCCCTGCCAGGGGAGGGGTTCAGGGGCCACTCTTCTGATGACACCTTCTGTGCAGTTTGCCTTTGGAAGCAGGTTCATGTTTGACACATTCAACTCAATTCAGTTAACGAGGAGGAGAAAGGGGAAGATAAAATTGAAAGCAAACTGGTAAAAACCAAACTCCATTGTATTTCACATAAACAACAGAGGCACACTGAAAACCAAAAAGGAAATAAAAACAAATCCAGGTGACTTTTGAACAGAGTGCTGGTCTAGACGCCCTGCGTCTTGGGTGGGTCTGGGGGCGGGGCAGGGAAAAGCAGGAGCAAATCAGAACAGCCTTTCATGCGGCTGCTGAGAAGGGGACCAGGCAGCTCTGGGGATGCTGAGGGCACTTTCCCCAGGGACACTGCTGTCAGAAGAAGAGACACAACCGTGGAATGGGGAGGGCGTGGTCCAGGTTATCAGTGTGAACTCACCATCTCTAATGGTGTCCATGGAGTGCATTTGCCTGTGTGTGTGTGCCTACTTGTCTGCCGTGTATGTACACACGTGCACCTGTGCACACTGTTCCTATATCTGTCTTTTGACAGGTCTGAGAGTCTGTATCCGTGACCCCTGGCACCCAGACCTTGATTTGTAAGACATCTTCCACTGAAAGGAAGCAGGTTTCTCAGAGAAATGACTGATTTTAGGGCTGGGGCAGGAAAAGCACACAATGAGCCTGGAACCTCTTGTTCTGCAAGAAAGTAAGGAGGTGCTAAAAAAAAAAAAAGGTGGGATGTCATAGAGACCCAGGAGCTGGCTAGATGGGACGCTCAGCTGGCCAGAGTTTGGAGTGATTTGAGCATCGAAATAATGAAGGACCCCAATGAATTATAGATGTTCATACTGATAATAGATAGATACCTACGTACCTACCTACATACATGATATATAGATGGATAAATAGGTAGATGGTGGGATAGATCCATCCATCCACACATACATACCCACAAACCTGCATACCTACATATATACATGATAGATAGATGATCTATAGATGGACAGACAGGTGGATAGATGGATGGATGACATATAGACGAGACATAAGAGCTGTCGCTTTCCTCTAGGACGCTGGATGCCAACTCTTAAATGTGCAGGAAGTGCTGGGTCGGAAAATCGACACTTGCCAATCTAAGATTGGATCAGCAAGTCGTTAATGAATGCTAAATCTAGGGGGAGGTTTTGATGAGAAGCAGATTATTTCCACGGTCTTAAAGTGTCTCCTTCCCAGACTGTGTATTAGTTGCAAGGAAATAAGGAGTATTTATACAGCAGGTAAATCAGACAATTCCTTGACCAACTCATCAAAAACACCACCGGTGAGAGGCAGGCGCATGTGCTCTAGTTTTGGAATCTGGGAAGACACATCATCTCTGCGGTACTGCGGCGAGAATCTAATCATGAGGAAACATCAGACAAACCCCAAGGAGCACCGTTCTATTTAAAACAAAACCGGAGTCTTCAAAAATGTCAGTGACATAAAACACAAAGAAAGATTATGGAAATGTACCAGATGAAAGAGAACTAAAGAGACAGACAAGTAAATGCAATTCCTGATCCTCGAGTGATCCTGGGCTAGGGAGAGAGGGCAAGAAAGGACTTTGTTGGGTCAATTGGCAAACTGGGAATTTGAGTGGCAGATTAGATAAAGGTATCAGAGCAGTGTTGATAATTTCACTGACGTTATACGAGAGAACATCTGCTCTCGAAGGGTGAAGGGCTGTGATGCCTGCAGCTGGGTCTCAAACAGTTAGAGAAAAATCACACATTCTCACGGGGAGAGAGAAGGGGGGAGAAAAAAGGAGGAGGGGGAGGAGGAGGAAACAATAGATGAAACAAATGGGTAACACATTAACAATAACGGAATCCAGGTCAATGGTAGGTGGTGTTCTGTGCTACTTTTATTCTCGTAACTTTTCTGCAGTTTGAGATTATTTCCAAATGAAAAAAAAAAAAAAGCAACAAACCGCTCTCTACCAGTATCTAAGTGAGGTGTCTAGATACTGCTTACGTGTAAATCTCTGCTGTTTGCAGCCAACCACACTCCCACCCAGCAGCCCCTTCTAGGAACCCTTCAGATAAACGATGCCAGAACGCCCCGCCATAATAATAGTACAACGTATCTAGTAAAAAACAGTAATAATCTACTATAATAATAAACTCCTCTGTGCGTACAGCACTTAACAGTTTATAAAGCACTTACCAGACCCTATATGATCTTCACAGCAGTTCTGAGATACACTTACAATAGCTAAGATTTGTGTTATATAAATTATGCTTCAAAAAAGTTGTTGTAGAACAATTTTTAAAAGGGAGGGTTCATAACATTTATTTTGCTGGGCTGTGGTAAAGATGAAGTGGAATCACACGGCTGTAAGCCTTGGGAATTCTAAAGCAGTTTCTCCAGCTGTGGTCCCTCAGTCCACTTGCAATCAGCCAGGGAACTTGTGAAATGCAGATTCCCGGGTGCCATCCTTGGATCTCAGGACTGGGGACTGGGGTCTCCACGTTAGCAGGCTTCCCAGAGAAAGCTGGTTCAGAGCAGAGTTGTGGGAAAGACAGCGACCGGGTGCCCCTGCTTCCCCCAGCTGGAGCCTGACCAGTCCCCTGGTTGCCTGGGCTGGAGCTCGGAGCACAGCCCAGGAGCAAGGTTACACACCCTGCATTCCTGCCCCTCCTGCGAGGGGCCGGGTGGCGCTTCCTTCTGTTATTACCAGATTTCTCCACTGAGAAGGTGCCGTCGGCCAGCTGGGGCCCCGCACGCCTGCCTGCCAGCTCAGCAGGGCCCAGCGGCAGGGGCCACCCCCCCAGAGCCTAGGACCCCTGGCAGCCCTGGTGGAGGCCGGCTGTCAGAGGGGGCGTTCATGCCACTTCTCACCTGGGACGCAGGGGGCCTTTCCCTTGTATTTTATTTTTAATTGCGGTAAAATACACGTCACATAAAATGGACCATTGAAGCCATTTTTCAGTGCAGGGGTCACCTTGTCTGGCATCATCTCCAGAACTCTGCCCTCTTCCCAGTCTTTGGGGTTTTGTTTTGGGGGCCCCAGCAAGCTGCCATAGTCTTATAGGAAGCAGGGTCCCTCTGCACAGACGAGGGGGCACGGGATTGCCAAGCCATCGGTGTGGCTGGGGAGTGAGAGAGGCAAAGGACAAAGACGGGAGGCAGGTGGGAGGGAGGGTGTGATCACGCAGGGCTCGCGTGTCATCGAGGAGGTGGAGAAAGGCCAGCCACAGCGGAGAAATGGTGACTGTGAGACCTGGCGGCCGGGACAAAACGGGAACAAGTGTACGAAGTCATCGGGGTCTCATCAGGGAGAGCGGACCCGACCTTTTGGAGAGAAAACTCCTCCTTGATCCTGAATTCTTCCGCGTCCTCCTTATGCCAAAAGGATGGACCCGAACCGGTGGGCGTGCGTGTCCAGTGTGTCCCCCGTCCCACCTCATGCTTCAGCTCTTCTGCTCAGCATTGATGGAGGGTTTTTTTTTTAATTTATTTTTTATTTTTATTTTTGGCTGTGTTGGGTCTTCGTTTCTGTGCGAGGGCTTTCTCCAGTTGTGGCAAGTGGGGGCCACTCTTCATCGCGGTGCGCGGGCCTCTCACTATCGCGGCCTCTCTTGTTGCAGAGCACAGGCTCCAGACGCGCAGGCTCAGTAGTTGTGGCTCACAGGCCCAGTTGCTCCGCAGCATGTGGGATCTTCCCAGACCAGGGCTCGAACCCGTGTCCCCTGCATTGGCAGGCAGATTCTCAACCACTGCGCCACCAGGGAAGCCCCGATGGAGTTTTTTTAAAGGCGAAGTACAGTTGATTTACAATGTTGCATTAGTTTTAAGTGTACAGCACGGTGATTCAGTTACACATGTACATATCACAACCTGTTTTCATTTCATGGCTGCAGTGCCTTCTCTCACCCCTCCGACAGCGTCTGTCTAACTTGGAAGGTCTATTCTGACTGTTCCATTAGCTCCGTTCTCAGGGGGAGTTTGTTAATTCTAGTTCACGTCCTCGCCTTTCTTCAAAAGGCTCCTGATTCTTGGCCCTGCCGTCCTCTGCCTTTGCCGTTCTAATTCCCACGGTGACATCTAGCTCTGTCTTCACTGCCTGCTCCACGGAGGGCTGAGAGCCGTGACCGCGGCTGCACATCTCAGAGTTTTGGTGCGACTGAGGGACAGACTGGGTATCCCAGTGTCCGGGGCTCCTGGGCAGAGGCTGCTCTTCTGAACGCGAGTGTTCCCTGTCTCTGCTCCGAGCCCCTCTTGGCTTCAGGCTCCGGACTCGTTCCGCCCACCTGGAAGCGAGACCTGCCCTCTCTGCTGCGTGGCCCCGGCTAGGAGGAGGGGGGACAGCCTGTCGGGGTGACTGAAATGTCTCACGAGGCACGGTGTGGGTGGACCGGGCACCTGGCTCCTGGCTTCCCACACCTGGCAGGACAAGGACTTCCTTTGTCCTTTGTGGCAAAACCCCCAGAAGTGCTGTGTGCCGGGGCTCCCTCCCCAATCCAACCCTGTCACCTTCCCCTCTCGGAGCATCTGGTCCTTGCTGCCAAGCATGGAATGTACTCACTTGGTTAATACAGCTTTGCCGTTATCTGTGGGATTTGGAGCAGGAGGTAGCGGGGGTGTATGCAGCCTGTGTCTTGAAACACAAGTCCCTGGATGCCAAAGGGAGGGAGTCAGAGTAGAAGTACCTTTGTGTGGGTCATCCTGTTCCAGACCTGGGTTTCTTAGTTAAAAAAGCCCCACAAGGGCTTCCCTGGTGGCGCAGTGGTTGAGAATCTGCCTGCCAATGCAGGGGACACGGGTTCGAGCCCTGGTCTGGGAAGATCCCACATGCTGTGGAGCAACTGGGCCCGTGAGCCACAACTACTGAGCCTGCGCGTCTGGAGCCTGTGCTCTGCAACAAGAGAGGCCGCGATGGTGAGAGGCCCGCGCACCGCGATGAAGAGTGGCCCCCGCTCGCCGCAACTAGAGAAAGCCCTCGCACAGAAATGAAGACCCAACACAGCCAAAAATAAATAAATAAATAAATAAATTAAACAAAACAAAACAAAACAAAAAAACCCCACAAAGCAGATGTCCACACAGCAGTCCTTAGAGGTCGTTATTTTTATTCCTACTTGGCTCACAAGGACACTGAGCGGGGAGAGCGCGCTACCACGGGGAGGAGTCAGGATTTGAACCTGGGTCCCACAGCATGACAGGGGTGCCATCTGAGCCCCAATACATGGTCCAGTCTGCATGGCCTCGGGGGGCTGGTTTGGGGAGAGCCCTGGCCTGTCCCTCTTCCCAGCCACCCCCCATGGACGTGACTTCATTTCTTCACTGCCCGATTCGATTCAGCTTTCTTCACCTTGATGAGCACGTCTCCTGTGCCCTCCTTGTGCCCCATCATTGAAGGCAGGTGAACACAGGCTGGACCTCACCGGGAGTGGGGCGTTCACGGTTGGGTAGGAGATTGGGCTCCGTGTCCTGGCAGCTCCTCCCAGGCCAGAGGGATGGGCTGAAGGCAAGTGGACGCGTGCCTGCCTCTGAGAAACGTTGGAGCCTCCGTATTTCTCTGCTTTCCCTTTGGGGTCACCCCGATTCTACCCTTTTATGACCTGATTTGTCTTTCCTCAAACTAGTAGCTTTTGAACCATCCCTCGGAAGGGCAGCTCAGAACTGGGGTGCACAGGCGGTGCACAGACCCCAGAGGCAGGGAGAGAAGGCCCTGGCTGTACCCACGGGAGTGTTCGCACCCATCTCTCTAACTACGTGTCTGTCCCGGTGACTTGCTTTTGTCCCAAGCAGCAACGCCGGTAGTGAACGAGCAGGACGTGAGTGAACAATGAGACACGAGTGATTTTGTTCCCAAGCTGAGTAGCCAGCCCTTCACGGAGGCTCAGAACAGCTGCTGCCGGGGGGACCCGGCCAGGAAGAAGGTTGGGGTCTAGTAGGAGTCACCCGCCTCTGGTGCTGTGGGCATAGCTCCCCGGGCCCCCAGAGAGATGCAAACCACGCACGCGCACACGGGAGGGACCCCTGCTCAGGCCTTTGCATGGAAATGAGGTGCGCCTGCACTGTGCTGGGGGCGTCCGCACACCCCCGTACAGTGAGGACATCGGGGCTTTGGGCGGTGAAGCAGCAGAGCCAGGACCCAGACTCTGCCCGGTGACCCCAAATTCTGCTCGGAGGGCCGCCAAGACCGCCTTCAAATAAATGAAGGGAACATGCCCAGGACATTGCACCTTCTACCGCCAAAGATGGCTTCCCACAAGAGACTCCCAGTTCTGGAGGATTTTATGTACCAAACACCACTTGCCAGGTGGTAAGTAGCAACAGTTAAAACGAATGCATTTTCCTTTTACAAAATGTAACCTCGGACCAAGGTCCAGTGCAGAGAGCCCCTGGTCACTGGAAACGGGGCACAGCTGGAAAGGGGGCACCCCTCGCCTGTCACACAAGGCTTACCCGGGGGGAACCAGAAGCCAAACCACTGGTAGACGACCTGCTTCCTATGAAAGAGAGCAGCTCCCGCACCAGGGCGGGCGACTGAGAGCCAGCCCTCGGGGGGCACAGGTGCACACATACAGATATACACAGCGGCACACACGCATGCACACCCATGTACAGTACACCCACAGACATACATGCACACACGCACACACATGCATGCACGTGCACACGCACACTCCAGCAGCATCTGAACAGCACCTGGGAAGCAGCGAGATCCCCTGGGAGCACAGCCTGGCACTGGGCACAGCTCAGGCCTCCAGGGGGCCTCGCATTCTGGTAAAAGATGGAATTTTCCGAGAAGTTTCTGATGACCGGTCCCAGCCCCCTGACCCCCACCTGGGCCCCAGGCTGGGATCCCACAGGACATCCCGTTAAAAAATGCAGCCACAAATGCAGAATTGCACGCGGGCATAAAGTCCAGAAAGTGCGGACGGGGTGACATGCGCCGCTGGCCTTCATGTGCCGCTGGGAAGAGCATGTCCCGGGGCTGCAGCCGGGCTCCCCTGGGTCCTCATGTAGCACCGGCAGAACTCCTTCCGTGTGCCAGGCTGTGCCAGGCCCTGGACATGCTCCGCCCCATTGCCCCCCGCCACCAGCAGCTTGAGGAGGTCCAGCCATGGTCTTAATGTCTGCCCCCCAGAATTCACAGGTTGAAATCCTAGCCCCCAGTGTGATGGTATTTGTGGCGGGGCCTGGGAGGTGCTCTAATTTACTAATTGTGGATGGGATTAGTGTCCTTGTAGAAGAGGCCCACAAAGCCCCCTCACCCCTTCCGTCTCTCGAGGACTCAGTGAGAAGACGCCGGCTATGACCCAGGAAGAGGGTCCTCACCAGGACGTGACCTCACATGCTGACACCTGGTCCCGGGCTTCCAGCCTCCGGAATTGTGAGCAATAAATGTCTGTGCTTCATGAGCCACCGGGGCTGTGGGATTTTGCTGCAGCTGCCTGGGCAAACCAAGACAGGTACTGTGAATAGGCCCAATCAAGGGTGACCCACAGGTCATGGGCAGGTCACTCGACTGCTCAAGGCCACTCGGCCATCGTGTCCAGGCTGTGGGAGTGGGTTTCCCTGCCCCCCATGGGAAGAGCCGCTCGCCCAGCCAGATCATCTGGGGTTCACGTTCAGCCTCTGGGCTTGTGGAGGAGGCCCCACTCCCCCGAACCTTCGTTTGTTCCATACGACGGGGGTGACGGTGACTAGATCGTGTGGGTGAAAGGTCCAGGCCTAGGTGTGTCCTCCCCAAAGTGACTCAGTCCCCCAGGAGCCCCCAGGCTGGTCATGGCAGGAAGCCAAGGTCTCCCTAGCACCCTGCACCCTGTTAATTGAATAAATATTCATCTGTGTCGAGTACCCAGGTACAGTGGTTTCCATGGAGACCCGCTCCTAATGGCTTAATTAAACAAGGGCACTGGTTTTTCAAGGCCTGCACGAACACCAGCGCTGATGCGAGCATCCCCAGCCCACGGGGCGGTCCCTGCCGACTTCTGTCTAGAAACATCAGAGAGGGGAAGGGGGGAGCCTGCGAGTCCTGGAGCGGAGATGAAACACAGAGAAATCGGTCCCCACCATATGTCGCCTTGGGAATGTTTCCGTTGAACCCGACCCCAGCGCCCTGAGTCACTGGGACCCAGCACCTGTGCCGTCCTGGACGCTGCCTGTCCTGCCTCCCTTCCCCCTGCGGTTGGTTTCCACCATGAGCCCAGCATGTCACATGCTGGGAGCGGGGGTCCCAGAACCCAGGCCTCCTGCTGCCACTGCCCCAGCCGCCCCCAGAGCCTCGGTGTCTGGGGTGGGGGGGGGGTAGGACCTGCCCCCTCCAGGCCTCTGGGCGGTATCTGAGGGGTCATCGCCCCACACCATCCAGTCCTGTTCTGACCTCTGTCCTTGGCCCACCCTGGCTTCCCATGCTGGCCAGTCTTGGATTCTCTCTGTCTGTCTCCTAGCTGACACCAGAACGAGCTGCGTGAATTTGATGGTCAGTGTCAGGGGCTGCAGGAAAGCCCGGGTGCTGGCCGCCGCTGGCATCACCAGGAAGGTGGAGCCAAGGACGTGTCCGGTCCAAACAAACCTGAGAGCCTGCCCACCTCTGCCCAGGGAGCAGACCTGAGCCACGCCCTTCCACCCTCCAGACCTCATCCGAGTACTTGCCCTCGGCAGGATCCCATCAGAGACCAGCTGGGAAGGATGTACGTCTGGGGAGTGCAGGGGAGAGAAGAAAGAATTTTGTGCTGAGGTGCCCACAGACCTTCTCACCCTTGACCCAGGACTGCCCTGGACCTCCGTTTGCCCCTCAGGAAATGAGGGGTGGGAGATCGAGCGTCCTGCCAGCATGGACGGCCCCTGGGCTGAGTGGGTCTCTTTGCCTGTTTGGAGCAGGCGGGTTGCACTGGCCAGGAGACTAGCTCGGCTGCTGGTGAGGCCTGCGTGCAGCTAGCGGGCCGGGCAGGTGCCACTGAGTCGGCGAGTGCAGCTGCGGGGAGATGGCACCCCAGTCCTTGACCTCTCCCCACGGGCCGGCCCCTGGCAGCACTGGCTTCCTCATACACACGCAAGTGCATTTAGTGTTTTCACTTAAACAGCGCGGGGCTCAAGCCAGGATGGCCGTGAGCAGGCCAGTCATCCGGAACGCGTCCTCCACCAGGGAAGCTTCCGCAGCAGAATTTATGCTAAACTAAAGCGACACTGGAGAGAGGCTGGTGCAGCCTCTGAATCCGAGCAGGACATTCAGGCGGCCGGGGGTCTACCTGGTGGACCTTGTCTAATCCTCACAGGAGCCTGCAAAACAGGCATCACAGACTCAAGTTCACAGGTCAAGTGCACGCCCCACGGGCGTGAGAGCCGGTGCCCTTGTGTCTCCAGGAAGCCTGGAAGGCCCTATCGGCCACATCATACATGTTAGGGGTGGATTTAGCTAAATGGGCATTCCTAGCCCAGGCCAGAGTGGGTCAGCAAACAGACAGCACACTCGGGGGCGGGGGGTCACAGGGAGAGGGCAGTTGTGCAGAAGGAGGGTCAGCGATGGTGGGGCGGCACCCAGCCTGGGCCGGGAGGGCCGGGTCTGGAGACACACACGTGGGTGGGCTTTTCCTGTGTTCCTCACTAGCTCGCTCACTCACGTATTCATGCAACAGTCGTTCCGAAGGAGTCCACCCTGTAACGGACCTGGGATGCTGCAGGTGAAGCGCCCGGGTTCCTGCCCCCAGGAGCCCTGAGTGCACGAAGGGGCACCCAGGAGAGTGAGATAACGAGCTCTCATGATGGGACCTTGGCAGCCCTCGGGTGTCCTGAGGAGCCCCGGGAGGGCTTCCTGGAGGAGGTGGCTGAGCTAATTTTGATGGATGAGGAAGAGAGGGCTGTGAAGGCCGTGTTGGGAAGGTTTCTCTGGGCAGGCGGCGTCCCACTCATGAAGGTGTGGAGGTGGGGAAGCACAGGGGCCTCAGGGAAGAGCAGAGCAGTCGGCATTCCTGGAGCAAAGTGTGTGAGGCCAGGACGGATGATGGAGGTGCCAGGGCCCAACCACACTGCCAGGTGAGTTCTGGGTACCAGCTCGGACTTCCTCCTGCCCTCGAGGCGGCAGGGAGGGTGTGCTCAGAGTTCCATCTGGAAGGTTCCCTCTGGGGCAGCGGGGAGGCTGGAGGCCAGGCCGCAAATCTGGTCTGGGCTCAGGGCAGCTCCCACGGACGGTTGATGGAGGGTAGGGTGAGAATCGATGGCCAGGCCATCACGGGGGGCTGAGGATGACATCCCAGTCTAAGGCTTGAGACCCACTAATTCTCCTTCTGTCCCCCCAAAGCTTCAAGCGCTGGGACAGGTCCGGAGGGGCGGGGCCTTGAATGTCGCCCCCTCCTGGACACCAGCCCGCCTTGCAACCACACCAAGTGATGATGCTTTAAATGTCCGAAATGCACCTGATTTCCTTATCTCCTCCAAATCGAAGGGCCGGAGCCGCGGAACCCCCAGGGCCACGCGCCGGGCTTCCTGTTATTGTGCGGCTGTCTTACCTCAGGAAGGGTGCCTTCTCAGGAATGAAAAGGAGGTATTTGCTTCCTCCTGGGATTCGTATATTTTTTCCTGCTGTAATTGAAACAATATCTGGAATGAGGCATCTAATTTCTCCTCTTTCCTCGAAATTGAACGATAAGTGTCCTGTCGATACAAACCTTTTGTGAAAGTCACACACGATTTCCCAGGGCAATTCATGTGAACACGGCAGTAAAAAGTATTTGGGTTTTAAATAATTTCTCTAGGTATAATATCAGAGCCTGACGCTATCTACTTCATCTTTTGTTCTGCCCCATTTTTTTTTTTTTTAATTATTTATTTATTTATTTATTTATGGCTGTGTTGGGTCTTCATTTCTGTGCGAGGGCTTTCTCTAATTGCGGCAAGTGGGGGCCACTCTTCATCGCGGTGCGCGGGCCTCTCACTATCGCGGCCTCTCTTGTTGCGGAGCACAGGCTCCAGACGCGCAGGCTCAGTAATTGTGGCTCACGGGCCTATTTGCTCCGCGGCATGTGGGATCTTCCCAGACTAGGGCTCGAACCCGTGTCCCCTGCATTGGCAGGCAGATTCTCAACCACTGCGCCACCAGGGAAGCCCCATGCCCCATTTTTAAAAGTATCTTTGTACTCATGTGTTCCTGCATAACAATAGCTCACAATTGGAGCCTGGAGAGGATCCTGCCTAATTAGAATTTTTAGAGCTGGGAGGGCCTTGAAGAAATCAGAGCTTAGCCACTCATTCAGAAGGGTAAACTGAGCCGCAGGGTGTGGTGAGACACCAAAGGTTACAGAGCATTCGATCAAGGTAAGACCCGGGTGCTCAGTGGTCGGACCAAGGGAGCTGTGGAGAGACACAGGCTGGTCTCTGCGAGCCGGGGAAGCCACAGCGATGGGTCTGGGTTCAAATCCCAGCTACGCCCTCCTTAACCCCACCTCAGCCCACGCCATCCCTGACCCCCTCCTGAACCGAATCCTACTCTTGATCCAAACCGCATCTTAAATACTGGATCTAACCTCAAAATTAACCCTCACCCACCCCAACACAAATTCTATTTATAAACTTAACCCCAACCAAATCCCAGCTAAACTCCAATCTAAATGCTTAACTTTATACTCACTTTAAACCCTAACTAAATCTTAGCTCCAGCCTTAATTCCAACCCTAACCCTAGCCCTGACCCCAGCCCAACCACCTTCAAAGCAGAGGAAAGCTCACCATCACTGCAGAGCTTTGCGCTTTTCCGAGTGCTCTCAGGTCCTTCATAGTTTTCTGTGTCCCCTGGTCCCAGACGGGGCCAGACACACTGTGATCCCTGCGTCGTATTTGCCAGTCACCCGAGTGAACCAGCATGGCATCAACGGCCACTTGATGTGCACACCAGTTCAGCAGCACCCATGCGGGCAGGCCTTGTCCTATCCCCAGGAAAACTGATTCTCCTCTTTTGCTAGATGAGGAAACTGAGGGTCTGAGAGGACCCAGCAGCACTGCACACAGGCTGCAGCAGAGCAGGAGGGACCTCCGACTATATGTGTTCAATGCCAGTCCTGCTCCCGGCCGGGTTCTGGGGGGTGACAGGCTTGGACGGTGGTGACTTGTGACTGGAGTCGTCTGTCTGGCCTGTCTCGCTGTCTCAGTGACCCCAGGTGCAAGGGTCTGACAGCTTTGCATCCACTTTGTGCAGCTGGGGTCAAATGACACGCTGACGTCAGACCCACAGACCAGCCCATCAGGCTGGGGGTGTGGGCAGGGGGCTCCAGGAAGCCCTCCAGCCCAGAGACACAGACAGGCGTTGGCCCACTGTATTAGTTCCCTGCAGATGCTGCACGAAGTACCACAAGCTGGGCGGCTTAAAGCAAGAGAAATTTAAGCTCGCGGTTCTGGAGGTCAGATCAAGGGGCTGGCAGGGCTGCCTCCCTCTGGAGGCTTTAGGGGAAGGTCCTTCCAGCCTCTTCCAGCTTCTGGGGCCTCCAGGCATTCCTTGGCTTGGGGCCGCATCACCCCAATCTCTGCCTCTGTCTTAGGTGGCCTCTTCATGTGTCTCTTCTTGGAAGGACACCAGCCCTGTCAAATCAGGGCCCATCCCGGTCCAGTACGACGTCATTGAACTCGATTGCATCTGCAAAGACCCTATTTTCAAATAAGGTCACCTTCACAGGTTCCCAGGGGTTAGGACTTGAACGTGTCTTTTTTTGGGGGGGGGGACACAATTCAATTCATAATGACCATACAGCTTCTTTCATTTTTAAATTAGGTGTCATCAGTAAGCAATTAGGATATTTCACGCGAAAAACTGGCCTTTTCCAGCACGACACTGGCAGAGTGGAACCCAGAGGTAGCTGTCCCCTCCTGATGGGGGTCTCCCCAGCCCAACCCAGCCCTCCTCCTGCCTGCGTGCTGTGAACACTGGAGACTGGAACACTTGATCTGGCCCAGTGGTTCTCAGCTAGGAGTGATTTTGCCCCTGGGGACATCTGACAATGTCTGAGGACATTTTTGGTTGTTGCAACTGGGGGATGCTACTGTCATTGGCGGGTAGAGGCCAGGGTTGCTGCTAAACATCCTGCAATTCACAGGACGGCCCCCATGACAAAGATGTGCCCAGCCCCAAATGTCAGTGATGCCCAGGTTGGAAAACCCTCAATACATTCATCTTGGCTCATGGCTGCCCTGTTAAAGACTACATTTCCCAGTCTCCCTTGCCGTAGGTAAGGCCATGTGACCACGTTCTAAACAATGGGATGTCAGCATAGGGCTATGTGCAAAATCCAGTTGAGGATGCCTTGTGATTGGCAGACCATGTGCCCTCCCACCCCACTGAGCGAACCAGGGATGTGATGGCAATGGCCGGAGCTAGAGCAGCCAACTGAGACCTCGAGGTGGGAGCTGCCTGCTGGGGATGGCCAAGGAAAGGTGGAAGGCACCAGGATCCTGGACCCCGTCAGGCTGCCATGCTGGCCCTGCCCAGACCGGTGTGTGGAGAGAAATCAACCCCTCTCTTGTTCAAAGCACTGTGTTTTGGGGTCACCTTGTTTCAGCAGCATCACCTGTACCCTGACTTACTCACAGTCCTAAATCCCAGGCCAGTCCCGTTCCCTCCCATGACAAATTTCTGGTTTCAATCAGAGCCTTTCTGGGAAGGAAAAACTTGAGAAGAAGACATAGCTGATCTTGCTGAGTTTGAGCCCGCAGTCCAGGCTCCAGCACAAACATTCCAGTACTCCGGGCAGTGGTAAGGATTGCTGGGCCTGCCCCCTCCTTCTAGAAATACTTGGGAATCAGGGTCAAGTCAACAGGAGGCTGGAGCAGCTTCACAGGGTCAGGGTGGATGTGAGCATTTCTTAGCTTATTTTCCCAAACATGTCAAGGGCTCTTCTACATTTTCCTATCTGAGAAAAATCAAAGCCAAGCAAAACGAAAAACTCTCTGAACCCCCTCCAGCTCTGGGGCATGTATCCACGGTCAGATTCACAAATCGTGGGCATGAGATTGCTTTCATTTGTCTAATCGTTCCCACCAGGCATGTTCCCCAGATTCTAAGAGGGGGCACCGCGGTAGGAGGTGTCAGGCCTCAGGATGGTGAGGGCAGCCCCTTAGTGAACACAGGGATGCCGGACACGGTACCCGGATGCTCCTGGGCAGCCCAGCCTGTGCTTTCCCCTCACGCAGGAGAGCGGGCAGTGTCCCAGGCTCCCGTCACCTCTGGTTACCGTTAGGGACAGGATTTGTGTCATTCTCTCTCCCCCTCTGAACCCTGCATGTATTTGGTGCTCGGCGAACGGGAAGCAGCAAAGCAGAGGGGAAAGGACGTGGCTTTAACTGAGAAGTGAGGCTCGCAGTCTCTGGGCCTGGAGCGTGTCAACCATGAAGCAGGAACAAAAGAGCCTTCCTTGCACAGGGGTCTACGGAAGTCCCATTCATTCTTTCATTCATTCATTCATCACCGTTCCAGGTGCTGGGATTAAGGGTTGATTAGCACCGGGGTGCCGATCCTAAACAGGCGACAGGGAGACAGCAGCCTCCAGCAGTGGGACAGAAGTGGTTAACTGGGAGTCCCCAGAAAGACTACTTTGGGGAGAGAAGCCCCCCAGTGGAGCCAGGCCCCCGGGGGGTCTCTATGGGAGTGGGTGGTCACCACGGAGGCGTCCACTGTGGGCAGTGAGGCCGGATGGGGTAGGGGCCTGAGGCTGAGCCCCAGTCCTCCAGGACGCTCCTTGGGGACCTGGGCTGCCACGTCTGCCCCCAGAAGCCTCCGTTTTCTCATCTATCTGCAAAGTGGGGGTGTTGATGGCACCCAACTCTTAGAGGTCCTGTGGAGACTAAGATAAAATGTGAGGCTATAAATCTGCTGAATATCCTGACATCTCCTTGGAGGCCTCCAGAGAAGAGAGCCCTGAATGGGGGGACCTGGTGGTGGCCTGGCCGCTGCAGGAGACCCAGTGCCAACTCCGGGGTCATGCTGGGAGCTGGGAGCATCCTGGCTGAGGTGGGGCAGTGGGGAGAGCTGCCCAGAAGCAATTTGCTTGTTGGAGGAAGTCTCCCCTTTCCTGTCAAGGGCAGGTGCAGATGCTCCCTCTTCAGGGAGCCCCCCTCACTGCTCAGCCCCTCCAGTGACCAAGCACCTCCCTCAACAGCAGGCACGAGGCTGATTTCCCTGCATCCCCAAGGCCAGCATGGAGGGGCACCGGGACCACGTGCTCAACGTTGAAAATAATCAGAGCTACCCTAGGATGAACTCGGCTGTTCAGTAGTGAGTTCCCCGTTGTCGGGGTGTGCAAGCAGAGGCTGGGGGCGGGCCTGAAGGGACGTCGCAAAGTGGACTCACTCAGCTGAGATACAAGATAAGAGTGATCATCACGGTGATTATATCAATTATAATGTACTGAGAGCTTGCTAAGCGCCAGCAACGGAAAGATCTTCGTTCTCTTTTGTTAGATTTTTTTTTTATTTGCCAAAGTAACTCAAGCTCTCAGAACAAGTTAAACAATACAGAGATATATAAAGAAAAATCTAACATCAGCCCTCCTCCGAGGCCTCCTTCCCTCCCACAAGCCAGGTACCCCAGGCTGACAGGCGAAGGTGTTATCTTTCTAGGCACTCGACATAGAGAATCCCACTTAATTCTTCAGATGCTATTAGGAGGCTCAGAGAGGGGAAGCCATTTGCCCAAAGCCCCCCAGCTGCTTAGACGTTGCAGGCCAAGCAGCTTTAAGTTGCATCTCCAAGCTCTCCTAGGAGCCCTGAGGTCCCCAGCTCAGCCTGGCTCTCCTCTCCTCTCCTGGTGGCACCTGCCGGCCTGCAGGAGACACAGACCCGCCCCCCAAGATGCCCTAAGACTCCTGGACCAGCCCAGCCAAGCCACAGCTGACCAGCCCATGTGCCCACAGACCAGCCCCCACCTTCCAACTTGGCTTTGGCAGGGCTGGCATTTTGATCTCCTTCTACTGGACTCCCCGGCTCCAAAAGGGCCCTCCGAGATTCAGGGTGCCTGCGAGGGCCCAGTGAGACAACTGAGTCCTGTCCCTCAACTCACAGGCGGGGCAACTGAGGCTCAGGAAGGGCAGGGGACTTGTAATATCACACAAGGACTCGATGGTTGAAACAGGGCTGTGGTGATGGCAATCCCTTGTGTTTAACTCGATAATTTATGAAGTTCCATTGTATCTACTGCATTCATTCACTCATTCATTCATTCATTCATTCACCCATCCCCAAACACCCATGGGGTCTGTATTCATTTCCCATTGTTGCTCTAACAAATGATCACAAACTTAGGAGCTTATAACAACAAATTTATTTTCTTACAGTTCTGGAGTCCACAAGGGTAAAATGGCCTGGCAGGGCTGGTTCTCTTTGGAGACTCTGGGGAGAATCTGTTTCTTTGTCTTTTCCAGCTTCTAGAGGCACCCGCATTCCTGAGCTTGTGGCCCCTTCTCACATCACTCTGCTCTCTGCTTCTGTTATCACCTATCCTCTAACGTTGACCCTCTTGCCTCTCTTTCACTTAGAAGGACCCTCGTGATTATGTGATTACATGTAGGGTTCACTCAGATAATCTAGGATAATCCCCCATCTCAAAGTCCTTAGCTTAATCTCATCAGCAAAATCCCTTTTGCCATGTAAGGTCACTTAGCCACAGGTTCTGGAGATTAGGGCGTGGATGTCTTTGGGTGTGTTATTTTACCTACTGCAGATTTACACGGTGATTCTCAAAGGAGGCAGGATAGGGTTGTGGACAGCAAATCAGCTAGGATGCGTTCAATTGCAAGTTATAGAATCCTCCTCCCAAAGGGCCTTAAACAGTGAGGCCACTTAGTGTCTCCCTTGGCAGGAAATCTGGCCAAAGGCTGGCTCCATGGTGGGTTCATTTGGAGGCTCAAGAACAACAGCATTAGGGACACAGACTCTTTCCTCCTGTGACTCTCATCTTCATCATCAGCTCCTCCTGGTCCCAAGAGAGCTGCTGCAGCTCCGGGCATCACATCCTCACACATGCATGACCGAACAGGAAGGAAGGCAGTGAGTCTTCTTGTACATTTCTTGCTTGTCATCAGGGAGGTCTTATTGGCTGAGACTGGGTCATGTGACCTCTCTCCTCCAGCCACAGGGGAAATGGAAATGGGTCTGTGAAAATAGGCTTAGTGGCATCACCATTTTCCCCCAGAACTGGGAAGGGGGGTCCCGCTTTCCTGGGCACATCACTGTTCCTCCACCAGAACAAACTAGGTATGCAGGTGTATTAGTTATCTAGGCTGCGAAACAAAGTACCACAAATTTACCAGCTTAAAACAACACATTTATTATCTCAGTTTCCATGGGCCAGGAGTCCTGGTGTAGGCTAGCTGGCTCTCCTGCTCATGGTCTGGAAGCTGAAATTAAGGTGTCAGCTAAGGCCATGTTCTCAGCCGAGGCCCAGGGACCCCTTCCAGGCTCACACAGCTTTCGGGAGAATTCAGTTCCCTGAGGTTGAGTGGCTGAGGTGCGTTTTCTTGCTGTTTGCCGGGGACCACTTGGCCCCCAAAGGCCATATTCATGTCCTCGCCCCGGGGCTGCCTCACATCATTGCTTCATCTTCGTGGCCAGGAGGAGAGCACCTCTGATGTTTCATCACCTTGTAAAGGCTTCACCTGATCAGGTCAGGCCCAGCCAGGAGAGTCTGCTTTGATTAACTCAAAGTCAGCCGGTTAGGGGCTTAGTCAGGGCAGCGATGGCCCCGCCAATTCACAGGCCTGGGTCCCTGGGGGCATCTGAGAAGCCTGCGCACCTCAGGGGCAAGGAAGGAGTGAGTGCCTCCTCACCCTCCAGTCTGAGCTGAGCCCTGCTCCTTCCAGAAAGTCCTCCCTGAACCCCCCGGCAGCCCCCCTCGGGCCCCACCAGGTGTTTCTTGCTCTCCCGGCACCTCCCTGGAGGTCAGGGCCTGCGCCCCGTGCCTTCGGCTGGGCCCGGGGGTGCCGTACTCTCCACAGACAACGGGCACTGTCCGCACCTGACACAGAGCAGGTGTCCTCAGTAGATGCGCGCCGGATGAACGTGAGTCTTCACGTTACTGGGAGAACCCTGAAGCCTGGAAAAGCGATGGGGGGCAGGGCTAGAATTCTGGGTCCAGGAGGGCAGGGAAGGTCCTCCAGAGGGGTGGACGGGGCCATCAGGCCCTCCAACCATCAGGCTCCCCCTTTGGGCCTCTGCTTAACGGTCACTCCCAAGAGTCCTTCCAAGGCCCCCCACTGACTGAAGCCAGAGGCTGGGGAGACGGGAGGCAAAGGCGAGAGGATGGCAGGCAGCGTGGCGACAGTGGGATGGGGACCACACTGCCCCAGGCTCACACCCACACGTGATCTTGAGCAACCTGGGCCCCCACCCTCATCTGCGGAATGGGACGGCCACACGGCACACACCCTGAAGGGACGCCAAGAGGGTGAGGTGGGCCCACCTCCCACGGACTGCTCAGGACAGGACACGGCCTAAGGGTGGCTCCCATGAGCACTGCTGATGGGCAGGGGCCAAGGGACGGGAGGGTGGCCGGAGTGGGAGCTGCATCGTGACGCTTCCCGGGGAAGTGACTTCAGGAGATGCTGAGGGCGCCCGTGCCTGCTGCAGACCGTGGAACCCTGTGCGCCATTCCTAGGAGGAGCCCGGTGCCGAGGGGCATGGAGCTGCGTCTCCCACCTGCTCAGGTGGGTGACAGGCAGAGGCGGGAGCAGGTGTTCTAGGCCCAGAGGTGGCAGAATGCCTGGGCACACAGGGCTGAAGGCTCTGCGCACATCACTCCGGAGAACCTGCACTTCTGCTGTACGGGAGGGGCTCCGTCATCCCCGTTCACGGGCTCGGATAGGGAAGGTCATGTAGGGACACCTGATTGGTCTGAGCCCAGAGTCCAGGGTCGAGGCCAGGCTTAGGAGGGCCTCGAATGCCAGGCTCAGGCATCTGGGCAGCAGCAAGGTCCCGGAGGGAGGACGGGTCCGGCTTGGAGCAGCCGGCAGAGGGGAGCCCTGAGGAGGCCACGTGGCAGCCAGGATGGGTGATGGGTGGGTGCAAGCTTGAACCCCAACAGGCCCCGGGCTGAGCGAGGTACACAGCTGGTGCTCAGAAAGACAGGCTGAGCCGCTGCTTCAATCCATTACACCCATTGCAAGTCAAAGACGGTCCCCGAAGCAATTCTTTCCCCAGAGTTCCTCCAGCTCGGGAAGAACTCAGCAGTGCCAAGTCCATCAGTGTGATCAATATTGCAGCAGAGTTAGTACACGGAGAGCCAGCCTCCACGGGCGGATCCCAGCCACTTTCTCACAAGACCAAGCGGTTCTGGAATTCTTCAGGGAAGGACAGGGAGAGAAGCAAGCCTCATTTTTCCCTGCCTCAGCTTTAAAAATGAAATTTCAAATAAAGTGGGGCAAAAAATATCCTCAGCCCAGTTGAGGAGAAAACAAGTCCCTGGGTCCGAGACTGGGACGCCAGGCCAGTTCTCCTCTGTTCTGCACCAGCCAGCTGAGTGGATGGGCTCTTCCCCTTCCCTGCAGGTACTCACCGAGGGCAAAGACAGCAGGCAGACACATCGCCAGCCCCAGGAGCTCGAAGCCAAGTGGGGGCGGAGCCGGCACTGACCTTAGAACCATCCAGTCAATCTCCCCACCTTATGGATGGGAAAACTGAGGCCCCTGGAGGCCCCTAAGGCTGCCTGACAGAAGGTAAGGGGATAAGTGGGAGCTTAAGTCCAGAACCTCCACACAACGGATGCAGAAAGGGCCTTGTGGGGGAATGCCGGGTCTGGCTCTGGGCGAGGTACCGCTGTGCTCTGCCGGGCCCCACCTGTACCGGCTACACCGCAGGCATCCAGTGTGGCTGGGGAGGATGGAGGATACCAGGCCCTTCGTACCACCCACCCCTCCCCCACGCTTTGATTGAGCTCCTACTGTGAGCCGTGAGCTGGTCCCCGCACCAGACTGTGGGACAGAGACATGGCCTGTCTGCAAGAGCCCACAGCAGAGACGTGGTCTGATGATGGCTCGCCCCCGAGGGGCACACAGGAGGCCAGTGAAGGGGTCTCTACCCCAGGCTGGGAGAGCAGGGAGGCCTCCCAGGGAGGAATCTCATGCCACATGTTTTCAAGGAAGAGGAGAGCCCTAGGGATGGAGAGGGCAGAGTTGCCAGCCTGGAGAACGCCATGTCCATGGCAGGCAGTGACAAATGGGCTCCCAGCCTGGAGGGAGCAGGTTGAGGAGGCGAAGCAGAACCTAGCCTGAAATCTGGCAAGAGCTGCTCGCATTGGGGTAGCAGAAATACACCCTCCCTGCAGCCTGAGAGGGTGAGCGAGGCCACAGGCACGTGTGCATGTGTGGGTGTGCGCACGTGTACTGGCACATGGGTGGGTGTGTGCAGCAACGTGTGTGCACATGTGGACATGCACGCCTGTGTGTTGGATGCTTGTATACGCACAAATGAGGTGTGCACACAAACTCATGCATGCATGCACATAGCATGTGTATGTGATTTTGTGTGTGGATATGCGTGTGCCTGGACACATGCACGAGCATAGTGTGTGCGACGTGTGTGCACATGTGGGTGGGTGTGCATGCATGCTGCTTACAGGTGCACGTACACGTGAGTGCATGCATCATGTGTACACGTGGATACTCGTGTTAACGCACTGTCACGTATATGGCTGTGCGTCTCGTGGTACGTATTCCTGGATGCGTTTGTGTGTGTGAGGATGCGAGCATAGGTGTGCGTGGGTATGTGTGCATGTGTGTGTGTGTGCGCACATGTAACTGTGCACGCGGGGAGGTGGTTCAAGGAGACAAGCCCCTCTCTACCTGAGCTGAGGCCACTCGTGGAGCACGGGGCACCGCACCCAGCAGGTGTGCATCCAAATTCCTCCTCTCAGCGGCGGGCCCAGGACCCAGCGTCCCAAGGCTGTGGGTCACGGGTGGGATGAAGGTGAGTACGCCCTGGTAGCC
Source organism: Balaenoptera musculus (assembly GCF_009873245.2). Lineage (NCBI taxonomy): Eukaryota > Metazoa > Chordata > Mammalia > Artiodactyla > Balaenopteridae > Balaenoptera > Balaenoptera musculus. Next base: position 137,976,774 of record NC_045789.1, on the reverse strand, counting down.
CTAGGATGCTCCACTTCCGTATGATTTCCTTCTGAGATGGCCTACACCCCCTCCCCAACGACCCCATCCCCTACCAGTGCAGCCTGACTCCCCAAAGCGCCCTCCCATCATCCCTCCTGGTCCCGCCAAGCCCAGGCCTGGCTGGCAGCGACTCCTCAGCACGAGCATTCTTCCCGGGCACGTGCTGTTTTGTCTGTTCCAGGGCAGTTGGGAGCAGTTTGTCAAGCCTAATCTCCAGCGTCGGGGTAAGAGGCCTCTCCAGCTCCTCTGTGAACATCTTGGTCCCTGGGGCCTCTGGTGCACGTGAGCAGGCCTGCATGTGGTGCTGCCCTGAAGCCCAGACAAGGGCTCTCTACCCAAGGACTCCTCAGGGGCCCATCCCTCTGCCGCCCCTCAGCTCTGGGCCCTGGACCCACAGGAGAGGCGCTTCTTGCTGCTTCCTCCTGGGCGAGGCCAGCTGGGGTAGGCGTCCCCAGGGGCCTGGGTCACTTGGCTGGCCAGGCACTCCAAATGTCCCCAGCTTGGCCTGGACAGAGAGTCACTGCCTGGGCAGTGGGACGTCCTGTCTGCTTTGGGCCCCCTGGAGCTCTGGGTCCTTTTCCTTCAAATCCCTCATGCTAGACTGGCCTGGCTTGTGAGCTTGTGAGGCATCAGGATCCTTGGATGCATCCCCCAAAGTGCTTTTCGAAAGTTAAGAACCCCCCAAGGTCAGGAGGAGGCCCACATGGCTGTCCAGCTGCTGGCAGAAGGACAGATCTCTCCAAAACCTACATCTGACCACGGCCATGTCCCTTGTTTGGACATACCCACCAGGACAAAGCCCACCCCCACCCCAGGGAGCACAACCAACAGGGGCCTCTCACTCCCTAATAACTCCTCTCACTCTCCAAACACAGCCCAGAGGTCACCTCCTCCAGGAAGCCTTCCTTGATAACCCCACTCCCAGGCTGGAAGAGGAGTCCCAGGGCATTGACGGCATTTACTGCACCCATCTCAGTGTGTGGTACCATCCACCCCAGACGGTGAGCACTCAAGGCAGAAGGTCTGATACAGACAGGGCCAGTGCGTGCCAGCGATGGAGGATCAGGTGTGTAGGGTTCTTCCCTGAAAAATGCACCCCTAAGTACCCTGACTGGTGGCACCTTTTAGGCCTCCAGGACCAGAGGACCTTTCACAAGTATGGTGCCTCTACCTTCCCTGGGTTACACGCGGTCATGGCTTTGCTCCCAAAATTGCATAAATGCCAAGGATTGGCTCTTGTTGGGCAGGTCTGCCATCTGGAGTGTTTGATTTCCAGTCTGGTCCTGGCCTCCTCCTTGGTGTAACGTTGCTAACAAGGATGTCAGAGCTCCACGTGGGCATCTCTGCTAAGAGAGCATGCTCTCCTGGTAAGGCCTCTGAGCCCTTCCAGAGCTCAGAGCAGAAAGAAGCGGCCCCCAAGCCACGCACATTTCTAGGCATCGCTGGGGGTGTGTGGCTCGTCCCTCCCTGAGACACCCTCTTTGTACCCAGAGGCTTCCCACAACCACAGCTCCCCCCCCCCGCCCCCGCCCCCTGAGGATGCAGGGAGAGCTGCGGGCCAGCCTGGGTGTGGTTCTGCTTTGCTGGGAGGAAAGGTCCTCCGGCTGGTCTTAGTGAGAAATGCCAGGCCTGGGGACTCCAACCTCCTCCCCAGGGTCTGTCTCCCACAGACCTCAGGGTGTCTGGAGGCGGGGACCAGCACCTGACACGGCTGGGAGCAACAGTGCACGTCTGCGGAACGAATGCACTGGGACGTGGGACAGGGGTAAGCGGGGGTTACTCCAATAGCTTGCCCCTAAGCAGGAATGAGGCTCCCACGCCAAACTGCCCCTCATCCGGCAATTCAGTTTGGGGCGTTTGTCAGAGGCGGTGATGCTGAACATCCCCCAGCCTTTAAAAGCAGGGCCACAGAGCATAAGAATTAAACTTCAATAATTGTCAACATGGGTGCAGAGCCTGGGAGCCTGCCCAGGGTTTCCACAGGCACTGCCGTCATGATTCACGCTCCAGCAGCGCTTGGAACTGAGGCCGGGGGTGGGGAGGTGGTTCTGCGCCGGAGAATCCACCAGAGATGGGAGCCGGAGCCGGACCCGCACTCGGCAGCCCCGGTACGCACCCAAGCAGCGACGCGTCCTCCGCCAGGCTGCGAGTGGCTGGCTCTCCAATCAGGCCGCAGACCCCGAGCCGCCCGTCCGGCACGCGAGTGTGCGCGCCCGCGTGTTCGTGTGTCCGGGGGAGGTGAGGAGGCTCCCGTCTTAGAAAGAGCAGGCTTCTGGAACTCACCGCCCAGGCCAGCTGGCACTCGGTCCAGTCCCGCAGGCTGCAGACGGCCCTGGAGGGGGCGCCCTCGCCGAGCGCGCGCGCCCCACGCCACCGCCCCGGGCTCCTCCCCGGCGCCGCGCGGGCAGGTTCGCCTAGGCGGCCGCGGGCTCCGGCTCCCGGGCCCGCTCCCCGAGGGCCAGCGGCGCTGGCCTGCCCGCCAGGCCGCCCCCGCCCGTCCGCGCCCCGCCCCGCTGCGCAACTCTACCCAAGTTGGAAGCCGAGCCCGAGCGGCGACACTCGCGCCGAGCGCACGGCGGCGGTGGAGGAGGCGGAGGCGGCGGCGGCGGCGGCGGCGCAGCTCAGGCGAGCCGAGGCGGGCGAGGCGGCGCCCGCACGGCCGAGCGCGGACCGCGGGGGGCGCCCGCGCCGGAGGCAGCGGGAGGAGGAGCAGGAGGAGGACGCGCGGCGGCGCCGGCGCCCTGCCCGGGAAAGTAAAGTTGGAGCCGGAGGCGGCGCGCGGGCGCGGGGGCCCCAAGGAGCGGCGGCCCGCGCCCCGGCGCGCCGAGCCCTAGCCGGCCGAATGGGAGGTGGAACGCCCGGGCCGCCGCTGCCGCCGTCTGCAGCCTGCGCCCCGGCCGCGCGCTGGGGCCGCCGGGCCGCCCGGGCACGCCCGCTCGGGCGCCGAGTCGCCGTGGGCTCGCGGCCGAGGCGCTCCCCGTGAGCGGGGTCAAGGGCGGGGCCGCGCGAGTACCCCGGGACCTGTCCCCTCCCCCCCCACCCCCCCGCCGCCGCCGCCGCCGCCGCCGCGTCGCCGCTCTCTCCGGGCGCCTCCTGCTCTGCACTTACGCGTGCGGCAGCGGCGGGGAGCCAGGCAGCCACGCTCTCGGGCGCGCCGCTCGCCCGCTGAACCGCCACGGCCGAGGGCCGGCTGCTGGGTGCCGCGGTCCCAGGCGGGCGCGCCCGAGGAGCAGGCGGCGATGCTGGCGCCGACCCGGGCTGGGGGGCGCCCGAGCTGCCGCGGCTGCGCCCCGGCTCCAGGCGGGACCGCGTAGCTTGCGGGAGGACCATGGCGTCCCCGGCGCTGGCGGCGGCGCTGGCGGCGGCGGCGGGCCCCAACGTGAGCGGCGCCGGCGAGGGGGGCAGCGGCGGGGCCGCCAACGCCTCGGGGGCTGCCTGGGGGCCGCCCCCGGGCCAGTACTCGGCGGGCGCCGTGGCGGGGCTAGCGGCTGTGGTGGGCTTCCTCATCGTCTTCACCGTCGTGGGCAACGTGCTGGTGGTGATCGCTGTGCTGACCAGCCGCGCGCTGCGTGCGCCGCAGAACCTCTTCCTGGTGTCGCTGGCCTCGGCTGACATCCTGGTGGCCACGCTGGTCATGCCCTTCTCGCTGGCCAACGAGCTCATGGCCTACTGGTACTTCGGGCAGGTGTGGTGCGGCGTGTACCTGGCGCTCGACGTGCTCTTCTGCACCTCGTCCATTGTGCACCTGTGCGCCATCAGCCTGGACCGCTACTGGTCCGTGACGCAGGCTGTCGAGTACAACCTGAAGCGCACGCCGCGCCGCGTCAAGGCCACCATCGTGGCCGTGTGGCTCATCTCGGCCGTCATCTCCTTCCCGCCGCTCGTCTCGCTCTACCGCCAGCCCGACGGCGCCGCCTACCCGCAGTGTGGCCTCAATGACGAGACCTGGTACATCTTGTCTTCCTGCATCGGCTCCTTCTTCGCGCCCTGTCTCATCATGGGCCTGGTCTACGCGCGCATCTACCGGGTGGCCAAGCTGCGCACGCGCACGCTTAGCGAAAAGCGCGAGCCCGTGGGCCCCGACGGCGCGTCCCCGACCACGGAGAACGGGCTTGGCGCGGGCGAGAACGGGCACTGCGCGACCCCGCGCCGCCCGCGCGCCGATGTGGAGCCGGAGGACAGCAGCGTGGCGGCCGAGAGGCGGCGGCGCCGAGGCGCGCTGCGGCGGGGCGGGCGGCGGCGCGCGAGCGGCGAGGGGGCCTCGGACGGCGAGGGGTCGGGACCCGGGACGGGGACGGCCGAGCCGGGCGCAATGGCCGCCGCGAGGTCCCCGGGCCCCAGCTGGCGCCTGTCGCGCGCCAGCTCGCGCTCCGTCGAGTTCTTCCTGTCGCGCCGGCGCCGGGCGCGCAGCAGCGTGTGCCGCCGCAAGGTGGCCCAGGCTCGCGAGAAGCGCTTCACCTTCGTGCTGGCGGTGGTCATGGGCGTGTTTGTGCTCTGCTGGTTCCCCTTCTTCTTCAGCTACAGCCTGTACGGCATCTGCCGCGAGGCCTGCCAGGTGCCCGGCCCGCTCTTCAAGTTCTTCTTCTGGATCGGCTACTGCAACAGCTCACTCAACCCGGTCATCTACACCGTCTTCAATCAGGACTTCCGGCGCTCTTTCAAGCACATCCTCTTCCGACGGAGGAGAAAGGGCTTCAGGCAGTGACCCGCGCACCCTACCCGGCGCAGAGACCCTGGACAGCTCCAGTGGAGGGGGCAGGCAGGCGTGGCCTCCCAGGAGAAAGTGGGAGCAACTTTCCCGGGGGACCCAGGGATGGATAGGCCTTCAAGGCGCAGGGGAGGGCGCTGCACTGCTGGAGGGAGGGCTGAGAGACTGCAGGGCCCCGGGGAGGGGGCAGGAGAGAGGGGAGACCCCTCTGCCTTCCCGTCTCAGCAAGGGGCTGCTTCTGGGGCTGCAGGCCTGGATCCAACTCCGGGGGCCGCGCCAAGGTGTGGCTGTGAGCTGGCACACGCATCCTCCCAAGTTGGTGAGAAAGGAGCCTGCCCTGTCCCCCACCACAGGCCGCCATCCCATCCACCTCTGAGCAAGGGCTGACTTCCCGGGACCTCGCGGGGTGGCTTTTCTGGGGGAGGAAGGAGGGCACTGACCATCTTTGGTTACTGAAAGTATTTAAACGTTTGCCAAAAATGACTGACAGCCAAAACAACCAAACTCTTTTCTAAATAAACCTTTGTAATCTAAGTGGTGGGTGCAATAGTCAGTCTTTCAGACCCTCACCCTGCCCGGCCTCCCACCAGAGGTGGCAGAAGGGCACTCCAGGTCGCCAGATTCCATCCTCCCCTCTTGCATGAGAAGGAGGGGGTCTTTGCCTTAAGGGTGACTGTTTTACAGACTTACAAAATATATACTCAGAATTCTTGTGCTATAACTGGCCGAGAGACCAAGGAAATCAAAAGGCTCTAAATTAACTCCAAATTTAGATGCTGGAGGGCTGTCCTCCCTTCATAACCCCCTCCGCCCCCCGATCTGAGTCTAGGCTTCCCCCAGCGTAGCCCAGCCTTGCCCCCTTGCTCAGCCCTGACCACCCCCAGGGGGTCCATGCTCACCCCGCACTAAGGCTTGAGGAGAGAAGGAGGGAGAGTCAGGTATCAGAGAGGGTCCCTCCCTGGCTCTTCCAGCCCTCATCACAGAGCCCAGAAGCTCCTGGGATAGCTGGGGGGAGGGGCAGGAACAGGACCCCTGAGACACACACATACACGCACAAGCTTAGTGGGCCGGAGGGGCTCACGCCAGGGATCCCTGCTGTGACCGTCCAATGCTCCTGTCCCTCTGTGCCCCTCCTGGCCTTCCTGTATGTCACTCCTGTCTGCCAGCCTAGCTCTCTCCTGGATCACCATTCACCTGTCTTTGGCCTGGGGTGGCCATGGGTCTCTCTCTCGAGGAGAGGTCAGCCCTGGGTCCTGCATTTCAAGCCCCCGTGCCCTGAATCAGCAGGCCCCTCTCCTGGTCTGACTTGTCAGGGCTGTCCCTTGGAGAAGTCCTCCCCTGCAGCTGCCTGGCCTTATCACCCCAAGTTATGGGTCCACAGGACACCCCGACTGGGAAGAGCTCTCCCAGACTCGGGCAATGGTGGGGAAAGCGGTGGAGGAAACGGCCGGCCAAGGCCGATGGGAGCATCCCTGACCTCCCGCCAATGGGCAGGGGCCTGGACACGGTGTCCGTGTCATAGGCCCGGCTCTGTTGCAGGATTACTGAGCTATCTCAGATAAACCCCTGCCCTCTCTGGGCCTCATCACCCTTCCGGTGAAGTGGGACAGGGGCTGAAACCTCAGGCCCTGCCTGGCCTGTAGTCTGTGGTCCAACTTGCCAGCTGAATGGCGGGGAGCAAAGAGGGGGAACTTTCCTTCAGGGAGAGCCTGGCCAACACTGGTATTGCCTCCCTGGGGCAATGGGGTAATGCCATACCCTCCCCCCGGCTCTTGGGGGATGAACCCCGGGACTCCAGCAGGATCACGTAGCTTGGAACACGGCTCACGGAAGAATGTCAGCAAACCTCCTTTCTCTCGCCTAATCCCGAGAATTGCACCTTCCAGGGCTGTGGCTGGGACTGCAGACGCCCAGTGCTTAATACCCCATTCAGCCAACAGATGTTCACCACTTCATCGTAATTGCTGCCTGGAGAGACTTTCATTTCAGCTGGATAAACAGCTGGATAAACAGCTCACCCCGCCTGCCGCAGGAAACGGGCCGGTCGCCTTGCTCTGAGTCTCTGGCTCCATTGACGAAGCGGGGGCGCTGACACCCCCGAGGGTGCCCGTGGGCGCGGACTGCTCCCAGCGCGGTCCGGGAGCCGTCGTGCAGGGGGACCTCTCGGGGGTCCAGAGGAGGGGCCCGGACCTCTGCCCACCCTCGTCCAGCGGGTCCGTCCACTGCGCACCATCACTCGCGCAGGGCTCTCCTCTCTTAGGCGCGTCTTCGTGTCTACTCCACAGTGCCATCACTCTCAGCCCCGTCTGTGGCTGAGGAGATGGAGGCCCAGAGCTGACCACCTGGGCCAGGACCCACAGGCGTGATGGGGCAGAGCCAGCCACGAGCCCAGGATCGCCCAGGTCGGGAGAGCTCTGCCCCGAGCACCCCGGCTCCAGTCCTATGAGCACCGGCGATCTCTGGGCCTCGCTGATGGAGAAGCATTGTACACAGCCGCCTTCCTGCCTCAGGCTTCCCCTTGGCTCTCGGGAGATTTCCGGCAAAATAAAAAAACACCCACGACGAGATGAAGGAGGGCAGGCCCCCGAGCAGGGGATCAAGCGCTGCCCCCGGCTGGCCGGAGCCCATCGCTGATGTAGTTTTCACAGACGTGCGTAGATATACATTCTTATAAATTAATTCCTGTATTTTTTTAATTCAGTTGCTGAGTTTGTAGAAAAGGGGGGAAAGAATAATCCAAACATTCTGTTACAGCTCAGTATGGAATTCCAAAAAAAAAAAAAAAAAGAAAAACACTCGGAGCAGGCAGAATTGTTAACACTTTAGAAGAGCAGCTCCAGTCTTTGAATCCTGCCCCCAGCTCTGGGGGTGGGGGCTGAGGGATGGGAGAAAACCCGTTGCCGAGGCACTTGCTGGCGAGGAAGCGGTCCTTCCCGGCGGTGCTGGCAGCCGGCTATATTTTTATATCGCATCCGTCGGCAGGGCTCAGATATTCCAGCGCAGACTCGGATCAAAACACACGGCGCCTGCAGGCCCGTCTTGAGCCTGGTCGGGCAGCTGCGGTGCTTTGCTGAGCCGAACCCCGGCCTCCCGTCCCCTGCAGCCCCCCCGCAGCCCTCCTCACACAAGGGGGGAGGCAGAAGGCAGCCGGGCTGAAGATGCCCTGCACCCTGCCAGGCTAGGAGGGTACGAGTTCTGCGTTAGTAGAAGCCCAGCTCATTGGAGCTGAGGAGTAGAGGACAATTGCGAGACCCTCACCGGGGACCCCGAGCCCCTGCTCTGGGTCTGCCATGAGCACGGCCAGGGGACCTCAGCATGCGCCCCGCCCCGCATGCCAAACAGAAGGTCAGCCTCCCATTTGACCAGCTGGACTGTTGAGATCATCAAATGCAGCTGGGTTGGGGGTGAGGGTGAGGGGTTTGGATGGTAGAAACATCCAGTTTGCCTGAGAGGGACCCGGCAGGCACCCTAGGTCTAGCCCTCTGCATGACCCCCACCCCATCTCCCACCACCTGAAATAGGGTGCACATCCTCTCCTGGCTGGGTGGAGGCACGCATGTGAGAGGGTCCGTGACCTCCAGGCGGGGCACAGTGCCTCTGAAATCTGCCCAGGGAGCAGAGTCAACTGCCAACCGTGAGCCAAAGGAAAGCCCTGGGGACCAAATGCATTTCTTCCTCCCAGAAGGGTTTGTGGCTGCTCCCGGTAAAAGCCTCGGGCACAATGGGATCGTTATGTCAAGATAAGGGATTGCCATGTAGGGCGGAGAGGGAGCGCTGGCCCAGAAAGCCCCGTTTAAGGGCATCTGCTTTCCTGGCTGAGGATAAAATGTGCCCTGAGCTTCCTGGCAGTGACAGAGAGGAAGGAAACAGGATGCGCACCTGCCGTGTGCTGCCAGGTTGGTAGGAGGAGCGGGGACCAGTGGGTCGGCCTCTGGAAGACCACCTGTAAGACCGCCTGTGCCGGGTGCCATCCTGCAGGCCACTGTGCTTGCGGGTGTCTGCCTGTAAGGCTGGGGACTTTGGGGACCACGCAGAACCCTAGGGGGGCATTCACACCATAGTCCCTGTTGGGGTGGGGGAATGGCCAGTTCCCAGCCCCCTGGATCCAGCCTCCATCACCAGCTGCACCAGACAAGGCCACTTCCTATGCATCCCACCAACCCCTAGCCTGCACCTCCCTGGGCCCGGCCCTGGCTCAGGGCTGCGAGGGCTGAGGAGCAGGGCAGTCACGGGGGAGGGGCCTGCCTGGGGTCCGAGACTGTGGCCTCCTCACCCCAGTGTCAGGGTGAGTCTTCGGGGCCGCAAAGCCGACCTGGTACAAGTCCCCCATCCAGTCAAGCCCATGCTCTACCGGCTCTCAGGCTGGCACTCACCCACCCCAGGCCCCCGCTTTGTTTATTCTCTGCTTCTGCCAGGAGTGCCTTTCCCATCTTTTCCTGAGCTCCCCTCATAGGCCCTGCGAGACTCAGATCATGCTTCACCCCCAGAAAACCTTTGGGAGCCCCCTCCAACGCCCCACCCTCCCCAGCTGCAGGTCCTGAAGCCTGGCTGGGCACGGGCCCTCCCCTTAGCGCAGGGAGCCCAGCATGGGTTGGGGGTGGGATGGGGGCAGAGAGACTCTGAACGCGGGGACAGTGTGTCATCCTGGCCAGGGGAACGGCCAAGCAGGCCTCCCTCGGGGATGCAGGGCTGTCCTTCCTCTCCCACGATGAAGCCCCCAAGGATCATCCCTGGACGCCAAACCGGAGAGCCGCCCAGGGCATGTCCACCATGCCAGGACACTGTCTCACAGGCCGTGCAGGGGGCGCTGAAGTGGACACCCTACATCCGCTCTCAGGCCGTTGGGGAGAGATTTCGAGCATCAAAGGCAGGAGAACTGGCCGCTGCTCGGGCCCCGGCTCGCGGGCTGGGCTCTGGGGCTGCGGGGGACCTTCCGCTGCATGTGCAGGCCCGGCTGCTGCAGCCGTCTGTTCAAATATTGGTGGGCGGGTTTTCCCCCCCATTTAATTAGCTCTTAACTGACTGTGCAGCAGCTTTGAAAACAAGAATCTTCATGCAGCCTTTGGGGGTGGGGCTGGGCTCCTCGGAGAGCTCTGGGTAGAAGTTACCCAATGGGTGGTCCGGTTCAGTAGCCCCCTCCCCATTTTACAGAGGGGCCCAGAGAGGGGAGTCGTTGCAGAGAATGATTGTGAGCCTGGCAGCCAGTGTTTGCTATGTGCCTTTTGCTTGCCAACTTTGGGCCGGGGCTCTGAGTGTTTGCTTCTCAGGATTCTGCCAGGTGGGCGTGGATGGTCCCATTTTACAGACAAGAAAACCGAGCTCCGGAGAGGGTATGCCGTGATGAGACGCTGCCTCGAAGCCAGACGCTGGGCTTTTCGCATTACTCCCCCCACCTTGTTGAAGCCCCTCCAAGCCCTCCAAGTAGATGTTAATTAGCCTCATTTCACAGAAGAGAAAACCAAGTCTTGGGTGTTCTGTGCACAGAATCGGCCTTTGAGCCATTTTTCCATCCTTTTCCACTGGGAACAACCCTTAGGTTAAATGTTACACCAATAAGATCTGACAGGGCCCAGGAATTACACATCTCTGGCGTCGCTTCCTTATTTTTGATGTAATCCACCCTCTGAAACCTCAGCTGCTACATAAAACCTACCACATCCCTCTCTCTTCATGATGTGAATAAGGGGCTGGCTTTGTTTTTATTCTGTCGGCTTAGAAATGATTCTGAATAATGAACCCGCTTTTCAAGATCACCCCACCCAGGATATAAAATGCCAAAATGTTTGTGGTGAAAAATAATTCAGTTACCCGTTTCCTAGAGTGTGCTGCTATCACAAATCGAATTGAAAGCAAAATCAGTCCTCTTTTAATTGGTTCAAATGAAACTGTTATTCAGAATTGGATTGCTGTTGTTCCTTTCCGCAAGGATTCAAGTAGAAGCAAAACAATGGAGTGATTCTCTCACTTTGGGCATTGCTCTGTAATCGACAGGGCCCAGCAGCCCCGAGCCTGGGCCCTCGCAGCCGGGGTGGGATTTGCCCATCACGGCCCTGGGTAACTGCAAACATGCCTGGAGTCTGGTCCCGTGCCTGGCGCGGGGTAGGTGTCCCCGGGTGGCTATGGCTGGGCGTGCAGTGTGATGTCAGGCTTCCTGAGGCCCCAGCTGGGCTTGGGACTCGACTGAGCTGTGTGATCCTTGAGCCTCAGTTTCCTCCTCTGGAAAGTGGGCACAAGCCACAGTGTTCCCCCTTCTGTGGAGAGCCGGTGAGGACCTGGAGACCCCGGTGACAACTGTACCGCGTAGGAGTGGAGAGCCTGCTCGGCCGGGCATTTCCCTTGGGCAGACCTAGCCCGGCTTTAGCCCCACAGGCGTTTCCCACTGGGTTCTGGGGGCTGGCCATCGGAGGAGGTGAGTGGCTTCCGAAGCCCTGAGCACGGGGCGGGGGGTGGCAGGTTCACGGGCCCTCCTCTTCAGTGGTGGGACTAGCCCCTCAGGGGCGGGGAGGGGTCCTTGGATGGCAGGGGTTCTGGCCCTGTCACAGGACAGAAGGGGGTGTTCAGGCCGGGCCACTGGCCTCCTCCAGGGCTTGTGGACAATTGGAGCTCAAAGCACTCAGAGACCACCTGGACTCATTTTACTGATGGGGAAACTGAGGCTCGGAGAGGATCAAGCACTGGTCTAAGGCCACTCATCCACTCAGCGGCAGAGTCCAGGCCATGGGGTCGTCCTCCTCCCAGCTCCCCCTGTTGGCTCCCTAAGTAATCACAAAGCCACAGAGGGGAGGACAGCGGGGGCTTGGAGGGACAACCTGCCTAACCTCCCCTCTGTGTTTGGGGCCATGAGGCCACAGCAGGAAGACGTGGGTGAAACAGCACAGGCTTCGGGATGGAGGAAACCCATAGGTCCCACCTCCCTACCCCCAGACGGTCTCCTCAACCTGGGGTTGCTCATCCCCTCCCTCCTACATACCTCCACTGATGGAGAGCTCACTACCTTCCCGAGACAATCCAGTCCTTACAAGCACTGCCCTGACTTTTTCGAGTTTTCCATTTCACGAAGGGGGAAACTGCCACCCTGAACTTTCAACCCTAGACCTTAGGATAAAATTCCAAGGAAATTTGAGGGCCAGAAGAACTCCAGCCAACCTTGCATGTATGTCTTTCCCCCTCTCCCTTGTTTTCTTTAAACCTGTTTTTGTGCCCATGCTGCGGCCAGAGCAGGCCTGGGAGGTAGGAAGACAGCTCACTGGGCTATCCCCCACTGAGCCACCAGGGAGCACAGCCTGTGGGGGACCAGGGGTCGGGACCCCGGGGAGGAGCTGGCTTGCCTGTCAGTGGGCTCAACGCCAGGCCGCTGAGCAGCTGGGGTGGAGGGGCGGCCGGGAGGCCTGAGGAAGCCCTGAGCTGGGGTCATCTGGCTGTCAGAGGTGGGTTCCCCTGGGCATCAGAGATGGGATCCCCTGGGTGTCAGAGATGGATTTACCGGAGGCAGGACCGATTACATAATTTGTGGGCTCGGCGTAAGAAGCCAATGTGGGGTCCCAGCTGGGGGATGGGGAGGCCACCCCTTAAGGAATTGTGACCTCAAAGCTTGGTATGCTCAGTACCCGTATGGGGGCGGGCAGGGGCCCTCACCAAGGCACCCTTTGCCAACTGGGACAGGGTGACCTCTCCCTGCCTGCCCTGAGATGCTGCAGGACACCCAGCAGCCACTGCCCTCCCAGTGCCTTCACCCAGAGCCCCTCCAGGGCTGGAGGGTGACAGGGTGGGAGAGGGGAGTGGGCAGCAGGAACCCATCCTGGGGAGACGGAGGGAGGGGGGCACACGTGGGCACGGAGCCCCCATCATCCCAGTGGACCTCACACAAATGCAACGTCAAAGACAGTTGTGGAGAAGGTTGAGAAGTTCAAGACGGCGACCACAGAGCATTGACCCCCCAGCTGGGCCCTTTGGGGCCCTCCAAGCTCAGGCCCAGTGGGATATGCTGGTCACATGACAGGAGCATAACAGGACTTTTCTCTGAAGGCGGCAGAAAATCCAGATCTGACGCTAATTCCAGCAGGACTTTGTCTCAAATGACCCAGATCTGTGAGGCGCCCGCAGTCACTCTGCCTCTGGTGCTCTGGCTGAGGTCACTGGGGGTGGAGGGGCATTCATTCATTCATTCATTTGTTGGTCCATCCAGTCGCCCATTTCACTCATTCAGGAGGCATTTACGCGACCCCAGCTGCACGTGGGCATGTGGGGGAAACGCCAATGAGATCCTATAAGAACTCAGTGCCCTCCTGTAACGATGATTGTCACTATGGCGAAAACAACGCACACTGATCATCATTCCTTTAAAAAGCATCTGCTGAGAGCCCACAGCCCACCTGGAACCAGGTTAGCAAAATAAAGATACCCCCCTGCCGCCATGGAGTTTGCAGTCTTTGCGAGGACAGAGGCCACAGAACCACTCAAGCAAATATAACATTACAAACTGTGCTGTGCGGTGTGCCGGTGACCTGACACTGGGGAGAGCGGTGGGGCTGGGGGACCAGCTGAGGGCAAGCAACATCCTCCTGGCATGTCTGTTTGGGACACAGTCTTACCTGTAGATGTAGCAGCTGGAGCATGGGCTCTGGGGTTGGGCCTGTATCAGTGTCCTGGGGCTGCCGTAACTCGGCACCCCAGGCGGGGGCTTAAACAGCAGAAGTGTATTTCCTCACAGTCCTGGAGGCTGGGAGTCTGGGATCAAGGTGTCCGCATGAGGGACTCCTCCTGAGGCCTCTCTCCTTGGTGTGTATACGGCCGTCTTCTCCCTGTGTCCTCACGTGGTCATCCCTTTGTGTCCTAATCTCCTCTTCTTATGAGGGCACCGGTCAAATTGCATCAGGGCTCACCCTAAAGCCCTCATTTTACCTTCATTAGCTCTGTAAAGTCCTTCTCTCCAAATACAGTCACGTTCAGAAGTACTGGGGGCTGGGGCTTCAACAAAGGAATTCGAGGGGACACAGCTCCTGAGTCCATTTCCGGACTGCACACGTGGCATGTGACGTGGGCAAGTTCCTGTGCTCTCCTGCCTTGGTTTCCCCTCTTGTAGCCCAAGGACTGTTTACCCCCGTCCCATGGGGTTCCCAGAAAGCACTGGAAGAGTGCCCGGGGCTTGGTCTGCCCTCAGGGGAGGTCAGGCTCCCAGGGCGGCTGTTCTCAGTCTGCACACCAACCCTGAATGGGTGGGGTCCTTGGAGCGCTTCAGGCAACCCCCCAGGGACTCGCAGCTGGATCGAGGCAGGGCCGGGAAATCCCACGTTCACATTCCTGGGCTGGTAGGAAACTGGCGGGCCTCGGAAATGGTCATCAAACCAAAGAGGCAGACTCAAAAGGCCAGACTCTGGGGTTCCATTCACACGATTTTTCTAAATAGACTTTATATTGTAGAGCAGTTTTAGGTTCATAACACGATTGAGCAGAAAGCACAGCGAGTTCCCAGACGCCCCTTGAGCACCGGCTGACTTCTCCAAGGTAGGTTCTCCATCTGTAAAAGGAGAGACAGACGTGGATCCAGCAGGGAGAGTGGGAATCCCACCAGGTAGTCTTTGGAAACTTACAAGTGCCACGCCCAGGGCCAGGGTAGTTCTCAGAGGCTCAATAAACACTTAGTGGAGGTGGCTGGCTGGCCGGTCCCCAGGGCTTATAGATGGTGGAAGAGGCAAGCTCCCGAGGGTTCTGGAAAGGTGCCCCAAGCCAGGTTGCTCAGAGCCGAGGAGGAGGGATCCTTCAGCCCTACTTGGCCTCCTGCGAGGTTGATCATTTGTTATAATGATGGAAAACTACCAGCTTGTCCTCAAGGCTCCAGCAGGAGCCAGGCTCTTATCTCCCATCAGCAACCGGCGAGGCCAGGAGAGCTTGGCTAGAAGATGGGGCCCTTTCCGCTCCTGGAGAACCAGGGCGGCGTTGCTGCACATGACCCCTGGCGGCTGCCACCATCCGTAAGGGCTAGACTCTTGCCAGGTCCCCACCCAGCTGGGCTGCAGGCAGATGCCAGGAGCCTGGAGCGTGGGATGGCCTGTCCTCAGGGATGGGGCTCAAGTCCTGGCTGTCACCTCCCCGCTGTGTGACGTTGGTACCTTCCTTCACCTCTCCGAACGAAGCTCTCCAACTAGGGTGTTTCTTGAGCACCTACCAGCTGCCAGTGGCATAGAGACCAACAACTCCCCCAGGTGCCAGGGAGGCTGAGACCTGAACAAATGAGGGGCCCACCCAGGGCTGCTCGACTCTGAAGCTGGGGTTTGAACCCCAATCCCAGGGCCCGTGCTCCTGTGTAAGGTGCACCAGGATCCCTGCCGCTCGGGATGATCTGCTCGAGAAGCAGGAGACGCCCCTTCCCCTGGCTCCCTCAGTCTCCCAGCTTCCAGCGGAGCTACTGGCTTTGGGGAGCCCCGGGCGGATGCCGCAGGGATTTCTGTCCCACAGATCCGCATCCCTGAGTCTCACGCCACCTGCGGCTCAGAGTTGGGGCCTCAGCACTGGGGTGTCTCAGGCACAGGCAGGGCACGGGGATGAAGAGCTGGTGACACAGTTCCTTCCAGGGGCACACACTTCCGGTGCTCTGGGCCTGCACTGGGGCCCGCTGAACACGTGACTGACCGCCAGCTGGGAAACACATTTCGGTGTGAGCCGCGGCTCGGCAGACGTTTCCTCAGGCCTCTGCTGTGCAGCAGGCTGGGGGAGGGGAGAGCACTGGAGGGTGAGTGGTGGTTGGGGGGTAGCTGAGGACACTACCAGACAAAACAGCACCCTCCAGCAACCAGAGTGAAACCCATTCACGTCAGCTTAAGAGGAGAAAGCTCGAGCGGAGGGGTGTACCCGCATCAGGTGTGGATGTCACCAGGCCTGTCTCTTCCCATCCCCCTCGCTGCTTACCTGCCTTCTCCTGAGAGCCCCCCCCGGGTGACGGGATGTCCTCCCAGCTCAGCAGCCCCGGGACGGTGGGTTCTGGATCAGGTCCCATATGCCTAGCCCAGAAGCCCGGAAGGGGGTCAGCTCCACTTGACCACCTGGACCCAGGGTGGGAATGGAGATAATCCTGCCCAATAAAGTCAGGTGTTCTGGCCGGGAGGGCAACGGGCAGTGTGTGGATGGAAGGTAGCCCCACAAGGGCCCCTGCTTTGCCACTTTCTCCCTGACGC
Source organism: Balaenoptera musculus (assembly GCF_009873245.2). NCBI lineage: Eukaryota > Metazoa > Chordata > Mammalia > Artiodactyla > Balaenopteridae > Balaenoptera > Balaenoptera musculus. Next base: position 137,960,874 of record NC_045789.1, on the reverse strand, counting down.
CCCTCTGGCCTCTGGGCAGCAGCAGGCTGGTCACTGGCTGGACCTTAGATGTCCTTGTCCTGCAGAGAGCTCTCTTCTTGCCCCCCCAGCTGAGGCACCCCTCAAGGGCAGGCATCTGCGCCCCTGGGAGTATTGAGCTGTTTCTGGGGTGATGAAAGGTAAGCCAACCTCTGGTCCGCTTTGCGTCTTCACCTGGAGAAAGTCCTTCCTTAGACCACACTGGTGGGTCCCTGGTGGCAGGGCTGTCCCCCGCCCAAGATCCCCGCCTGAGGCCCCTCCTGGAGTGACCCCTCCCCAGGGCTGGGCCCGCGCCCCAGCTCCCCACTCTGATATCTCTCCGCACAGGGGCCGAGGCTTTGCTTGGCCCTGGGAGGGGACTCAAGCTGCTGGAGGCTGGGGTCCCAGCCACAAAGCCTGTCGGAGGCCCACGGTGTCCCCAGTCCCCAGTCCCCAGTCTGGGAAAATCCAGACCACCCTGAATGAGCCCCTGCTGGGCTGCTAACCCCAGGTCCCCTGACGATGCACGGCTCTGAGCAGCGGCATCCTGGTGGGGCCGTAACCACTGCCCAACGGTTCGTGTTCGTCCCTAATGAACAGCTTTCGTTTAAACTCTGAGAAGGCGCCAGAGTCGATGCCCTGCCGCCCCCCCGTGCCGAGCATCCACGTTCCCTGGAACCCTGCGTGCCCAGCAGAGCACTTTTTCAACTATTTTTGTTAATTATGGTAAAATACACATAACATAAAATTTACAGTCTTCAACATTTTTTTTTAAAGATATTTTTTGACATGGACCATTTTTAAAGTCTTTATTGAATGTGTTACAATATTGCTTCTGGTTTGTTTTTGGGTTTTTTTTATGTTTTGGTTTTTTGGCCGCGAGGAGTGTGGGATCTTAGCTCCCCGACCAGAGATCGAACCCACAACCCCTGCATTGGAAAGCGAAGTCTTAACCACTGGACCACCAGGGAAGTCCTGTCCTCATCATTTTTAAGTGATAGTTCAGTGGCATTAAGTGCATTCACATCGTTTTGTGGCCATCACCACCATCCGTCCCCAGACCTCTTTTCGTCTTGGAAAACTGAAACTCTGCCCCCCTCCAACTCTGACTCCCCCGCCCGCCATCCCTGGCAACCACCTGATAACTTCTGTCTTTATGATTCTATTCTAAGCAAGCCTAAGATTTTGTCGTTGTTGTTTTGATCCAAGGAGGAGAGTTCCAAGAAACCAAAATTTGTGCCGATCCATATGTCACAGCTGTTCTTGCAATGTCCCCGCCGGAAGGTTTCCAGGTGCTCTTGCTTACCTCCAGTGACAGGGTGCTCACTCCGTCCTGGCGCGGCCCATCGCTGAGACTGAAGGAGAGGAAACAGCGAGGGTCAAGACGACGGGCTCCCCTCCTTCTCTTCACGGATCCAACAAGCGTTTGCTGAGCTCCTATGACGTGCCAGGCCCTGCGCCAGGGCTGGGACACATGAGCTCAAGGCAACTGCTTTCGGGGAGGGGTCTGGCCCGCGGCAGGGAGCGAGCGGCACCCCCTCAGGGGCCCGGGCTGCTGGGCTCTGACTTGCCCACTGTGGGCACCATTCCACGGCCCACTTGTTGATTCTGGTCATTTCTCAGGAGTGCTGGGTCACTTCTGGTCCTCCGAGAGGCACATGGGAGGGGGCATTCCATGTGTGGGATTGAGGGAGTTGCTGATGGAGGGGAGGGAGCAGGTGATGGGTGGCTTGAGCGAAGACTGCGGACAGGGGACACGCACCGGGCAGGGCTGGCTCTGGAACCACCAGCACGACACCCAGATCGGGATCAGTGCTTCAGATGCGGTGGCTCAAAGGGGTCAGGATCTCAGGGACCCAGGGGAACCCTGCACGAGAGCGGGACCAAAGTCCCCACTTTACAGAAGAGTGGGAATCAGGAGGTAGGTCCTGCTCCAGCTGGGACACAGACACGGGGGTGGGAACCTCCTTCAACACCACGCACGTCCACGGCAGCACAGAGCGCTGGGCCCACTGAGCGTGCCCATACTGCGCCGTGTCAGGACCACCCAGCTCTGGGTTTAACGAGAAAAGGCCCCATTAAACAAACACGAGGAGCATGTATGGCTCTGGTGCAGCAACTCGGCACCTCCCTGCCCGGATCCCGGAAGGACGGGGCCCGAGGAACCCACCTGATGGACCAGAGGCTCGAAGAGGGCTGCCCTGGTCAGATGGTTCTCAGGGTGCACAGGGCCAGCCCAGGGCTGCAGGCGGATGGGAGTTCCGTGCGGCCGGGGATAGACCAAAGAATAAAAGGTAAACATGTGAAAGAATGAGTGAGTGAGCGAATGAATGAGTGACTGAGGGACACTTCAGGGCCTGTGGTTAGAGACGTGCCGGCCTCCGGCTGAGCTCCCTGCTTGCCCTCCCTCTGCCCCCTTCCCTCATTTCTACCTCTTCCCAGGGGCCCGGGGTGTCCTGAGCCTCCCTCACTGCAGGGAGATGCGGCCCACGGGAGCGTGGAGAGGCAAGCCCGGCTCTGTCTGGATTTGCCGCGCACTCGCCCAGGCAGGCGCGGGGCAGAGAGCGTGCACACCCCCGCTGGGTAAAGCCTGGGGGGCCTGTCTTCAGCTCACGGACACGGCGGGGAGCGGGCACGTGGGGACCCAGGCCTCACGGGACAGCGTGTTGGGAGGAGGAGGGAGAGTCTGGGGCAGGCGGCCCCTCAGGGCAGTGCTGGCCCGATGTTGGTCCGCAGCCCCTGGGAGGGGCCCGGGGGGGCAGCACTGCACTCCCAGCTCCCCTGATGCAGCCCAGAAGTGAACAATAAAAGCCTTTTTGTTGCCTTTCCAGCCCAGACAGAATCAGTAAATTCTGGAAACATGAGAACAGCTGACCTCTGAGATTTCTAGCACAACTTCAAAGTTTGGTCCGGGCTCCAGCTCAGGGCTGGGGGCCAAGTCTGGAAGTGCTGGGAAGCCCCCCGTGCACAGGGCCCCACTCCGGGCTTCGGCAGAGGCAAGGGGTTGAGACGAGACCCGCGTGGGCTTCCGAGGGCCAGGCCCGCGGAGGGCGGACCCGAGCAGGCCGTGTAGACGAGCCGCGCCCTGGGGGCTGTGCTATGGCCTCGAGGCTTTGGCGAATCCTCAGCCCCCTCTCTGCCCCGAAGGTCGGTGGGCGGCCTGGGAGGGGCCGGGGCCTGATGCCCGCGCTCCACTCTGCTTCTTGCTCGGCTCCCCTGCTGGCACTCGGGTCACCGTGGGCCGTGGACGCATCCGGGGCCCGGCTTGGCGACTGAGTGCCTCGTACGTGCTCCCGGCCACGCTGGGGACGGGGAGCCACCGTGGTCCCTCCGCTCCAGGGAGCTCTCGGAGGCCGCGGGAAGCAGACACACCAACAGGTGCCGGAGCCGGTGGTGGGCAGTCCCGCTGGGGGAGAAACCACCCATCTCTAGGCCTGCGGGGCTTACCCCTGTACCGCACAGCCACCGTGGAGGCCCGGGGGGCCGGAGATTGGTCAGGGGGGTCTTCCGAGCCTTCCTAGAAACGGTGGCGTTTGGCCTGAGCTTTGCAAAATGTGCGAACGTCTCTGGGAAGCACTAGTCTGCAGGCTGCTGGGTCTCCCGGGAAGGACGTCTGGGGGGTCCCAGAGGGCAGGCCGGTCAGCACCCTGCAGCCTCCGTGGCGGACACGCCCGTGGTGGACACGCCCGTGGTGGGCGTGCTGGGTCCGTCCTGGGAGCAGGGGGGAGGCGGAGACAGCGCAGCACCGACCCCTCCGCCCTCGCCCCTCGCAGGCTGGGCTCCTGCCCTCCCCAGCGGTGTTTGACGCAGCCCCCTCCCCCAGTGCTGGCTCCCGTGGTGGGTCCTGCCCCTCCGAGAGCCTCCCTACACCGGGTGCCCCGCCCCCTCCCCATCCTCGCCTTCTGGGCACCTCTCCTGGGTGTCAAGCTGGCCCCCCCGACGGGACAGGCCCTAGTCGGAGCTCTTGGTTCCCCCCACCCCCAGCAGCTGCGGCCCCAGCGCGCGGTGTGTCCCCTTCCTCTCACTGCCCTCGTGTCCAGTCCCCGGTCCTAACAGCGATGTGGGGGGACAGCGCAGGGCTTTGCCGACGGGTCGGACGTGGGTCTGAGAGCGGTGTGGAGGGGTCTCGTGGAGGGCAGGCTGGCCAGTGGGACGCGGGCAGACTCGTTTGGCATGCCAGGGAGGAGGTGGCCGCCAGGCGCGCAAGGTTCATGCGAGGAAGGGGTGGGCTGCACGCGCACCTGTGGGAGCCGCAGGCACGGCGGGCAGCGGGGGTCCCGGCAGACAGGGCAGCACAGGCGCTGCACCTCGGGGCTCAGCCGGACGGTGACCTGGAGGGTCCGTACGTCCGTGACCACACGAGCCTGTGAGGCCAGCACTGTTGACCAGTGTGGACACTGAGGCCGGGAGATGGGATGTGCCTTCTCATTGTCACCGAGGGAGGGGTCCCAGACTCCGGGACTTCTCATCGCCCTTTACAGGAGCTGCCTGTGCACGGAGGGGACCCCAAACATGTGGACCAGTTAACTAGGATGAAAGGAGAAGCCCCCCAAAAATAGGTGTGAGGGGGCAGCAGGGCGGCTGGGCTGTCCACCGCAGCCGAGCCGCCGGCCCCTCTTGACCTCAAGGTCTTTCTGAAGAGCACCTGATCCTGCCTTCATCCAGCCCGGGTCAGGCCTCGGTGGTGGTTTGGGGGGCGGCTCTTTCTCGGACATCCCGCCTCTCCAATTTCAACAGGAAATGAGACTGTTACAGGACTTACAGGATGGTAGCTGTGGGTTTCAGCTCAGATGAGGCCTGAATGCACGTGCACGTGTGTGCTGGAGAACCTGTGCAGGCATGCGGGCCTCTCACGTGCGTGTGCATGGTGTCCCGGTGGGCGTGCATGTGGATGCAGACACACCTTTTGATACGTTCATATCAATGAAGCGTTTCCTTAGGTTACGTATCCAGAGGTAAGATGCAGGCAGCATTTTAAGTTTCTCTTTTCTCAAAAAGACCAAAACAAACACTTCTGTCCTCTGCCAACCAACTGCAGAGTGCTTGAGTCGGCAAAACGGAGCCCGACCGACCACGACGGGGATCTCACTAACTTCCCAGCGCAGTAGAGCCAACTGCCCTCTGCCGGCGAATGTGCGCTCTCCCAATTTTCCTGATTTTTCCGGAGTGTCTGGCATCTGCGTCCACAGGCACCCCGTGATGCTCTCCATTCTCGCCTCCCGCCCTCCTCGTCCCTCTCCTTTCCCTGTATATGGATGAATTTTTTGTTTCTTTGGTTTACAGAGAAGCAGTGTCAGATCAACCCCTCTCCTGAGACCAGCTGGGCCAGCGCCACCTCTGCGCGGTGAGAAGATCCAGAGAAAACCGTTCCCTTTGTCCCTGACTTTTCATGGCCGTACAATCAGTTTAAAAATAATGTCACGGGGACTTCCCTGGCGGTCCAGTGGTTGAGTCCACGCTTCCAGTGCAGGGGACGCACGTTTGATCCCTGGTCGGGGAACTAAGATCCCACATGCTGCACGGCGTGGCCAAAAGATTAAAAATGATAACAGTAATGTCACGGGCGGCTATGATGGAAGAGGAGTTAGGCCGGGTTGTTCAGTAGGTTTCCAATTCCACGCCAAGGAATCTGAGGTTGCATCTGGGGTCTGTGGGAGAACGTGATCGTAATCGACTAGTGATGTCTGCCAAGGGCAGGGGTAGGAAGTGGGGGCAGAGGCGCTATGTGCTGAGCAAGACTGAGTTGGGCATTATGGGTGTGGCTATGAGGAGTGAGGGCAGCCCTGGTTCCTGGTGACATCCCAGTTCTCTAGAGTATTACTAGAGCACTGCTGTGCCTCAGTGCCTTTGCACTTGCTGCTCCCTCCACCTGGAGCGCTGGCCCTCACCCTGTGACCTCACTCATCCTTCACTGTGCAGCTCAAGTGGGTCCTTCCACCTGCCACCGCCTCAACCATCCCGTCCCCGGAAGACACCAGGTCCCTGGACCCTTACTGTTCTGTCTCCACTGTGTCTGCCCTACACCCCTGCTGGACAGGGGCCCTATTGGTACGTCTTGGTGCCCAGTGCCCTCCAAGGAGTCTGGCACCAGCACCAACCACGGGTGCCCACCTTCTGCAGCTGGCCCTGACTTCCAGCTCTGGCTCCAGGCAGGCAGCCTTCCTTGGCTCCCCAGAGCCCCCGACTTGCCTCAGATGAACCGCATCTCACTCTGGGGTCTCTATTAAATTGATCAATCATTTCTGGATATTTGAGAATCACTTCAGCTAGGTTGTAAGTTTTTAAAAGAAAGCTCTGGGCAGGCAGGTGCCCAGTCATGACTGATTTCGCAATTCACAGGGGCGCACTGAACCCGTGGGCAAACTCCTCTGGTCTTGCGAGGCCATGGTCACGCCCCTGGACTTTGAGATGCAGGAGGATTCCTGACTGCAGTGTGGAAGGCCTGCTGGGCAGGGACAGCGAAAGTGGGGGTGGGACCAGGGGACAATCAGGGACCACCAGTGGCCTGAGTGCAGTGGAGAGTCTGGGCAGAGTTCGGGTAGGAAGTGTCTTCCACAGGGGGACTGAGCAGCGCTGCACGGAAGGGGCAACGTTGACACTGACTGGAGAGGGGGCTTGTGATTCAGCAGGTTGCAGGGGTGCATTCTAAGGGGGGGAGGTGTGTAAATGGAACACGTGGCCAAGCCCCACAGAGGGAACGGCACGGCCAAGGCTGGCGCCCTCCCCGAGGCAAAGGGGCAAGGGTTACTCACCAGGGTCGTCCAACTGTGGGGAAGAGCATCGTCCTTCACCCAGGGGCCACGTAGCGTGGTGGAGCCAGGCGGCCATGCTCACATCCCCACGTGGCTATTATTGTTCAAATGCTCACTCTCCGGTCGTCCCTCCCACTCAGGAGTGCGGCACAGCTTCCTGTGGCCTATGAAAGGCGGGTGAATTTGACGCGTCCCACTTGGAGCAGAAGCTTGAATTTCTCTCTTTCCCTCAGCAACACCCCCCCATGTGTCTGCCCAGCAGCCTGGGAGCTGGAACGGAGGGAACAGAGGTGCAGCCAGAGCAAGAGATAGACTTTTATTGCTCCGGGCCACCGGGAGTGGGGGACTGTTTGTCATTGCAGCTTGACCCAGCCTTTGCTGCCTGAGACACCAGGCTTCACAGTTACATAAGCAGTCTGGCCTCAGCTTTCCCAACTGTAAAATGGGGTAATGACAGACCCACCTCCGGGGGTGAGCATGAGGATGAACGACTTCTTATATGTAAAGCACTTAGTGTGGTGCCCCGCGTGAACTAAACGCTCTTAGCAAGAAATAAGAGCAAGAAAATTTCTCTTTTCTGTCAAGAGCTCAGCCTCAATTTGGGTCACCTCAGTCCAGAGACCCATCCACACAATAACTTTCCAAACTGTGGAGCACCATAGAATACTCTTCTTTAGGATGTTAATAGATGTGCCATGAAAAATGTGTCTGCGTTCAATAATTTGGAAAATTTTGAGTTAAGCCAAATGAAATTGTTGATTTTAATTGCCAGGCTTCTTGGAGCCTTTAATATGCTAATGCACCTTTGAATTTCCAAGAGACTATTTCCTCATTATGTGATCATGAATGTGTGAATATACGTGTGGGCGTGTGTGTGCTTATGTGCACGTGTGTGCATGCGTGTGTGTGCACGTGTGCACACACATATGTGCGTCACATTGATTAACTTCGCTCAGGACTGTGTTCCGTGGAACGAGTTTGGGAAAGGTGGGCTTTCTGGCACTGCCTCGTGGGGGGTCCTTTAGTCAGCTCAGGGGGCTGTCCAAGGATGCCAGGACACTGGGGAAGGGGCCAGCGTTAGAGAAGCTCAGACGGGTCTGTACAGAACAGTGGTTGCAGCTCTAAGTTACATGGACTTTGAAGGGGGAGAAATGCCACAGGAAGAGGAGCCGGGTGAGAGCCCCACTGAACCCTCCCCAAGTTCAGGGCCAGGCAGGGGCTGCGGCAACCTTGGAGGGAGGGAGAGAGGGGTCCTGGAAGCCAGGCAGGGAGGGAGCGGTGTCTGAGAACACCGGACTCAGGGGCTGGGGGAGTGGGCGAGCCCTCGGGGGTGGGAGGGAGCCTCAAATTCTGACCCAAGGGAGGAAAGAGGGAGGAGGAGACAGAGGTGGGGGGAGGAGGGAGGAAGGGGGTGCTTGAGGGAGTGGCAGGGAGTAGCCGAGCAGAGAATGTTCCAGGGCTGGGAGACCTGAGCCTTTGTCTTTAAAGAAGGAGTGGACGATTGAGGGCAACCAGGAGTGCCAAGGTACGGCTTGGGGGACACCTTGGGCACCGGGTGGGCGTGTGTCTGGAAGACAGGATGGCATGGGGGCTCGGGGTTTGGACCTGCCAGATGCTCGCCAGGCCAGGCGGCTGCAGGGGGCGGTGCAGGGCTGGCTCCCGCCTCTGGGTGGTGGTCCAGCTTCTGCTTCCCGGAGCCTGAGGCCGTGGACGCGCAAAGTCTGGCTTGTTCCCTTGCTCTTGGCAAGTGGCTCAGGCAGTAGATAATTGGATCTGTGAATTTGGTGCGGCTGTTTACAGAAAGCTTTTAGTCCCCAGGACAGGGTGGAAATTGGATTTCAGGCTCCTGGCTTAAAGATGCTCCCTGATTCCGGACTCCCATCCTGCCTGCGTGAGGGGGGCTCGGGCAGCGGCCTCCGTCCGGGGCAGATGATAAATTATGCATCCATTTAATACCCAGTTCAGGCCAGGTCGGTGCCAGGGGCTTGGGCTGTCCAGCATCTCTCATCTCTAAACAAATCCTTTTTGTTTACATGAGCCACTGGGCTCCAGGCTGGTCCAAATCTGGCGGTCATCAGACAGTTATCCCCCATATGAATTTTCCCCAATATGAACACTAGACTCGGGTTGTACGTATGGGTCTGGGAGACCCCATGGGGCAGACCTCTGTGGACTGAGCTTCCAGATGGGACCCTTGGAGGAAGGATGGTTTCTTCACAGAAACACATAAAGTTCCCTGGGAAGTTAATCTTGGCAAAGACGCTTTAAATGTGCCAGCTGAAGTTTTGGAGACCATTTGAACTCCATGTGAGACTCTTGGACTGTGATCGTGTGCCTGCCCTGTTCTTTCCCATTTCAAGCTGAGAGGCCGCCTCCTTCAGGAAGCCCTCCATGAGTTTTCTCTCTTCTCTGACCTGTCCCCATTGGGACCACTCACTGACTCAGACACAGGCTGCCCGGGGATGCCTTTCTCATCTCAAGTATGAGAGTGTCCCGAGGGTCATTGGGACCCTCTTCCCTGGTGGAGACCCCTCTATCTCTCTGGAAACCCTCCTTGAGCCAAGAGAGGCTGAGAGGGGTTCTCCAGGGAGAATAGGGGCTTGAATGGATGGGGAAAAGAAAGAGAAGGGGAAGAGCAGGACTCCACTGCCTGCCTGGAGGGCGAGGCCTGGCCACACTCTCCCAGCTTCCGTGAGAAAGTTCCAGCAAGGTATGTTCTATGACTCCGTTTGGAAAGGGAGGAAACTGAGGCCCAGGAAGGAGAAGGTTTGGCCAAGGCCATCGATCAGCAGCAGCAGGGCGAGCTCCCTGCCCCAGGGGCCTCCCAGCTACCCCAGCAGCCGGCTCTGCTCCCACTGGGCCCGCCCCTGCTCCGTCCACAGGCACCTCTGTGCAGAGGGCCCTGCAGCCCCACCTCCCAGGTGCAAACACTGAGTAGACAGTGACGTGGCTCAGGGGACAGAGTCGTGGCGGGGACCAGACCCCAAGGCCTGCCCGGGCTCATCCCCGGGACACGCTCAGATGCAGCCGTTTACACACACATGCGCAGTGCAAGGGCATTGCGTGCCAGCCGGAATTATGCAAATGTGCAATGGCTCTATTAATATGATTAGCTTTACTTTGCGGCCAGAGCCTCAAATCATCGAATCTGGGGACAAGTCGCTTTACCTCCCTGACTTCTCCGCAGACCAAGCTTCAGAGCGTTCCCCACAGGGCTGGCGACAGCAACAAGCATCTGAGAAAAGACGCTGGAAACCAGACAGGCCAGGAACGTGAAGGGCGGGCCTTTGCGTATCCCCATCAAGGTTGCCATCTGCTAAGCACCTACTGTTTGCCCAGGGCTGGGCCGGAAGCCAGGAGCAGAGGGCGTCCCTGGCAGCCCTCAAGGGTCTCCTGTTGTTACAGGGGATGAAGTCTGGGGCACCGGAGAATGTGCCTGCTTAACTGCCAGGCTCAGGTTCAGCTGCGAGGAGAGAGGAATGCAGTTGAGGTGCAGGATCGGTGGGAATGGCCACTTTTCAACGTGCCCGCAGTTTCTCCCCTACCTGTTGTGTCGGCAAGACGGGCTCTATGGAGAGAATGGCTTTATTTTTATTTATTTATTTATTTTTACCATCTTTTTTGGAGTATAAATGCTTTACAATGGTGTGTTGGTTTCTGCTTTATAACAAAGTGAATCAGCTATACGTATACATATATCCCCATATCTCCTCCCTCTTGTGTCTCCCTCCCACCCTCCCTATCCCACCCCTCTAAGTGGTCACAAAGCACCGAGCTGATGTCCCTGTGCTATGCGGCTGCTTCCCACTAGCTATCTGTTTTACATTTGGTAGTGTATATATGTCCATGCCACTCTCTCACTTCATCCCAGCTTACCCTTCCCCCTCCCCGTGTCTTCAAGTCCATTCTCTACGTCTGTGTCTTTATTCCTGTCCTGCCCCTAGGTTCTTCAGAACCATTTTTTTTTTTAGATTCCATGTATATGTGTTAGCATACGGTATTTGTTTTTCTCTTTCTGACTTACTTCACTCTGTATGACAGACTCTAGGTCCATCCACCTCACTACAAATAACTCCATTTCATTTCTTTTTATGGCTGAGTAATATTCCATTGTATATATGTGCCACATCTTCTTTATCCATTCATCTGTCGATGCACACTTAGGTTGCTCCCATGACCTGGCTATTGTAAATACAGCTGCAATGAACATTGTGGTACATGACTCTTTTTGAATTATGGTTTTCTCAGGGTATATGCCCAGTAGTGGGATTGCTGGGTCGTATCGTACTTCTATTTTTAGTTTTTTAAGGAACCTCCATGCTGTTCTCCATAGTGGCTGTATCAATTTACATTCCCACCAACAGTGCAAGAGGGTTCCCTTTCCTCCACACCCTCTCCAGTATTTATTGTTTGTAGATTTTTTGATGATGGCCATTCTGGCTGGTGTGAGGTGATACCTCACTGTAGTTTTGATTTGCATTTCTCTAATAATTAGTGATGTTGAGCATTCTTTCATGTGTTTGTTGGCAATCTGTATATCTTCTTTGGAGAAATGTCTATTTAGGTCTTCTGCCCGTTTTTGGATTGGGTTGTTTGTTTTTTTGATATCGAGCTGCATGACCTGCTTGTAAATTTTGGAGATTAATCCTTTGTCAGTTGCTTCATTTGCAAATATTTTCTCCCATTCTGAGGGTTGTCTTTTCATCTTGTTTATGGTTTCCTTTGCTGTGCAAAAGCTTTTAAGTTTTGTTAGGTTCCATTTGTTTATTTTTGTTTTTATTTCCATTTCTCTAGGAGCTGGGTCAAAAAGGATCTTGCTGTAATTTATGTCATAGAGTGTTCTGCCTATGTTTTCCTCTAAGAATTTAATAGTGTCTGGCCTTACATTTAGGTCTTTAATCCATTTTGAGTTTATTTTTGCGTATGGTGTTAGGGAGTGTTCTAATTTCATTCTTTTACATGTAGCTGTCCAGTTTTCCCAGCACCACTTATTGAAGAGGCTGTCTTTCTCCATTGTATATTCTTGCCTCCTTTATCAAAGATAAGGTGACCATATGTGCGTGGGTTTATCTCTGGGCTTTCTATTCCTGTTCCGTTGATCTATATTTCTGTTTTTTGTGCCAGTACCATACTGTCTTGATTACTGTAGCTTTGTGGTATAGTCTGAAGTCCGGGAGCCTGATTCCTCCAGCTCCGTTTTTCTTTCTCAAGATTGCTTTGGCTATTAGGGGTCTTTTGTGTTACCATACAAATTGTGAAATTTTTTGTTCTAGTTCTGTGAAAAATGCCATTGGTAGTTTGACAGGGATTGCACTGAGTCTGTAGATTGCTTTGGGTAGTATAGTCATTTTCACAATGTTGATTCTTCCAATCCAAGAACATGCTATATCTCTCCATCTGTTGGTATCATCTTTAATTTCTTTCATCAGTGTCTTATAGTTTACTGCATACAGTTCTTCTGTCTCCTTAGGTAGGTTTATTCCTAGGTATTTTATTATTTTTGTTGCAATGGTAAGTGGGAGAGTTTTCTTAATTTCCCTTTCAGATTTTTCATCATTAGTGTATAGGAATGCAAGAGATTTCTGTGCATTAATTTTGTATCCTGCTACTTTACCAAATTTATTGATTAGCTCTAGTAGTTTTCTGGTAGCTTCTTTAGGATTCTCTATGTATAGTATCATGTCATCTGCAAACAGTGACAGCTTTACTTCTTCTTTTCCAATTTGGATTCCTTTTATTTCTTTTTCTTCTCTGATTGCTGTGGCTAAAACTTCCAAAACTCTGTTGAATAATAGTGGTGAGAGTGGACAACCTTGTCTTATTCCTGATCTTAGTGGAAATGGTTTCAGTTTTTCACCATTGAGAACTATGTTGACTGTGGGTTTGTCATATATGGCCTTTATTATGTTGAGGTAAGTTCCCTCTATGCCTACTTTCTGGAGGGATTTTATCATAAATGGGTGTTGAATTTTGTTGAAAGCTTTTTCTGCATCTATTGAGATGATTACATGGTTTTCCTCCTTCAATTTGTTAGTATGGTTTTTCACATTGATTGATTTGCATATACTGAAGAATCCTTTCACCAATGGACAGATCATCCAAAATGAAAATAAATAAGGAAACACAAGCTTTAAATGATACACTAAAAAAGATGGACTTAATTGATATTTATAGGACATGCCATCCAAAAACAACAGAACACACTATCTTCTCAAGTGCTCATGGAACATTCTCCAGGATAGATCATATCTTGGGTCACAAATCAAGCCTTGGCAAATTTAAGAAAATTGTAATCGTATCAAGTATCTTTTCCAACCACAACGCTATGAGACTAGATATCAATTACAGGAAAAAAATCTGTAAAAAATACAAACACATGGAGCCTAAACAATACACTACTTAATAACCAAGAGATCATTGAAGAAATCAAAGAGGAAATCAAAAAATACCTAGAAACAAATGAAAATGAAAACACGACGACCCAAAACCTATGAGATGCAGCAAAATCAGTTCTAAGAGGGAAGTTTATAGCAATAAAATCCTACCTCAAGAAACAAGAAACATCTCAAATAAACAACCTAACCTTACACCTAAAGCAAGTAGAGAAAGAAGAACAAAAAAACCCCAAAGTTAGCAGAAGGAAAGAAATCATAAAGATCAGATCAGAAATAAATGAAAAAGAAATGAAGGAAACAAGAGTAAAGATCAATAAAACTAAAAGCTGGTTCTTTGAGAAGACAAACAAAATTGATAAACTATTAGCCAGACTCATCAAGAAAAAAAGGGAGAAGATTCAAATCAATAGAATTAGAAATGAAAAAGGAGAAGTAACAACTGACACTGCAGAAATACAAAGGATCATGAGAGATTACTACAAGCAACTATATGCCAATAAAATGGACAACCTGGAAGAAATGGACAAATTCTTAGAAAAGCACAACCTTCCAAGACTGAACCAGGAAGAAATAGAAAATATAAACAAACCAATCACAAGCACTGAAATTGAGACTGTGATTAAAAATCTTCCAACAAACAAAAGCCCAGGACCAGATGGCTTCACAGGCGAATTCTATCAAACATTTAGAGAAGAGCTAACACCCATCCTTCTCAAACTCTTCCAAAATGTAGCAGAGGGAGGAACACTCCCAAACTCATTCTACGAGGCCATCATCACCCTGATACCAAAACCAGACAAAGATGTCACAAAGAGAGAAAACTACAGGCCAATATCACTGATGAACATAGATGTGAAAATCCTCAACAAAATACTAGCAGACAGAATCCAACGGCACATTAAAAGGATCATACACCATGATCAAGTGGGGCTTATCCCAGGAATGAGAGAATGGCTTTAGATCACTCGCTCATTCATTCCTTCGTTCCGGCCACGCTGCCTCCGCTGAGCGCAGAGCCTGGTCCCGACCCGCAGGAGCTCCTGGTCCCCTCGGCTCCAGCAGGGCAGCTTAGGAAGCGACGGGGCTGCCACGCAGAGGAATCGGGGTGTCAGTAACCACAACCACGGAGAAGCACCTGAGACGACCAATCAGAAAAATGGAATTTGAGTCGATAAGAGGGGAAACTCATAGAAATGCACATGGCACACAGCAAAGACTAGAAAGTGATGTTTCTAAAAGCCGAGCTGGGGTGATGAGACCACAGCCACCTTCTTTCTCACCTCCTCCCCAGCCCCACCATCTTCTCCCGCCAACGAGGGACACAGCAGCGGGGTGGGGTGTGTGAGTTCCCATAGAAGGGATGGGAAGCCTCATTGCAGAGCTGTCTGAGCTGAGCTGCAGGCTCAGGAGCTGAGGGGGTTCCTCCTGGGGGAGAACCGCCCCTGGGCTGGGAAGACCCACCCCATCGGGGGCTGCGAGGGTGCAGGTGGGAACGGCAGAGACAGGACAGGCAGGGAGTTACTCTCACAGGGAAAAACCAGGAATGAGTCTCCAGAAGAGGAGACAATTAAAAAAAAATGATCAGGAGTGGAAGATGCTTGCCACCTGGAACTGGGCATGAAAGATGCATAATAAATGTCATTCTTTTTCTGGAGGTGACAATTCAAAACTGTGACTTAGTAATTACCCACATGTCTTTATTTCATCCTTAGAAGGGTCCCACAGATAGCTCACATCATCATGCCGGATTTTCAGAGAGACAAGGAAAAGTCGAGACCAGGGTGGGAAGGGCCACCTGAGGGGCCCTCAGATGCGTCAAGTGCCAAGTGCTGGGTCCCATCAACAGTCCTTACATCACTGCTCATGCCAACAGTGCTCCTTTTTAGAGATGAGGAAACTGGGGACCAGAGAGGTTGAGTCACCTGCCCAAAGACCCACAGCAAAAATGGCCAACCCAGGATTCAATCCGAAGACTGTGTCACCCCAAAACCTGCGCTCAGCCTTTGAATTTAGTCCAAACAAGAGAAGGGGGTCCAGGATAACACTACCTCCCTGCTGCCCACCAGATGGAGACCCTGGTCAGCACTGGCGCCCTGGGAACCAGAGATTGAGCCTGCCGATACCCTGAGTTTCCAGCAGGACAATGGAATAAGCCAGATTTACCAGATGAAGATATAGGACACCCGGTCAAATTCCAATTTCAAATGAACAATGACTAAATCTTAAGTATATTCCATGCAATATTAGGAAATACGCTAAAAATGCCTTCCTTGCTTATCTGAAATTAAAATTTAACTGGGAGTCCCTTTTCATCTGGCAGCCCTGTTAGGAGAGAGGCCGGAGTGAGCATCTACGAAGGGACTGCTTTCAGGGTGGCACGAAATCCTCCCGGCAGCTGGAGGACTGCATGTAAGGCAGGCTTTGTCCCCGCGGCGCTGTGTCCGGCTCCAGGCTGCTGGCCCCACCCCGTCTACAGGATGTGGATGGGATGAAGAGCCCCTCCCTCCTGGAGTGCCTGCCACGGATCTGCCGGAATGTCCTTGTTTCCACGTCACCTCTTTTAGCCCAGGATGACCCAGGGAGGACAGTTTTTATTGTCACTGTTATTCTCATCCTCCTTTTTTACAGACAGGACGCCGGAGCTCAGAGTTGGGGGACGTGGCTCACCCGACACCCCCCAGCAGGGAGGGGGCACCCAGCTGTGCCCCCCGAGCCCAGGCCTTGGGGAGGGGCACCTTGGCTGGGCAGGGTTGGGGGGCTAGGTTGGCGGCACATTCGCGGAGCCGTCGTCTTCTGGGGTCCCCGAGTCCTGGGGAAACTCCCCTCCCCGCCTGCTGACTGGGCGGGGGTGTGTGTGGTGGAATTGGGGAGCTCCTGGGACGCACCCCCGGGGCTGCTCTGTGTTCCACTATGAAACCCGGCTCTGACGGGGAAGGTTGCCGTCTCCACAGCCAGAGAGAGAGGTGGGCAAACAGAGCAGCAAGGGAGGCTTTCCAGCGCTTAATTCTACAAAACAGACGTCCACGGGCAGTAATGGAAGAATAGGGGCTCCCCTCCACCGCAGCCCTCCTCGTGCACGGACTCGGGGTTCTCCGGGGCAGGGGAGGAAGGCAGGGTCCCTCCCGCCCAGCTGCAGCCTAGCCCTTCTGCCAACTCTACTGCGCCTCCCCCTCGACCGACGCACCTCAGCTCCACCCACACCCTGGGATCCTGGACCACTTGGTGCACTCGGTTTCAGGCCCGCTGTCCCTCTCGAAAGCCAGCGGCTCTGTGTCCTGGTTGGAGGGTGGCCCTCAGGCTGCTGAGGCCTTCTTGGTCTGTGCAGTGCCCGGGAGGGCCCGCCAGCTCCCCCAGCCCACCCACCAGGCGGCCGACATCCAGGACTCGTGGGTGCAGAATAGGTCCTCCAGCTTCTCGGCTTTGGACGCCCTGGGGGGAAGCTCTGGGGGACGGTGCAGTCCCCGAGCTCGTAGGGCCCACGCTTGGGACTCCACGCTCTGCGGTCCTAACGGTTTTATCTTTTTCTAATATATAATTTTTATTGGGGTATAGTTGACTTACAATGTTGTGTACAGCAAAGTGAATCCGTTATATGTGTACATATATCCACTCTTCTTTAGATTCTTTTCCCATACATGCCATTACAGAGTATTGTGGTTTTGTGAATGAAGTCCCCTGGCACCTGGAGCATGCGTGGGGACAGTTCACGGGACTCCTGTCTCCCATCACCCCTGGATTGGGACTCACAGGGATGGGTTCTGGAGGCCCTCCCTCTGCCCCACCCAGTGATCCCCTCCCCCACCCCCCACCCCCACCCCCCATCCCCCCTCCCCCATCCCCCCTGGTTGTCCCCAGTATTGGGGTGGGGCTCTGGGGTCCGCACGCACCCCTCAGAGGCCCCTGCCCCAGGGATCATGTTGATCTTGACCTGTCTAGATGTTTCCTATGAGCAGCGCATAGGAAACATCTAGACAGGTCAAGAGAGAGTCAGGCAAAGGAGACAGGTTTCTTCCTGCCTATTTCTTCTTTAATTGAAGTAACACTGATTTATAACGTTGTACGTTCACGTTACAACATTATATTTCTACTTCTGTATACACGACAGAGTGTTCACCACCAAAAATAGTTTCCATCCATCACCATGTGTATAGCTGACCCCCGAACCCATTTCACCCTCCCCTGAGCCCTCCCCTCTGGCAACCGCTACTCTGTTCTCGATCTATGTGTTTGTGTCTTTCTTTGGTTTGGTTTGTTCATTTATTCTGTTTTCGTTGATTTGATTGTTTATTATTTTAGCTTCCACATGTGAGTGAAATCCTACAGCGTTCGTCTTTCTCCATCTGACTTACTACATTCCACTTAGCGTGACACCCTCGAGTCCCCCCATCTTCCTGCCTTTTGAGAGAAGGACCTGTACTTTCACTAACGCTGGGCCCAACAGTTTTTGCTGTTGAAGCCGCTGGTCCGGTGTTTTGTTGTGTGGCCCACAGGCTGGCACAGTTGGCAGCTGGGCATGGGGCCTGGGGCCTGGGGGAGGACTCCTCCGGGGTTCCCCTTGGGGAAGGTCGTTGCGAAAGCTGGCGTTGGCACGTGCACGCCACTGTCCCATCGCAGCGTCCCCCTCCCTTCCATCCAAGCCCTCCCGGTGGAATGAGGTGGTGGTGACTTCCTGGGACCCCCATGCCGGGTCATAAGAAGCCGTGCACCTCCCACCCGATGTCTTGGAGCACTTGCTCTCAGAACCCAGGCGCCATCCGAGGGAAGCCCGAGCCTCGTGGAGAGGCCACGTGGAGGCTCTGTGGTCAGCAGCCCCGGCACCAGCTGCCAGCCACGCAAGGGACTAACCTGGGCGTCCAGGGCAGCCGAGGTTTCAGACGCCGCCGCCCAGCCAACCTCCCACAGTACCACGAGGGAGAGCCTCGCAGCCGACCCCACTCAGCCTACAGAACACTGGGAGATAGGGATAAATTGGTGTTCCGGGTTTTTTAAAAATAAAGTTATTTATTTATTTTTGGCAGTGTTGGGTCTTCGTTGCTGCACACGGGCTTTCTCTAGTTGCGGCGAGCGGGGGCTACTCTTCGTTGCAGTGTGCAGGCTTCTCACTTTGGTGGCTTCTCGTTGAAGGAGCATGGGCTCTAGGTGCGCGGGCTTCAGTAGTTGTGGCATGCAGGCTCAGTAGTTGTGGCTCAAGGGCTTAGTTGCTCCGCAGCACGTGGGATCTTCCCGGACCAGGGCTCGAACCCGCGTCCCCTGCATTGGCAGGCAGATTCTCAACCACTGTGCCACCAGGGAAGCCCCCTAAATTGGTGTTTTAAGCCAATGATTTTGGGGGTGGTTGGTACGCAGCAGTAGATAACCAAAGTACCCCCAAGTGGTCCTGGCTCCGCCTTTGGGGCCACACAAACCCAATCCCTGTGGCCCCGACAGCCCTTCAGAAATCACAGACAGTGGCCAGGTCCCCAGAGCCCTGGGGAAACAGCCCTGATTCCTGGATGCCTTCCTCCAAGGCTGGGGACCCAGCCTGCTGCGCGCGGGCTTTCTCTAGTTGCGGCGAGCGGGGGCTACTCTTCTTTGTGGTGCGCGGGCTTCTCATTGTGGTGGCTTCTCCTGTTGTGGAGCACGGGCTCTAGGCACGCGGGCTTCAGTAGCTGTGGCACGTGGGCTCAGTAGTTGTGGCTCGTGGGCTCTAGAGCGCAGGCTCAGTAGTTGTGGCGCACAGGCTTAGTTGCTCCGCGGCATGAGGGATCTTCCCATCACAGGGCTCGAACCCGTGTCCCCTGCATTGGCAGGCGGATTCTTAACCACCGCGCCACCGGGGGAGCCCCCGAGTGATGTACATTTTTAAAACAATTTCAGTTTTTAAAAAAAATCACTGATTTTCTGTCACCCATCTTAAAAATACCAGAGAAAAAGAAAGAATATACAGATTTCACCATTTAAAAATCAAACTACTTTCTCTTCCAGGGTTTGAATCACCACTCCGCAACTCAAATGTGGGTTTTCTGAGAATGTCTCATTCATTTAACTATTTTTCATCCTGGAGGAAGAAATTGTCAGTCACATGCTATTTCGAGAACAGAAGCTCCTATGGAAGATGCTGAGGGAGCTCTGGGCGCTGTCGCCAGGGACAGAACCTCGCCCTGTGGAAGCAGCACAGCCGCGGGCTTGCGGGAGTCCCCCTGCGCACGGCTCCTGGCACAGAGACTACCCGACTAATTGGATTGACCTCTGGGGACCCCGTGTCCCCAGCCCTGTGGAGCCCAAGTCTTCACAGGTTTGAGAGAAATGAAAGAAGGATGTTTATCGTAAAGATCTAGTCTTACCACCTCCTGTGATGGCTTCATTTTGGAATTGCAAAACCTCCAGCCACTTAGTAAGACAAAGAAAGGACATGTTTTTAAGGGCAAAAGCATGTCGGTTTAATCTCAGAGCTTTAAGAGAGGAGGTCCAGCACGGATTTAATTGGTTTTAGCATATGCCGCTATCCATGTGAGAAATATGATTGTGACCCCACAGGCGGCTTTTCTGGACGTTTTAATGCATTATATAAGCACGTTTATATAAATGTTTTCCTGGGTTGGATAAATAGTGCTTTTCTATTTAAATTTAATCTGGGTCCTTGAGAATGAATTTTACTGTTCTTTTTGTAACCCTGGAGATTTATCCTTGATGCAAATTTCAAACGTGAAATGAATTGTCACTAAGTTCATGAGTCCCTAGCAAGACCCTCGGGAAGCATTCAAGAGAAGGATGGACAGGAGGATTCGTGCCACAGATGTGTTTTGAGCAGGTACTGTGTCTGTACATCCTGTGCAGCAGGAAACAAAGGGCCATATACCTGCACCCTGGAGCTTCCATTCCAGCTGGAGAGAGGAATGGAAGAGAGGCTGACCATAAGCCCACAAAGCGTGTGCCAGGAGGAGCTGCATGCTAAGGGAGTAACCAGCGCCGGGCAAAGTGGGGTCAGGGGTGGTCCCTTCCCTGTGGAGGGTCACTCGAGCAGAGAATTAAAGGAAGTGATGGTGAGCTATGGTGACATCACAGGAGAGGGCCAGACAGAGGGAAGAGCAGGTGCAAAGGCCCTGGGGCAGAAGCTGTGCAGTCAAGAAATAGCAGGCGTGAACAGGGGAGGAGAAGAAGGGGCAGGGTCATGTCCTGCGGGACCTCGGGGCCGCGGTAGGGACTTTGGACCTGGCTCTGAGTGGGATGGGAGCTCGCTGGGAGGTTCTGAGCAGAGGAGTGGCATGTTTCTCCTTTCTGTCTCCCTGTGGTGCAGCATGGAGAAGAGCTGATCAGGGCACAGGTGAGGAGACCAGGGGGGCATAATGGAGGTGGCTTGGACCTGGCTGGGGGAAGCAGAGACGGTCGACCCTAGATATGTATTGAAGGCAGAGCCAGTTGGATTTACCGGCAGCTTGAAAGTGGGGTGAGAGAGAGAGGAATCAAGGATGGCTTCAGGACGTAGAAGAACAGAGATGACACAGGCTCAGATGAGGTAGACTGGGTCAGGTTTGAGTTGGGAATTAAAAGGTTTGACTATTTTAAGGGATGCTTCTTAGACCACCAAGGGGAGATAGCCAGATATGCAGGCCTGGTGTTTCTGGGCAAGGTCCAGGCTGGAGGGGCAATTCAGGGTGGATGGAATGCATACACCCAGGAGCCTGGCCAAGGGCAGCTGGGTGCGTGGGAGACGAGCCCACGTAGACAAGCCAGGATGGAGTGAAGGGGTTAAGAGCTCAGACGCTGGAATCAGTGAGCCTGGGTTTGCCTGAGTTTTGCCACCTCCTACCTGGGAAGGGCAAAGGCCCTGGGGCAGAAGCTGGTGCAGCTAAGGAATTATAGAGGCCTGGGACTCAGCCTCTCTCGGCCTCTGCTTCCCCAGCTTGAAATGGGGTACAATGGGGTAGCACGTGCCTCACTGTGCATGAGGGCGAGGGGGCGTAGCGACCTGCACGCAGGGAGCGCTGTTTGTCATCCCTGGCTGGCGCATTCCAGTTCTCCCTGCTGGGAGGGTCTGGAAACTTCGTGGAAGTGGGCAGGGGTCTCACAAGCAGCTTGGAAGGAAGGGAAGGCACAAGGCACCCTGGAGTCAGGGCACGTCCGGGGCCAGCGAGGCAAAGCAGAGGGTCTGAGGGCAGAGGCCCGGGGTGTGATGGGGGCCAGCAGGACTGCGCAGGGGCCAAGTTGACTGCCAGACCATGCCTCTGGGGCGTAGGTGTCCAGTGCGGGAGTGACAAGGCCAGCTGGATCTCGCTCTTCAAACCTGGCACGTGCTGAGTGCCCAGTGCCTGCTGCCAACTTGATGGCTGAGTCAGGGTAATGGGTTCATCGCTCTGATGGCCCTTGAGCCTTGATCCTGCCCACCCCGTCCCAGTCTCAGCCATCATCTCTCACGTGGTTCTCTTGTGACCATTCACGTGGGATTTGGGGGCATGATCATCTCATGTGACCCTCACATTGAGGTTTGCGAAGCAGAGATGGGATACTGAACAGATCTGAACAGATCTTGGAATAGAGGCTCAGAGAGGTTAAGTAACTTTCCCAAGGTCACACAGTGAACAAATATAGCAACAGTATATAACGCAGGTCAGCATCTCCCAGGATGGAACCCAGGGCCAGTGAGGAGCCCACCCTGGAAAGTCCCCGGTCATTAAGCACCTACTGTGTGCCCAACCTGGTGGGAGTCACAGACAGATGACTTCACACGTCATTCTGCCTGTGGGCACGCTGACTCCCAATCATAGGCAAGGAAACAGAGTCTGGGGGTGGGGCCTGTCCAGGTGCCCTGGAACCCAGGGCCCCTGGGACCTACCAGGCTCCTGCTGCATCTGGGAAGCCCACCCAATCCGTCCCAGACTGCAGGACCCCTGGGAGGCAGCGTGGGTCCTGGTGGGAACGCCTGCCCGAGAGCCGACGGCTCATGCCAACGAGGTGGTCCTGGGCAAGTCTGCCCTCCTCGCCGGTATGCGGGGTTGGGGGCAGTGCGGATCCTTCCAGGTACCTGTGGAGGGTGGCCAACCCTACCGTAGTGCCTGGGCCGGGCCGGCAGGGTTCTCCTGCCCTGTGCTGACCCGCCCGCCTTGCCCATGTCTTCATTGCCTAAGCCTTGGCTCCACCCTCCCAGCTGTGGGACCTGGAGAAACCCTGAGTCTGGTTGTTTCTACTGGATAATGGGCATGTACCCCACAGGGTTACTGTGAGGATCAAATGAACACACGTGAGCGTGAGGGCCGTGCCCCAAGGGCCTGTGTGCCCCGGTTCTGTAGTGACGACAAGGGTCCCGGGCCCGTGGGTGTGCAACCCAAGCCTTGCTCACTGCTTGCTCCACCTGGTGCGCTGCCCCCTCCTCCTTGACTTCCCCTCCCTCCCACCTGCCTTCCCCTCCCTCCCACCCTCCTCCAGCACCTCCTCCAGCAGGCCTCCCTGATTGCCCCCGTCGGCCCCAGCCTGTCTCGCTTTCTCCGGGCCCTACTGGAAGGGATGCTCGCCTGCCCCCTCTGTGTCCCCCGTACCCCAAAGGGGGCCAGGAGCCCAGGAGTTGCTCACTCCAGGGACGACTGATGAGTGAACAGGGCTGGCGCAGGGATGTCACCAAGTCAAGGGTACGGCCCCAGCCCGTGTGGTCCTCCCTGCCTCCCTGCGGATGGAGCAGCCTCCAAGCTTGCTCCCTTCTCTGCCCCCCTCTCCAGACTGTGCTCAGCACCGTCGGTACCTCGTGAGGCCCATCGACCCGACACAGGGCTGGCACAGGGCATGGGCCAATTCCCGAGACACAGGTCACACCCTGGCTTGCGGTTTCCTGGCTGTGGCCCAAGCAAGGCTCCCCTGAGCCTCTGCTTTCCCGTCTGTGGAATGGGGGGATGTTAGTACCCTATGGGTCAGTTGAGAGGATAGAGCAAGTGGTGACCCTAACACGCGGAGCCCAGGGCTGGCAGCACGGGGTCTCGATTCTGCAGTGCGGGTGGTGTTTAAGGAGCATTCCAGGGACACCGGCCCTGTGCCAGCCCTGGGTGGACGTCGCGGGGGCTCATGGCATGTTCGGGAAGATGCAGGTGGGTGACCTCAAGCTCGCACAGCACAGCCTCCCTTGAGGTGCACCCAGGGCTGGGGGAGCCCAGCAGGGGTCTTCTCACAGGGCTTCTCACGTCAGACATGGCCTCCGGAGGGTGTATGAGGAGTGGCCAGGGGGCCAGAGCTGGTCAGTCCAGGCCAAAGGGAGAGCATTTCCGGAAGCTGGTGGCCCAGCAGTGATGGTCACCCGGGCACGAGCTCAGGGCAGAGGTGGGACATGCGGTAGGGGAACACTGGGTTCCCGTCAAGGGGTTTGGGAATTTTTTTCCGAGAGTGACAAGGAGCATTTGGAAGTTTAAGGGGAGAAGTGCCCCCCCCCGATTTGTTCTGGAATAAAGGTCTGATTAATTTGCTTTGAGTTTGAGCCCAATCCGTCTCTGGTGAAAACACCGGGTTGGCCGGACTGGCCACGCGGATGTGCTCCGAGGTCACCTCGTCCATGGCTGAGCCTGGATCCCATGAGGAACCGGCCTCGCCTGGATGGCTTCCCCGTCAGCGCAGGAGCCCTGGGACGAGCAGAGGGTCAGGCTGGAAGGGCTGCTCAGTGCCCTCAGGTGCCCAGCTGATTTGATGCCATGATGGGCTCTCTGATCAAGGGCCTGACATTTAGGGGGGGGGCCTCCTTAGATCCAGAATTTCAGGGAAAGCGTCTCTCACGGCACGCGTCATCAGACGAGCCACACCCCCACTCCCCGCAAGGCACGCGCCTTCCTGAGGCTCTGCTGGGGTTCAGCGGTCACCCTCTGCCCATGCCTGAGCCCCATACCCCAGGGACACCTGCACAGACCTGGTGCCATCGCCCGCAGGAGCTGGCGTCTGGGGGTGAGACCCGTATTCCCCATTTTCAAGTCTCCACCGCCTCTGATTCCCGTGGTAACCCCAAGACACGCTGTTTTGGTCAGTCCCATTTGAAGGCTGGGAAAGCTGAGGCCAGGCAGCCAGCTGTCGTGTTTTCATGGATCCAGAACTTGCATGTGGGCAGCTGGCAGGACAGCGGCCCTTCAGACACATGGGTCCTGGCCGAGGAGCGGGGTGGGCTGAATAACGGTCCCACAGAAGCCCAGGTCCTGGTCCCTAAAACCTGTGAACATGCCACCTTACAGGGCAAGACTCTGCAGATGTGATTAAGGACCTTGAGATGGGGACTATCCAGGTGGGTGAGGGAGGTGGGAGAGTGGACACGTGCCAGAGACGGGGACGTGACCACGGAAGCAAGAGGCCGGGGAGCCGCTGGCCGGCAGCCGGGAAGGCAGGCGGCCTCCAGAAGCTGGAAAAGGCCAGGAAACGGATGCCTGCCCAGAGCCGCAGACACCTGGATTTCAGACTTCTGACGCCCAGAACTGTTAGAGATTAAATCTGTGTTGTTCCAATCCACTACCTAGGAGGCGATTTGTTAGACGAGCCATAGGAAACTCACACACAGAGGAAGTGGGAAGTCAGGCTGGGGAGCGCGGGAGGGGGTAACGATGCGTCCTGGGCACTGGCGTTTTTAATGGAAATGAGAAAATTTTCTCAAAGCCACCGGAGGTATTAGAAATAGAAACCCAGTGCCCTGCTCCATCTAGCTCTGCCTCCGGACCACATAATTCACAGTAATGGTTCTGCCTGCCCTGGGCTCGGCCTCTGTGGGGCGTGAGGAGTGGGACCTGCCCTGACCGCCAGGGATCCCCGTGGCGGGGTGTGGGCTGTGGTCTCACACTGGCAGGTCCCCTGAGCTTCACCACTCCCTTGGCCCCTCAACACACGGCATGCGGCCAGGCCGGAGCCCAAAGCCCCACGTGGGATTCCTGGCCATTGCCACGTGCTCACACCAGCTCGGGGAGATGCTCAACGCTCATCAGAAAGATATTCAACCCACGGAGATGTCGGAGCCCCGCGGAGGGTGTCTAGAGGGTGTTCATTAATGTTCTGATAATAATTATTATTAGAATGTGACATGATGCCGAGGCCAAAAGGTCACGCTTGTTGGGAAAACACCCAGTTCAACACGCCGAGACGCGCAGGGGCCGGGGTCGCCCGCGTGTCCTCCTGTCTCCTCGCTCCTAAACCGCCCTGGGCAAGGAGCCAGGTCAGCTCCCCGTCCACTGAGCACCTGACTTTTCAGCATCCAGGGATGCAGCTGCTCACCCCCGAAACCCTCTTCTCTTGGTTCCCAGGACCCCCAGCTGCGGTCCCTGCCCCAGCTCCCTGGCTCTCCCCTCTCCCTCCAGCTGCTCCTCCAGTGTCTCCCTCTTCTTCCTCCTCGGTCCTCACCTCGGATCACACCCCTCCTTCGAGCTGTCTGCACTCCCGGCCTCAGAGTTTTAATACCTGTGGTCAAGGACTCCCCAGCGCGCATGTCCATGTGGGCCGCTGCCCCAGCTCCAGACCCGCGCCCACGGATGCCCCAGGGGCATCTCAGACCCCAGCCCGCAAGCCCTGGTTGTCCCACCCAGCTGATGGCCGTCCTTGGACTTGCTTAGGCCACGTGACGTCTGTTTTATAAGACTCGAAGGTTCTTGGGTGGTGGGACAGAACACCCTGACCCGCCCAGAGATGAAGGGCAGACCTCGGCTACGTGCAGCTCCGGAGGAGAGAAGGCGTATGAACAACATGTATTTATCTCCCACAGTCCTAGATGCTGGAAGTTCACAATCAAGGTGTACCCAATCCAGCCCAGTCCCATCACAGGCAGGGAAACGGAGGCCCAGAGAGGCCAGAATGGTTGGGTTCTGGCCTCTTCCTGGCTTGTAGGCAGCTGCCGTCTCGCCGTGTGCTCATGTGACACGCGTTGTGCGCCCTCGGGAAGGGAGAGAGTGAGTGAGGGGGAAAACTCTGGCATCTCTTCTTACAAAGGCACTGATCCCATCACGGGGGCAGGCGGGCACGGCCGAGGTCTCTGGGCCCGACCCCAGCAAGGCTGGCTGGCAGGCTGTGGTAGGGACCCGGTGGAATCCCGCCTGGTGGCCCAGGGTCTCTGGGGAGGATGAAGGTAGGACACAGCCAACGGGCTGGGCTTTGGGGTGCTGGAGTATAAGGGGCCTTTTGCCCCATCTCATCATCTCTCCCCCAAATCCACGCCACAAAGCCACTCTTCTTTCTCTGACTCCTGAGAGCCTGGCTCTGTGTCGGGCAAGGGAGACATAGCAAATCAGGCCCCCGGCCGCTGTGCAGAGCCCCCTGGTCTTTCAGGGGCTACAGGACTAAGCAGAGTGAAGCAATTAAATAAAAAGGCAAACCTGATTTGCCCTGAAGCCTGCTGCCCTCAGCCTGGACGTGACCTCTCGGGGCCTGGCTATCCCGTGTCCCCTTGGTCCTTGGTCCCTGGGGAAGCTGCTGCAGCCTCTCCCATGCTGCCCACTCCCCCTTCTCCAGTCTGTACTCTCATCCCTCCAGGCTCCGCGCCTGGCAGGGGCTGCCCTCAGGTGTCCCCGCCAGCACCCTGCCCCCCAGACATCAGGGCCTGGCTCAGTGCCCATCCCCGGCCTCCCCTCCCTCCCCCTCGGTCCCTCTTGGAGTAACGCTCGGCTGATACCGAACGAACAACCAGAAACGAAGTCACTGTGTGCCCTGGACTGCACGCCTCCCTTTCCGCTTCCAGTGACCATGCCCTGGACCCGCCTGTATGGCCCGTACCCGCCACACTTGAGCATCGTCTGAGCTTCCCATGGCCGTGGTAATAAATCACTGCACACCTAGAGGCTTAAAGCAACACAAGCGTAATCTCTTACAGCCTGGAGGCCGGGAGTCCTGAAATCAAGTATCAGCAGGGCTGGTGTCTTCCAGTTCCTTCTCTCTCTCCCCTCTAGGGGAGAATCCGTTTCCTGCCTCTTCCCGCTTCTAGAGGGCGCCCGCCTTCCCTGGCTTGCGGCCCCTCCTCTGTCTTCAAAGCCAGCAGTACCACATTGTCAAATTGTATCTTCTCTCTCTCAGCCTCCTCCCTCCCTCTTGCAAGGACCCTGGGTCCTAGCGATGACACTGGGCACACCTGGATAATCCAGAACTATCTCCCCATCTCCAGGTCCTCACCTCCATCACATCTGTGAAGTCTTTCTTAACCGTGTAAAGTAACATGTACACAGAATCTGAGGACTGGGACGTGGGTTTTTGGGGACCATATTCATCCTACCACAAGCGCTGCAGGTCATTTAGCTAATCTGTGTTGTTGGAGAGTCAGGTGGTTTCCAACCTCTCACTCTCGCCAAGAAGGCTTTAGCGAGAAAACTAGCCTGTGGCTAATTTGACGTCCGCCCAGGGTCGCTTCCTCAGTGAAACCCTAACATGTGGAAGTTCTGAGTTAAAAGGAATAGAAAATTCTAAGGTTTGAAAATACGTTTTGCCAATTTCTTTCCTCAAAGCTGCAGAGCTGGCACTTCCTTTGCTATCACTGCACTTGGGATCAACCGGTGTCTAAGTCCATCCAGGCTGCTGTAACAAAACACCACCGACTGGGGGCCTTAGCAGCAAGAGATGTTTATTGCTTACGGTTCTGTAGGCTGGACGTCCAAGATGAGGGTGCCAGCGTGGTCCGGTTCTGGTGAGGGCCACCTCCTGGTGGCAGACTGCTGGTGGCTGTGGCTCCCTGGGACCTGGTGGAAGGAGCCTGGGAGCTCCCTAGGGCCTCTTCTATTTTATCTTATTTTAATTGAGGTATAGTTGATTTACAATGTTGTGTTAGTTTCAGGTGTACAGCAAAGTGATTCAGATATATATATATATATACATAGTCTTTCAGATTCTTTTCCATTATAGGTTATTACAAGATACTGAGTATAGTTCCCTGTGCTATACAGTAGGTCCTTGTTGTTTATCTATTTTATATATTGTAGTGTGTATATGTTAATCCCAAATTCCCAATCTATCCCTACCCATCACCCTTCCCCCCTGGTAACCATACATTTGGTCTCTAAATCTGTGAGCCTATTTCTGTTTTGTAAATAAGTTCATTTGTATCATTTTTTTTTAGATTCTGTACATAAGTGATATCATATAATATCTGTCTTTGTCTGACTTACTTCACTTAGTATGATCATCTCTAGGTCCATCCATGCTGCTGCAAATGGCATGTTTCATTCTTTTTTGTGATCGAGTAGTATTCCACTGTGTTTATATACCACGTCTTTATCCATTCGTCTGTTGATGGACATTTAGGTTGCTTCCATGTCTTGGCTATTGTAAGTAGCGCTGCAGTGAACATTGGGGTGCATTTATCTTTTCAAATTAGAGTTTTCATCTTTTCCAGATTTATACCCAGGAGTGGGATTGCTGTATCATATGATAACACTATTTTTAGTTTTTTAAGGAACCTCCATACTGTTTTCCACAGTGGCTGCACCACTTTACAATCCCACCAACAGTGTAGGAGGGTACCCTTTTCTCCACACCCTCTCCAGCATTTATTATTTGTAGACTTTTTTTTTAAAGATTTTTTTGATGTGGACCGTTTTTAAAGTCTTTATTGAATTTGTTACAATATTGCTTCTGTTTTATGTTTTGGTTTTTTGGCCACGAGGCATGTGGGATCTTAGCTCCCCAACCAGGGATCGAACCCGCACCCCCTGCATTGGAAGGTGAAGTCCTAACCACTGGACCGCCAGGGAAGTTCCTGTAGACTTTTTAATGATGGTCTTTCTGATCTGTGTGAGGTGGTACCTCATGGTAGTTTTGATTTGTATTTCTCTAATAATTAGCAATGTTGAGCATCTTTTCATGTGTCTGTTGGCCGTCTGTATGTCTTCTTTGAAGAAATGTCTATTTAGGTCTTCTGTCCATTTTTTGATCAGGTTGTTTGTTTTTTGATATTGAGCTGTATGAGCTATTTATATATATTGGAAATTAAGCCCTTGTTGGTTACATCATTTGCAAATATTTTCTCCCAGTCCACAGGTCATCTTTTCGTTTTGTTTATGGTTTCCTTTGCTGTGCAAAACCTTATAAGCTTGATTAGGTCCCATTTGTTTATATTTTGCTTTTATTTCTTTTGCTTTGCAGGAGACTGACCTAAGAAAACATTGGTAGAACTTTTGTCAGAGAATGCTTTGGCTAGGTTCTCTTCCAGGAGTTTTACAGTGTCATGTCTTATATTTAAGTCTTCAAGCCATTTTGAGTTTACTTTTGTGTATGGTGAGAGGTAGTGTTCTAACTTCATTGATTTACATGCCTGGGGCCTCTTTTATAAGAGCATGAATCGGATTCACAGGGACACCGCCCTCATGACCCAAAGGCCCCCTCCTAACACCATCACTGGGGGGTAGGATTTCAACAAATGAATTCTGGGGAGACACAGTCAGACCCTAGCATGGAGTGTTGTGTTGTGTCACTTTGATGTCATGTGGGTGGAAAGGGGTACTTTGTGTCCGTCATGTGGATTACTCTGCCCAGCTGACCCCGCTGACTTTGTCACCAAGTGTCCTGCTCTGGAATCAGACTTGAATGCCCCGCCTCTGGCTCTGAATCACAAGTTAACCTCGTCTGCAAGACGGAGACAGTGATCCCACCCGGCTGCAGGACGAAGCCCGGGGATGCTGCCGGTCTGCTGACCGTGGGAGGTGTCCTATGGGGGCAGCGGGGGCCACTCGCACCCCCCTCCAGTCCTGGGAGCAGGGCAGGGTGTGGACAGAAGCAGGGTCCTGGCCTGGCTCCGGAGAGCCTGCATCAGGTTGTGGCGCGCTCCGGTCGTGGAGACCCCACCAGCCTCGGGGTGCAGGGACACCGTCAGACCAGATCTGCTTCTCGGCGAGGCAGATCAGGTGACTCATTCTGTGCAAGTTATTTTTAAGTGACTTGAAGGCTGGTGAGGAAGCCGCCTGACAGCAACCGTAATTACCGCCCTCACACGGAGCAGGCCCGCGGGGTTCGGGCAGGTGCGGAGCCCCGTCACCCCCGGCAGCTCTGCAGGCAAAGGGGCAGACCCTCGTGCCTGGGGGCCAGCAATGCCCTCTGAAGCCTGAGAGCCAGGGAAGGGAGCCCGTGCCCTTCTCGCCCCCCATCACCCCAGGAGACCCTCCGAGAGCTCCCCCCTCCCGGCCAGCACCCAGGATCTGACTCCGCCCACCTCCTCAGCCTCACGGGCCGAGGCTAAGAGCGCTGCCCGGGCCTCTACCCCCAGCCAGCGCCCTGTGCCCTGACCCCCGCAGCCCTGTGCCCTGACCCCTGCGCCCTGTGCTCCTGCCCCGCGGGCTGCCGGCTTGCCCTCCCCAAATCCCAGCTGTTGTCGAGGCTCACCTCTAACGCCCATTTGCCAAGAAGCTCCCTCCCCACGGGGCCCCCCCATCCCACTCCTTTGGTCAGCATCCAACTGCCTCCTCTGAGGCTGTCACGGCTTATGGAAAAGCTGAACAAGTCAGAGGCAGGTGAGAAACACCTTTATTCTCTCATCACCCCCGACACTGTACACACATACGCACACACGTATACACACACACACACGAGCACACACTTGCAGGCACGCACTTGCGCGCAAGCACACGTTCACCCCCTGGAACCCGCTCTTCCCGAGCTGGTGAACTCTCTGGCACATCTCAGGTGATGCTGACTCCTCCCACGATGCTCAGGTAAGGAGTCCAGGCGGGTCTAGGGTGGTAACTGCAGACCTTGGCCCTGTCTGAAACACCTCCCTGTCCCCAGCCTGGGCCTGAAGTGTCCCCCACACGCACCGGGGAGGGGTAAGTCAGCAGCTCTCTCCTTTTTTCCCCCCCACGTGCATCTGAGACGACTCCTTAGGCCCACACCTACCTGGGGAGCTCGGTGCAGGGCTGGTGAGGGTGAGGGCCCGGGCCCGGCCTGGGCAGTGAGGTCCTGGGGGTGACACCCAGAGCCAGCCCCTCACCAGCACATGGGGGGTCCCTCACTCCCTTCAGCACCCGTTTCTGGCCGTCCACCTTCGGTGCGGGTTGCCTTGCCCTTCCAGGTGCCTCCTCAGAGGGGACCCTTTTAAGAGGACCCCCGTCTGGCCCCTTCTGGGGGTTCCACTTGTGGCCCAGGAGCACGCATTGCGGCATGTGGGATCTTTGTTGCGGCACACAGGCTTCTCTCAAGTTGTGGCGCGGGCTCCAGAGTGTGTGGGCTCTGTAGTTGCAGCGTGCGTGCTCAGTAGTTGTGGCACGTGGGCTTAGTTGCCCCGCGGCCTGTGGGATCTTAGCTCCCTGACCAGGGATCGAATGCACATCCCCTGCATTGGCAGGCGGATTTTTTACCACCGGACCGCCAGGGAGGCCCCCATCAACTCTTCTCAGGGCTGATTTCGCCCTCCTCCTTGATGTACTTTCCCACCTGGCTTCCGGGGATGCCCTGCCTCCCCCTCTCCCCGGAGTAAGTGAAGGGGCCCGGCACGACGCAGCATTGCAGGCAGAGGGCACAGCAGGAGCAAAGGCCCCGAGGCAGGCGTGGGCCTGGAAGGTGGACAGAGTTGCCGAGAGCTGGTGTGGCAGGAGCAGCGTGATGGGAGAGGCCCCAGGGGGCTGAGGAGCTCGGAGCTGGTGGGGGTCGATCTGGTCCAGCCCTGGAGGCCACAGGAAAGAGTGGGTGGGAGTGAAACGACCTCACTGGGTTGATTCTGGGTGCCTTGCCCGTCCCCTCCTGTCCTCTCAGCGCCGGGGTGCCCGGGGCTCTCGCCTTGGTGCCCTCTCTCCCACGGTGGCCTCACTCAGGCTCAGGGCTATGCAGTCTGTCTTGAACCGTGTCTCCGTCCTGGGTGCCCGTCCTGGACCCCCAAGGCCTATAACAAGCCCCCTCAGCAGCACCTCCATCGGGGGCTCCGACACGCAGGCTTCCGAAGCTGACATGCCCCCTGGGGCCCCATCTTCCCTCCCCACCTGCTTCTCCGCCTTCTTCCTGTCACATGTAGGGGCTCCGTCCTGCCAACCCTGGGTGGGGGTCGGCTCTGTCCTCTCCGCCCCTCCCCGTCTGGACAGAGCAAACCTGCCGGCTGTCGCCTCCCTCCGCAGTGGTCCCACCTGCGGCAGCTGCCATCGTCCCGCCTGGATGGCTGGATTGGCCCCCTTGCTGCTCTCTCTGCCACCACCTTGGCCCTGAAGTCCCATCCAACAGAGCCTCTGGAAGGATCCTGGCCAATTCTAGGTTGGTCCCGTCACATCTCCGCCCAGGCCCTCCAGCACTCCCGCCCACTCTTTCCTGTGGCCTCCAGGGCTGGACCAGATCTGCCCCCACCAGCTCCGAGCTCCTCAGCCCCCTGGGGCCTCTCCCATCACGCTGCTCCTGCCACACCAGCTCTCGGCAACCCGGTCCACCTGCCAGGCCCACGCCTGCCTCGGGGCCTTTGCTCCTGCTGTGCCCTCTGCCTGCAATGCTGGGTCGTGCCTGGCACCCTCACTTACTCCGGCTTTTCACCCAAACGCCACCTTCAAGACGTGGAATCTAAAAAGTTTGACAGCCACTCCCCATTACATGTCAGTTTCTCTTCCTTGCCTTTTCTCCAGTGCTTCCCACTATCTAATTAACCATCTATGTCATCAATCTCGTTGGGATCTGTTTCATTCATAGAATGAAAGCGCGGTGCAGGCAGGATTTTACATCAGTCACGGATGTATCCCAGCCCCCCGTACAGGGCCTGGCAAAGGGCAGGTGCACAATCAAAACCTATTGAATGATTGAATGAGCAAATGAATTAATGAATGTGTCCTCACCCTCCCAGCACAAGTCCGACTTCCTGAGTCTGTCATGCCGGCCGGGCCATGCCTAGGTGCTCTGGCCACCAGCCCCTCAGTGGAGCCCAGCCTGGCAGTCATCTCGGCCAAGGAGCCAGACATGAGTGCCACCCTCTTGGACCTTCCAGCCCAGACCACCCACCAGCGGAGTGGCACTGAGTGACCTCAGTAAGGCCACCGGCAGGGCCCTGTCTGCATCCCTGACCCACGGAGCGGTGAGCTAGAATTAAATGACTCTTGTTCTGCACAACCAGATCTCAGCAACAGGGAACTGGGGTGCGGCTCATGGGCTGACGCTGCAGAACCAGCTTCAGGCCACGCCCCTGCAAGACCTGCACAGGTGTCCCTACCTGTCCCGGAGGTGTGGATTTGGCAGAAGTGGTGAGAGAACGGGAAAGCTGCATTCAACACCTGGTTATAGTGCCAGCGTTGAGGGCAGTAATAATGACAGTGCTATTCATCACGTGATGACTCTCGGCCAGATACTGGCTTAAGTGCTTTACAAACACTTCCTTGTTTGAAAATAGCAAAAATAATGACATTTATGGAGTGGTAGCCTCGTGCGAAACACTTTACTGTCAGCCTCTGTCATGATGGCCGCGTTTTACAGGTGTGGAACCTGACACCCGGAGAGGCCAAGCCCCCTGTGCCCTCCCAGGACCAGGAAAGGCCCAGCCAGGATCCAGATTCACCTCCCTCCTGCCCTGTTCCGGCCCCTCTGCCCTGGCCCCTTGGGAGCTATTTGCAGCCACACTGACGTCTGAAGGTGGAGACCACATTTCTCCCTCCTCCCTGTCTGACCAACGGGTCTTGGGAAAACCTAACCAAATTGCAAAGGGTTTGGTTTGATGTAACATAAAAGCCACGGGACTCCTGACCGGGTGTCTTGGATCAATCACATCCCCTCTGTGTAGTTTCCTTGACTGTTGTGACAAAATACCACAAACTGGGGGCTTAAAACAGCAGAAATGGATTCTCTCACGGGTCTGGAGGCCAGAATTCTGAAATTCAGGTGTCCCCCGGGCTGGGCTGCATCTGGAGGCTCTAAAGAAGAATCCCTCCTTGTCTTTCCCAGCTTCTGGTGGCTGCAGAAATCCTTGGCATTCCTTGGCTTGTGGCCTCATCACTCCAATCTCTGCCTCTGTCTTCACATGGCCTTCTCCTTGTGTGTCTCTTCTCTTCTTATAGGAACATCCGTCAGATGGGATTAGGGCCCACCCTAAATCCAGGCTGACTTCATCTTAACTGATTACATCTGCAAAGACCCTATTTCCAGATGAGGCCACATTCTGAGGTTCCAAGTGGATGTGAATTTCAGGATGGAAAGTGGGGGTTCACCCTAGTATACCCTTCTGGGGCCCCCAATCCCTCACCTGTCCAGGGAGGCTAGTGTGGCCCCCTTTCTTGGTCTACATGTTCTTGGTTGGGGGAGGGTCCAAAGGGATGGCCTGCAATCTCCTCCCAGCCTCATCCTGCCCGTCTGCGTCCCATCCACCCCAGACCGTGGGAGCCGGCAGGTGCATGTGGGGGGCCGGGGTGGTGGGCATCTTTCCACACTGTTACACAACCTGCCTGCGTGCGATAAACTAACTCCCAGGGCTTCCCTGGTGGCGCAGTGGTCGAGAATCTGCCTGCCAATGCAGGGGACACGGGTTTGAGCCCTGGTCTGGGAGGATCCCACATGCCGCGGAGCAACAGGGCCCGTGAGCCACAACTACTGAGCCTGCGCGTCTGGAGCCTGTGCTCCGCAACAAGAGAGGCCACGATGGTGAGAGGCCCGCGCACCGCGATGAAGAGCGGCCCCCGCTTGCCACAACTAGAGAAAGCCCTCGCACAGAAACGAAGACCCAACACAGCCATAAATAAATAAATTAATTAATTTAAAAAAAAAACTAACTCCCAGAGGGATCCAGGGAAGTCTGGTCGGTTGAGCTCCACCCCGCGTGGTCTGGTCACGGGTGTGCCAAACTGCTGGCCTCTACCTCACCCCACCCCACCCCTGCTCCCTGGCCTGGCAGCGCTCAAGGAAACGTTCCACTGTGACACGGGAGCCCTGGCACAGGCTCAGGGTGCGCGTCCAGGACCGACTGGGCCGGTCCCCAGCCAGCCAGGGACCCAGAGAGGGGCCGGCCCAGGCTGCCTGGAACCTGGCTCAGCCGCAGGGCCGAGGTCGAGAAGGCAGTGCCCTGGGTGGCAACGTGCCACCAGGAAGGGACGCCGAGTGCAGGACGGCTCAGGGAACTGGCTGCGGGCCCAGCCCTTGCTCCACGGGGGTGCTGCCCCGCTGACCCCGAGAGGCTGTTCTGGAAGGTGGTCAGGCCGGGCGCCAGGCTCCGGCACCTCCCTTTCAGAGATCAGACTTATTGGTCTTGCAGCAAACCGCACCGGGGTGTTTTGCAGGAGGACTGAGCACTGTCCTGGGGGCCGGGCGCCGCGAGTCCCCAAGGCCAGCTCAGGGAAGATGAGGGAGGGGGAGGGGCTCAGGGGCACTCGGCCCCGCCCCTCAGGCACCCCCCGCGGCATGGAGCCCCTGCACCCCTGGCCTGCGGATCCGCGTTCTACCTGAGGTGAGGGGATGCTAAAGGGGAGAGTGGCAGAATGCACTCGGGAGGCCCCAGAGAAGGCCTCCCAGGGCTCTGCTGCCCCAGCCCAGCCCCCGTGCGCCCCGTGGACCTGCTGCACGGGCGTCCCCGGGCGGGTCAGCATGCCAGCAGCTGGAGTTGTGCCCTGCGTGGCGCCTGCCGGGCTGCACTTGCCGTTTGGACCTGCTCCTTCCCAGCCTGCGCTCCGCCTCTCCCGGACTCAGTTTCCTCACCGGTGCCAGGAGACGACAGAGTTCCCCCCTCCACCCCTTCGTGAGGACACTCGGGCTTTGGGGATATCGCGGGACCCACCAGTCAAAGCACGCAGCCGGGGCGGGTCTCTGGCATCCCTGAGACGATGTGTCACTCCCATCTGATGCGGTCAACGGGGACGCCGCGGGAATGACCGGCACTGGAGGGCAGAAGAGGCGGGAAAATTTCAGACTCTGCGAAGTTCAGAGTCACCCAGGGCCACTTGCTAAAGTGCAGATCCTAGGGCCCTGCTCCCACAAGCTGCATTTTAACCAGGGTCCAGAGAATTTGGAAGCGGGAACTGGGAGGACCACACTCTGAGAAAACTGGGACTCCCAGAACCTTCCAGGGGTAGAGTATTAGCTTCAGTGGGCCCTTATGCCACCCGGCCCTCTGCCCAGTGAGGGAAATTTGTGGGCAGAGCTGTGACTGCTTGTGCCACTGTGAAACCTGCATGCGCACGTAGGCATGTGCAGTATGCCTGCAGCCCACAGGGACGTGCACGTGTACACACACGCGGCCCACACGCACATCGCAGCATACCTGCGCGCCCAGGGCACTGGCACAGGCATGCACAGCACACCCCGCAAGGGCATTTGCACTCCTGCGTGGGACACGCACACACACACGCAGCGGGTCCTATCAACCAGCAGCCTGCTTTGTGCTGATATGGGACCCTCCATCACGTTTTCTCCCAGTACCTGGGCAGGATCTGCAAAGACAAGGCAAATCCCTCATCTCAGCTGACTCGGCAGGTGGGCGCTGCCTGCCTGCCTGCCAGCTCCACGCCAGGCCCTGCACAGGGCACCGTGGAGGAGCTGCCCGGAGGCCAGCAGGCACAGCCTCTGCCTGCCCTTGTGTCCTTTGCCCTTTCAATCCCTCAGGTGGAGCTTCAGAAGAGAGTGTGGCTAATAAGGCGCTCTGCTCAGTCCCGGGTCAATGGCGTCTCACCCTCCTGCTCCCTTCTCCCCTCGGGCCCTGCTCCCAGCTCACCCTCCTCTCCTCCCAGACAAGGACGGCCCATCCTGTCCTAATCCTCTCAGAGAAAGGACAGGCCACCTGGCAAACTGCCCCATCAGCACAGCGGCCTGCCAGCCGGGGAGGAAAGGGCAGCGTGTGGCCAGGGGTCAGCAGAGCCACGGCCCACCTGCCCCACCTGCCTCCTGCCCATAGGTAGAGGACAAGCAGTTATCTGTTCCCAAGCACCCCGTGTCCCTCCTGATTGTGCCTGGCCCCATGGCTCTCAGGAGGAGTCCGAGATGGCCCTGCCCTCAGGAGACCAAGAGACAGGCCAGCGGGTCGGCAGGGACGTGTCCCTGCACCAGCCAGAGGCACAAGTGCCTGCGGGAGCCCCTAGGAGGACAGTTGCTTCTGTGGGATTCCCCAGGAACAGGTGACGCTCCGCTGAGTTTGACAAATAAAATAGAGGAGGGGAGAGAAACAAAGGACAGTCCAGGGGGAGGGACGAGGTGGGGAGACTGCTGGGGAAGCTCAGACATGAACACATAAACCTCAGCCCTTGGAAGGAAAGACGGAAACACAGGCAACTCACTGGGGGAGCTCAAGGTGGAGACGGTGCAATCTGGGTGGACATCTAGGAGGCAGTGGCATCTGAGCCCAGGTGCGCTAGGAGGTGCAGCCAGGAGAGGCACCTGGCAGTGAGACCAGAGACCCTTTGGGAGCCAGGTCAGGCCCTGAGGACAGAGCCCCTTTGAGTCCTGAGGGCTCCCTTGCTGTCCAGGCCTCCCAGTCTCTGCCGGTACCCTTGCCCCCAGCACCTGGCGCACCCATCACCTGCCAGGAGGGGCTCTTAGGCTGGGATCCCCAGAAGCAGATCCTGAGACAAGGATTCCCGTGCAAGCAGCTTGTCTGGGGGGAGATCCCAGGAGGGAGGGGGGAGTGAAGTGAGGAGGGGGCCGGCCATTCTAGGTGTGTGCTGTGCACGGGCGACCGCTGCCTGAGATGGGGGCTCTGTCCCGCTGGGGCACCCCAGCCCGGAGCGTGTGCCTTGGGGATGCTGGGAGCTTTCCTCCAATTCCCACCCTCACGGGCTGCTGGGCCCCTCCATCCCTCCTCACATGAGAGGGGTCCTGGGGGTGGCCCTGGGGGAGGGCCCCAGGCACTTGCAGGACAGGTGGGCAGCAGGGTGGGCAGGGAGGGACGGGCAGGGTGCAGGGGTACCCGACACAAAGATGGAGGGGTGGCAGGAAGCAGGTCCCAGCACCACCCAGCATCGCAGGAAGGTCAGCCAGTGGCAACTTCTGCCCCGAAGCCCTAAGCCCATAGGCCACAGTCCTGGCGGAAGCAGGTGGGGGAGGACCCCATCCAGGTCACAGAGCCTTGGACGGATCTCGTGTCCTCCAAGGCCCTGACTCTGATGGGCAAGCCCTCTCCCACCAGGCTGCCTTTCCAGACAGACATTGCTGCCCGCAGCCCCCACTTCAGCTGTGCCCAAGGCTCAGGCGGGTCCCCACCTCTGGGCCTCTGCACAGGCTGTGTCCTCTGTCTGGACACCCTTTCCTACCTCCTGGCTTCAGAGCGTTTGTTCCAACTTCAAAATCTGGCTAAGCACCCTCTTGGCCGAGAAACCCTCTCCTACCCTCGGTGTGTTGAAATCACACTTGCCTGTGGATGTGTGTAAGCACGAGTGGGTCTCACATGTGTCCACTCCACCCCTGACCCCAGGCTCACGGGCAGGGACCCGTCCGCCCGCCTCTGGATCCGCAGAGGCGGCCGAGGGCCGGAGCATGGCCAGTGCTGGGCAGGCTTGAAGCCTAACACTGACCCCCTCTGGCTGACAGGCTTGCTGTGCCTCAGTTTCCTTGCTTGTAAGAACTAAGGTGTCCCCAGTGTAGGAAGAGCTAGCACAGGGCCTGGCACAAAGAGTGCATGACAGAAAGGTTATCTACCCGTAAGAAGTTAGGGAGAATGAAAGCCAATACTTGCTGTGCACCTGCTGGGCAAGATCTATGCCAAGGACGTCCCCAGGTGGCAGTGTGTCTACTTGTACAAGAAGAGCTCAGGGAGGGAGAGCTTGTCCCCTCATTTTCAAGAAGGAGGACTCTGGGGCACAGAGAGGTCAGGTAACATGCCCAAGGGCACACAGCTGTCGAGCAGGGAGCCAGGATTCTCATTCAGCTGTCTGGGGCCTGGGATCCTGCTAATTCTCTGAGAGCTGGGCGAGGGTCAGTGGGCAGACACAGTAGGGAGGCAGGAGGATTTTAAAAACTGGATAATTGATGGTGACAGAGAGCTTGTCCCCTCTGCTGCATTTGGGACCCAAGGACAAGAGAGGATAATGTGCCCCCCCCAGGGCATGTCCTCTCAGCTGCCTGGGTTTTTTAGTGCTCAGTGGGGACAGTGAGGGAGCTGGACTGTCCAGGGTGGGGGCAGGGCACAGCTTCTGCAGAGAAGGGACAGCTGCATCACTTGTGTGCCTGTGTGTGCTTGTGCGTGTGTGTGCTCGCCCACATGCAATGACTGCACTGAAGCAGGCAGGTTTTTGCTCCTCTTCAGCTCCATGCAAATGCCACTTCCTCCAGGAAGCCTTCCCAGACCCCCTCCAACTCTGTCCTCTGCATTATCCAATACCATGTGGTCCTGAGGGTGGACCCTGGGTGTCCCCAGGGCAGCCTAGGTCTGCAGGGGTAGGTGCTCAGGGAACCTGGCATGATACTGGAGACTCTGTGAAGTGGGGAAGGTGCACAGTCTACAGATGAAGAAAGGGCTCCTGGAGGTGACCTGGCCTGCTGGCAGGTGATGGCACAGGTCCTGAACGTGAGAGCCAGTTGGTGAGCGCCAGAGGAGCCCCGGTGGCCTGGGTGTGTCCTCCTGGCGGACTGACGGAGCGCCAGGAACCAGCGGAGTTAAGCGCCCTGCCGAGGAACGGCCTTCCATGCTGCTTCTGGATCCTTCGCTGGCCACGTTAGCATCTGGGGATGTTCCACGTGCGGGCCTCTCCCCGCCCACCCCCCGCCCCTCTGAGTTACTCACTCCAATGCGCTCTTCCCTCACAGACCTATTAGCAAAGTCCCTTCCTCAGCCAGCTCCACGGTGCTCCCCACCCTCGCTGCCCACGGTCTCAGCAGCCTGAGCCCTGCTGAGCCCCAGGCGGGGTCCTCGGCTCTGCCCACTCCCCAGCCACAGCTGCTCTCGCCGCCCCTCCTCACGTGCCTTCTCCAGCCAGGGAGCTCCTTCCAAAATGCTCCTACCAGGAAGCTGCCCTGCTCGGCTGTCTCCCGGACACCCCATGTGGCACCCCAGCTCCCGGACGGGGCTGACGGAGGCTGGACCTCTGGCTCCAGAGCCCAGAAACTGCTCGGCGCACTTTTTGCTGAGCCAGAACCAGGAAGCGGTCTGTCAGTCAGCGGCTCCTGGCTCCGTCCTGTCCAAACCCAGCCTCACCCCCTCCCATGTAGGCTCGCGGTGGCTCAGGCACCTCATGCTATCCCTCCACCAAGGAAAGGGGACGGGGAGAGGGGAGGGAGGAAGAGGGGAGGGAGGGGGAGGGGGAGAGAGAGTGGGAGGGGACAGGAGGGGAGGGAGGGAGAGCGGGAGAGACATCAAGCGCTGGTGACAGCTGTGTCCAGAGCATCAACCTGCTAACAGCATCTGTGTTGCTTCTGTGTCCCCGGGAACCACGTCCCTGGGTTCCTCGTTACCTGCATGGTGACACACGAGGCAGATGGCGGGGGTCACACGGCATTTCAGTCCTTCCGAATCCCTACGTGAAAACAGGGCACATAGTTAGGGAAACTCAGAAGCCAGGGACAGTTGTCCCTGAACTAGAGACAAGGGACCCCCACGAAGCCCCACACACAGTGGGTGAGGACCGACACCCACAGCCCAAGGCCTGCAGAGGCGGCCGCAGGTGCAGCGGGCGGGCGGAGAGAGGCCTTGGATGGACGGCTGGGGCTCTGGCAGGACACGGCCCAGCACGGGTGAGGGTCAGGGTCCACGTGGGGACAAAAGGGACTGTCTCCCAGGCTCCCTTCCGGGACAGATCCAGGCAGACCAGAAGCTGCTGGCAGGCCTCACAACCGAGCCAGCAGGAGCCAGAGCTGGGGAGGCAGGCTGCAGCCCTGAGCCGGGTGGAGGCCGGAGCTGGGCCCCCAGTGGCCCGCGGAGCCCCGAGCGGGGTGGAGGCCGGAGCTGGGTCCCCAGTGGCCCGCGGAGCCCCGAGCGGGGTGGAGGCCGGAGCTGGGTCCCCAGTGGCCCGCGGAGCCCCGAGCGGGGTGGAGGCCGGAGCTGGGTCCCCAGTGGCCCGCGGAGCCCCGAGCGGGGTGGAGGCCGGAGCTGGGCCCCCAGTGGCCCGCGGAGCCCCGAGCGGGGTGGAGGCCGGAGCTGGGTCCCCAGTGGCCCGCGGAGCCCCGAGCGGGGTGGAGGCCGGAGCTGGGTCCCCAGTGGCCCGCGGAGCCCCGAGCGGGGTGGAGGCCGGAGCTGGGTCCCCAGTGGCCCGCGGAGCCCCGAGCGGGGTGGAGGCCGGAGCTGGGTCCCCAGTGGCCCGCGGAGCTCAGGAAACTGGATTCACGGCAGCGCGGGCAGCAGAAAGGAACCAGGACCAAAGCCTGCAAACGGAGCCCTCAGATCGCATCCCCCCAAACAGAGCACGGCCGAGGGACACGCCCACAGGACAGCTCGAACCCACGCCCTCGACGTCAAACGCGCTAAAACGCACTCGGAAGAGACAGAGCTCGCCTCATGGACACACAGCTGACCAGAGGCACAAGGTGACCACCCTCGGCAAAGGATCGGAAATAGAGTTTAAAACACACCCTGGGAACAAAGACTCGCCTAGAATAAGCACAACCGATGGTGCTTTACCGCAACACCCAGAGGAAAGGAGGAGGGGCTTAAAAATCACAGAGAAATAGAGAAGCGGAGCTCCAAGGGCCAAACAAGATCCTGGAGGGCGGTGGGACCATCTAGAGCCTGGCTGCTGGAGCCCCGCCAGGAGGGACCCGGCCCCTCTGGGCACCCGCCTGGCACTGTCACTGGGTCTCCTCGCTGACTTTGGAGACCTTCATTTGGGGCAGGAGCAGGGGTCTCCGCAGGGTCTCAGGCCCAGCAGACAGCAGAGCAAGGCTCTGGCTGACTCCCGACTAGGTCCCCCCTAATGATCCCGGAGAGCAGATGCTCTCCTGCAAACACTCATGGGGCTCCGGGCCTCCGGAAGGAAGGAAGCTGGAGGTCCCACCACTGCTTTGCTCGTCACCGACGCTTCTCCCTGTGTGTCACTTCTCAGCCTGCCATCAGTGCCATGGTTATGGGGGTGCCAGCCCTGGAGCAGCCTCCAGTCCAAACCTGGCTCCCTGCTTCCTGGCTGTGTGACTCTGGGCAGGTAGCTCAACCTCTCTGAGCCTCGTTTCTTGATGCACAAATGGGGGGGGGGGGGATAATCACTAAGAACAACAGCTTGTATCTGCCCAGCCTTGACTCCGAACCCACTGGGGCTCTGAGCACCGTAAGCGTGTTGCCCGTTTAAGCCCCACCAGGACCCTCTGAGGAAGGTGCAGTCATTACCCCCCTTTCGGAGAGGAGGGCACCAAGACCCAGAGCAGCTCCAGTCTGCCCTGTGAAAGAAGAGAGAGAACGTCTGCAGAACCTCGCAGAGCCTGGCTCCTGGGGCTACACAGAGGCCGCTGCTGTTCCCATGAAGATCCGAGTTGACTCGGGCGCGGGGCCGAGGTGCTTCCAGGAGGAGGATTCAGGGTGCGCAGGGCCAGGCGCCTTCCCCGGGCCTCCCCACGTGGACGGAGCTGGCCTGGAAACGAGGTCTCAGGCCCCCGGCTCGGGGCCTCCCTGGCCCTCCCAGCAGCCAGGGGGCCGAGGGCAGCACCCACACCCCGCCGTCCCCAAACCTCCTGCTACAGAGTGATGCCTGCCTTCCCCACGG
Organism: Balaenoptera musculus; assembly: GCF_009873245.2. NCBI lineage: Eukaryota > Metazoa > Chordata > Mammalia > Artiodactyla > Balaenopteridae > Balaenoptera > Balaenoptera musculus. The sequence goes on along the minus strand of NC_045789.1, from coordinate 137,918,286 downwards.
CTGGCGGCCTCTGCTCTGATGGCCTTAAAATAACGAGGCAGCTCGTTTAGCACTCCTCTGAGCTTTCTTATTTTAAGAGCATATTGATGTCTTGAACGCCCCCCTCCCAGCCTGACGAGCTGATTCTGACTCTCTTGATCCTTCTGGCCGAGCTTGGGCTGCAGCTGACCCTCCGCCTGGACCCCCATCCATCCCCAGGCCCAGGGCAGCAGGCGGGGGAGGCCCTTTCCCCCGGGTGCTTCTCAGCTTGATATGTGCCTGGTACCTAGAACGGCGCCTGGGGCTTGGCCTGGCCTCACTAAGCGTTGGCTTGGGTCGCTTTTATTCCACCTGCCTAAGAGGGACATGGAAGCATGGTCACCAATGACAAAGGTGCTTGTCACAGGATGGTGGAATTTCAGGTGACTTTCAATTTTCTCCTTATATTTTTTTCTTATTAAAAAACTGCAACGAGCAAGCGTTATTTAAATAATTGCAGAAGCAATAAAGCTATTTGGGTTGGGGGGAGTAGAAGGGCGTTCACCGCACGCCCAGTGGTTTGGGCGGTGGGGTGTTTAGACCTGGGAATGAGACAGAGGGATGGTGGGTGGGGGGAGGGGGAGGGGTGGCAGGGGGCCCCTCCCGGCATCCGCTCTCCCGGGGGTTAATCGCTTTACAGGCATTGAGGCACCGTAACATTTAACTCTCACCTAAAATTCTCAAAGCGCCAGGGCTGGCAGGCACTGGCTCTGACCTACGGCTTCCTCCTCAGATCTTTGAGGCAAGGACGAGCTTGGCCCCCAGCGCCCGGGGCAGAGCGCTAGGAGTCGAGATCTGGTTCAGTCTGTGGATGAAGCTTCCAGTTGGAGTCTTCCAAGGGCCAAGGACACGGGGCTTGAGATGGGACTTTACAGGAAGGAAGGAGAACAGGGTGTTTCAGGCCAGGAGTGGCTTGGTCCGTAACAACAGCAATCCCAAACGTGGCAGAGGCAAGCCACGTGCCAGGCACTGAGCCGAGGCCCTCCCGCCTGGGTCCGGGTGCTCCCAGGATAACAGGGGACTTGCCCAGTCAGGCAGGAAGAAATGAGTGGGGACGAGAGTACAGCCCCTAGAAACTGACCAGGTGCGGGTCACGTGAGCAGGAAAGAAGTGGGAGGGGGGCTCCAGGTTGTGGCCTTGTGAGCGGGTGTGGGGAGGCCTTGCTGCAGGACGAACCGCGCTCAGGTTCAAGTTTAGGGGGCAGCCAAGGGTCAGCAAGCAGAACGCCCTGCAGGCGCTGGCAGTGGGGATCTCGGGCTTGAGTGAGGGTCAAGACGGGACCTGGAGGTCAGGGCGGTGCGAGTCCCCAGGAGGCGCGTGTGCAGCGAGAAAGGATGAGAGCCCTGCGGGAGCCTGCAGGGAGGAGGACGGGCCCCAGGAGGGGCAGTGGACCTGCAGCCGGAGGAAGAGACACCTGGGGGTGGTGGTGCCACGGCTCCGGGGAGGCTGGGAAGGGGCTGGGCCCATCTTGGGACAAGCTTGGGACAGGCCTGGACGCTTGACCTTCCTCTGGGCAGGGCGCCGGTCTCCAACCTGCTTTCGTACCGGAGTCCCTCCGCCCCAGGCGGCGCTGGTGGGGGCACGAGCATGTCTTCGTCATCGTAGGTGCGTCAGGTAGCCTCCACCCTCAGACTTTAAATCAGGAGCAAGAAATAAAGGGGAAGAAGGAAGCCCAGAGGAGAGTTCTGGCAGCGGGAGCAGTGACCAAACGCGCTGGGTCCCTGGTGAGCCGGGAGGCGCGGCAGGAAGGGGCCTGAGCCGCGGCGGCCGCAGGAAGGCATCGCCCGGCGCCCACTGGAACTTTCTGGGGTGGGAGGTGAGTGCCGCTCCCGGATGCTCAGCTCCGAACCAGGGGTGCCAGCCATTCCGGAGAATTTCTGAACTCTCAACATCCCCGTCAAGAATTCCTCTTCAGCTCAGATGGCCCTAGTTGGTTTCTATTGCTTTCAGGCGAAAACTGTGAATACTTACAGAATTTGGTACCAGAAGTGGGGTGCCAGGAGGAAAAGGAGTGAACCCTAAGACATAGACGTGGCAGAAGACGGGGAAAGGGATCTTCCACTCGATGAAAGCGTTTGTTGCCTGTTTAAATGTGGGGTGCACGCTGCATGCGCCCTGAGGTTACGGCTCTGGGGGAGAGTGTAGGGAATTTCAGGGTGGTGTGGATTGGCTACTTCTAAGGGCTCCTGAGAAAGGAGCTGGGAACAGCCCACTGGCGCTAAGGGGACAACAGAGGCTCAGCAACCGCGGGTAAGACTGGGGGAGAAACTGGGCCTGGTTTCCAAGCCCCCGCCAGGAGTCTCTTCGGGGCATCCTCTGTGAACACAGGGACAATCCAGTTGGCGCAAATCAGAGTGCGGAGGTGAGAGGGGTGAGCGGGCCGTGCCGAGGAGGCTTCCGGGCTTGGGATCCAAGGTGAGGTCCAGCCAAGAGCTTTGACTGAGGCGACATTGACTGCACATACAGACTAGCAGTCTGCGAAGATGGTCCAGAAACTGGGCTGGCAAAGGAACCCTGAGCTTGATGAGTGACGACCTGAGATGCTTCCCCCTTCCTGCAAGTCAGGGGCCGGAAGGAGCGAGACCAGGGTGGGGCGGGTGAGGCACCCCCATCACGGGCAAAATTTAAGGGCACCTCAAAAAACTCAGTCCTCAAGACAAATCATATGTTAATGCAATATTTTAAAGACCAAAATGAATGCAAAAAAAAAAATCCACAAGGAACAAAACATCAAGATTTTAAGCAAACATAGGAGTGGACCAGGCAGGGATTAGGGTGAGGCGAGTGGGGTGAATCTCATGAGTGCAGGTCAGATCTTGTCTTTAAAATATTGATATTTTCTTCATGGCAGATTTTCTTGAGTTCATTCTGGTCTTTCACAATGCTGCATTAAAATAGTGTTCACCTCCATCACGGAGGGTTTTGGTGTCCCCTGAAATTTTGTACATGAGGCCATCACCTTCCCCGTTCCTGGTCCTGCCACCGGGCCTGCAGTGGGTAAGACGTGCAGCCCCTCGCCTGGGCATGGTCCACGATGCCAGCCCAGGGGTGGCCCTGGGAGCGACATTCCCCGGGAAGCCTTCCCTCCGGCCCACAGCGCGTGAGGAGAGCCCTTCGGGCTCTGCAAAGAGGCTCACTGGAGTCACGATCTTCCTCCCCAACGCGCAGCCATCTGTGCACCGGCCGCCGGCCCGGGAGAGCCCCTTGCGCCCACGAGGGCCTCCGGGGATGGAGCGGAGCGGAGAGGGGAAGGACCCTGTTCTTGACGGCCTCCCTGGAGCCTCCCACCCGGGACTTGTGCTACGTGACCTCATGAATGACTTATTTATATTTTTATGGAGGTAGAGTTGATTTGTAATATCATATTCATTTCATGTGTACAGCACAGTGACTCAGTATTTTTTTATATTAAAATAACAGTTTATTGTAGACATTATAGTGAGGGGATGAGTATATTTGCTTCCTTTTCTTTTTTAAAAACATTTTTATTGGAGTATAGTGGCTTTACAGTGTTGTGTTCGTTTCTGCTGTACAGCAAAGTGAATCAGCTCTAGGTATACGTACCTTCCCTCTTTTATGGATTTCCTTCCCGCTTAGGTACCACAGAGCATTGAGTAGGGTTCCCTGTGCCGTACAGTAGGTTTTCATTTGTTATCTGTGTTATACATAGAAGTGTGTAGATGTGACTCAGTATTTTTACAGGCTGCCCACCTGTGGTTTTCCATCCTTTGCTGCTGGAGACACTCTGGCTGAAAACCTGTGAGGGGGGTTCCGCTCCTGGAACAGCCGTTCCCAGCATCTGGGGAGCCCAGTGGGTTTCACCCTTGCTGAGTTAGCAGGGCTCCGGGAACAGAGGTGTTACCACCCCTCTCAGATCGGGTGGACCCCAGCCAGGTCCTTCCCTGGCCCGGTGCCACTCGAGCCAGTTGAAGGAGCCCAGGTTCAGCAAAGGAGAGCAGAAACTTTGCCCGTTGATCCATGACTGGGGAGCGGAGAGCTCGCACTCTGAAGACCCCTTCTCCCCAGGGGAGGAAACGTTTACGGGGTCAGAGGTAGTTGTGCTACCTGAGCTTGGGGAAAGGAGTGGCGATTTCCAGAAACAGCCGGAGCCGGCGCAGTCCTTTGGGCCTCGCTGTGCCAAAGCGAAGTGCAAGTATCCGCTCGGGGCAGGGATCCCGGGGTGGGAAGGAGGCAAAGGCAACTTCTGGGCATTTGGGTCTCCTGTGCGCAGGTGCCACCCTCGTGATGGGGCTGCGCCCGGCTCAGGGCAGGTGACTGTTGCCACCTTGGGCCTTTCTGGCTCGGGCTGGTTCCCAGGTTTTGCTGATGTGGTGGCCTCTGCCTTACTTTCTGTTAAGCAAGCACAGCTGTGGCACAGACCACCAGATTGTGGCGTGGGAAAAAAGAAAGAACGTAGTTTAGCCTCTGTGCAGGTGCGGGTCTCTTCCCGGTGACGGAGGACCGTTTCCCAAACGCAACCCTCAGGCTGCCAGCACCCAGGGGAGCGGTTCAGGGGGCCTGCGGCCAGTTTACAACAGCAGACCTTCAGTGAGCGCCCCTGGGCTCTGGGCCACAGGGGTTGTCCCCTGAGCCAGCAGGCCACTTGCTGGCAGGTGGAATTTCGGGGCGTTCTTGGGGGTCCCGAAGATGGGATTTCAACTGGCAAGTGGAGGTCAGGGTCCAGGGAAGCTGGGGGTTCCGTAACATGTGGGACAAGCCCCATACCGAAGCAGTGGGCTTCATTCCCCAAAACTCCTTAAATACCACAGGGCACTTCTTGTGGGTGAAAACCCTGTTGATGGATGTCTGGACCTAGAAACTAGCGATTTTACAAACAAACACTGAGGTGGTTTTAAAAATAGTTTTAATCTTTGATAAAGGAGGCAAGCATATACAGTGGAGAAAAGACAGCCTCTTCAATAAGTGGTGCTGGGAAAACTAGACAGGTACGTGTAAAAGTATGAAATTAGAACACTCTCTGACACCATACACAAAAATAAACTCAAAATGGATTAAAGACCGAAGTGTAAGGCCAGACACTATCAAACTCTTAGAGGAAAACATAGGCAGAACACTCTATGACATAAATCACAGCAAGATCCTTTTTGACCCAGCTCCTAGAGAAATGGAAATAAAAACACAAATAAACAAATGGGACCTAATGAAACTTAAAAGCTTTTGCACAGCAAAGGAAACCATAAACAAGACCAAAAGACAACCCTCAGAATGGGAGAAAATATTTGCAAATGAAGCAACTGACAAAGGATTAATCTCCAAGATTTACAAGCAGCTCATGCAGCTCAATAACAAAAAAACAAACAACCCAATCCAAAAATGGGCAGAAGACCTAAATAGACATTTCTCCAAAGAAGATATACAGATTGCCAACAGACACATGAAAGAATGCTCAACATCATTAATCATTAGAGAAATGCAAATCAAAACTACAATGAGATATCACCTCACACCAGTCAGAATGGCCATCATCAAAAAATCTAGAAACAATAAATACTGGAGAGGGTGTGGAGGAAAGGGAACCCTCTTGCACTGTTGGTGGGAATGTAAATTGATACAGCCACTATGGAGAACAGTATGGAGGTTCCTTAAAAAACTAAAAATAGAACTACCATACGACCCAGCAATCCCACTACTGGGCATATACCCTGAGAAAACCATAATTCAAAAAGAGTCATGTACCAAAATGTTCATTGCAGCTCTATTTACAATAGCCAGGACATGGAAGCAACCTAAGTGTCCATCATCGGATGAATGGATAAAGAAGATGTGGCACATATATACAATGGAATATTACTCAGCCATAAAAAGAAATGAAATGGAGGTATTTGTAGTGAGGTGGATGGAGTTAGAGTCTGTCCTACAGAGTGAAGTAAGTCAGAAAGAGAAAAACAAATACAGTATGCTAACACATATACATGGAATCTAAGGAAAAAAAAAAAGGTCATGAAGAACCTAGTGGCAAGACGGGAATAAAGACACAGACCTACTAGAGAATGGACTTGAGTATATGGGGAGGGGGAAGGGTAAGATGTGATAGGGTGAGAGAATGGCATGGACATATATACACTACCAAATGTAAAATAGATAGCTAGTGGGAAGTAGCCGCATAGCACAGGGAGATCAGCTCGGTGCTTTGTGACCACCTAGAGGGGTGGGAGGGAGATGCAAGAGGGAAGAGATATGGGAACATATGTATATGTATAGCTGATTCACTTTGTTATAAAGCAGAAACTAACACACCATTGTAAAGCAATTATACTCCAATAAAGATGTTTAAAAAAAACAAAAACAAACAAAAAAAAATAGTTTTAATACAAGCTGAATTTTCCAGGAAAGCACCTATTATGGAAATTGGGGACAGATAGAACTTGCTTATTTTGACACTTTATAAGGAGTTGAGCCTGATTTCACCAAAGATGGAAATATGTCACCAACGTCCACGCTGCTACTGGCACCCAAGTCCCAGTCGCACTGCGGCCCCACCAGCACCCACACACTGGCACACAGATTGTTAAAAATGATAACTCTCTTTCCTTTGACCTCTTCTGTGCATTATAGTTAGGGCATTGTGTCGCTCTTTAAAATTTATTTGTGTGATAGGTTAAACCATTAATTTCATTTTAGGATCACAATCTAATATGGAAGAAAATGTATGAAAATTTTTTAAAATCAATAATTATAACATCCAATCAAGTACCATTTACTGAGTATCTACTGTGTGCCAAGGACGGTGGCAGGTGGTAGGCGCCCAGCCTTGTAAATCCCTGCAAATAGGAGGCACGGCATCCCTGTTTACAAAAGAGAAAATGGAGACTCGCAGAGAGAAAACATGGTAAGCGGTGAAGCGGGGAAGTCCCACAGGACTGACCCTCCAAACACACTCACGTGTGATGTAACAGCTGAAGATATATCTACCCAGGGCAGAAACCAGGCCGAGGACAGTTTACTTAGGACTGTCCTGAACTGGCAACATCCCTCCCTGACGCCCTGCACGCTTCGTGGAGCGAGAATGTCTGACGAATAGGTGAACACTGAAGCAGAAGAAGCAACACGTCTTCCCGCAGGAAGTTCCGCCACTGAGACTCACCTGGGCCTGGAGACCTCGCAGCCCTTGATAATGAAGTTCCCTGGCTGGATGTCCTCTCTCCAATGGCTCCACCGACCTTTCCAGCCAGATTAAACACGCTCTGACTCTCTCCCACTACAGTCTTCCCAAGCAGCTATGGGTAGCCCGTGCGCCAGCCCCGCTAGCCCCTTCTGCAGACTGACCAGCGCCCATAGGAGGCCCCCTGCCAGCCCGTGGTGACCAACCCAGCTCTTTGAGACAAGCGTTGTTTTCCACAAGAGTCCTCGTATCATTTTCTTCTTTTTTCTATCACATATTTATTATGTCACCTAATAAAATCATTTGGGAACAGCTGACAATAGAAGCTAATGGAAAAAATTCAGGGATAATGAATCATCCTGAAATGAATTGTAGCCACGCTTTGCTATTTTTCCTCAAACAGTATTTGTCTTGTAAAAACAGATTATCTTAGTCTGTAAGGAAAGGGTACGTACAAAACTACCGGGGCTTCCCTGGTGGTGCAGTGGTTGAGAATCCGCCTGCCAATGCAGGGGACACGGGTTCGAGCCCTGGTCTGGGAAGATCCCACATGCCGTGGAGCAACTGGGCCCGTGAGCCACAACTACTGAGCCTGCGCATCTGGAGCCTGTGCTCCGCAACAAGAGAGGCCGCGATAGTGAGAGGCCCGCGCACCGCGATGAAGAGTGGCCTCCGCTCGCCGCAACTAGAGAAAGCCCTCGCACAGAAACGAAGACCCAACACAGCCAAAAAACAAACAAACAAACAAAAAAACTACCTCTGTGATGGGGACTTGTCAAAAGCGTCCTTGGAGACATGCGTGAGAAAGCAAACACCCGAGCCAGCACCCAGTTCTTTCGGTCTATCCGTTGTTGCCTCACATATTTTGCAGGTCTGTTGTTTGGTGCACATTTAAGATTGCTATGTCTTCTTGACAGAGTGATCTTTCCATCATTACATCATTTTGTATGTCTGTCCCTGTCCCTGGTGCTTTTCCCTGTTCTGAAGTCTACCTTGTCTGATATTAATATTGTCTACACAGTAGTGTGTGATATTAACATGACCACTCATGCTTTCTTCTGATTAATGTTTCCATGATTTATCTTTCTCCATCCGTTTGTTTTCAACATACTTTTTATTATATATGAAGTGAGCTTCTTGTACACAGCGTATATTGGGGTCATGTTTTTATTGTCCACTCTGCCAATCTGTCATTTAATTGGTGTATTTAGGCCATTTGCATTTACTATAGTTGTAATTAAGTTAAGGCTTAAGTTGTCATATTATTTTTTGTTCTTTGTTTTCTCCGTTTTCTCCTCCTCTGCTTTTCCCCCCTACTTTCCTTTGGGTTACTTGAGCGTTTTTTAGAATTCCATTTTGATTTATCTATTGTTGTTGATTGTGTCTCTTGGTACAGGTTTTTAAATGGTTGCTCCAGCTATGACTTTATATACATAACTTATCACAGGCCAGTGCAGTCATTATTTTCCAGTTTCAATAACGTAAAAAAACATTTCCTCGCTTTAGGTCCTTTTGCTGCCCCACATTTATAGTATAACTGCCTTAAATATCTCCTGCACATACATTGAGAATCACATCAGACAGTGTTATAATTTGTGCATCAACAGTCAAATGTGATTTAGAAAATCCAGGAGAAGGGAGGCCTGTTTCATTTACACATATTTTTGCTTGTCATGTTCTCTCTTCCTTCCTGATGTTCCAAGGCCCCTTATTTTATCATTTTCTTTCTGTTTAGAGAATTTCCTTTAACCAGTCTGTAAGGATAGGTCTGTTGATGACAAACATCCCTAGTTTTTCTTCATCTCAGAACGCCTTGATCACCCCTTAATTCCTGAAGAACATTTTCTCTGAGTTTCGAATTCTGGGTTGATGATTCTTTTTTCCCAGCACGGTTTGTGATGAGAAGTCTGCTTTCCATTCAAATTGTTTCTCCTGGCAGGTATCATTTTTCTCTGGCTGCTTTCAGGATCTTTTTCTTTGTCTTTCATTTTAAAGTTTGATTATGATGTGTCTCTTCATGGATTTATTTGGGTTGATCCTGTTTGGGGTTCACTCGTCTTGAATCTGTAGGTTTATGTCTTTGTCTGACCTTGGGCCCTGTGCCCTTCCCCACAGGGCCACCTCCCTCCTCCCCGTCCTCAGGCCATACACGACAGGCAGGGCCCACCAGGGCTAGCAGTAGTCCCCCACCACCTTTTATCCTGGAGGCTGAGAGACACATGGTGCCGGGCGTGAGGCAGGGGACCGTCCTACACCCTGGACAGCCCTCTGGCCCAGCTGGGGCTCCGCATTTAGCTGTGGGAGCCGTGTGGGTTCAGAAGAGAGGCAGGCAGACAGGAGTGCCCTAGGGCAGGCAGCCTGGCTAGGGAAGGGCACCACCACCTGGGCTGCTTCATCACAACACGTCTGCCTGTTCTGCTTCCGCTGTACCTGCGTCATCCCTCTCCTAGCCTCTGAGCAGGGAGAGGAGAGCAGAGAAGACCCTGACTGGATCTAGGCCCCGGCACACAAGAGGTGCTCAGCGAATGCTCAGGGAAGGACTGGCTGCACGGATGCTTGGATGGGGAGAAGCCGGCGAAACTAGAACCCGGGGAGGAGGCGCCTCAGGGGGCATGACTCAGCCGTGGGGGCCGGGCTCCGACCGCTCAGGGCTGTTTCCCCAGCAGTACCTGGCACGCGGCAGGTGTCCAGCAACTAGTCACCGAGCAGAGGTCACGAGCACTGACCTGGGGATTCTCGCCCCAAGGACAGCCTGTGGTTTCGTGGAGGGGGGGTGCCTGGGTTCCAATCACATCTGCACCACGGACCACGTTGGCCAAGTGGCTCCCCTTCCCCGCGTCTCCCGTGGGGAGGCGATGATACCACCTCATTCTCTGTGAGCGTGAAGTGGGGTCTTATAGCGGAAGCAGTCAGGGCAGCGCTGGGCACCTGGTGGGCACCGCGTGACAGGAGCCGTTGTCAGCTGCCTCCCGTGTAAGATGGAGCACGAGGGCACGTGGACCATCAACCTCATTCTACAAAAAAAGTAACTGAGGCTCAGAGAGGCTAAGCTCCCCGTCTGAGGTCACACAGGAATCAGTACTGACTGAGCACTTGCTGTGTGCCAGGCCTTGCGTTGGCACCGAAGCTGCAAAAGCGAATCAGGCCATCTCCCCTCAGCCCCAGGAGCGTACTTTCTTCCCTCCGTCAGTCCCCTCAGCAGGGGACCAGGGGACTAGGATCCAGGTGTCCTCATACGTGCCTGGCAGTGAGCTGGGGATGTTGTAAATGGTGGCTCACGCGCTCTCTGCAATCCCTCCGCAGCTGGAACGTGCCAGAATCTGTTCATCTCTCTGTCTGTTCGTGGCTGCCTGCTGTTCAGACCTGCTGCCCATCGGGGTGGTCACAGGAGGAGGAAGAGACCCTGAGAGGGACCTGCTCTCACCTCCCAATGACAAGCAGACTCGGAGGTGAGGAGACTGCCGTCAGAAGAGCCCCCGGGAAGCGCTGGGTCCCACGTGCCCACGTGGAAGCAGGCTTCTGGCCTCTCTGCTCTGACTTTCTTTCTCAGGGAGCTTGTTACTCCAGTGATGGTCAGAAATTGGCCCGATTAGCAGGACTCGTGCTCAGCCAACGCCATGAAACTCCTAAATCAACCTGAAGTCTGCAGAGCGAATCTGATGGGATACCTGTAACTTAGTTGACTAAAGAAGAAAATATCCTTCAGAGCCCCCTTTGCCCTAGTAGGATGCACACAGCCCTCCTCAAATGGGTTATCTTGGAAAGAAAATGTGGTGCAGGAAAGTGCTTTCAACACTTTGGGGGAAAACCAGGCACACAGGCAGCTGGGATAAGGTTTGCATAACTTAAGAGGGAGGAGTAGAGGCTTTATTGGACCTAAACACAGATCAGATTTTCCTAAAATCGACTGGAGAATTCCCAAAGCAGCGGGCACCCCCGGGTCTCTCTTTGGGGTACTGCAAAAGGCATATTCTTTGAATTCAGAGGAAGAAGATTTCAAGCAGATGGGAGGGCCCCGGCTGCAGGATAAGGGCAGAAACACTGGATGCTTTATGAGCCTCCATGTGGGTTCAGGACATCAACGGGCAGCCCTGCAGCCCGGCGGGAATTCCGTACTCCCTGGTGAGTGAGACTTTCCGGAGGGGAGGGGCCCTGATGCGTGGTGGGGTGGCAGGAAGGGTCAGCCTCTCATCAACCCGCCAACAGTGACAAGCGTCTCCAGTAGGCCAAGCCCTGTGATTGTCACCGGAGATATGACGTGGCCCCGAGATCAAGGTGCTATGGCCTGGAGGAGGGACGGTGGCATTGCTGTCCCAGCCGGCTGCTGTGGACTGGATGTTCATGTCCCCAGAGTCACACGTGGAAGCCCTAACCCCTAGGAGGGTGGTATGTGGAGGTGGTACCTTCCGGAGCCGATGGATGAATAAATGAGCAAGTGAACGCAAGAATGAATGAAGGGCACAGTGTGGTGCGTGGAGCATTTCCGGGGTTCCACCCTCCACCCCAGCAGCCTCCCTCGCGGGTGGGGTGCAGGGAGAGGACAAGCCCCGCATCCCCGCCCCCTCTGGGGCGCCTGCTTGGGCATCCGGATCACACCTGCTGTCACACCAGGTCCCTCTTGGTGCTGGGACCTAGGGAGGACACGACGTCCTGCTGACCCTTCTGGCAGCCAGGAGAGCCCAGGCTGGGCGTGGGAGCAGGGAGATCCCCAAAAAGCCTTACTAACGACTGGGGGGGCAACAGGCACCTACATGTGACAGCAGCAACCCTCCCCAGTGCCACCCAATCATTCCTTTCAAATTCTCATCGAAAGCCCCGTGTGACAGGCTCACGTGTCACCTTGTCCCCTGCACGTCCCAGCCTTCCTCCACAAGGAGGGCTATCTAGCCTTATGACCCTGGGTGCTCTTGGGAACTCCAAGCTGCCTCCGCGTCCAAACCAGGAAGGCGGCTAAAGATGGGTGTGCCCCCTCCAAGCTCTGTGGGTCCTGGTTTCCTGTCTGAGCTCCCTCTGAGCAAAGCCAGGATTACGGCCCCTCAGGAGAGCCTGGACTCACTCGCCAACAGGTTCTTGCCAAACTGGCCTTCCCGGCACCGGCCCAGAGCCAAGGCTGGTCCTACAGACATGCGGATGGGGCACAGCCACCTGTGGGGCCTGTGGACTGCATCCCATCCACTCCCAGCAGCTCTGGGGGATCGCTTCCCCCCTCTGCGGGGGCAGATCCCCAAGCTGATAAGAAAACATGCCAAGTACGTTTTGTATTGACCTTCGTGGGAGGAACCACACTGGGAAATCCACAAGAAACCCCGGATTCGTCCCGAAGCAGCAGCGGGGCCAGGCTGCACACTGAGCCTGGGATCCTGCAGCCTTTGTCGCCTAGATGTTCCTCAGCCCCAGGGGGCCTCGAGGGTATCCTGCTCCCCTCAGTGCTACAGACGGAAGACAGAAGCCCCGAGAGGAGGTGCCTGCTAACACCCCCTTTCGGCAAGGACCCGGCCAGGTCAGCTTGGCCAGAATCTCCCGCCTAGAAATCAGATCAAAATCCTCATCCCGCCGTCCCCCAGCGGACGCCTGGCGCCTGGCCTGCCTCTAGCGAGGGTCCCGTCAGGGGGGTTTAGCCAGAACGCCCCTCACCCCCGATGCTCCCTCTTAGTGATTTTCCATCCACTGACCCCACCTGCTCCTGGGCCATAAGCCCCGCCTCTCCACCCTGTATCCGAGTTAAGCCTGCTTCTGTACGGACGTCTCTTTTCCTCTATTGCAATAGCCCTGAATAAAATCTGTCTTTATGCTTTAAGCACTGTTTTTCTCTGACACCTCACCCACCATCTCACTGTGAGGGGCAGCCCACCCCCCATGCCAGCCAAGCAGGAGGGCCCAGGACAGCGGTTACCGCTGTAAAGTCTCAACAGGGCTCCCAAAATATGGGGAAACCGCGTTTGTGCCTGAAGGCCCTTGGTCCCCAGAGACAAGGAAGGGGACCTTCGTGGCCAGGTGGGAAATGTCACCATCAGCCGTGATCCCGGGAGAGCCACTGCCACACGGAAGGTAGATTTAGCCTCGTTTCTTTTAACCCAATACAGCTCAGTCTGACTCAGTCCCCCCCTCTGCACCCCAGTCCTGTGGTGTCCAGACCTCCCCTCCTCTCCCAAGGTGCCCCCTCTGAAGGCCTGACCACTCCCCTCTCTCTGGGAGAGGCCCCCCTCCTCCAGAGAGACCCCCCTCAAGGTCTCTGCTCCCCTTGGGCATCACCCAGCCCTGGACCAAGGTTGTCCCTCCCTTCTGAGGACTTAATCCTGAGGTCCAGCAGCTCAGCCGCTGGACACACTGAGCGCCTACAAGCCGGTGACCTTGTGCAGGTCACACCCCCTCTCTGAGGCTCAGTCTCCTCATCTACAAAATGGGGGTGCAAACTCCCCCCGATTCACAAAGGGATGAGGACTAAAGCACATCAGTGACCCCAGGCTGTCACTGGACATCTGTGAGAGGTGAGAGCAGTAATGGCTCATTTGCATAATGAGCCTCATTTGCATAACAGGCAATTAAAATCCATCCCAGGTGCTGGTGGCTGCAGAGGGGTTGGTGCCAGAAGCCTGCCATCCTGCTTCCTGGTCTCATCCCCTGGTTGTTTGTGTGTCTGGGTTTGCCGGGAGCAGGAGAGGAACTGGCTGTAATATTGCCCTGAGCATGTTTTAGAGAAAGGAGATGAGATTTGCCTGCATTTCCCCCTAATTGACTGCTGTCTTTGCCTTTCCTTTCTCAGGAGCCGGCGGGCAGCCCTCTGGGCTGCCACTTTCCTGCAGATGGTCCTTCCAGGGTCTGGGCCACCTCCTCGCTGGGCGGGAAGGGTTGCGGAGGGGAGCCCACCCTCTGGCTCCTTCTGCTTTGTCTTTAGGAGCAGGAGTGCACCCCACTGGCCTGGCCGCTTCAAAAGTGGACAGGTCGTGGAAGACTAGAAAGTGGCGGGGAATGTTCTAGAATAAGGGGGATGAAAGAGAAATGACAAGTAAATGCAAGGCATGATTCTCAATTAAATCTTCAATTTTAAAAAAACAGGTAAAAACACATAATTCGGGACAATTAGGGAAATTAGAATTTGGGCTAATATTGATCCTTGCTGTCTTAGCTCAGGCTGCCATAACAAAATCCCACAGCCCGGGGGCTTAAGCAACAGGAATTTACTTCCTTACAGTCTGGAGGCTGGAAGTCTGAGATCAGGTGTTCTGGTGCGGGAGCTTCCTGGCTCACAGGCGCTGACCCTCCACTGTGTGCTCACGTGGAGAGAGAGAGCTCTCTCCGGTTGCCTTTTCCTCTTCTTCTTGGGGCACTAATCCCATCATGGGGGCCCCATGACCTCATCTTATCATCTTCCAAAAGCCCCACCTCCTGACACCATCACTTGGGGGTTACGGCTTTGATGTATGAATTCTGGGGACACACATATTCAGTCCATAATAAATGCAGAGCATCAATGTTAAATTTTCAGATGTGGAATTTTTCAGGGTAGGAAAATGTGCTGGGTTTTAGGGGACACTCAATGCTGTGTTCGCCAGTAACTTCCTTTCAGAATGTATTTATATATATACATACATAGCGAGAGAGAGGGAGTGCGAATGTGACAGATTGTTAATGTTAGTGAATTGGGGGAAAGGTTATACGGTGGGTGTTTTTCACACTATTCTTTCCAGTATTTTGTAGGTTTGCAAGTTTTCAAAAATAGAAAGTTGGATGAAAAGAAATAAGGCTCTACATTAAATACAGATTTTGAATTGGTTAATCCTATCGGCCCCAGGACCTGTGTGTGATGGAGCCCCTGGACCACTTTCTCCCTGGGGGCAGCTCAGAGGGGAGGCTGCTGCAGGGACATGAACTGGAGGTCAGCCTGTGTTGGGGAGTCGACCTGGCTCAGGGACACACAGGCAGAAAGGGCCCCTGGGAACCTGCTCCAGCCCAGGTCGGCTGGACCCTGCAGACACGAGCTAACATGTAATTGTGCCCTGAGGGCTTGGGGCCATTTGTAACGCAGCAGTATTATGCCCATTGCTAGCTGATGCAGGGTCCCCTCTGCTACCCCAAGAACCCCAAGATGCAGACACAGGCAGAGCCACGCCTGCCCACTGCGGGGGCAGGGATGCCATGTCAACGCCGCCCACTCGCCACCCTCCCGTATTTCCTGAGTCCTTCTCTGTACCATGTGGGTGCTGTGCCGACACTTTCCTCTCCACGGCCCAGCGGTCCTGGGCGGGAGGGCTTATCCCCGCTGTGACACAGTGAACAAGTGGAGGGTCACGGCGAGAACGTTGTCCTTCCTCCCGACTTGGATGTTCACGACAGTGAGGATGACCATGGGATCCGTGGGATCAGGGCAGCATTTTCAGTTTTTCTCCTCATCTCGGCCTCCGAGCCACCCCAGCCCGGCAGGTACTGATGGGGTCAGGTGTTGACGATGTCAGGTGCTGACAAGGGCGTGTGCTTGGGATGAGCGTCCCACCCAAGGTCACTCGGCACCATCCGGTGGAGGGCCCTCAGGTGTGAAGCATCCTCGTGGCTCATGCACGCCCCGCCCCCTGTCTGCTGAGCTCACAGGTGCACAGATGTCTCTCCTTAGGCAGGTGAGCCCCTGGAAAGGTCGGAAGGTACAAGCTAAGATGTAACAGGAGGCATCTCAGAGGGAGTTCCAGGGGATTTTTATTTTCTTCCTCATATTTTTGCATGTTGCCAATATGCTCTACCATGAACATACTGCTTGTACAATCAGAAACAAAGCTATGGTTTTGCGGAGGGGATGAGGGGCTGGTGGGCGTGGTCAGATGAGGTCAGCACCAAGGCCAGTCTGTCCTTGAGTCAGGCTTCTGGCCACAGCACCCAAGTTTAGGGCGAGAAAACACTGTGGAGAGGCCGGAAGGTGGAGGGCTCAGTCCTGGCTCCATCCCGCTGAGACAGGTGACCTGGGCAGGTGTCTGCTCGTCTTCAGCCTCAGATGCCCTGGGTATGAAATGAGGGGGTCATCCGGCCTCTTGCCCACCAGGGGACGAGATGACCCACAGAGATGCTGGATGTGGGACCGCACTCCAGGAGCAGCTCGATCCAGCCCCAACCCCTGGGATCTTGGTGTCCAAGCAGGGCCACTAGGAGTGTGACCGTCCTGCTGCACCCGTGGGCACCCGGCCGTGGGAGTGAAGCTGGTCTCCATTCCTTCTGTTAGCCTTGCTGTGGCCGGACAGAACGGCCTGGCGCTTACGGCTGAGACACTACAGCGCCACGCTTCCCAGAGTTGGAGCTGAGTTAGTGAAATAAGTAAGATACAAACCAAAATAGAAACGTGCGCCCAGTGGGAGGTTGGAGAGAACGGGTTCCCTCGGTGCCGCGACGCTCCCTGCAGGATCTTGCAGGTTCCGAGGCCTCCAAACTGTACCTGCAGCTTCACATCTTAATTGTGTGTAATTATAGGCGGGTGGGCTGCACCCCTGGTACTGGTGGGAGGAGAAACTGAATCCCCAGCTTTTATTCTTTTCTTCCCTCCAACTACGCGATTACCGGCTCTTGCTGTCAGAGGGGAAGAGCCGTCAGCAAGCATCTGGCCCAACCTCCTGTTACAGATGGGGAAACTGAGGCTGGGAGCCGACGACTCCTCCCTGGACGGGTTGGGGAAGAGCAAGTGCGGGAATCAGCCTGTCCCAGCAGTGTGACCTTGACCTAGCCACTTAACCTCTCCGAGTCCAGGTGGTGAAAGGTCATGATGACCCCCAGCCCTGCCCTGTGGGTACTCACGGCTTCTTCCTCCTGTTTCCTGGGTCAAGGAGACTCAGGTCCTGAGCCTCTGGCCGAACCCCGCCTGACTGGCCCTGAGTCCTGAGCAACCAATGGTCTGAGTGCTGGGCTTTGTGGAAGCGATAGGCAGGTGCCACCCCACAGCCTGCAGGGGGACCAGATCCATCGTCTTCCTGTTGCGGAAATTACCCTGCAGGTGAGCACATCGGTCCAGCAACAGCTGGAGCCACCGCTGTGAAACGGGTCTCTTGATAGGAGCCTCCCAGGGCTGCCTGGAGGTTGGGATGGGACACATGAGGGTGGCCCCCGGCAAGGATCCCCGGTGCAGGGCAGGAAGGAGTGGCTTGGAGGCTTCAAGGAGGGGACCCTGAGGCACCGAGGGACCCAGGTTGAGCCAGCGCTTTCCTGCTTCTGCCCAGCTTTTCTTTTCCTCTGTGGCTCTTTCTCTCTGACTCTTCCCCTTTCCCCATCTCCCTCCCCACCGCCTGCAGAGGCACTCATTGAGTTGGTCACCCACCGGGATGCCCCCCGGATCCCCTTGGAGCCCATCCCTGCCCAGCTCAGCCCACAGGACTGTGAGGAGAATCAGGTGGGCGGCAGACTGGGCTGTTTGTGGGTGCCAGGGCCTCTCCATCCTCCCTTACGGGGAACAGGGCCTCTCCCCAACCCTAACCAAATCCAGGCCAGTCCACACGCATCCCTGGCCAGTCCTGCCCCCGCATGTGGAAGGAGAAGTAGCCACACATGCAACAAAGAGACACACTCAGAAAAGGCTGTGATGGAGGAAAGCAGCAACCCAGAGGGCTTCCTGGAGGTGGCACTCTTTGGGCTGGAGGTGAAGGGCTCGAATAGCAGAGGGAACGGCACATGCACAGGCATGAAAGCAGGAACACTGGGACGAGGTAGGGGGAGTCTTGGGGCCCAGAGAACCATGGGGATGGCTGGCGCAGACACCAGATCACAGAGAACATGACTGTCACTTGAGCAGAGACACAGCAGAGGAGGCACTAGAGCTATACAGGGTCTGGGGCCTGCAGTGCCTTAAGCTGGGGGATCCTCCCTGCCTCCTGGTCCTGCTGCCCCCAGGCTGTCCATGAACACTAGGCAGCGTTGCTCAGCCCACCACCCAATCCTTTAAAAAATTTTTTTTTTGGCTATACTGAGGTTGTGCTAATTTAACAAATTAATTCTGCCAGTGACTGAATCAGTGCCTGATTACAGTCACAGGCAATTCTGAAGCCCTGAGAGCTGGGCTCCATCGCCACCCTTTCCACAGCGAGGAGCTGGGTTCAGAGAGGTGACGTTACAGCCCGAGCACCGGAAGGGGCTTAGGATCTGTCGCCCGCCCGGGAAGCTCAGCAAAAAGAGACAACGTGGGTGGAGGGCTGGGGCGATGGGGGGCTGGCAGCCCAGAGCCTCCGACCCCACAGCCCCACTGCAGTCTGTCTGTATGTGGCCCCTGGAAGCCCCCGTGGGCACTTACTTAGGCAGGGTCCCTTGATCCCTCCTCCGTTTGGGGAACTTTGGCCCAACTTGACAGAATGACTCAGACAGATGTCACGCTGCTGTCACAGCCTGGCCAGTGGCCTCTCTGGGCTCCACACCCGCTTGGTGACCACCTGGCCTCCAAGGGAAGCCCCAGCAGAGGCTCGCCTGGAGCTGTCCCCCTGGAGAGCCGTGGAGGTCCCCTCCCACCGCCCCTATGTGCCTCTCTGGGGGTCCAGCAGGACTGACCTTGAAGACGGGGCCTCCTTTGGCTGCTGGCAGCTGCAGCAGGGACACGGCGGACTTTCCACGAGTGGGGGCTACAGGTGGTCGGGGGGTGGGGAGGAATGTGGGGGGAACCAAGAGCTGGCTTCGGAAGGGAGGCTTCCCCCTGTGCTCTGGCCCCAGGCTGACCGCTTAGGGGAGACGGTGGGTCCAGCCAGCTCCCCAGAGCCGATCGAGGGCCGGGCCCCACCTCCCGGCTTCCGGATCCCCCGGTCTCATGGCGAGGAATGATGGTGGCCTGCGCCCTCATGGCTCTGAGCGCTTCACGTGTGTGGACCAGGTCCAGGCCTCGCAATGGCGCTGAAAGAGGCGCAGTCACGGTGCCCATTGCACAGAGGAGGAAGCGTGCAAGTGTCAAGTGAGCGAGGATTTGCACCCAGGCACCCTGGCTGCCGAGGGGCTAAGGGCAGCTCCACTCCCGAAATGAATCAGCAGCTGGGGTGCACACTCTTCCCTGGTTCTAACCCTGTCCTCTGCCTTTTTAAGCTGCTGGAAGCTGATTCCTCCAGGTCCTGGTGGAGGGCGGCAGTCCTGCCCTCTGAGCCCCCTGCAGGGTCTGAGGCGGGGCCCCCGGGCTGATGGGTGTTGGGCCTCCCTGGAAGGCCGGCGGTGCGAGGCGTCTGCCGAGCTGGAGAGGTGGGCCGGCCGGGAGGTGACATCTGAGCAGAGATTTGAAGGAGGTAAGGGATGTGGATGTAAGCGGGGGGCCCCAGACAGAGGAGAGGGCCGGGTCTGTAGGCGCCAGGGGGATGGAGTGAAGGGCCAGGGCGGGAGGGGGGCCCCTAGAAGCAGGAGGCAAGGTCGGAGGCCCGACAGCTGACCGCCGGCCGGGCGAAGCCACACAGGGCCTCTCGGCTTCTCCTCGCTCCAGGCGACTCTGGGTCTTGTGCAGCGGAGGGCCCTGGTGCGACTTGCTTCCCAAGGCTCTGGCTGCTGTCTGAGAACAGATGGGCAGGGGCCGAGAAGCAGTCTGCAGGTCCAGGTGAGGGCTGAGGGGGCTTGGGCCAGGTGGACACAGCAGAGGGGAGGGGCCCAGACGCTGGCTGAACTCTGGGGGCAAAGCGAACAGGATTCGACCATGGCTTGGCTTCAGGGTGCGAGAAAAAGAGGGGATGAGTGCCAGAGGCTGTGGAGAGAGGGGCCCAGGTCCAAGACGGAGCCCTGGGCCCCCAGAGGTCAAAGGTAAGAGGTCAGAGAATGGAAGGAGAGGAGAGGAAGTAGTGACAAGGGTGGCAGAAAGCAAACCAGGATCTGGAGGCCAAAGGGAGGGAGGATCCCGGGAGAGACGCGCCTGCAGGACGGGCTGGGAGGCTGTGCAGCGCGGGGGTCGCCAGGTGGGTTTTGGTGAAGAGGTGGGACCCCCTGTGCCCAGCATGGGCTAAGAGAGGAGAAAACGCAGGGCGTGCTCTTGGTGAGTTTTGCTGCAAAGAGGAGACACCTGCAGGGTGGCCGGTGGAGAGGAGGAACCAGGAGGAGGGGTGCGCTGATTGGCTTTCTTTCTTTTTTATTTTTTTTTTATTTTTAAACATCTTTATTGGAGTATAATTGCTTTACAATGGTGTGTTAGTTTCTGCTTTATAACAAAGTGAATCAGTTATACATATACATATGTTCCCATATCTCTTCCCTCTTGCGTCTCCCTCCCTCCCACCCTCCCTATCCCACCCCTCTAGGTGGTCACAAAGCACCAAGCTGATCTCCATGTGCTATGCGGCTGCTTCCCACTAGCTATCTATTTTACATTTGGTAGTGTTTATATGACCCAGCAATCCCACTACTGGGCATATACCCTGAGAAAACCATAATTCAAAAAGAGTCATGTACCAAAATGTTCATTGCAGCTCTATTTACAATAGCCAGGACATGGAAGCAACCTAAGTGTCCATCATCGGATGAATGGATAAAGAAGATGTGGCACATATATACAATGGAATATTACTCAGCCATAAAAAGAAATGAAATGGAGGTATTTGTAGTGAGGTGGATGGAGTTAGAGTCTGTCCTACAGAGTGAAGTAAGTCAGAAAGAGAAAAACAAATACAGTATGCTAACACATATACATGGAATCTAAAAAAAAAAAAAAAAAGGTCATGAAGAACCTAGTGGCAAGACGGGAATAAAGACACAGACCTACTAGAGAATGGACTTGAGGATATGGGGAGGGGGAGGGGTGAGATGTGACAGGGTGAGAGAGTGGCATGGACATATATACACTGATTGGCTTTTAAAGACGGGCTGTGGCAGGTATGTGAGGATGGGAGGGACCCAGGGGAGCAGCGCTGGCCTATAGAAGGTTCCCTTGGGATGGAAATGTGGGGCGGCAGGAAGGAGAGGTGCTGGCTGCGGGGCTTGACAGGAGGGCAGGGAAGGGAGCAGCCAAGGGGGTGTCCGTCTGGGCTGCACCTTGGGCTCTGCTCATCCAGGTCCTGTAGCCCCTGTCCCTCCCGAGAGGGGCCTGTCCCGTCTGATATGCTGTCCGCAGCCAAGTCCCACGATGGGAGCAGGACGGCCCCCGCTCAGCCTGGTCGCTCTCTGCTGAGGTCCGGATGAACGTGGGCGGCCAGCTGGTGCCCACCCAGGTCGACTGGAGCCACATGGGCAGGACCTGGGCTGTTGAACTTAGGGGACCATAAACCACCCCCCACCACCTCCCTCTCGGAGGGTGGGGACCAGCTGAGAAATCAGACACGAGTGCAGGACCCGAAGCCTTATTTCTGACCAGGTTGATTGGAACCTATGGCTCAGAACCAACCAGCTGGACAGCTGGACCTGGCCCCGGCCCCTCCTGCCTAGGTCTCGGGCCAGAGCTGGCCCACTTGCCTGAATTGCCATCTGTGCCCTTTCGGGCAGAAACCACAGAAAAAATAGATCCAACTCCCACCCCCACTCAGGACGTGAAGCTTTAAACTGAAAACCTCAGCTGGTCAAGGACAGGAACCCACTCCAGCTACACCCCTACTTCAGCTATGGCGGGGATGGGATAGAGGCCAGACTGTGTTCCAGAAGAACTCCCCTCACCCACCCAGGCCTGGGGAATGGGCCATCCCACGACGCTTGTGCCCTTTACGGGTGTGTGTTCACAACCAGACACTGATGGGCATCACCGCCCCCTTGCTATTTTTGTCCCCATTTCACAGAATAGAAAACTGAGGCTGGGGCAGCCTGCCCACGTCGAGGGAGTGAGTGCGGTCTGCGGTCCAGCTGTCCGCTCCCTGCTCCCCGCCTCTTGCCAGGGTCATGGCCCAGTTGTGCCTCTGTCCTGATCCGAAGGCCGATCAGCATTGTTCAGGGGATGAAAACATCTTCATGTTTCATTTCCTCTCCATTGTAGGAGGACGAACGCCCTTGGCCAGCCTGCAGGGGTGGGCCAACCATTCCCCCTCGCTGTGGTTCTGGATATTAAAACTGCCACCGTCTGGGCTGGAAATATGCCGATGAGAACATTTCCTTTAATGAGTCCAGCATCAGAGAGCAGCCCAGACCACGGCTCCCTGTGAGCCCCAGGTGACAGGGGCAGGGTGGGAGACCAGCGTTCCCAGGCCTCGGGGCCACCCCACCCTGCTCGGCGAGCCAGGCACAAGTGCACCGCAGCCCGCACTGCAGAGTAGAGTCTGCCCGCTGGGTCTGAATGTTGGCTTCTCCACCGAAGCTGGGACGTTCTGGGCACAGGACATAATCTCCCCAGTGTCCACATCCGCTCTTCTTGCTTGATGGCAGGGCCAGATTTTGTTGGGTGTTCCCCATCCCTGTGCCAATGACTTTGGGAAGGGTGGATGACCCTATCCCAGCTACAGGGGTTAATCCCCCACAGTGGAAACACTGGTAGTGTCCACTGTTCTGGGCACTGAGATGGGAGTGGAGGCTACTGGGGGCTTCAGGGAAATGTTTTCTTCCTCTCAGAAAGGCTCAGGAAAAGATGATTTCTTCTTCCACTAAACATGGCCACATCTGTGTGACTTCTGGAGCAGCAGCAGCCACCCTGTAGCCATGAGGAGGACGTATCTGAGGCCAGAGCAGAGAGATGGGAAGAACCTGGATTTTTCTGCTCTTTCTGTGCCTCTGAATTCTCCAGCTCTGGACCCAGACCCCCCCTTAGAACTTCCTGTTCAGTGAGTTAAGACTTTGACCTTATCGTTTATACCATTTTGAGATGAGCTTTCTTCTATTTGCAGCCAAAAGTATTGCGATGTTCTCAGGACCCTCATCTGTAAAAGGGGACAATAATCCACCTTCTCAAATAAAATAAAACCCAGAACTTCCCAAAATTGGCAGTGGCAGGAGACCCATCTGTCTGTCTGTCTATCATCCATCTTCTATGTATCTATGTATCTCCATCTCTGCCATCTATCTATCTATCTCTCTATCATCTATTACCCATTTATCATCTATCTATGTATCAATCATCTATGTATCTGTGTATCTATCTCACTATCATCCCTCTGCATCACTCACTCACCTCTTGGTCCTCTCTTTTCCTGCTTTGCTGCCTTGCCTCCTTCTACATCTCTGTGTCTTTAGCTGGGCTCTCTGCCTCACTCTGTGTCCCAGGTAGCAGGCCCCAGATCCCCGCCTTTCCTGGAAAGCCAGCTGGGAAGAGCTCTTCGAGAGGGGCCCGCGAGGACTTCCCAGGGCCACGCCGTACCCACCCGCCTGGCCATTCACTTGGCTTTGCCAGAGGTATTTGAGTCATGCTGGCCTCTCCCCATGGTGGCGAGGAGTCTAGGCTCTGGGACAAGTGGGTCCCCTTGCTTTCTGGCATCCCATGTTGTCACTGGTGGGACCCCTGGAGTGTAGACTCTGGGGTGGAGTTTGAGGAACAGGATGCTTATTAGGGCGGGGGTCCCTAACCCCCGGCTTCCCTGTTAGGAACCGGGCCGCGCAGCAGGAGGTGAGCCGCTGGCGAGTGAGAGAAGCTTCACCTGCTACTCCCCACCTCTCCCCATTGCTCGCGTCACCGCCTGAACCTTCTCACCCCCCATCCGTGGAAAAATTGTCTTTCATGAAACTGGTCCCTGGTGCCAGAAAGGTTGGGGACCGCTGTAATAGGTGATGAGCTTGGGGTCTAGGCTGAGGGGGAAAGTGTAGCTGAATGAGGACCCCATATGAGGTGTATCCGGGTCCTCAACCCAGAAACTGTGAACGTGACCTTGTGTGGAAATAGGGACCTTGCAGGTGTGATTGAGGGAAGGATCCTGAGATGAGGAGATCATGCTGGGTTACCCACGTGGGCCCTAAACTCAGTGACGAGTGTCCTGACAAGAGAAGAGGAGACACAGAGGAGACGCTGTGTGAAGGGGACGCAGAGAGCCCAGCAGTGCAGCCACAGCCCTGGGACGCCTGGAGCCACCCGAGGCTGGAAGTGGCAGGAAGGATCCTGCCTTCAGGGGGCAGGGCCCTGCCCCCACCTTGACCTTGGACTGCCAGCCTCCAGAACCTTCCAAGAGTGGATTCCTGTCCAGTGAAGGCCCTGGTTTGCGGTGCTTTATTACGGCAACCCCAGGACACTATTAATCCAGGAAGGAAGCAGGATTACGCAGAGGGAGACCTCACGGCCGCCAGCCTTGGCCGGGCCCCGGGGCCTGGAGCTACGCAGGCCCCCGAACATCCGAGTTGGGCTGGCTGGCACGGGAGACACCCTCAGCCCTGAAGGGGGTCCGGGCAGCACATTCTGGGGGTCACGCCCTACAGATCTCCCTGTCCTGTCATCCCCCTATTACAGCTCCATCTCCTGACGTCTTGAAAACAATGGGGTCTAATCTTTTCAAATGAAAATATTCCCGGGAGGGTCCGCACTTAGCCATTGCACCAGACGTCCCATGAGCTGCAAGCAGACACCTTGGCGGTAGCGGAGGCCGTGTTGGCAGTCAGCAGCTGGGCAGGCGTGGGGCTGCGGCTGGCAGTGAACGTGAAGAAGGGGGTGGGCCAGAGAGGGGCGTGGGGGGCTTGGGACCACGCCTGTTTTGCCCCGAGCTACCTGCACAGACAGGCCCCTCCTCCCTCAGGCCCTCAGCTCTCTCTGCACGTGATGCAAGCTTGCATTTGGAGCATTCACCCGGAGGACCGAAGGGGCAGGGCCGTGGCCGGGGGGAGCCCGACAGCTTCCCAGGGCTGTGCCCGTGTCCAGTTCACATCCCCAGGGTCACGGTGGGTCAGCCCTGCCCTCCTGCCACCCACCGCCCAGTGACACCCGTCTGACCACAGGCTGAGGAGGGCCGCCACATCCAGGGAGGAAGCTGCATCGATCGGCCCTGGATTGGACAAGACGTAGGACTTGCCAGGCCTGCCGACCTTTTCAAAAGGACAGTAATCCGATGGCTCTGCCTCCCAGGCCCCGAGAGCGGCAGTTAACGTGGTTAGCAGGAATCAGGGGCCCAGTGGAGCAGGTCCAGGCCAGTGGGAGCCTTGCCAGGCCCTCACTTTGCTGGGGGGGGCGGTGGGAGGTCAGGGAGAGCCTCCACCCAGCCTCGCTGCCTCCAGCTGCCTTGCCCAGGTCCACCCCTGGCGTGGCAGAGAGACGGAACCTTCTCAGTTCAAAGTGGAGTGTATCACCCCCACCTCAGCTTCCTCCAGAGAAAGTCCTGATCCCTTGACGTGACCATGGCCCCTGGGGACCCCTGCTGATAGAGGATGACCAAGAGCCACAGAAACTTCAGGGAGCGCTCTGGGCCCCACTGTGCTATGGGAGGGGAGCACCAAGGAGACCAGGGGACACCCTCGCCCCACCACCCTGTCTCCTCCTCCCTCTCCCCACCGTCCAACCCATCTTCCCGGCCTCCTGATTCCACCTCCTTGGCAGCCTGGAAGCCCACCTACCTCCCGCTGTCCCTGTGGCCACCACCCTGGCTGGGCCCCCGTGGCTTTCCCGTGGCCAGTGCAGTGGCCCATCCCTGGTCTCCAGCCTCCCCCACCTCCCTGTCCCCCTGTCACTGCAGACACAGCAGTCTTCCGGAACACACGTCTGGCAATACTACCACCCCACATAACCACGTCTACTGGCTCCATACCTGCCGAACTCCTATTCATCCTTCAACACCCACCCTAATCGTCCTGGGAGGCCTGCCCCACCTGGTGACCGTCATCATATCCCCACTACAGGTGTGTGAAGCAGTTTGCACAAGGCCACACAGGTGTCTGAAATCCAGTGCACCAGGACTCCTGGGGTCCCTCGGCCCCTGACACTCAGCCTTCCTGGTGGCAGACCCCCCTCCCAGGCATGGGTGAGGTGGGCGGGCACCATCCTGGCCGTGGCGATCACAGCTCCAGGGGGGCCGGAAGCCTCCCCTGCGCTGGCCCAACATGAGTAATGAGGCCGGAGCAGCCGGATATCGATTTCTCATTTCTGTGATTAATCCGCAGCCTGGAACGACTGGTTCCTGCTTCCCCAGAAGGTCAGCCCCCTCCTGCCGTGTCCACACCAGCCCTGCAGGGCTGCAGAGCGGTTCACACTCGGCCTCCATGTGCAAAGGGGATGCCCCCCCACAACCGAGGAGGCGGGGGCCGGGGGACCAGCCTGAGAAGGAGAACTGCAGGTCCCACACTCCTTGCTGTGTGACCCTGGGCAGGCCACTCAGCCCCTCTGTGTCCCCATGGCTTCTCCTGGAAAGAAGCTAAAACCTGCCCCGCCTCCCAGAATGGGTGACGCGCCTCAGGGGTGACCAGGCTGCATCCGCCCGGAGGTCCCCACCACCTTGTTTCTGACCCGAGTCAGCCGGCTGGGGTCCCCCCTCTCGCCCCCTCCCAGGCACCCTTGCCCAACCTTGGAGTCTCTAAAATGGGAATACAGCACAGTGCCCTTTGTTTCCTCATATGCGGAACGGGAGCAGCCTGGGTTTTACAGCACGACTGTCTCAGGACTCTTCCTCCAGCTGAGGTGGGAGAGGCCGGGCAGAGCGCCCAGTGAGCAGAGGGGCTGCAGGGTGACAGGGGTCCTGGTCCCCTTTCCTTGCGTCCACGTTTGGGGTTCATGTGATCTCACGCAGGCGGGGAGTGGGGATGCGGCTGGCTGTCTAGCTCCCTTGATCGGCGATTGCCACGTGGGTGCGGGGGAGGACACTCAAGGCTCTCAGCTCCCACCTGCCACGTCCCAGAACCCCCTGCCCACCAGGACAGCTTTGCACATGGCCCCTTCCCTCCCCGGCAGCGTGTCCCAGCTCTGGAAGTCCCCCACCCATAGTATCCGCCATGCCAGGCCTCACCCAGCCGAGAAGGGAAGGGAGCATCTCCCCTGAGCCTGCCTGTCCCCTGGGGTACAATGTCCCTCCTGGGCACTGTCCTCCATCTGGGCGGCCCTGGACCAGCACCGTGTTCCAGAGCTGGTGGCCTGCCTGGACCTCCTCTCCTAAAGGACCCCGAGCCCCGATGGACACTGACAGCCCTGCCCGTCTGCTGTCCCCTCGGGCAACTCTGGCTGTACCCCCAACCCGACAGGCCGCCATGGCCACCCTCATTGCCCAGCGCCCACCAGCGATGCGCATGGGGCCTTTCTCTGAAGCAGCAGGCAACTGCGGCCTGCAGGGCTGGTTGAGAACCCCACGGGAAGAATTCCTCTCGCGATGGCCCCTGAGCTGACGGAAGGGCGTGCAGGTGGCCAGGGGGAGACAGGTGAGCGCAGGCCCCGGTGGAGGAGGCCGTATACCTGCAGAGATGCCCCCATCACTGCCAAGGTGGAGGAGGAGGGTGAGGAGTGGTCCAGCGTGGCCGGGCGAGTGTCCAGAGGGGCTGGGAGGAGGAGAGGCAGACACGGGCAGAGGGAGCCATGGGAAAGAGCCCAGGCAGCAGTGTTGGAGCCTCGGCTGTCTGTGCAGATAAAGCCACTTCAATTGACCGGGGCTGTGCCAGTGTCCTGGGGTCACCGTTACAGGTACCACACACGAGGGCTTAAAACAACAGAAATTCCTTCCCTCTGGTTCAGGAGGCCAGAAGTCCAGACCAAGGTGGGAGCCGAGCCACCTCCCTCTGTCTCCTTGAGCTCCTGGGGCTGGCTGGCCATCCTTGGCGTTCCTTGGCTCGTAGACCCGTGCCTCCCATCTCTGCCTCTGTCTTCAC
Source organism: Balaenoptera musculus (assembly GCF_009873245.2). Taxonomy (NCBI): domain Eukaryota; kingdom Metazoa; phylum Chordata; class Mammalia; order Artiodactyla; family Balaenopteridae; genus Balaenoptera; species Balaenoptera musculus. The sequence continues at coordinate 137,890,559 of NC_045789.1, read as the reverse complement.
TTGGCCTCCTCTCTGTGTGTGTCTGTCTGTGTGTCTCCGTTTTCTCTTCTTCTAAGGGCCTGCCCTAATCCAGCATCCCCTCATCTTAACTTATGACATCTGCAGAAACCCTAGTTCAAAATAAAGTCACCTTCTAAGTTTCCAGGAAAGACATGAGTTTGAGGGGTGGGCACTAGTCAACCACTACTCCTGGGGATGACGCCTCGGGGGCTTGAGGCCAAGAGAGAGGCCTGGGCTCTGTCGGGGGCATGTCTGAGCCCGGAGCACGCAGCCCAGGCCCGCCGGGCCGGGCTCAACAAACGTTAGTGAAGGAAGAAATGAAGACTGGCGACAGGGTGGCCGGCCCGTGACGCAAGGTGAGGGGGTGAGAGGAGCAGGTGTGGGGCGGCGCTGTGCTCTCATCCCCCCAGGAAGTCGGGAAAACCTCGCGAGCACCGTGCGCACCAGGACCCAGTGAGGACGTGCCTCTCCAGGTGAGGCCCAGGGCCAGGTACCGGGACGCTATCCACCCTGTGGGCAGCTACCGGCCCAGACGCACTGGGTTTAAAGAGAGCGTGTCCAAGGCACCTGCAATCCGTTCTGGGACTTTCTGCCTTGAAAAGCATCAAATCTCCAACTTTGCCTGTTTCCCCTGGAGAAAGGGCGGCCCTGGTGTTGCTCCAGAGCTAGGAAGAGAAGACTTTATCAACATGTCACCTTTAGCTTCCAGTTTCCTGGGCTCCTGTCAGGGCCTTAATATCAACATTTTCATATTTAACTTGTAGGTCCCCAGCTGCGCGGCAGGACGAGACAGGAGTTGCCCCACTGTCCACATTGTTGGCTCCGAGGCCCTGCGTTCTGCCCTCTGAGGAGTCTGGGTCCCACCACCCACGGACTGCAGATGAAGGAGGGGCATGCCACAGCCCAGCCCGCGGGGAGCAGCAAGAACGGGCATTGGAAACTTCCACCTACTGGGCCATCCAGACTCCCGCAGGCCAAGGTGATATTTCACCCTCGCAGTGTCCCCTCCTCTCCCAGGGACTCTGCTGTCTTCTGACTGTCCAGGTCGAGCCACTTCTTCTGGAACCAACCCACGCTACCGTCTCTGGATGCTGGGTCATCCTTTAATCCATTCCTCCTTTCGTCCTTCCGTATATCCATCCATCCACCCACCATGCACCCACTCACCCACCCATCCACTATCCATCCACCCATTCATCCATCCATCCAATAAAAATGCTTCTTTTATTCAGCATTCATTTTTAAAACTGAAGTATAGTTGGTTTACAACATTGTACTAGTTTCAAGTGTACAGCAAAGTGATTCAGTTATATATATATTCTTTTTCAGATTCTTTTCCATTATAGGTTATTACAAGATATTGAATATAGTTCCCTGTGCTATACAGTAAATCCTTATTGTTTATCTATTTTGTGTATATCAACATTCATTTAAAAACAAACATTTATTTGAGATCCATGTAGTAGGACTGATCTCTGCATCACACCACAAAATGGGTCTGTGTAATTTATTCCATTCATTCATTTACTTAATCTCCCACTGCAATCCCAAGCACGTGGCAGAGATGGTGAGCTGCCTGTCAAAGTTCACGTTCTCCTCGTCCTCCTGGGAGACAGCTCTGTGACATTTCCCAGCCTCCCTTGCAGTTAGTGGCAGCCACGTGACTGAGTTCTGACCAAAGGGAGGCGAGGGGAAGTGAACGGTGCCGTTTCCAGGCCGAGGCTTTGAAGAAGCAGGGGCACCTGCTCTGCACTCTCTTTTTCCCTCCCCCAGCTGGATGCAGGTGACAATGGGACCCCAGGAAGGCAGAGTCACAAGGGGACAGAGTAAGCGTCCATGAATCAATGCAGGAGAATACTGCCCACCTACCACCTGGCCGGGAAGGTTTTATGAGCAAGAAATAAACATCTATCCTGTTTGAGACATTATGTGTTTTGGGGTCTTTCTGTTACCACAACCAAACCCACTTTAACAGAGCAGGCATTTTTACCCTCAATGTACAAAAGGGGAAACCGAGACCCACAGGAGAAAGGAATTGACTTGGCAATGATTTCTTGGATCTGACACCAAAAGCACAGGCAATAAAAGCAAAAATAGACAAGTGAGACTACGTCAAACTAAAAAGCTTCTGCACAGCAAAGGAATCATCAACAGAATAAAAAAGCAACCTATGGAATGGGAGAAAACATTTGCAAACCACCCTATCTGGTAAGGAGTCAATATCCAAAACATACAAGGAACTCCTACAATTCAATAGCTAAACACCACCACCAGCACCAAAGCAAATAACCCAACTAAAATGCAAGGACTTGAACAGACATGTCCCCAAAGAAGACACACAAATGGTCAACAGGTATATAAAAAGATGTTCAACATCAATAATCATCAGGGAAATGTAAATCAAAACCACGACGATATACCACTTCACTCACACCTGTTAGCATGGGTATTATTGCACATGCACGTGCGCGTGTGCACGAGAGACAGAGAGAGAGAGAGGGAGAGAGGGAGGGAATATTGGTGAGGATGTGGAAAAATTGGAAACCTTGTGCACTGTTGGTCAGAATGTAAATTGGTGCAGCCATTATAGAAAATAGTACGGCAGTTCCTCAGAAAAGTAAACACAGCAATCCCACTTCTGGGTATTTATCCAAAGGAAATGAACTCAGCATCTCAAAGAGTTATCTGCACTCCCATGTTCACTGCAGCATTTTCACAATAGCCAATATCTAGAAAGAACCAAAGTGTCCATCGACAGGTGAGTGGCTAAAGAAAACGTGGTATATAGGTAGAATGGAATATTAGTCAGCCTTGAAAAGGAAGGAAACCTTGCTTTTGCAACACCACAGATGGACCTTGAGGAGATTATTCTAAGTGAAATAAGCCAGACACCGAAAGACAGACACTGCGTGATCTCACGTCTGCGTGGAATCTAAAAATACTCAAACTCATAGAAGCAGAGAGTAGAATGGAGGTTGCCCGTGGTGGGGGAGGGGAGAAGGGGAGATGTTGGTCAAAGTGCAATAGGGAAGAACGTTTGTTCTATTACAAGTTAATCACTAAAGGGATGTTGCCCCATGTGAGGGGGGGACCTCTGGGGAGGAGCCGTCCTTCCAGGCAGAGGGGGCAGCAAGTACGAAGACTCTGAGCCCTGTGGGGTCCTTGGTGCCCACCTACCCCACCAGGGGGCTGAAGATTCAGTGCGGTGACAGGCACGGGTCACACGCTCCCCTGGGGATGGGGCCTCAGGGTCTTCGCCCTCCCTCCAAGAGGTGGAGGGAGATGAGGAACCCCCAGGGCAGGGGGTTCAGGCCAGGGCTCCCCTGGGGCCACCCAGTGTCCCGCAGGAACAGCGGCCTTGACCCCCGCACCCTGGGGATGCACGGATTAGGAGACCATCGCGGTACAACTGACAAGATCTTGAAAGGTCATAAAATGTTAAGGATATTGACGGAGGGAAAATATCACAGATTCCGTCAGCAGTTTCTTGGCCTATTTTAACGACATTAACTTTTTAATTAAAATTGAGGGCTCAAGACTTTCCAATGGAACCAAGTTTCGCTTCTGAAGGTAGCGGGTGTGCCTATGGGAATCCTAACCCAGGGAGCTTTCTGGAGCTCCAGAAGTGGGGCGGCAACAGGTGAAGGGGGTCCAGGGCGGGGACAGCGGGGGTGCCGTCAGTCCGGAGGCAGATGAGCCTGGAGAGGGTGGGGGAGGGGCAGCACCGCCCCCTGACACCCAACCCTCTTCTGAGTGCCATCACGGGGGGCGTCCCAGCACCCACCCCGCCTGCCCTCACGGGGGAGCGAGGGGTGCCAGCCTCCCTTCCCTGCGCGACCGTCGGTGTTCCATGCTGACCTCGCCGCGCGCACTGCCCTCAAGAGCCTTCGGTGGCCCCCCTTTACTCCGGACGAACTCCCAGCCCCCTGCACAGCTCTTCCCCTTGTGAGTGGTGCGACCCCGGGCCCCTTACTCAGCTGTCCTGAGCCTCTGTTTCTTCCCCTGTAAATTGGGACCAACGGCAGTTCCAACCTCACAGGACTGGGTGAGAGTCAGTGAGGCTGGTCCACGAAGGCGCCCAGCCTGGGGCCTGGCACAGGGGACGGTCGTCATCAACATCAGAGTCACGCTGGCCGATCCCATGTTCCCCACTTGCACCTAACGCCACTGCCTTCAAAGCACTTATGGGCCCCCAAATGCCCCCGCTGCCCTGCCTTCAAGCCTGCCTGCCGTCCCTCTCCTGGAATTCTCCCCCGCGGTCCCAACTTTGAGCCTACGCTCACCAGCTCCGCCTCTCAGAAGCCTTCCTGAACCACGGCCAAAGCAGGGGGCTCGCTCTGGTCTCTGGGCCACCTGGCCCCGGGCCCTCCCCACGCCCCGCCGCCCTATGGTTCCTGGGTCTCTCCTGTGACCCAGATCAGCATCCCCAGGCCTGGCGTGTCATGCACCCAGGATCCCATCGAACATAACACCGAGATCAGCAAAGGGAGGGAGGGAGGGGACAAAGGCAGAGACACCGAGAGACAGACAGAGAGAGAGACACACACACACACACAGAGGAAAGACCCAGAAATAAAGAGAGACCCAGAGATGCAGAGAGACAGACAGAGACAGAGAGAAAGATACGCAGAGGGAGAGACAGGGAGACAGCGAGAGTTATAGGGACCGAGAGAGACACACCAAGAGAGAGAGACGGAGAGACACAGGGAGAACGAGGAAGTCAAGAGCGGTGAGGACACAGAGAAGCTGACGAGAAAGACTCGGGTCAGAGGAGACAGAGGTGAGCCAGGGGGCGGAGACAGAAAATGCCCTTGGCCATGGAGGCGTCAGGGCAGGAGCAGCCTGCCCCGTCCATGCCCGCTCACAGCCCGGGCCTCCGGGAGGTGGGCTGGGGTGGGAGAGACCAGCCTCACCCCCGGGAGGCGCTGTCCCTGCGGTTTAGAGAACAGGGCTCCGGGGTGGGGGCCCTTGGCAGGACAGCACCCCAGGCCCCACCTGGGCCCACACCTGCCCTGTATGGTAGCTGAGGGGGGTGGGGGGCTCCGCAGGGTACCTGTCAGCAGTCTGTGGGGGGCGCCTGGTCTGGGGGTCCCCTGCCCACCTCCAGCCAAGCCCTCTGCAGAGAAGGCTGGGAAGGCTTGGCCGGAGCGGGGTGGGGACGGCTGGAGAGGAGCCAGGTCACCCCGGGAGAGGGTGGACCCCTGAGTTGCCATGGAGACCGAGAGCCCAGCCTGAGAGAGAAGCCTGGGCACTTGGATGTGCCCCTTAACAGGCTCTCCAAAATCAGGGTGGGATCCTAGGGACCTGGGAGGGCGGGGGCGTGGGGTGCGGGACGCAGGGGGAGAGGCACAGGGTCGGGGGGACAGACCGCAGTGGTGGGTGCCCCCCGGGATGGCCCCCACCTCCTCACTGGCCTGGAACAAGCATGGCCACGAGGGCACGCTTACTCAGTAAGCACCCACTGTGGGCCTCCCCCCTGCAGAGCCGATGGGCTGGGCTGGGGGGCAGGGGGCCCTCAGCAGGTCTGGGGAGGAGGGAAGCCTGCTCCCACACAGCTGGACAAAAGGCAGCCGGTTGGAATGATGCTGCCCGTTTACCAGTGAAGAAACAGAGGCCCAGCCCACCTGGTCTGAGTCGCCCAGGCCTCCAAGTGTGGACCCTGAGCTTGGAGCCCACCTGGCAGTGAGCTTCGGAGCCTGGGCTGCTCCTTCTCTGTGGGGCAGTGGGCTGCCCGAGGGCGCAGGCAGGTCTGGGCGTAGTGGAGGGCTCCCCAGCAGAGAGCAGCGAAATGTTTGGAGGAAAGCGCACCTTTCCCTAATGTGCACAGTGGCCCCAAAGACTGTAGAAGTTCCAGGGTGGCAGTGGCCCAAGCCAGGGCTATCAGGGAGGGCTTCACAGAGGAGGCATAGCAAACCCTGAATCAGAGGGTAAGTGGGGCCCTGCCGGGCAGCAGACGGGGAAGGCACACTGTGCCCCCTTGTTGACTGTCCTGCTGCTGCCCCAGGACTCAGAGCGGCCCTGCTGAGCAGTGGGGGGAAGGGTCCACTCTAGGACAGCCTCCCAACCAGTCTAGGTCCCACCCTTCCTGTAAATGACAGGTGGCCACCCCCCTTATAGGAGCCAGGCGGGGAGTCCCTGACCCTCTGCCCTCCCTTCCTGCCCTCCCTTCCTGCCCTCCCCTTTGTACTCTGAGCCAGGCCAGCCAGAGGCAGAACTAACCACCTCCCACCCCAGATCCTGCTACTGCCCAGTTAATGCACTTGCTTGAAACACTGTAGTGGAGGCCAGTCGGCGTCCTGTGTAAGTGTGTCCTGAGGCTGCTTCCCACGCTGACTGTGAATGGGTCCCCGAGGAAGAAGGGCTGGCTCCAGGGGACCCTCGGTGGCGAGGCACCGTGGCTTCTTCCAGTGCCCCGCCAGGGTGGGAACCACCTCTGGGGATGGTCGGTTGGGGGCGGGGGTGGCAGAGGGGCGGGGCTGGGCAGGAGAGGATGGAGAAGCAGGAGAGGTGGGAAGACAGCCCGCAGAGAGATGGAGAGGGCCACAGGGCACAGGGGCAGAAGGACGGCCTTAGACTGTGCACGGGATGGAGAGCGGGAGGAGAGTGGAAAGAACCACGAAACAAGGTTCTGGTGACAAAGGCGCCTGCAGGAACCGCCAGGGCGCGAACAGAAAACCTCTGCACACGTGGTAGCACCCTGGGAGCACTTGCTGCCGTGATACCCTTCCTTGTGGGGTCCCAACCACAGCGGATAAAGCCGTGCTGCCGCCGGGTCTCCCGAGGACAGAGAAAACAACAGATCCCTAGAAAGTGCGACAGACAAGAAGACTCAAGCCGGCTGCAGCTCTGAACCGTGCAGACCTGGAATGTCCCTGAATTCCAGGCAGAGACTCAGGGACGTGAGGGCTGACCAGGGCTCTCTGGGGGCCCGTGGGATGAGCACAGCCTGTGACGTGTGTGGCGGGACATCAGGCGGGGTCACTCCTGGGCTTTCAGCCTCAGTCTTCACGTCTGTACAATGGAGGAGCACAGCCCGCCTCCTAGGTTGCGCTCAGATTGTTGGTTGACCCACTTCCTCACACCTGACCCAGCTGCCTTCGCACCTTCTCAGGTGTCTTCCTTCACCCGACTTCCTCTCAGCCGTTGGGTGCCTGTTGGACTTTTGAGCGACGACTACACCCTGGAGGACAGAGACCAGAACAAATGAACACGGGGAGAAAAGACAGCTTCAGGAAGAGAGAGGTTGCTTCCTTAAAACAAGAGCAGCTGCTCTAAAAAACGAAAAAGCCAGAGAATACACGTGGGCTGTTAAAAAAAATTTAAATATATATGATAAGCAAAATTTAAATTAGTGGAAGGTTGGAAGAAAAATGTGAGGAGATCCCTTAGAAGATAAGACAAAAAGAGCAATCAAAAATAGGAAAGAAAATATTTTAAAACAACTAGAGATTCAACAGAGACCAAACACACGACGGGCTGGGAGCTGTGTCTGGGCACCTGGAGAAACATTGCTGGGTGACTGTGGGCAGGTTACTCAGATCTGCTGGAGCATTTGGGGCAGAAAGACAGTATCAGGCGGAGGGATCGTATGACGAGACACATTGCTCGCCTGAGCGTTCGCTCAATGAAGATGACAGAGTGAGCACTTCCAAGTAACCAGAGCCCTGATCAAGATACAGACAGAGCGTGACTGCTGCCCCGGGAGGTCCTCCAACACCACAGGGTGATTCTGCATGTTCTTGGGCTTATGGAGTGGAGTCAGGCCTCAGAACTTAAAGGACTGAAACAATGGCACGACACCAACAAAACTACCGATGTTTGGTAAAGTAGTCCAGTATCCTGAATTATGAGAATATAAGCTATGCCATTTATAACCACAAATCAGCCCATAGGCCAGGGAAATAAAACTCCAAGGTCACGCTTGAGTCAAAGAGAGGAAAGTTACCTGAAGATGGGGAGGCCTCAGAGCTCACACCCTGGCTCAGCGACGCATGGCATTTCCGGGGTCTTTTGGTTTTTATTGGAGTATAGCTGATTTACAACATTGTGTTAGTTTCTGGTGTACAGCAAAGTGATTCAGTTGTATGTATATCTTTCTCAGATAATTTTCCACTATAGGTTATTACAGGATATTGAATACAGTTCCCTGGGCTATACGGTAGGTCCTTTTTGCTTATTTATTTTAGGTAGAGTATTTTGTCTTTATCACTGACCGGTGATTGAAACTCACAGTGAAAACACAGACTGGGGTGACCAGGAGAGGGGAAGTGGTGCCGAGGGGTTGAAGGAAGATTATTCTGACACTTGTTAAAATGGTAGGGAGGTGTTATTCAGGACATGGCAGTAGGGGAGAGGGATACGACTGGTGCCAAATTCGACAAGGACGGGGGTGCGGCGGGGAGACCTGTAGCCAAGGACGGGGCGGATGGAAATACTGAGAGGAGATGTCCAGGGTCCAGGGACCCTTCCAGGTTGAGGCTGGGTCAGGAAGAGGCCCTGAGGGGCCTGGCTGAAGTTTGGTCTGGGAGCAGAGGATCCTTGTCAGGGGCCCGTCCCTCAAGTTCCACCAAAAGCTTCAGTGGAAATTGGAGGGTGGGCTTATGATTTGAAGTTGAGGTTAAACACCAAGGAGCCAGCACCATGATGGGGGTCTGCGGCCTCTGGGTAGCAGCATGATGGGCGGCTGGGCCACTCAGCAGGCCCCTCTTGTTCTACAGTTGCTGTGCATCTTACTGCCAGCTCACGGTCAGCCATGTCCAAGAGTTCACTTGCTGATAATAACCATCCAGCCAAGAAGCAGGCCAAGACCACCATCCACGGGCAGACCCTCCATCCCACAGGCTGGGTCCCTGTCCCCTGGGCCTGGGACGCTGTTCTTCCAGGCCATGCTTTGTTCCCTCTCTCCTACCTTCCTCCAAGACACACCCAGGTAAGGCGACCCCAGGACAGTCAGGAAGGTTCCCCACCCTCCACATCCCGGCATGGGCAGGCCGCTCTCAGGCCACTCATATACACGGGCAGGAGCCCCATCTCGGGGTCCCCAGCCCCTGGTTCAGGGCCCTAGCAGAGCAGGGGTAGCAATTGTCCTATTTCACAGATGGGGAACCTGAGGCACCCAGGGCCCTGGTCTGCTGAGACCTCAGGCTCCTGGGCTGCAGCAGATGCTGTGATGATGTAGTCTGTGGGGAGGGCTAGAGCCCCAGAAGCTCCCTCTCCCCCTTTGGGGCACGCAGGGGGTCTTTGCCAACTGTTTAGAAAGATGGGGTGCAGCCCAGAATCTTTCCCAATCCAGAAACTCCGGCCGTGGGGTGGGAAGAGCCAGGTGGGACTGAGCTGGGTCCCTCCCATCCAGGGCTGGGTTGGAGGACCACAGGCCTGCAGGAGACCCCGCCCCCTAGGCCTGGGCACAGGCGGAGCCGACCTGTTGCATCCCCACATCACCCGGACCCCCACCGCAAGGCACCCACAGGTGGCTCTTCCCGCAGATCTGCAGACTCATGCCACCCCTGCCCTATCCAATCCGGCTTCCTGCTCGGCTATGAGCATTTAATAAGTCGGCGCGGGCTCCCTGCGCAGGAAGGACGCGTTCTGCTGCCATCTGCCAAAGAGGTGGGACCCGCTTTCACCTAAGAACCTGTGGGTGGGGGGCAGGAAGGGGAGGGGAGGGCATGGGAGCGGGGAGGTGGGGGGTAGAGGAGCGGATAGGAAAGGAGGAGATAGGAGATGGAAGGGGGCAGGGAAGGGAAGGGGAGGGGGGAGGGAGGAGGGGGGACGAGAGGGAAGGTGGGGAAGGGATTCTTGAAGGAAAGGGCTGGTCATGACTTGGAGAGACCTGGGCTTGGATTCTGGCTGTGTGACCTCGGGTAGGTTACTCAGCATCTCTGGGCCTCATTTCCTTTATCTACAAAACTAAGGTGACAAAGCTTACCTCGGAAGGGTAGCAACCGCAGAGTATCACAATGCCCGCGCCCCTGCCCGGGAGCCGTGCGGTGAGGGGTTGCCGATCCCAGGCAGGCTTCCCTTAGAGGCTAGAAGTCTTCCGGTTCTCACTCCGGCCTTAAAGTGGATGGAGCAGTTCACCCAAGACCCTGTGGGTCAGTTGGAGAGTCAGCCCGCGCACAGGTCAAGCTTCAGGCTTACAGCCCTGAGCGTGGAAAGGGGGGGGACACGGTGAGAAGCAGTGACCTCTGCAGGACGCGGTGACCCGGCGCTCGCCAGCTCCTCAGCCTGACGTACTGCCTTCAGGATGGCGTAAAGTGGTCACATAGTAGACAGAGTGACCACCGTGTCACCCTGCCCTCCAGAATTCCAAGAGTGTCACTGGAGACCAAGTCCATTTCACAGATGGGGAAACTGAGGACTCCGAGGGAACTGGTCAACTGGGACCGCGTGGGGGTGGGGTGGGGGCCGAGCTGTGTACCTGCTGCACCAGCGGGGTCAGAGCCCGAGGCCCCGTGGCTCCCCAGGTGGGGCAGAAGGGAGTTCCGGGTGTGGATGCGTCAAGCCCGTCGCCTGTGCCCCCTCCATGCAGCGGGAGGCCCTTATGCCTCCATGACGATGGAGGGGTCTGGTTCCTCTGAGCCTCCCCTGCACTGAGTACAGACTTAGGTACTCAGAGAATGTCTGGGAAGGAGGAGGGAGAGAGAGACTTGGAGCAGGAAAGAAGCAGGCAAGCGAGTTAGGGGCTTCGGAGGGGTGACTGACGCCCCCCGGAAGGTATGTCCTCATCCTAACCCCAGAACGGATGACTGTGCCTTCATCGGGAAAAGGGTCTCTGCAGGTGTAGGTTAACGACCTTGGGATGAAGAGCTGCTCCTGGCTTATCCGGGGGCCCTAAGTCCAGTGACCGGTGTCCTTACAGGGGGAGGAGAGGAGACAGAGACACAGAGAACAAAGGAGGCCATGTGAGGACAGAGGAGACTGGGGGATGCGGCCACAGCCCAGGAACACCTGGGGCCCCCGGAGCCAGAAGAGGCGGGAAGGACCCTCCCCCGGAGCCTCTGGAGGGATGCAGCCCTGCCCACCTTGTGCTTTAAGCCCGCCCTGCCCATCCCGCCCCCCCCAACACTTCGGTCTGTGTAATTAGCTAGGTCAGCCCTAGGCACTGATCCAGGACTGCTCAAGGACACCACAGACCCTCTTCCCCAGTCCATATTCACTGTCCCCGCACTTTGCCCTTTGAAGGCCTCATGGGGGAGGCCTGGTGACGCTGCCTCATGTCCCTGTGTTACCCTCGGAGGCCAGGGTTGCCCTGAACGGTGCTGGGTGGAGCAGGGATAAGGTCCCAGGAAGCCCTCGGGAAAGGTGGGTCCCAGGACACAGCCCAGAATGACAGGGGACACACTTCTCGGGGTGGGGGCATTGGGCAGGGGTCCACGGGGCGGGGAGTTCACTCTGTCACCCAGGTTTCCCCCCGCTGTGCCCTCTTCCCTCGGGGTTACTTCTGTGCCCTCGAGAAGTTTTGTTCAGTTGCTCCGGCCTGTTCCCAGCTGAGCTTCAGGGACCAGGGGACCCGGGGCCCGTGCGGTGAGAAGCAGCAGTGCCCTCGGGGGCCAGGAGGGTGGTTGGTGAGAGCACCCGGGCACGGCAGGTCCTGGGGGATCTGGGGGTGGGTGGAGGGTGCATCTATCCTGCCCTGCCTGGAGGAGTTCACTTCCGAGGACGGGGCTGTGTGTGAGGGCGGAGGGCCCACAGCGGCATCGCCAACCCTATCCTGCAGCCGAGCAGGGTGACGGGCCCCAGGTGCCCGGCCAGGACCTGCCTTCTGGCTTGGTGGCCCAAGACAGAATCCAGATGCTGGAAAGGAGGGGATCCAGCTGGGGCCGGCATCTCCAGGAGCCACGAGGGAAAGGGGCCTTTCACCCCAGGAGGGCTGCAAGCCCTGGACCTGCCCAGCCTGCTTTGGGGGCTGCATCACCGCTAACCTGTCTGTCTATCCCTGGAACCTGAGCTCCTGCTGGGGGTGGGGCGGTCCCAGCTGGCTCCTCCCCTCAGGCCGCACATGCTTCACTGTGTAGGAATCATGCAATCGTAGTGTGGAGAGACAAAAGTACATCTCAAAACCCCGACGCCCAAACAGGTGGGGACAGCATATGTTTGGAATCAAGAGATGTAATCAAACCAACACCCAGAGACACACGACAACTTGTCCTGGGTCATCTAGGGAGCCGCTGGAGCTGGGCTGCCTTGGCTTCACCCCCAGGCCCGGCTCACATAGGGGGGGCGGTTGGAGAAGGCCTCCATCCTGCTCTACACGCTCCCCGGGGCTCCCCGTCCACCCCCCAGGATGCTTCCTGCTCCTCTGTCCACTGTGGACTTGGACACCTGGGGACACCTCGCTGCACCACCCGGGCCCCCAGGGATGAGGGGCTTATTCCCCATCCGCACGGCCCTCAGCTCTCTGCCTTCTCTGTGGGTCCAAGGACACTGCCTCACCCCGTCACTCCTCCCCCAGAGCGGCCAGCAACTAGTCAATGTGGGAGTGCGCTGGTCTGGCCCCGCTTGGCCCGAGTCTGCTCGACTTGAAGGACCACCAGCTCAAGCTCCCGTGGGGTCCGAGGGACTTTGTCCCACGTTGCAGCTCTGGCTGTGCCCCTGCTTCCCAAGGTGTGGAGCCCAAGCACACCCCCTGAGCCCCGGGCTGTCTCTGCCAGGGTCTGCTTCCAGATTCCACCTCCACGCTTCATACTGAAGTGTAGGGACATTGGCGGGAGGCCAGAAGTTCATGTCTCTCTGAGATGGAGAATTTCCTTCTCTTGTGTGAGAATCACACCTTCTCACCGATATCAACGCCTCCATTCACTGGATCACTGAATGTGCTGGCTCTATTCGGGACGCCTGACAGACAGCAGTGCACAAAACAAAAACCGCATCTTTATGGTGCCTAAGCCTGGATGGAGGCCAGCAGTAAAGAAATACAGTGGAATATGTTAGCTTTATACATGATTCCAGGTTGTGATGGGTGGGGGGAGGAAAGTGAGGCAGGTAAGGAGACAAAGGAAGGGGCAGGCACTTAGCCAGTGGCCTTCGGGAAAAGGGGATGTGAGCAGAAAGCCTTGCACAATAAGGAGAACCCCTGGTGAATATCAGGGGAAGAGCATCCTGGCTAAGGGAGCGGCCGGTGCCAAGGCCACGAGGCAGGACACAGTGTGGTGATTGCTTCAGGCAGCCCCCAGATGCCTGCCCAGAACTGGTAAGTATCTCAGTTACATGGCAAAGCTTGCAGATGCAATTACAGTGGCTACTCATCTGTCCTTAAAGTAGGGAGATTATCCTGGATTAGCAGGTGGGCCCAATGTCATCACAAGGCTCCTTAAAAGTAGAATCGGGGTGCAGTGGAGAAGGCCAGAATAATGTGACAATGTGACCAGACACTGTTGGCTTTGGAGATGGAGGAAGAGGCCACGAGCTGAGAAGTGTGGGCGCCTCTAGAAGCTGGAGAAGCAAGGACATGGATTCTCCCCTGGCACCTCCAGAGGGAGCAGGGGCCTGCCCACACCTTGAGTGTAGCCCAGGGAAACCCCGTCGGACTTCTGATCTCCAGAATGGCAAGATAATACATCTGTGTTGCTTTAGGGCACCAGGTTTCTGGTGATAGGTTATAGCAGCCACAGGAAACTAGCACCTTGTTCTGGAGAACCAGAAAGCACTCCCGTGGACTTCAGGCAGCTCTCTTCACCTCCTGGGTCCTCAGCCGTCCCATCTGTAAGAAGAGAGTCGTGTACCCATTTAGAGGCTCATTTCTCTTTCCTCAGGGTCACCAGCTAGCGTAGTGACGCTGTGAGGGGTAGCAGATGTCTCTGGGCTCAGTGTTCGGCCTTGGCTGCCATGGCAACCATCTTCAGGCCTGGCTGGGCCGGGATGGGGGAGGGGTCATCCTGGCAAGAAGTGACCACAGCACTGGCCTCACCAAGGGCTGGAGCTCAGGGAAAGGAGATCGGCCTTTAAGTGGGTGCACCCCCCTCTCCTGACAAGTCCAAGTGTGCTGCCCCAGCCGCACCCCCGGCCCCCCCGCACTCCGCCAGGTGTATCCAGCTGACACCCGATGCCTTCACGTGGGGTGTCTAAGGAGCTTCTCAAACTCGATGTTGACAAAGACACACCCTGTATGGGCAGCTCCAACCCTCCTATCGGCCTCTGCTCCTCACCTTCTCCGGCCCCCACGCCAACCCATCAGAAACACCTGATGGCGATCTTTGAGGCAGACCTTGGACCTGATCAACTCCCCACCTCCACCCTCCCATGCCAGCCACAGACTCTTCCAGCAGCTTCTTCACGACTTCTCCCTGTTTCTGCCCACAAATGAGTGGGATCGGCTCCCTGCCCACTACCCCAGCTGGGCTCTGAGATGACACCTGGGCCCCTCTGACTCATTTCTCCCCGACTGTGCCTCCGCCCAAGCCCGCTGGGCTGCCCCGGGGAATGCCGCAAGCTCTCCGAGCCCCGGGCCTTTGCACTTGCTGCGCCCGCTGCCTAGGAACCCTTCTCCCTCCCGGAGTCCCATCATCCGTGTCTTCCGTGACCACCTACTGCACCGGCACCACTTGCCCTCCTCAGAGGCCCTGGACCCCGCTCCTGATCAGTACAGACAGTCACGGCCAGGTCCTCTCCCAAAGGCTGGCTCACACCTGCCTGGACCCCTTATCCCCAGCACCTGGAAGAGCAGGTGCTCACGAAGCCATCCCTGGATGGAAGAAAGAATGAAAGCCCCCCCACCCTGGGAGGAGGAGCAAGGGGTCCGATGCCCCAGACCACCTCTCCCCGCGTCCTGGGGGCCCAGCCCAGAGCTGAGGCCCTGCCCTGGGCAGCCAGCTCTCTGCACGCTGGGACCCAGGACCCAGCTTCCCCACAGGTGTCTGCTTGTTTCCCGGGGACTCCAGGGCCTGCCGCCTGGGGACGATGTGGGTGGAAAGTGCAGGGGCTCTTGAAGGAGCCAAGCCGAGGCCCAGTCCGGGTCTGCTGTCTTGTCCATGAGCTGTGTGACCTCAGCAAGTCTCCACACCTCTCTGACTTGTTCTCACTGAAAGATGGGTGTGTCCCACCATCCTCTGGAAGGGTCCATTCCATGCTCTGTCCCGGTCTCAGCTCTGAGACTGCTGTGTGACCTGGTGCTGGTCCCCTCGCCTCTCTGGGCCCGAGATGTCAATCTACTGTGCCAGGGAGAGGACAGGGGCCCTGGAGCACTTCCCAGCTGAGAACAAGTCGTTTCGCCTGTCCGAGCCTCAGTTTCCCCATCTGAGAGGTGACAACAGTGATGGTACTTGCCCCTCACAGAGTTGCATATGAGGATTAAATGAAAGCATGCGTGAGCATCTGGCACGAAGGAAGCTCTCAGTGCCGGGAGATGCATTGCTGTTCTCTGTGCTCTGAAGCCCGAGGGGTGATAGGCAGGAGACTATAGAACCCCCCAGCCCCAAAGCCCCAACTGCATTTACCCCAAAGTAGGAAACCTTTGTCGTTGTAGAAATCACTCAGGACTGGGGTTGACAGATAAGCTACAGGAAGCCCAGTTACCTGTGAATTTCAGACAACGGAGGAATCATTTTTAGCGTAAGTGTGCCCCTAATATTTAGGGTGTAATCATACTAGGAAAAGTATCCCTCATTCATCTGAAATTCACCTTCAGTGGGGCGTCCTGTGTTTTTATTGTCTGTCAGCCCTGCTTGGTGGTCTTCACAGGTTCAGACCCCACCCCAGCCCAGAAAGCCCACCTTGGGAGTGTGGTGTTGGGATGGGGCCCCATCGTGGGACCCCGAGTGTCAGATACAGGCAGTTTGGGAGGTGGCCACGAGGTGGCACCATTGGGCCATAGGTGCTGGTCCTCTGTGTTTCCTGCCACCAAGTCCCAACTCTCCACCACCTCTCTGGGGTCTGGGGCCAGGCACCCTCTCTGGGCCTCGGGTCCCCGTGGGCGTCACAAAAGGTGGCGGTGTGCGTTCAGAGGCTCCCACAGGGCCGCCTGGGCTCCCCTGACGCACAGCCCCTCACCTGGGCAGGTGGAGCCCTCCTGGGCCAGACCTTGTCTCCTCGACACACCAGGTCAGGGTGCGGGGGTCCAGGCACTGGGGAGCTAGAGGAAGGGGAAGAGCAGGGCAGGTCCCAACACGCCACCCCCAGAAGAATGTCACTCCCTCCTCTCTCCCCGCTTCTCTCGCCTCTGCTCCTCTGGTACAGCAACCTGTCTCCCTATCTGTCTGTGGGTCTCTCCCTCCATCCAGCCTCCATTCCTCTGGTACCTGTGATGTGGGTCCCCAGCCCTGTGACCTGGGCAGGGACACAGCCTCCCAGACCCCGTCCCTCCCTGCGATGGTTCACTGGTATGACTGAGCCTGGGTCTGGCAGGGGCCGGGGCCCAGGGGGCTTGGTGGGGGGGAGACCCCCGTAACTCACTGGCTTTCCCTCCCTGAGCGCCGGCCGTGTCCCAGGGAGGCTGCAGGTCCTTTAGGCACTGGCCCAGCTGCCCTTCATGGCAAACGTGAGCCTGGAGCCATGCTCTGTTTCACAGGATGGAGCTCGAGGCTCACGGAAGCTGAGTCAGTGACCCTGACCTGGGAACCAGTGAATGCATGCATGCGTGAATGAATGAATGAATGGTATTGTCCGGACTTCTCAGCATGGGCCAGAGAGATGCCAGCTACTGGCGTGGTCCCTGCCAACTTTGACCGTGGAGGTCATGGGAAAAGGACCAGCTTGATTGGCACAATCTGGACAAATGACCCCAGGACCCAGTTCCCCAGCTGCAGGGAGATGAGCCCTTCTCCCGACTCCGTACACTGTGAAGTGCTGCAAACAGGGCACGCGTGCAGCGTTTCCCAGCAAGCCCTGCAGGTGGACCCTTGGCCTTCTCTCTGCATGTGACCCCCGAGCTCTGCCCAGGCCCAGACGGCAGGGGCCTGGGGGCCCAGAGGACGCCCTCTCGGCTCCCGTCAAGGCCACTTCCCATCACAGTGCCCCAATACGAGGGTTCTGCCGGCCTGCCGCTGCCGCGCCTGCAGGAACCTCCAGGAGGCCCGCCTGTGTCCAGGGGTCTGGGTGCCCTCCAGTCGGCCGGCCTGGGCCAGAGCCTCTGTGGCTGAAAGTACCTGCACACACGGCCACGTTAAACACCCGTTTCCTTAATGGAGTGTCAGACTCGGAGACTTTGCAGCAGCGTGAGCAGTGCAGGGCTGAGCTGCCTATCACCCAACCAGGAAACGCCGCTGTGAGTGTTTTCATCTTCCCCTGAAAGTCCCCAGCAGCGGAGGCAGAGAGGTGGGCTGGTACAGGGTGGGGGGACCCGCGCCGGCTTGAGAAGAGCGCTGGCTCGCAGAGCTGGAGCTGGGGCCTTCCAGGAGCAGGGAGCTCCCCCTCTCCGGAAAGACGGGGCGGGCCATGGAGGAGGTCAGGGCAGCACCACTGCCAAGGGGCTGGGCTGGAGGGACCAGTGACCTGTGCGTGTATCCGGGAGGGGGTGGGGCCAGCCTCCAGCCCGAGAAGCTCAGCGGCATCCCCGTGGCCCAGTGGCCGGTGGCCTTCTCCGTGGGCTGACTGTCTGGGCGTGCAGCGTGGGGCCAACCCCCCAGCAGACCTGAGCATCTCCGGGGTCCAGAGTCCAGCCACCGGGCATGTATCCAAGCTGGACCCCTAACAGCAGCCAGGTGTGCCCCAAACTGGAGCCCCACATGGAAAGTTCTGTGCCCCCAACAGCTCTGCACCCTGTCTCCAGGTCAACCTTCCTGACGCCACCCCACCCCGCTTCTGTCCCCCTTCCTCTATGCTCCTCCATCTTGCGCGTCGAAATCCCCCCGATCGGGAGGCTGTGAAGCCCCCCATCTCCAGCTTGCTTCCTCGGGGCCCCAGCCTCTCCTCGGGTAGCCCCAGGCTGTGGGGTTACACCGACTTCCTTGCCCGGGTTTCGGCCAGGGTCTCCATCCGTGTCACACCTGTGGGTCCCCACGGCAGCGCCCCATGCGGCCAGGCAGGGCCCAGCACACAGCAGGGCCAAAGGACGGAGAGTGGCCACCGTGGATGTGACCGCTGTTGTCAGTCTCCCCGTGGGCCTCGGCAGGGGCTCCGAGGTCCTGCGGGACTCAGAGGAAGACCCTCCGCAGCGGTGACGTGGCCCCAGCCACACCCCTGCCCCATCCCGCCGCACTCCGTCCTCCTGCCCCGATGCCTCTGAGACGTCACCGGTGGGTACCGCTCGCCCTGCCCGGGTCCGCGGCTGTGCGGTCCTGCCCTGAGCGCTGCCCTCGCACCATCCATCCAAGCCTGCGCGCTGTCCTCATCTCACAGAGGGAGAAACCGAGGCCCAGACAGTCATGGTGGCTCGTCCCACGTCCCATGGCCAGGAGGCGGCAGAGCTGGGATTCGAACTCTGGGCTGGTCCCAGAGGCCACACACTGACCAGGGAGCCATCCTGCGTCCCACTTCTGAGCTGTCCTGGGACTCAGGATCTGCTCCCTTCCCTGGACAGTCCTCAGGGGATATCACACGAGGGGCGGCCTGGTTTCCATTAAACTCCACTTGAAAACAATTCATCACAGAGACGTAAACACGGAGGCTGTTTAATTACAAACCACGGCTGCTCTGCGTCGGCCCGGGGCACACCCACATCCCATGGTCAGGGTCCTCTGAGGCTCCACCTGAGAAAGTCAGGGACCCTGAAAAGGCGCGAGGGCAGAGAGGGGGGCCACACGGCCTGGAATCCCCTGGCGAGGGGAACCACAGTCATCGAGATGCACAGGACGGGGCCGACCTCAGAGGGCTTGGGCCGGGCGGGGGCCACTGTGCGGAGACCCCAGAGACAGGCTCCGGGGACCCCAGTACGTGGGAAGCCGAGAGGCAGACAGACAGATCTTCCTGGGGCTGGGGAGCCTGTGCGCAGGGGAAGTTGGGGCAGCTTGAGGGCCCTGGGAGAGCTGGAGACCGAGAGGGCCTCCCACCCCGGGGCGCTCAGGTTTGGAGCCTGACCGGCGGGCACCTGTCTTCCGAAGGAAGCATCTGCAAGAGCTCCACTCCCTGCCGGAAAGAGGGCAGCATCTTGGGTTCCCTTGTTCTGAAACATTTTTTTGTCTGTTCCTCTCCATAGTCTGATTATTCTATCCATGAGGTTGGATTTTTTATAATAACCTCACTCACATTGCACATGCGAGCCTTTAGGCCTTGCTACCCGAGCAGGACGGCGGAAGCATTCCACGCGTTCCAATGTGCTCTGAGTAATGGGCTGAGGCACCATAACATTCTGCCCGGTGGACCCTCCACAGGACAGTTAAATGTGCCCTTCATCTAACTCATGACGTCTGCAACAACCCTGTTTCCAAGTAAGGCCACGTTATAAGGTACTGGGGTTAGGATGTGGGGGACACAGCTCAACCCACCACCGACAGGTCCACACACCTGACCTCTTGGCAGGTGCTCCTCTCTTTGGGATGATGGCACGAGTGGATTTTCTGTGGCGATCACTGTCCGCGGCAAGAGAGGGAGACCCCCCCAGATACATCCCAAGTGTGTTAGGAGCAAAGGTCTTGGCAAGGTGGTTTGGTAAATTCTGTGCTGTGGATGATGGATTTCTCTGAGGGGTAAAATGAGAGAAAGGGAATCAATGTAGCGCGAGAGCGTGGCTTTTTAAGTTCTGTTCTCCTCTGCACGGTACAAGTGCAGCAAACCACTTACAACCCCCATTAAGCTGACAAGTGTGCTCAGAAATAGAAAAATGATTTTTTTATGGCATTTACTGCTGAGACCTACCCACTCAGCTAAGAAAACAATGCCCCACAAAGAATGCAATTAGCTTTGGGTTCCCCCATGTATTTTGTCGGGTCTGGAATTACACTCACAACAGGTAACTGCCTGGCACTTAGGAGGGACCCAGTAACGTTTGCTGCACGAGTGGTGCATAAGTGAACGAATGCATGGAGGTATGTGGTCCAGATCCAGACCCCACGGGGACTGCACTGGTCGCCTCATCATTCAGTCCTGGTATTCCAGAATATTCTGATGCACTGGACAACTCCACTGGGAACGGCCCAGGGCAACGCGGTGTCTTTGCACTAACTCGCTATAGGAAGTAGTCAATTTTATTCTGCTTTTTCCAGCAACGTCTTCTGTGGAACCAGAGCACAGCCAGGGGGAGGTGATGGTGTAGAAGCCAACACGCCCTGTCACCAGAGGGACCAAGGAAAGGAGGTCTGGGGGACGGGGTGACTGCGCCACCCATCTGATGGGCTGCCACAGGGACAAGGGGGTCCAAACATGTCGTGTGTGCTCTGTCTCGGGGACACAGCTAGAACTGGTACGTGGAGGCTCTAGGGAGGCAGATAACAGTCAGCCCCGACCGAGTGTGGGAAGGGCATCTTCGGGAGGTAGTGAGCTCACCATCCCCAGAGGCGTGCAAGCTGAATCTGATCAGCCGTCCAGTGGGAATATAGTGAAAAGCACCAATGGGTACAAAGTTGGGCTGGGGGCCACGTAAAGCGAGAACCGGATGGTGGGAGGCTGAGGAGGAGGGTCGCTGCGGGTGCAGCTCTCAGATCCTGTGGCGGGGCACCGCCCTGATGACCGTTTCCCACTGGAGACTCACAGTCACGCTTCCTAGGTGGCAGGCAGCACTTTTTCTACTTCACGTAAGAGAAAGCTGAGTTCCTGAGAGAGCACAGGGTGAAGCTCCATCGGGGAGCCTGGCCCTCACTCTCCAG
The DNA here is from genome assembly GCF_009873245.2 of Balaenoptera musculus. Lineage (NCBI taxonomy): Eukaryota > Metazoa > Chordata > Mammalia > Artiodactyla > Balaenopteridae > Balaenoptera > Balaenoptera musculus. Next base: position 137,869,884 of record NC_045789.1, on the reverse strand, counting down.
GACTCTGTCTCCGGGGCAGAGATGCCCAGTGGGAATCCATAGCCCCCCAGTCAGGCCTGCGGACCAGCCCCGCAAGTAGGGGGAGCTGGGGGAGGACGCAGGCTGGTCTGAGGCAAGGTGTTATAAAAATCCCAGGAATGATGATTGCTTCAGCCTGTGGGCGGGGTGGCAGCGTTCCGAAGCTCCCCAGCGCCCCTCTCCCCTCTCCTCTCGGCAGCGTGCAGCGCGGATGGGTCTGGGCTCCGGATTAGCCGCCAGCCTCCACCCTCCAGCGGTGAGATCATGGGGCTGTGTCCATACGTCCTGTCAGCCCGCCCCCCCCCCCCGCAATATAATGGGGAACAGATGCTCCCAGAGGGGCCCCAGCGGGGAGGGCTGCCTGCAGGGGCTGGCGACGGCTTCCAGGATCCAGTCAGTGAACACGGAGCTGCAAGCACAGCAATACTGCCACTTACTAGAAACTTCCGTGTGCTGCCAGGCCCTCTGCTAGGCCCTCGGGGCTCACCGCTGCTGACCCCACCGCAGCTGAGCAAGGGGAACGCCGTGTCCCTTCGGTGGAAGAGGAAACGGGAGCGGTCGGGACACTGCTGCTGGGAGGCAGGGCAGACCTGAACTCGGGTCCTGGGGTCTAAGACCTGTGCAAGTCCCCCAGGTGGCCACCCACCACTTCCCTCCCGAGGACGCACGCCCTCCGTCCCGTGATGCAGCATCACCTGGGCGGGTCCCATCCTGGCTGGTGGACAGAGGTGCCTGGTCAGTCTGGAGGCGGCAACTTCCTGTTTCCTTCACTCCCTCCGGCTGCAACATCGCCTGTCTCAGATCTGAGAGCAGAAGCTGCAGCCCCGGAAACACAGCGGGACCCTCTCATGTTCTCCCGGGCGGGCGAGGGACCCTACCTTCCCAGTTCAGTTCATGGGACAGTCGGTTGAATGAGCGCCTCCATCCCCGGACCAGGCTGGGTCCTGCCCTCGTGGAGGGGGCTGGGCAGGGTGAGCAAGGCAATGAGTGACCATGACACACGGGCAGATTGCGCGGCGTGGAGGCAGGTGATCAGTGCCATGGAGGAAAGTGAAATGGGAGGGAGTATGGGGGTGTGGGCGGGGAAGCTGACATTACAGATGGGGAGATCAGGGGAGAGGGACGTTTGCACGAAGACCTAGGGGCACGAGGGGCGAGCCGTAGAGCCTCAGCACAGGGCACGGCCAGTGCAAAGGCCCCGAGGCAGGAGCCACCTGATGTGTTTGAGGACAAGCCCAGCAACGTGCCCTCTCGCCCTGTCCAGACGTCTAGATGGTGTCTTAGTGTCCTGAGGCTGCTGTGACAAATGACCGCAAACTGGGGGCTTAAAACAACAGAAATTTATTCTCTCACAGTCCTGGGGGCCAGAGGTCAAAACCAAGCTGTTAGGGGGGCCTCGCCCACTCGGGTGGTTCCGGGGCGTCTGTTGCCTGACTCTTCCAGCTCCTGGTGGCCGCCAGGGTCCTGGGCTTCAGCCTCTACCTCCGTCTTCACGCGGCCTTCTCTGCACCTGTAACCTCCCTCGGCCTCGGGCTGATAATCCGGGACACCCTCCCCATCTCAACATCCTTAAAAGAACTTTTTAAAAAAAATTAATAAATAAGGCCACATTTACAGGGTCCAGGGATAGAACGTGGACGCCTCTGAACGGGGCCATTTTCAGATGACGCACCAGGGGCAGGGCCAGGTCCCCCTTGTGACGAGCAGAAGGGGCTTGGTGAGTGAGAGTGTGGCCCAGCCGGCACAGGAGGACCCGCAGGCTGGAGGGTCGCGGACACTTGTCCCCAAACGGTCACCGCACTCCTGCCTGCTCGGCAGCCAGGGGCCGCCGTCCACCGCCAGCTCACACTGTGGCCCCAAGGTCACCTCCTCCCCCTGCACCTCTCTCCTCTGTAAGGTGATGTGAGGCTGGAGCAGGTCCTGGGCAGGACCGGCTGGGGGGCTGGGGTCACTGTCACTGATGTCGGAGTCCCCTGGTGAGTGACACCACCGCACACCGGCGGCCGGGTGGCCCCTGATCCCCAGCCCAGGGGACGGAGTGGTGGGCGGGTCTAGTCGCCAGAAAACAAAACTGATGGCAGTAGGTGAATAAGGTGAGCGCCTGAGTCCTGCTTCCCACCGAGCTTCCCATGTCAGCCCTGCAAACACCCGTGGGGACGAGGTGGGACCATGAATCGCAGGCCTGGCCCAGATGCAATTTGGAGGCCCTTTTTAAGGAAAAAGACACAAAATTATGAATGCAAAAAATAAGAACAAAGGTGAGTATTAAGTTACAAATAGAATCACAGAAAGTTATCCTTTTTCTCAAATGGATAGATACCATGGGTACTAAGAAATCCAGAAAAATAACATGATTTTTATTACCTGCCTGACGGCACGAATGGTACTTTCACCTACACTTTCTATGTCTGCTCCGTTATGACCTCTTCACATGACAATCCTGTAACCTCATTTTCTACATAAAGACCAGAAAGATAACTCTAGCTTCCCGCCATCAAGTGAGATTTAAATTTGTTTTTGATAATTGCTGGTTTAGAAAAGTTGTCTAACCACAAAAAAATCGTTGAGTTTCTTCCAGGGCATTCCCACGACTCACTCCTCGTTGCTAATTGGATTATTCAATAGTCCAAGAGCGGTTTGCTGCTTCTATTCAGAATGCACCTCCTCTTCAGAACCGCTGCCCTGGACCTGGTCTGAGCACATTCTTGGGTCTAATTCGCTTGTCAGCGTCAGAGCAGCTTCTATGGGCTTCACCGCTGGCCTTCGTGGCCCTTATTTTACATTCCGGCCATTTTAGCTGAGTTTTTTTCTCAGTTCCTTAAGAGATAAATTCAAAGTTGACAATAAGGCACCTTTTGATGTCAATCCAAACCGGGAATCTGCAATTTCTCACTTGTTTTATTGAATCGTTCCAAGCTGTCTTGGCAAATTATAGTTTAAACAACACATTGGAGCTCTACCGACTTTCTGGAGAAAGCTTTGCCGTCTCGTTTGTGTTCATGCCTCTTCCAGGTGTTTGAGCATTTCTCTTCGAGTCCTGGAGGCTTTGGATCCTGTAGAGCTCCCCGGGCCCCCGTCCCCAAACCCCTGCCCCTGGTGTTTCTAGGAGGCCTTCCCCACCCCATGCAGTGGATGAGCCACTGACCTCGGGCCCAGCCAGGACCCACTTCACTTTGCTCAGTGAGCCAGCTGGGGCCACCTGGCAGAACGTGAACCCTCACGGGACCTTCCCTATGACTCACGTCACGGCCACTGCCCGTCCCTGCCCCCCTAGAGCGACCAGGTCTGCCCGGGAGGGGAAGGGGCCACTCTCTAAGCCGTGGCACTTCTCCTGCTGCCCAGGGGACCAGGAACGCCAGGGAGCCCGGGCCCCTCGTCTCTGGGCAGGGGGACCAGGGTGTTCATGGGCAGGTTGCGTCTCTGCCGTGGGGGACTGGGGCGGGGGCGGGGGTGTGGACAGCCTGCAGCAGATTTCTCTAAACAGCACGGAGCAGCCCCGGCAGGATGTATGAGCACGGCTTTGAGAACAAACAGGTGTGGGTCCTAATCTCCCTGGGTGACTCTCAGCTGGGGGACCCCAGGCAGGTTGCATCACCTCTCCATCCTCGGATGCCCTCTGGTGTGGAAGGGCAGCTGAGGGCGCGTGTCCGGCAAGGCGGAGCCCCGGTGAGAAAGCAGGCCAAGGGGCCGGCCAGGCGGCTGCCAAACCGAGGCCACTGGTTTGCGTCCTGAACGCTCGCACGGAGAGCAGATAACCGAGCGCCTGCCCCTACGTTCCGCCAGATGGTGCAAGCCTACCTCCGGCCCGAGTCTGGGCCGCATGCAGCTGCTGGCCTCCTGGCAGCCCGGCAGGGCTGGGGCAGCTGCTCACCAGCCCTCGGCCTGTAATTGCTTGAGGATGCTTCAGTCTGGAGCTCTGCTCAGCCTCTCGGAGTGGCTGGGAGAGCCCAGCCCCAAGCTCTCGCCCTCCCTTGGCTCGGCCGGCCCCCGGGCACAGGAGGAAGGCAGGCGCTTGGCGGGAACAGCTCCACCAGGTCGTGTCACATCGTGGCCGGAGGACCGGACCCACCAGGCCTGCCGCCCTGGGCCCTGGGAGAAGCCAGAGGCGCAGGGCTCTGCACGCAGGTTGCCTGGACCGTCAGCCTCCACTGGCTGGGAATGGGAGTCGGGGGGAGTCTGCAGCCAGAGAGAGAGAGAGGAGCCTCTTCTGCCCCCTCCTCCCCCCGTGGAGGTCCCAACTGTCCCCAGCACAGAGCCGGGCTCCCGGCACTCGAAGGAAGGGAAGGAGGAGAAAACAGCCCCCGCGTCACCATCCATCACTCATTCCTGCAGGCAAGTGTGTGTTTGTCCAGTCGCGGGGCTAAACAATGCCGCCCCTGTGCTGTCTGTGCCCCAGTCCCTGGAACCTGTGACCTGTTACCTGTCAGGGCAAAAGAGACTGTGCAGGTGTGATCAAGGGAAGGATCTCACGATGGGGAGAGTATCTGGATGATCCAGGTGGGTCCCGAGTAATCACGGGGTCCTCGTAGAAGGAGGCAGGAGGGCCAGAGGAGAGAAGACGTTGCGCTGCTGGCTCTGAAGACGGAGGAGGGGCCGTGAGCCAAGGGATGCAGGCGCCTCTAGAGACGAAAAGGAGACGATTCTCCCCTGGAGCCTCCAGGAGGGATCAGCCCTGCCCACCCCTTCACTTCAGGACCCCTGGCCTCCAGGCTGTACGAGATGTCGCTTGTGTTACTTGAAGCCACTACATTCGTGGTGATTTGCTACAGCAGCTGCACGAAGCAAATACACCCACCAACATGTTTACTGCTCCTCCCTTCCTTCACCCTGGTCCCAGGGACACCCAAGCTTTGCCCTTGGAGCTTGTGGTCACGTTGGATGGTCAAGATCTGTTCTGCTGAAAAGTCAGCTAACCCCAGAGAGGGTCCTTTAAAAGGGAAAGAACCAGTGGTGTCAGAGCGCCAGATGCCAGCCGGGCACACGTGGTCCTCAGCCCACCCTGCAGGGCAGAGCCTGCGTCACAGGCAGGGGCACCGAGGCTGGGGTGGGGTTGGGGGGGTGAGAGCGATGCGGGGCTCACACAAGCTCAGGGGGGCGGGGGCCTTCGTGCTGGAGGAACTGAGCCAGGTCCGGAGCCGGGAAGGCCTTCAAGGAGGCCGGGCTGAGGGCACAGGACCCAGAGACCCTCCCGGGGAGGAAGGCTGGGCCCAGGCCCTCCCCGTGCTCCTCCCCCCTCTCCCCGCGTCCTGCCATCTGTCCATCTCTCATTCAGTACAGCACAGCCCTTCCTGTACAGTCTCTAGTGAGGTTTCCCTGCCAGATCCGGCTGCCCTGACTCGTCCTCCTGTCTATGGGGGGCCTGGCCAGGCCCATCGCCCCACCACCAAGGACCCGGGAGGGCCCAGCACCCAGAGGCTGCTTCCAGGCCCCAGCAGGGCGAGCGCAGAAATTCCCACGTGAGGGTCCCCAGGAAAGGCCCAAGTGAATGGAAACAGCGGTGCCGTCCACATCAAGTTACAAAATGTGTTTGGGGCGGTGGTGCCCGCTCACCACCAAGGCTGGACACCTGCTCTGACCCCCGAGAGTCGGACCTAGGGCACAGAGGGGTTTGAACGCGGCCCCAAGGCCATGGGGAGTGTTGGTGAGTTTGATGAAGAGAAATCGCCTAGTAAGAAAGGATTTCAGCAAACTCCCCTGGCCACAGAGGGGGCGGTGACCCTGTGGGGAGCCGGGGCCGGCAAGGAAGCTGCCCCGTGTCTATCCATCACAGATGTTTTCGATGTTTTCTTGGGCCCCTCCCAGGCCGGGCGCTAAGGATACAAGGGCACCAAGCGGGCACCCCCTCTCCCGTTCTGAGGCTCAGTGTCCAGGACAGGAGTCAGACACGGACCAAACAATCCCCTAAATGCACGTGGAACCGTAGCAGGAAGTAGGGCTCCCAGGATGTGAGAAGGGTCAGGAAGACTTCCTGGAGGCGGTGAGCATTGAGCAGAGATTGGAAGGAAAGATGTGTAGGATAGGAGGTGAGAGGAGAGTCGAAAGGATGAAAATACTAAATACTGAAGGAAACCCCAGCAAACACGCTCTGTTTCTCCTTCTGAGCCTTTAGAACAGATGCTCAGCCTCACGCAGGCCACATTTTGATAAGCATTACACATTGAAAGCAAAACAAGGAAGGAACGAAAGGGGAAGGAGGATGGAAGAAAGGGTTGCGGGGGCACGGCGCCTTTGGGAAGGAGGAACAGCCCAGGGGCACAGGGGCCGAGGTGCAGAGGGCCCGTGGACATCCCAGGAGCATCTGCCCAGGGGGAGGGGAGAGGTCTCAGCAGGGCATGGACCTGCCCAGTTCCAGCAGGTTCCTTTCAAACAGCGTGGGCTGGTCTTTCAGAGTCTCTGACGTGGAAAAGAGGGATGTGGGAATTATTAGCCGTCAGCCTCTCAGGTGTCCAGAGCGAGGCAGGTGGCCTGGGCTCTTCACCCCAAGCTCCTTTCAGCATCAGACAAAGAACAAACACAGCCCAGCAGAGACACGCTGCAGACCCCCATGGGCCTCAGAGAGCACTAGCCTGGGCTGTGGCCCCATTGAGGACGGAGGCCTCAAACATTTGGGGTAGCATCCACAGGCCGTCTGTGGGCGCAAGACAGGCCCTCCTGCCTGGCGAGCCTCGGCGGGTGCGGGGCTGTCTAGCTGTCTCTCCAGCCCCAGCCCCTCTGAGGCTACCCCCTCCCCCCGTCCCCCTCCCCCCCACCAAGAGGAGCACCAGCTCACCTGACGCCTTGGGGAGGGAACAGATGGTGGAGATCCAAGAGGGCAAGATGGAGAGCAAACTGGTGTGGAGTGGGGACGCAGCTCTGAGAAGGGACCTGGTCCTAGGACTGGCCAGAACCTCACTTCCTGGGCCAACACAGCTCCCCAGAACTGTGGCCCAATGTACCTGCCCCAGAGATGTGCCAGCCCCACAAGCCCCGGCAAGGCAGGCTTTCCTGGAGATGCCGTAAGTGGAAAAAGCAAGTGGCCGTTATAACTACTGAGGCGTTCCAGGCCTCGTCTGTGAGCAACGCCAATGAACAAAAGCTGCGTTACCATCAGGGCTCGGCTGCCTCGTCCAGCAGCTGCTGTGTGAAGCTTCACTTCTGCGTCTTCCGCTCAGACTTCGGTTAACAGCACAGTGGTCATGGCCTGGGCTCCACACTGCCTACCTTGAGTCCTGCCTTGGCCACTCACTGGCTGTATGGTCTCGAGGGAGTCGCTTACCCACTCTGAGCCTCAGTTTCCTTGTCTTCAAAATGTGAGTCTTGACAGCATCTACCCCCATGAGGTCGCCCTAAAGATTAAACGAACAGGGCCTCCCTGGTGACGCAGTGGTTAAGAATCCGTCTGCCAATGCAGGGGTCATGGGTTCGAGCCTTGGTCTGGGAAGATCCCACATGCCATGGAGTCACTAAGCCCGTGCGCCACAACTACAGAGCCCACATGCCACAACTACTGAGCCTGCATGCCACAACTACTGAAGCCCACACGCCTAGAGCCCGTGCTCCACAACAAGGGAAGCCACCGCGATGGGAAACCCGCGCACCGCGACGAAGAGTGGCCCTCGCTCGCTGCGACTAGAGAAAGCCCATGCACAGCAACAAAGACCCAACACAGCCAAAAATAAATAAAATAAATTAATTTTTTTAAAAAAGCTTTTTTAAAAAAAGATTAAACAGACAAATGCATGTAGAATATTGAGCACATTTTAAGTGTCCAATTTATGTTAGTGGGAAATACCATCAGTTGTGAATAGCAACTTTTACCAATTGCTTTCTCTAAGTCAAGCACTCTGCATTTGATTTTATTGCCCCAGTTGCCCTGTGACAGCTGGTGGCATTAACACCTCTGTATTACTTGGGAAGAAACTAAAGCTCAAAAGTTTATGTGGCAGGAACTCAAACACATATATGTACATACCTGCATAAAATCAGAAATGAAAGAGGAGAAATTACAACTGATCTCCCAGAAATAAAAAGGATCATTAAGAAACTACTAAACAATTACATGCCAACAAATTAAACAACCTAGAACAAATGGATAAATTCCTAGAAACATACAACTAATAAGACTGAACCATGAAGAAAAAACAAATCTGAATAGACCTATAACTAGTAAGGAGATGGAATCAGTAATCAAAAATCCCCCAGCAAAGAGAAGCCCAGGACCAGATGGCTTCATTGGTGAATTCTACCAAACGTTTAAAAAAGAATTGATGCCAATCCTTCTCAAACTGTTCTAAAAAAAAAAACAAAGAGAAGGAAACACTTCCAAAGTCATTCTATGTGGCCAGCATTACCTTGAAACCAGATCGAGACAAGATCACCACAAGAAAAGAAAATTACAGGCCAGCATTCCCAATGAATATAGATGCAAAATTCTTCAACAAAATACTAGCAAACCAAACTCAGTAGCACATTAGAAAGATCATACACCATGGTTAAGTGGGATTTATCCTTGGGCTGCAAGGATGGTTCAACATATGCAAATCAATCTATGTGATACACAACGTTAACAGAATGAAGGACAAAAATCATATGATCAGCTCAATAGTTGCAGAAAAAGCATCTGACAAAATTCAACATCCTTTCATGATAAAAAAAAAAAAAACCCTTGACAAATTAGGTGTAGAAAGAATGTACCTAAACATAATAAAGGCCATATAAATAAGGCCTTTACTACATATACAAGCCCCGAGCTAAAATCATACGCAATGGTGAAAGGCTGAAAGCTTTTTCTCTAAGATCAGAAACAAGAGGGACTTCTCTGGCGGCGCAGTGGTTAAGAATCCTCCTGCCAATGCAGGGGACACGGGTTTGATCCCTGGTCCAGGAAGATCCCACAGGCCGCGGAGCAGCTAATCCCGTGTGCCACAGCTACTGAGCCTGCGTGCTGCAATTACTGAAGCCCGCGCGCCTAGAGCCCATGCTCCGCAGAAGAGAAGCCACCGCAGTGAGAAGCCGGTGCACTGCAATGAAGAGTAACCCCCGCTCGCCGCAACGAGAGAAAGCCCACGCGCAGCAACGAAGACCCAACGCAGCCAAAAAAAAAAGATTAAAAAAAAGAAACAAGACAAGGATGCCCACTCGAACCACTCCTATCCAACATAGTATTGGAAATTCTAGACAGAGCAGTCAGGCAGAAAAAGAAATAAGAGGCATCCAAACTGGAAAAAAAAAGAAGTAAAATTGTCTCTGCAGATGATATGACTTTATATATAGAAAATCCTAAAGACTCCAGCAAAAAAACGTTAAAACTAATAAACAAATTCAGTAAAGTTGCAAGATGCAAAATCAACATACAAGATCAGTTGCATTTCTATACACTAACAATAAATTACCTGAAAGAGAAATTAAGAAAGCAATCCCATTTACAATAATACTGAAAAGAACAAAGCACCTAGGAATACATTTAACCAAGGAGGTGAAAAGTCCGTTCATTGAAAACTATAAGACAGTAATGAAAGAAGTTGAAGAAGACACAAATAAATGGAAAGATATTCTCTGTTCTTGGATTGCAAGAATTAATATTCTTAAAATATCCACACTACCTAAAGCAATCTACAGACTCAATACAATTCTTATCAAAATTCTACTGGCATTTTTCACAGAAATAGGAAAAAAAAATCCTAAAATTTGTATGGAACCACAGAAGACCCTAAACAGCTGAAGCAATCTTGAGAAAGAAGAATGAAACTGGAGGCATCATGCTTACTGATTTCAAAGTATTTTACAAACCTATGGTAAAGTAACACGTTACCCTACATCACAATATATTACAAAACAGTATGCTATCGGCCTAAAAACAGACACATAGACCAGTGGAACAGAATAGAGAGCCCAGAAATAAACCCATATTTGACACATATATGGTCAATTAGTTTATGATAAGGCTTCCAAGAACACACAATGTGGAAAGATAGTCTCTTCAATAAATGATGTTGGAAAAACTGTATATCCACTTGCAAAAGAATGAAACTGGACACCTCTTCTACACCACTTACAAAAATTAACTTGAAATGGATTAAAGATTTAAATGTAAGACCTTAAACTGTAAAACTCCTAGAAGAAAACATAGGGAAACAGCTCCTTTACATTGGTCTTGGCAAAGATTTTTTGAATCTGACACCAAAAGCACAGGCAACAAAAGCAATAATAAACAAGTGGGATTGCATGAAACTAAGAAGCTTCTGCCCAGCAAAGGGAACCATCAACAAAATGAAAAGGCATTTCATTTCTCCCTATGGAATTGGAGAAATTATTTCCAAACTATATATCTGATAAGGGGTTAATATATAAAATATATAAGGAACTCATATAACTCAATATCAAAAAACCAAATAATCTAATTTTTAAATGGGTAAAGGACCTGAGTAAACATTTTTCCAAAGAACATATAAAATGGCCAACAGGTACGTGAAAAGGTGCTCAACATTACTAATCATCAGAGAAATGCAAATCAAAATTATAAGGAAATATCACCTCACTCCTGTAAGGATGGCTATTATTAAAAAGACAAGAGATAGCAAGTATTGGTAAGGATGTGGAGAAAAGGGAACCCTCACGCACTGTCGGTGGGAATGTAAATTGGTGCAGCTACCATAGAAAACAATATGGAGGTTCCTCAAAAAACTAAAAGTAGAGCTACCATATATATGATCCAGCAATCCCACTTCTGGGTATGTATCCAAAGGAAACAAAATCAGTATCTCGCAGAGATATCCACATCCTCATGTTTGTTGTAGCATTAGCATATTAGAATAGTCAAGATGTGGAAACAACCTAAGCGTCTGTCAAAGGGTGAATGGATAAATAAAATATTGTATATATATATATGTATATTATATATATAATAGAATATTACTCAGCCATAAAGAGGAAGGAAATCTTGCCATTTGCGACATGAACAAACCTGGAGGGCATTATGCTAAGTGAAATAAGCCAGACTGAACAAGACAAATACTTTTCTGTGTATGGTATCACTTATATGTGAATTCTAAAAAAAAAATGGTCAAACTCATAGCATCAGAGAGGAGAATGGTAGTTGCCAGAGGCTGGGGGTGGGACCAATTGGGGAGATGCAGGTCAAAGGGTACAGACTTTCAGTTCTAAGATGAATAAGTTCTAGGGATCTAATGTACAGTATGGTGACTACAGTTATTAATATTGTATTGTACACTTGAAATTTGCTAGGAGGGTGGGTCTTAAACGTCCTCACCAAAAGAAAAATTTTTTTAAAGGTAACCGTGTGAGGTGACCTATGTGTTAATTAACTTGATTGCAGGCATCATTTCACAATGTATTCATATATCAAATCATCACTTTGTACACTTTAGGTATATACAATTTTACTTGTGAATTAAACCTCAGTAAATCTGGGGGAGAAAGAGATGAATGGACCAATAAAATGTGGTATATCCATATACCGTATCTATGGAATGTTATTCGGTCTTAAAAAGGAACGAAGTACTGATTCATGCTACCATATGGATGAAACTCGAAAACATTTTGCCAAGTAAGAGAAGCCAATCATGAATGGTCACATGGTGTACGATTCCATTTACAGCGTGAACTGTCCAGAATAGACAAATCCGTAGAGACAGAAAGTAGATTAGTGGTTGCCAGGGGCTGGGGGAGGAGGTGGAGGTGACGGCTAATAGGTGCTGGTTTCTTTGCGATGATGAGAATGTTCCAGAACGAGACAGAAGTGGAGGTGGCACGACATTGTGAATGTCCTAAATGCCACTGAACTGTACACCCTGGAATGGTCACTTGTACGTTATGTGAATGTCACCTCCGTAAACTCAGCAGCTGCTCCAGCTCCCAGCATTATAGCCTCCCAGCCCCGGCCGGGGGCACTGCCTCTTCCTGGACCGTATCCTTTTGGCCCCCTGAGAGAGGGGCTGGTGATGGTGTTATTCATGACGTCAGCGGCTACTTTCTCAGTTGTTATTTGCCTGAAAGTGTTTCATTTCCCCCTCACTCTCTAGCTCTGGTGGCTACAGGGTGGGGCAACGTGGCCACAGGACCTTGCAGCTTCTCCAACGGAGAGGCGGGTTGAAGTCCACTCCCCTCCGCTGAAGCTGGGCTGGCCGGGGCTGGCTTTGATGGCTGGAAGTCTACAGAACCGGCCGGTAAAGCCTGCCCTTCTTCCCATCCGCCCTGAACGATTCAGCTCCGAGGTGGGAGCGGCGCCAGGGCCCAGTGTGGGAAGTCACAGCCCAAGAGGGTAAGGAAGCCAGATATGGGATGATCTCAGCAGCAAAATAAGCTATGTTAGTGACAGATTGTAACCTATCAAATAAAACAAGAATCTGCAGGCCCATACTTTTATAGTGCAATGAATGGTTAATTGTAAGCATGACAAGAGTGGTTATTTACAAAGTCTCCACGTACCTCCGACAAAATACTTCCTGATTTCCAAAGGAAAAGGAGTCACTCTACAGTGGAGACCCCTGGCAGACCCCACCTTAATCAAGCGATCAAAGCTGGTGTCCCCCAGTGATGGATGCGGTCAGATGTGATGACGACACAGAAGCAACACTTCTGCGATTTTCCTGCCAATGACGTAAGAACTCAGGAGGAAACATTAAACAGTCCTCTGCCGGGACACCAAGACGCATCCTGCGAAGAACAGCCGTGCGCACGAATCTTCCTGTAACTGCCGTGTGTCTCCGGAGTAGATCCCTGGAAGCGGCCTTGCAGAGTGAAAGTGTAAACGCATTTGTGATTTTGCTGGAAATTTGGCAATGCATTTAAGGGCATCTCTACTCTGATTCACCTAGTATCCTGTGGTTGGCCATGAGACAGTGTCTCAGAACGGAGATTCCTCTCCTGACTGGTTCTTTAAGACAGTGGGAACATCAACAGGCATGCCAGGAAGCCGGGGCCTGGAAATGTCCTCAGTCACTTGAATTTTCTTGCATCAGTTTCCTAGAGCTGCTGTAACAACGTACTACAAGCTGGGCGGCTTCAACAGCAGAAATGTAATTCTGGAGACCAGAAGTCAGAGGTCAAGGAGTTGGCAGGGCTGGTTCCTTCTGAGGCTGTGAGGGAGAACCTTCGAGGCCTCTGCCGGGGCGTCTGTGGTTGCTGGCAGTCTTTGGCTTCCTCAGCTTCTGCTGTGTCAACCTAGGCCTCCACCTTCATCTCCACATGGCCTCCTCCCTGTAGTCGTGTCTGTGTCCCGATTTCCCCTTTTATAAGGACACCAGTCATACTGGGTAGGGGCCCACCTGCTCCAGTATGACCTCGTGTTAACTGATTACCTCGCAACGACCCTATTTCCAAATAAGGTCACTTCTGAGACACTGGGGGTTAGGACTTCAACAAGAATTTGGGGGAGACACAATTCCACCTGTGACATTTCTCTTCCAGTCCAAAGGGCTCCTTGAGCCCCTGGAACAGGAGGAAAGCGTACCCAGTCTTCAGGACCAAGAGGTGAGAGCTATCAGTCAACTACTGCTGCAGGAGAACCACCCTCACCTACCGACACCTGGTGCCAGGAGGCTGTGATCGCAGTTACTCACGGTCCGTGGTCTTGGTGGGGCCGTCTCCCCAGGCGCCGTCTGAGCGTCCAGGAGTCTTGCTTCTCCTCCACGATGGGGGCTGGCCAGGCTCCTGCACGTGGCGGTCTCAGCATCCAAGAGGGCCAGGACCCCAACATCATCACGTCCTCTGTAGCCTGTCGGTCAAAGCAAGTCACTAGGCCAGATTCAAGGAAATCTAGCGCAAGAGTCTGCTTCAAAGTTCTAGCATTTAGATCCTCCTGTCTTTAGATAGCTGCTGCCCAGGGGGAGGAGCCCAGGGGCCTTGGGGTCAGACCAGCCCTCTCTCCAGTCCCGCTCAGCGGGACCCTGGGGAAGACCCACCCCCATCCTGGCTCTGCACCCCCAATCCCGCCACCATGCACTCTCTCCCCTTCTTGCTCCCATCCTTCTGCAGGGGTTGGGTCCTAGCTGGCCCAGGTCATCTGACCAGGGACCGAGCCCTGTGTCCTGCTCCCATGGGTTGCTCTGACCCTGAGCTGGCTTCTCGGATGTGACCCCGATGCCCTTCTCTAATTTGTAAAGAAAACTCCGGGGAGGGTGGGGAGGACGGGGTGCGGAAAGGGACTCTTCACGGGCCACTGGGTCCCCTCCACTCCATTCAGGACAGATTACGTAGCCATCCATCAGCAGCGCCCGCCCGGGCCTTTGGGAAAGAAAGCTGGAGCGCAGTTCAGCGGGGAGCCCACCCCTCCCCCAGAACCCTCCAGCAGCCCCTGGCTCAGCCCCTGAGGTCACTGGGCGGGGTGGGGTGCTGGCCCGAGGCCAGCCCAGCCTCTGTGCCGGCAGCCGTGCCCCCCACCTGGCCCCTCGGGCTCCGTGACTGGGCACCGCTCTCGGCTGATCCTAAAGCCCTCGGACAGCAGGGATTCTCGCTCAGGGCCATTTGTTTCTGAATGGCCCAGACAGCTCACCCGCAGAGAGGAGAGGCCTCTCTCCGAGCAGCCCCTGGGATGGGAGGGGCCGTTAGGGCTGAAATGGCTGCAGACGCCTGAAGCCTTGATGCCTTTCGAAATTGAGACAGAGGGAAACTTGGGGGTGTCTGAGATTTTCCCTTAGGTCCGAGGAGAGCGGCCGCTCTCCGCATCGCCCTCCTCGTCCCCCCTTCTCTGGCCGCAGCTCCCACCAGGCGCATCCTGGAAGCCCCGCTGGCACACAGGCACCAGCCCTGGGTGCGCTGCAGGGAGTAGAAGGGTGTGGGGGTGAGGCTGAGCACGGGGGCCTCCTGCTGAGCACCTGGAACCAGCCACTACCGCCCTGGGGGTCACTAGCAACCAGGAGCGGTGGCATTATCAACCCATTTCACAGAAAAGGAAAGAAGCCCAGAGAAGCTGAACAATTACAGCTGGGAGATGGGGAGCGGGCAACAGTCTATAGCCAACAGCCAGAGATCTGGTGGTGCCGCCGACCCTGCACTCCTAAGGCATCCTGCCTCATTGGCTCCTGGCTCAGGCCGGCAGCAGCTGGGTGCCTGGCAGAGACTGAGCTTAGTAAGTGTGGAATGGAGGCTACTGCATGGGTGAATGCATGGATGGAAGGATGGATGGATGGATGAATGAAAGGATGGTTAGATGGATGGATGGGTGGATGGATGGAAGGAAAGATGGGTGGATGGATGGAAGGAAAGATGGATGGATGGATGGCGGAAGGGAAGGAGGGGTGAATGGATGGAAGGAAGGGTGGATGGAAGGATGGATGGATGGATAGATGGATGGAAGGAGGGATGGAAGGAAGGAGGGGTAAATGGATGGAAGGAAGGGTGGATGGAAGGATGGATGGATGGATAGATGGATGGAAGGAGGGATGGAAGGAAGGAGGGGTAAATGGATGGAAGGAAGGGTGGATGGAAGGATGGATGGATGGATAGAAGGAGGGATGGAAGGAAGGAGGGGTGAATGGATGGAAGGATGATGCATGGAAGGAAGGGTGGATGAAAGAATGGATGGATGGAAGGATGGGTAGATGAATGAATATCATCACAGAGGTGTGTGCTGTGCTCTAAAGAAGTGCGGAGAGGGGGACTGGGGTTAGTGGGAGTGAGGGGAGGCTTCACGGTGGAGATGACTTCCGAGTTGGGTCTCAAGTTCAGCAGCCATCACACATTGGTCCCTTTGCACTCCTTTGGGGGTTCACTGGTGCCCCTAAAAGAGACAGGTCCACATCCTAACCCCCAGAACCTGTGAATGAGACCTTACTTGGAAAAAGGGTCTTTGCAGATGTGATTCGAGATCTCAAGGATCAAGGATCTCGAGATGAAGTCATCCTTGAGTAAGGTGTGACCTAAACCCAATGGCTGGTGTCTTTCTAAGAGAAGAGAAAGAGAGATTTGGACACAGACACACAGGGGAGAAGGCCTGTGACGGCAGCAGAGATTGGAGCGACGTGGCCATGAGCCCAGGCACACCTGGAGTCCCCGGGCACACCTGGAGTCGCTGGGCGCTGGAAGAAGCAGGAAGATCCCTCCCCTGGCACTCCCGGAGGGAGTTCGGCCCTGCCCACACTCGGATTCCAGACTTCTGGCTCCAGAGCTGCTAGAGAAGAAAATTGTGTTGTTTCAGGCACCGAGTCTGGGGTAATTTTCGACCACAGCCTCAGGAACCGTACGCACCTGGCAAATGCTGGGTCTGTGCCAGGTGCGTGCTGGGCAGCTCACAGTGTGATGGAAGCTTCTAGGTGGAATTTGCAGGGAAGACATCCGCGCAGAGGAAACCTGCTCCGTGTCGCCACCGTGCTCCGCACCCCTGCCCTGAAGTCTCTCCCCTTGCTGCTCCCGAGGCCAGTTTGCTGTTTCCCCTCCTGGCATCCTGGAGTCTCTTTTTGCCCTTTCAGTTCTCTGATACCTGGTTAGCAGTTCTTTCTAGGAAATTCTCTGTTAAAAAACCTGTGTGGTTTCTGCCCCTGAGTGGACCCTGACCGCTTGGGACGAGGGGTCTCCGTGCGTGGGGAGTTCAGGAAGCACCGGCTTAGCCTACGTCACACGGACGCTCTGCGGGGGCCGCGTCCAGCATCCCGCACCTAGCAGACCCATTTTCCGAGGAGTCCTGCAGACTGAGACTCCACAAAGCGAGACCCGGTGTGTCAAGGGGGCCACTCTGAGTTTGGGGTGAGTCGGGAAGCAATGAGAATCTCAGCTCTGAGGGTTCAGCCTTGAGTCCACGGCAGGGGTCACTCGACCAGCCGACATCTCACATCTGTGAGGAGAGAGGCTTCTCAGGGTCCTTCTCTCTGAGACCTCTGTCCACCTGTGAGGTGCCTGGACCCTGGCGCTGTCTTGGGGCTTGTCGACTGGATGCCCGCGGGGCCAGCTTCATCTTGGACGCCTGTTCCATCCCTCGGATGATGAGGAAATACAAGCTGAGGCCCACGACAGGGAGGGGGAGAGGGAGGGAGGGAGGGACCGGGCTCTACACCGACCCCCAGCCCAGGGCTCCTTCTGGGGCCAAGGGGGAGGACAAGTTCAGCTACGGTCAGACTGGTCTCCCCTTCCCCTCTTTCTGAATCAGAGTGAACAGGGCAAGATTTCCAAGCGAAAATGGTGAGGTCCAGAAAAGCTGGACACCAACACACTCACGGCGGCTGATTTCACGAAGACAAAACTCCAGCTCTAGACCTGGTGTCTGTTAGTCCGGCCAGCCTGGACGACCGCCCAGCGGCCCCAGCAGAGCTGGGCCCCCTTCCAGCGAAGACAGGAAATGCTCAACACTGGTTTAGAAAGTAAAGTCAAGACAGAGCAGGGACCTGGGTCCCGTTCTTGGGTCCACCGGCCACTCTGCCTCAGGCTCGATCTTCCCAGCTGTAAAATGGGCTCAGTTAATTCCTCACCCGTGGGAAAGCAAAGAACCAAGTCATTGAACACTGGATTTTAAGGGCCCACGATGACAAAGATGTCACCAGCCTTTGAGGTTCTGGCTCTATACTCTCCTCATAATTCAGTGGCTCTGCGGATGGGGGAGCACATATTTTTAAAACATAAAGAAATGATGATAAACAGTACCCAGATGTCTTCCTGTGATTCCTCCAAGAAAACACATGAAAAATAAAATTGCTCTGAGCAAGCCTAACCTTAATTCAGGAACCAGCTTCACCTCCATCAAAAGATACTTTCTCCTAAATATCATTAACACATTTCCAGACAGGAAAAATTTACTGTTGTTAGCCTTAGACAAATATTATGCTAATCTCAAATCGAGAGCCAAGAACGTGCTCTGACAACAATATGGATGTTATTTTTTCTGGGTTTCCTCCCGCATTTGATCAGCAGATGTAAACCAAAGTACTTTTAGCTCCTAAGCGGCGCTGGGAAGTGCCAGAATCTAATTAAAACCACGGTGGGTGATGATGTCGGCAGAGGGGAATGTCATTCTGCTAAAACTCTGTCTTTGGCTCCCACTGCCCTCCCTTCCTCAGCCGGTCAACCGCCTTCCTAAGGTGGCCCCAATACCTTCCCACAGTTATCTTCTCCTGAGACCCCTAAATGCCATCCTGGTCCGCACGGGACACCAGACATGCCTCCTCTTCCTTACCTGTCCCTTTCTGCTTCAAAGGCCTGTCATTCACCTGGCCAGGCTACAGTGAAGACGGCCGCATGGGCCTGGCGCAGTGCTCGCGCGGGGCTGTGGTCCAGCACAGAGTTGGGTCAGCCCTCGGGCCGTGGGCAGGTTAGTGGGAGGGAGGGAGGGACACACCAAGACCATGATGGGACAGAGCAGGGGCGAGGCTGGAGAATCTCCACACACAGAAGATGCGCACACTCTCAGTGACGCTGGGATTTTTAACAATGTGTCGAATTCCAAGGACGGAGGGGGAAGGGGAGCCGCACGTGCACAGGCAGCCTGGCCCGGTTGTGGACCTGCTGGAGCACAGAGTCGGGGGAGGGGAGCCTTGCTAGAGGAGCTGGAGAGGAGGACCTGGTGGGGAGGGTTTGGTGTCAGGTTAAGGAACCTACCCATTTGCTGGACGACCTTGGGCAGATCGCTTCACCTCTCTGGGCCTCAGCTTCTGCGTTTCTAAAATGAACACAGTGAACAAGCTGCCACCTGAGGTGAGCTAGTCATCTAAAGGCCATGAGTCCCACAAGGGCAGGACCCTGGTTGCTTGCCCACTGCCCAGGAACTAGACTAAAGATTGGCGTATCCCAGGCACCCAGTAAAGATTCTTTGAGAGAAGGAAGGAGGAAAGGAAGGAGGAAGGAGGAAAGGGAAAGAGGAAGGAAGGAAGGAAGGGATGTATGGAGGGGGGCGGAGGGGCATATATGTTGCTTTTTGCACAGAATATGGAGCTACTTGGAAATTGGTGCCTGAGATTTCAAACCCCCTGAGATTCCAAACCTCCAAGCCACTTCTGGGTGAACTATCCCTAAAAGTGCTCATTTGAAAAAAACCAGAATCCTTAGGGGGAAAAGGTAAAAACCCTCCAGTTTCCCTGGTAACACCCACTTTCATCCAGAATAGGAAGTGATCTTATGAAGGACCCAGAGATGCTGGAGACACCATCCGAAGCTGAGACCCCTGAGAGAAGGGTTAACAGCTTTGCAAAGTTGTCTCTAAATCGGTCCTATTATGCCCTGACTTAATCAGAGTTTAGGATGTGCTTTTCCAGGGAATTGAAGCTGGGGCTGTGTTGATTTGTTTTTCCCGGACTTATTTCCATTTAAATCGGCTGCCCTTCAGAGCCCAGGCCTTGCATAACGCAGGAGCTCTTGAAGGGAAATCAATCAAAGCGCGAAGGAAATGGGTTTGTATTCACATCTTCTGGGGTGGGCTTTCTGCCCCGCACCTCCAAGCTCCTTGGGTTTGTGCACCTGCACAGAGGCTGGCGGCTGAAAGCAGTTCATTGTCCTGGATTCAAATCCAGTCTCCCCGCTGCTGTGTGGCCTTAGTGAGTTCCCTAACCTCTCTGCGCTTCTGTTTCCTGCTCAGTGGACCGAGAGTGGCCTGTTAAACCTCTCACGAGGTTGTTGAGAAAACTCAGTTACCAGATTTGCAGAAGCATCCTTCTCACCACCCCCCCGACCCCATTCCACCGCCCCATGCAGAGCGGGAGAAGGATGGCTTATCCTGGGGGCTCATCCCAGGACTTTCCATCCCTAACTGGTGTCCCCGATGGGGTCCAGGCCCAGGTGCACACACGACCCCAGCTTCCTGTCCCGTCAACCTCCTGTGGCCCAGCCGCGGGCTGGGAGAGCTGGGTGGGTCAGGGGCCAGCCGCCAGTGGGGACCCAGCTTTTCCCGAGGTTCCTGGAGGCAAGGATGGAGTATCAGGCTGGACTAGTGGACTCCAAGACCCCCAGGCCCTGTCAGCCCCGACACACAGCTGTCAAATGCCCCTAGTGCTTCCTGGAACCGCCATGAACCCGGAGACTCTTTCCACGTCCACATCCATCAGGGGAGCATTGTACACGGCGGTGTGGTGTGTGGAAGGTTCACCGCACACCAACGCCCTTTCCCTGGAGATAGAGGAGTTTGGGAAACATCTCAGGGAAAACATCTGCTTCATCCTGTGGCTGTCAGAAAAGCTGACAGCCCCGCCCACTCCTTCACAGGGAGGGAAACCGAGGCCCAGAGGGGCCAACTCTTGGGCCAGGTTTTCCCCCCGCAGAGCTGGGATGAGATCCCCCAGTCCGGAGAAGAGAAGCATCTCCCGGTGTGGGAGCAGCGCAAGCTCTGCGGGCACAGCCGGGGGTCGGGGTGAGCTCCGGGGGCCTCAGCTGCCTCCAAGGTTCTGTCTTTGAGGCAGGCTTGTCTGCAGAGAGAAGAAATGGGTGCTTCCACCCAGGCTGGTAAAGGGGTCTGGCCATGGGTCTCTACAGACCCTGCCCTGGGTCCCTCTGGCCTCTCAAGCCCCAGTGGGTCCCCAGGTCCAAGATGTCCAGCCTGAACGCAGCCCAGCGCCCACCCGCTCGCTGGTGTGGTCCATGGAGCTAGGGCCCAGCATCAGCCGAGTGATTTGGGGCGAGTTACCCAGCTCCTTTGGGCCTCCATTTCCTGGTCTCCTGAAAGGACATGACGGTACTGTGAGGATAAAATGGGAAAATCGATACACGGTTGAGCATGGGCTGCCCAGGGGGATGCGAGGTCCCAGTGTCCCCAGCCCCGCCTGTCACTCCACACCTGGAGGCCACGTTATCGTCCCCATCGTCCAGAGGGTGAAACTCCGAGCGTGGGAGAAACACACCCAGAAATGCAGAGGAGTGGCTGGACTCCGGTGGTCCTAAAATTTATACAATCATCGGGCTCTTGTTTGAAAAATATAGGAATATAGCACTTTCTTTTGACACACTGTAGGCCCTGGTCAACACGCGGCTCGGACCTCCCCAGGGCCTCGGTGACCACAGTGAATCTGCCCTTGAATTCAGGTTGCCAGACCCCGCCTGGCAAGCCCTCTGCACTCTGAGGTCACTGGGGTTTCAGAGCAAGCAGGCTGGACCCGGAGCTGCCCAGGGCTCTAGGGCCGGCCGCGACCACAGCCCCTGGGTCCCCAGCCCTGCCCAGCACCCCATGTGTGTAGTGGGTTCTCCCTTAAGACCGAACTCCCCAGTCTGTGCTCAGCCAAGCTGCCACCCTCCTCGGCTCTGGCTGGGGGAGACCTGGGGGTGACTTGGCGGTGGCCGCATGCCAGAGGCATGAGAGAACACGCTGGTGCATCTTGGGCCTGGCCTCCAAGCCTCTCTCCAGCCCACCCGCCTGCCCTGCTTCTTCCCACCCCACTTTCAGCGCGCCCCCTGTGGTGCAGGGAGAGGGAAAAGCTTTGAGAGAGGCCCCAGGCGGGGCTCTGGTGAGGGCCCGGGTCCTGGAGGCAGGGCTGGCTTCGTGCATTTATGGGGATCTGTCCAGCCACACGGGGCCCCGTGCTCAGGAAGGCTTCTCTTGGCTCTCGCCGCCTTGAAAGTCTTAATGCTTCTTAATTTGTGAATAAGAGGCCACGTTTTCACTTTGGGCCACAGAACTATGTAGCCAGAGCTGCCTGGATCTGGGCACCCCTGTGGGCAGTGAGATGGGGAGGGAGCTTCAGTTCCCTGGGAAGATGTCAAAGGGGAGAGACTGCCGCCCTGCTGTAGGTGCCCCGAGCCTGGGGCACCCCCAGGCCTCGACCAGGTCCCTGCGCTTCAGAGGTGGAGCAGGATGGACGCCAGGAGGGTCTGCCACTCACCACGGGGACTCGGCCTGCGGTGCCCCAACCCCCGCCTGACCCGGCAGGCAGCGCTTGGCGGGGTGCGGGGTCACGGCTCGGTGGGAAGGTTAAACAAGCAGTCGTGGTGGCGGAGGCAGCTGGCGCTGGGTGGGGGAGATCCAGTGTTCCCAGCTTTCAGGGCGCGTCGGTGCCCCCCGCCGGGGCCTAATGGGGGAAGGGAGATAATCCGCCGGGGCAGAAGCGCGCCCGGAGGCCCGGGTTGGCCGCCTGCCCCCGGTGCCCCGGGGTGATGAAACCAGAGCGGGACCGCGGGGCGGCAGGAGCGCAGGGCCGGGCCGGCAGCGGTAAGACCTGGACCACCCGGGCCGGTCGGGCCGGGGGTGGGAGGAGGCGGCTGCCGCAGAAGGCGGGCCGGGCGGAACAGGACCGGGGCCGGCGGAGCCGAGAAGCTGCGGGGCCGCCGGGATGGGAGACGACGGCTTCATTTGGGGGATTGAAAACCAAGGGGAGAAGCAGAAGCCCCTGAGCCCTGAGTCAACAGCCACGACGCAAGGAGGGGGTAGGGGGTTAAGGTTGGACTCTGTTCTCGCTGGTAACGCATTCGGCCCACGTTGGGTGAGGGGGGCTCGCGTCGCACAGATTGTCCGTGTCGGGGTGACCCGGGCTCCCTGCCACCTGGGCTTCAGGGCACATTTGCGGGTTTGCCCACCGCGCTCCGGTTGTGCCGGGCAGCGGAGGCTGTGGTCGGCGGGCGACGTACCCTGGGCCCGTTTTAGAAACGGTATTATTACCTGAGGTCCTTGAAGGAAACTGAGGCGGGCGGTCTGCCTGCACTTGCAGCCTTGCGGTGCTCACCGCTCAGCCTCCCCTCTGCTAAGACTCAGTTTCTCCGTCAGGGAAATGGGGACCCAAGGCGGCTCCTGGCAGAGCTGCTGCGAGCCCTCCCGGAGGCCGCGGGGTAGGGAGGTAGTGGGGAAGGGCGAGAGCGCTAATGCCCAGTTTCAAAAGCGGCTCTGGCCTCGCACCCCAATTTTAAAGGCCCAGGATGCTAGGGGAGCACCCATTCTTGGGACAGGAATAGGCTGCGGGCCAAGGCGTGGGGCAGCGGGTGCGTCACTGGGGGCACCGGGTCCTCCACTGCTGGCGGGGAGGGCGGCGCCAGGGGCAGGAGATCTCCCGCGGACCGTGGATACCTCGAAACCAGCGGCCCTGAAGAGCGGCGGCGGCGGGAACCGAGGCGCTGGCTCGGGGGCCGCACGCGGCTCGCGTGGTTTCCTTCCACGCGCTTAAAAGTCATCTCGCTCCCTCCCCCGCCGCGGGGGCTACTCGCTCGGTCCCGCGCCTTCTCTTCCCGGCCTCATACAGGACGGCAGGTGAGGCCGGGGGCTTCGGGCCTAGGGACCTTGATTCCCACCAGGACGGGCGGTCTCGGAGCGGGCGCTGTGTCCCCCCGGGAGCTTTCCACGGAAGTGCGTGTCCGCAGCGCGAGGTCACCGGCCTGCGTCCCCGCGGATGCGTCCCATCAGCAAATTGCCCGGTGCCCCTCGCTAACACGATCTGCTCAGAGTCGGAAGGAAGCATTTCCTACGGAGTTGGGGTCGTTCTTGGTTCGCCAGCCCGGAGCAGCCTGCCCGTGCCCGCAGCGTCCGGGAGTGGCGCGCGGCCATAGGTGTCCCCGCGGGAGAGAGAAAACCGAAGCCCAGGGAAACCGGGGAAGAAACTCAGACCACCCAGAGAGAGGCGCTTTATCTGGCTTAAAATGCGCAGAAGCTGCGGGCAGGACGGGTAGGAAGATGAGGCTACGGAAGCCCCGGCAGATGCCGCGCAGTGGGACCACCGCCGCCCTGGGCACCCAGGCAGCGGCGCCCAGCGCGGGACCCGGGCCGGGAGGGGGCGGGAGGACGGCGTGGGTCTGCTAGGCCTGGTTTCCGGCCCCGGGGCCCCGCCAGTCTCCGGCTGACGGCCGCCCGCCTTCCTTCTCCGCGAGCGGGCTGTTGTCGGGGGAGGGCGAGTGACGCACGGTCGCCCCGCTGCAGCCTCTGCCGGGCAAGGGACAGCTCCTTCCGAAGGCGCCTGCGCTTGCGGGGTGACCGCGGGCCCCGGTGCACCGGCCGAGCCTCAGCCTCCCGGGCGATAAACCGGGTGGCCCGCGGGGCGCAGAGGCCTCGCTGGGCTTCTTGCTGAGCCGCCCGCAGCCCCAGGAGGGCCTGAGACCCAAACCCGCACCCCGACCCTCAGACTTCCGGTTCGCTCGCCCAGACAGGCCTGCGCTCTCCGCGCCGGGCGCTGCGGGAACAGCTCAAACCCGACTCTGGAGGAGGGCGCAGCCCAGTGAGAGGCGGCAAAGGAAACTGGGAAGGAAGAGCTAGAGCTGGGGCGCAGGGCGGAGGGCTGCCCGGAGGAGGTGACACACAAACTGCGCTGTGAAGGTTAATCGCGGTGCCGACAGTGTCTCCTCCTGCCATCCACCCGCTCCGGGGTCCCCCAACGGGGAAACGGCTTTGCGGGGTTAACGTGTGCAGCCGCCAACCGCGATTCACTCCCTCAGTCAGCAAATATTTTTTGAGTGTCTTCTCTGTGCGGGGCAGGGTTCTAGGCCCTGGGGATAGGCGGTGAGCTAAAGGGTGGCCACCAGGGAGCTTGGGGGTGGGCCGGGTGGGCTGGGTGGGCAGTTAGCACTTCGGTGAATGTACACTGTGCGCTTTGAGGTCAGGGAAGGCGGCTGGGAGGAGGAGGCATTCAAGCTGGGCCTGAGTGACAAGAAAAGCATCCTCTTCTTGCTTGGGGTGGGGGGAAGGGAGACATGACACTTTCTGCAACCACAGGATGTGGGGTTTGCAGGACAGGAGTTGGGGAGGTGCAGGGTTTGGGGTCACAGTGCCTAGGAAGGGACAGTGGGCACCGTGGCAGGGATGTGTGGGTGCCGGGCTTCAGGGGCAGGTTGAGACTCAGATTCTGGAATGCCTCTGCTGCAGGATCTTCCCTCCAAGCTGAGATCCTGCTCCCCACCACCACCTAGAGGGAGGTGCCAGTGAGGCTGTGGCTTTGCGGTGGCCAGGCCTCGCCCTTCCCTTGACCACAACCTCCCCTAGGTCCGTGCGGGCAGAGGGTGGGTAACTTGGTCCCCACAGCAGCCCTGGGAAGGGTCATTGTTGTACCCATTTCCCAATGAGGAAACTGAGGCTCCAGTCACTCAGCAAAATAGCCTTAAACACAACAGAAGGGGGTACACCCAACTTGGGGTCGACAAGAGAGTCAGAACCACTAGGAACAGGCCTCCTAATCCAAGGGACAGCTTGACATTGGGGAAACTGAACCCCACCCAGGACCAGCATTTGCCCAAAGCAAGCTTGAGACTGGCCTCTGCCCTGGTGCAGCCTGGCGGTGTGGTGGGAAGTGAAGGGGAGGTGCAGGACGATAGGCCACCACTGCCGCTGGGCACGGCCTGGAAAAAACCCCCGCGCGCGGCCCCGGCACTAGGGAGGCTGGGGAAGCCCAGGATCCCACACCTCTATTGGCCGGGCCCACGGTCAGGTCCAGGGAGGGCAGCTTGCAGCGTACTTGGCAGGGCGCCTGGCCCACGCTGGGGCAGCCCTCAGATTGGCCCCGGATCAGAATTGGAGCCACAGGTACCAGTGGTGAGACGCAGAATTGGCCTGGCGAGTCTGGCAAACCCTGTTGAACTAAGACAGTGGGAGTGTGTGGAGTTCCAGATAACCCTCCCTCCTCTGGGCTCCAGCCCTGTCTGGGCATTTTGTGAGCCCCTCACCTGGACTCCCTGCCCTGTAAAGTGGGAGCGGGGACAGGATTTTTGTGGGGAGGGAGTTCTGTTGGGCCATCTAGCCAGTTAGGTCCTGTGTGGAGTGCGCAGGCAGAAGGGGTGCTTGGCTGGGGTTTGCTCATCTGTTCCCCTCCCGTTTTGGTGGACATTTGGGGCGGGGCTGGCCCTGTCCTCTTGGCCTCCACGGCCTCCTTTCCCCCAGGGAGTGGCTGTCAACCTTTACTTTTAAGGGGGATGAACAGTCTGGTCCTGGAAGCTGTCGGGAGGATGGTCTCAGAGTCCCCTGAGGTAAATCCTAACTCTGCCACCTCCAGCGGGTGGCCCTGGATGAGTGAGTGTCACCACCCCGCAGACCTCTGCTTCCTCCTGGCAAAGCCTGGGCTTGGCCCAAGACTGCGTGTCAACCACAGGTATCCCGATCCCGTGTGCTTACTTCTTTTTCCGTTTCAGGTCTGCAGACCCTCCTGCCTGTACACAGCTAAAGCCCCAAAGCTCACACTTGGCCTGGCTCTGACAAGTTGGGAAGGGAGGGAGGGAGGGAGGAAAGAAGGAGTGGGGAGGACCCCTACCCCCCACTAGACCCAACAGAAGGTTCAAGGAAAACTGAACTCAACAGGGGCCCCACGGCTGGTACACCCAGCAGCCAGGTGTTCACCAGGATGCTGGGGGCTCTAGGTCCTGCGGACAGGGGCTGCGTCCACACCCACTCCCTGCGCCAGCTTTGTGCCACAGGGCTCAGAATAGAGGCAAGTTGCTGGGGGTCCAGACCCCACAGCAGCAAGAGGCAAGTGCATCTGAGGAGCGATGGAGGGGCTTCCGGATCCCTCACAAGCAGGGAGTGTTCCTAGGAATTTAATAAACGCCATTGTTCCCTCAGGCGGGACAGAGTAAGTGGCCCAAGACAAGCATCTTGGAGCCAAGGAAGTGGAAGTGGATACTGCCGGTCCCCAGTCAATGGCCGGCTGCTGGGCTTGCCTTTCTGGTTTATTTCCCCACCTTCTCCACTCTGCTCTGCAGAGCTGTCTCCCTTGAAATGCTAAATGAAACCCCATGAGGAAAGGCAGGGTGCACCCCACTGTGGCCTGAGGAACCTGCGGTCCCTCCTCTAGGTGACTTTACAGCGGTATGAGGTCAGCCCAGCTCTGCCTCCACCTTGGGGCCACCAGCTCCTTTCAGGGGCTCAGCTTTCCCCGAGGTGCTGTGGGAGGAGGGGTGCCTGGGACTGAGGGTCCAGGCGGCAGGGCTGGGTGATGGAAGTTCCCTGCCCCTAGTCCTTCGCTCAGACGAGCCAGCTCTCCAGCTGCTTCCTGGAGATGGCGATTGGCTTGGATCATTTTGTGTCAGCCCGGCCAGGAGAAGGCGCGGGAAGGAGTCGGGTTCCCCAGTGTCCGCGGGGTCGGGCAGGAAACCGGGTGGGTCCCGCCAGGCAAAGCGCGCTCCCTGGCGCCTTGGGCTCCTCCGCGCTGCGCAGAGTGAGGATGGGCGCGCATCCGCGCGCCGGAGCGCCCGAGGGCCGGCCGCCCCGGGATTTCTGTTGCTCTCTCTCCCTTTGGGATTAGGGAAGAGGTGCCCTGCTCTCTATGGGAAACGACTTTTCAGCCACACGGATCAAATGGACATCTCAATAGCGGGAGAGTCATCTGGCGGGGTCCCCCGTGAGCTGCGGCGGGGAGCGGAGGTGTGCAGCCCGCAGTGCGCGGGCGATCCGGGCTGTCCTTGCTGGTGGGTCGGGGGCCGGCGAGGGGGCGGACGCCGGGCCTCATCTTGGCTCCTCATTGGCGGTTCAGGCTCCCTCCTGCACCCCGCGCTATCACTCTCACAGCAACTTGGCTAGGTCGGTTCTGTTATCATGTCCATTTCTCCATTAAGAAAACTGAGGCTTAAAGTGGCGATTGGGCGTGGAGTTTACCAACGTGGGGTATCCTGAAGCCAGAGACTGACACGCAGTCCGGGCAGCGGCGGGGCCGAGTGGATGGATGGTGGTTTGGTAGCTTATGGCATCGTATCTCCCGTCAAGGACAGAGACTTCTTGCAGGCAGGGGCAGGGACCTGAGCTGCTTTCAGAGACCTTGAGTTGGCCTTGTGATGCGGTGTGGGGCTGTGACCCACTGGCAGCTCAGCACACCCCTCAGGACACCTACCTCCTGGTGTAGTCCTGGAGCATTAAATGAAGAAGAATGGGGCAAGGTCCAGAGGAGGCTGATCCCCCAGGTGGAAGCCCCGCCCCTAGTTGGAAGCCCCGCCCCATCAGCGCTCAGACCAGAAGGGACCGCCCAGGAGGCGGGGATCTGATGACATTTCCGGTCTGGGAATTACTTTCTTTCTTTAATTTCTTTCTTTCTTTCTTTCTTCTTCCTTCCCTCCTCCTTTTTTCTTTCTTTCTTTCTTTCTTTTCTTTATTCCTTCCTTCCTTCCTTTTTCTTTCGTCTTTCTTTCTTTCTTTCTTTCTTCCTTCCTTCCATTTTTCTTTCTTTCTTTCTTTCTTTCCTTCCTTTCTTTCTTTCTTTCCTTCCTTCCTTCTTTTCTTTCTCTTTCTTTCTTTCTTTCTTTCTCTCTCTCTTTCTTCCTTCCTTCCTTCCTTCTTTCTTCCTTCCTTCCTTCCTTTCTTCTATCTTTTATTTTCCCTTCCTCCTTTCCGTTCTTTCCTGCCTTCCTTCCTTTCCTTTCTCTTTCTTCCTTTCCTTTCTTTCCTTCTTTTGCTTTCGTCTGTCTTTCCTTTGCCCCCCCTCCGTCCGTCCTTTCCCCTGACCTTCCTTCCTTTCTTTCTTTCCTTTCTTCCTATTTTTCTTCCTTTCTTTTCTTTCTTTCTTCTTTCTTTCTTCCTTCCTTCCTTCCTTTCTTTCTTTTCTTTTCTTTCTTTCTTTATAGTTGAAGTATAGTTAATTTACAATGTTGTGATGGGAATTACACTTTAAAGTTGGATTCAGTCAAGGCGTCAGCTGTCTGTTGTGGACCCACGGGTGTCCAAAGTAGAGTGAGTGGCTGCTTCCCAGCCAGGACAGGGGGTCTGCCCTCCAGGGCACTGGCAGGTCATCCCCTGCTCCTCCTTGACCCATTTTCCCCTCCCGTAGAGGGACTGTGTTGGACTAAAGTCTCAGTGACCCCTGCAATCTCCTACCCTTGCTGATTCTCAGCCTCATCCAGCCCCTGCCTTCTCAATTGCCGTTTCATTAAGTAATACTCCGCTTACATACGAAGCGGAAAGAGTGGAGTTCAGGAAAGTGGTGCTCCAGGGCCCCGGCAAATGACTCCTGGCTAGTTAGGCCCTGGTGGGAAAACAGTTTAGTCCTCTGGCCTCTGCATGTGTTTCTTGTTTTAAGAAGAGTATTCTTGTCTGTACCTCCCTCCACCTTCCTTCCAATGGACCCTGACTGCTGGGGCCCAGTTTATCCTCACACCCATGAGGGCAACAGGGAAATATTCCAGATATAGAAAGGAGCGGGGAGGGAAGTGAGCTAATTCCACCTAGATGTCCACGTGAGAGGCCAGGCTGGGCATTGCCTCTTGAACTTGGGTCTGATGTGGTAATAAATATCATCCTTGATGGATTCTCAAGGCCGCCTTAGCTCCTGGGGGCTAGGGCACCCTCCTCCTCCCTGGCTCTGCGGGCCCACAAAGCATGGACCAGAGGAGACGTGGAGGTAGGTCCCGTCCCGTGCCCTGAGCTTGTCCATCTCAGCCTTCATTCGGGTGCAGTTACACAGTGATATGGCACAGGGTCTGGTCTATCGTCCCTGCGGGCAAGGGTGGGTCTGGCTCTGGCTGGGTTCTCTCCTGTCCAGAGCAGGGCCTGGATGCTCGACTGCATCACATTAGTAGTGGCTGAACAAATGACTGAGTGAATAAATGAAGCGCCTGCACGTCTCCGAGCCTGAGTCCACAGTCCGTGGGCAGAGGATAACCAGGCGGGGGGGGGCGGGGGATGAGGGCCAGGTCCAGTACCGGGACGGGCAACCGCACTGCCCCCACCACTTGAGGGTCTTCCTGAGCTTCCGCTGTCCGGCGTCGGTGGCACATCTGGGCATCCGGGGGACTGGCTGTGAGTGTAAAATTCTCCTGGAGACAGTCTAACAAGCATTCTGGGGAGGGGGGGAAGAAGCATCTTTAAACCTCACTTCAGTTCTGCCTCGTGGTGGGCCTAAAACCACACTGGAGATGTCATTTTAGGATGTCACGTTTGTCATATAAAATGTGCGGGGTGTGAGGATGCAGGGGAGTTTCGAGGGGCAAAACGCATGTTTCCACTTCTCTGCCCAAGAGGGATGTTGGGTTGTTCCTTTAAGTCAGTTCCGAAGTCTCCGCACGGTGGCGCTCTTGAGACAGGACCTTTCGTCCAGGACCCGAATCGTTTTTGCTTTTTCAAACCTTCAGAATGAATCAGCCTTAGATGAATACTTCCACTGTGCTCCCAGATAAAGACGCAAACACGTTCCAGCAGAATCTGGCTTATTTATAGATTCAGGTCCAAGAAGATGTTTTGTTTTAGCACATCTTCCCCTGGTCCCAAGAAGGGAGTGCTGGATGCCTTGAACACTAAATGTTTTTGGAGTGTTACTCAAGAGTGATATAAAGCTGCTATCTGTATTCGCCACCTCCGTGCTGGGGGTCGGCTGGGGGCACGTGCAGAGAGAGCTAGGCCGCACCTTGCAAACCGCTTCCAGCGATTTTTTGCCTTATTACGACACAGGACAGTCAATCGTGCCCCTACCCCGTGCCTCTGGCCAGGTGATTCCTTTCGGGGTGCCTAGAACAGGCTGGTGAGTGCAAAGAGAAACCTCACCGGCGGCTAGGAATCGCAAGCACAGTGGCCACTCAGCCCGCGAGGGGTCAAATGGAGTCAGAGTCCGGGCCAGCGTGCAGGATCCGCTCCCTAAGGGGCTCTACAGTGGGCGAAAGAGCAGAGGGTGGCGTGGGGGGCTGGGCTTCTTGGCTTGTTGTCCGTGCAAAGGGACACATGTAGCCAGAAGCCTCTCTCTGAGGGGTTCAGGCGGCCCGGAATCTGGCAGTGAGACTACCACTCACCCAGCCCCTCGTGGGTGGAGCATTCAGAAGAGCTGCCACCACCCGACCCCACCCTCCTCAATGGCACAGGTTTGGGGTGTGTGTGGAGTTGGGTGACAAATGTGTCAGGCCTGGCCGCCTCCTCCACTAAGGGTCCCCCACCCTGCTGGCCCCTGCCTGTCCCTGACCGCACAAGGAGGCTCTGACCAGCCTCTCCCACAGCTGGAATCTTAGCAGCTGCTCAGAAGTGCAATCTTTCTGCACATCATTACACGTGTAAGAAAAGGGAGGGGGTGGTAGGAGCGGGAAAAGATGTGATGAGCTACCTTGTATGGTAGTGAGTTCCCTGTTAGGAGAGGTGTGCAAGCAGCAGCTAGATGACCCCCTGTTAGGAGGTTTCTACGCTGAGTCATTGTTTGGGACCCTCCCTTTGAATTAATTTCCCAGATTGGGCTTCCCTGGTGGTGCAGTGGTTGAGAATCTGCCTGCCAATGCAGGGGACACGGGTTCGAGCCCTGGTCTGGGAAGATCCCGCATGCCGCGGAGCAACTGGGCCCGTGAGCCACAACTACTGAGCCTGCGCGTCTGGAGCCTGTGCTCCGCAACAAGAGAGGCCGCGATTGTGAGAGGCCCGCGCACCGCGATGAAGAGTGGCCCCCGCTCGCCGCAACTAGAGAAAGCCCTTGCACAGAAACGAAGACCCAACACAGCCAAAAATAAATATAAATAAATAAATAAATAAAAATTAAAAAAAAAAATTTCCCAGATTGATTTCCAGGTGCGCTAACACTTTAGTTGTGGCTTAAAATCTCACTTTCTGCAGACACTGGGGTTGCCTCACCCAGGCCCAAAGAGCACACGACTGATGGCCCCAACAAGTATAGAGGGACCCGGGCCCAAGCTACTGCACTGGAGCCTGATGAGGACTTAGTGATGTCATGGGCTGAATAATGTCCCCAAGGATAACAGGTCCTAATCCCTGGAACCTATAAATGTGACCTGATATGTGACCTTTGTAGATGGGATTAGTTAAGGATCTTGAGAAGATCCTGGATTATCCAAGGGGCCCTAACTGCCATCATAGGTATGCCAACAAGCTGGAGATCAAGGGAGATTTGACACAGACACAGAGGAGGAGGCCACGTGAAGACAGAGACAGAGGCCACAAGCCCAGGAATGCCTGGGGCCACGAGGGGCTGGAAGAGGCAGAAAGGATCCTCCCCCAGAGCCTCCAGAGGGAGCCCGGCCCTGCAGACACTTGATTCCAATCCAGTGATACTGATTGAGGACTTCTGGCCTCCAGAACTGTGAGAGAATAAATTTCTGTGGTTTTGAGCCCCCAAGTGTGTGCTGATTTATTAGTGCTAGGGCCAGGCATCCATGGATTGGTCCCTGGTGTTTCACAGACAAAACTCAGTGTCCTGGAGACACTCAGAGCCCAGGCCGCAGCTGCGGGGGACCCAGCAGAAGGGCCTTTGGTCTGATGCCGCTGAGTCCCCGCTGGGATCTGGGGGCCCCCTGCAGGAGTGCTCCCCTCCCACCGGTCTGCACACAAACACACGGGGCAGGGAGGAAGCCAAAGTTTGCGCCTTGCCTAGTCCCGCTCAACATCTTTCTCCCACTTCAGTTATCAAACTTACCCTGCAAGTGCCAGAATAGATGTTTCCTGCAGACCCTGTGATGAGAAATGGGCTGGTGGGCGAGGGCCTTGGGGTGCAGGCACGTTGGACTGTAGGGTCTTCCCCAGGCCAACCCTCCACGGCTGAGCAGCTCTGGAGAAGGTTTCTGTGCAGATGATCTGCTGCTTTAAATTCACCCCTCCAACGGGCAAAGAGTTCATTCCCTCCAGGACCTGCTGAAAGGCTCACTGGGTTGGGACGGCCAGCTCCAGTGGCAGGGAGGTGACGGTCCCCACAAGACGTGGGTCCGCTGGGTGCCAGCTGCCTCTGCCCACTCTGAGCTGAGCCCTGGGCTGGGGGCTGGGCAGGGGTGCCCTCGGAGGATGCCAGTCGCCAGCGTGGTCCCTGAACATCTTTCTCTGGCCTGGGTGCCGTTTATTCCTCCATCAGATGAGGAAGTCGAGGCTGAGAGTGGTCCAGGGGCTGTGGGTGGACCTGAGGCAGAGCCCAGCTTCCCTGCCGCCTCGGGTAAGGAAGGCGGCAACCCCTGGCAACATGCCGGCCTCAGGGGACCACCCGCCCACGTGGACCTCCCCTCCATCCCCCACTTCAGAGGGTCAGCCAGCCCCTCTCCACCTGCTGTCCCCACCCCTGCCTTGATCACACGCATACCTGAGCCCGGGAGGACCCCTGGGATCCCCGAACTTCTCCCCCACATCCTCTGCTTTCATCCCACAGCCCGGCCACCTCGGGTCCCCCAGCCTCAGTCAGCTTCTCTGCCAAATGCCCTTCAAGTTCCCCTCTCCCAGGGCATCCCTCTGAAGACTTTTAACTTTGTCCACTTTGTTTAAAAAAATTAAGTAGTGCTTGCACCTGGTACAAAACCTGAACGGCGAAGACAGTGTGGACCTGAGAC
The DNA here is from genome assembly GCF_009873245.2 of Balaenoptera musculus. Classification (NCBI taxonomy): domain Eukaryota; kingdom Metazoa; phylum Chordata; class Mammalia; order Artiodactyla; family Balaenopteridae; genus Balaenoptera; species Balaenoptera musculus. The sequence goes on along the minus strand of NC_045789.1, from coordinate 137,836,842 downwards.
GTCCTCTCGCCCCTGTCCCAGCGCCCAGGTCTCCTGGGAGGGCGCCTCCCACCAGGCCCCCAGGCCTCCTCCCACAGACCCAGAAGCTGCACTGCATTCCAGGGGGCTCAGAACAGCAGAAGCTAAGTGTCTCACAGTCCGGAGGCCAGAAGTCCAAGACCAAGGCGTGGGCAGGGCGGCACTCCCCTGAAGGTGCTGGGTACGTCTGCCCCAGGCTCTCTCCCAGCGTCGGGGGTCAGCTCCAGTCTTGTGGGGTCACGTGGCAGCACCTCCTCAGCCCTGCCCTGCGTTCTCCCCCGCGATGCTGTCTCTTTGCAGGGCGTTCCTTGTATAAGGACACCAGTCATTTTGGATCAGGGCCCACCCACTCCAGGGTGATCTCACCGTAGTAATTCATTACATCTGCAGTGACCCTATCTCCAGATAAGGTCACATTCGGAGGCACTGGGGGTTAGGGCTCCAACATATGAATTTTGGGGAGACACAATTCTGTCCATCACAGATATGGACATACACAACCATAGATGAATGAACTAGTATAACATGTATGTGTATAAATACACTTGCTTGTATTCACCCCCCGCCCCTTGCAAACCTTTGACGCACATCCTGTACCCTTGTTTGTTTGCTTTTCCCAGTCCATCCTTTGGAGGGCCCCCTATCAAGAGCACCCCATTCTTTCCCCAGCTGCATGACAGGACACTATGAAGATGGGCCACTATTTACATAACCCGCTCCCTTCTGCCTTCAGGGAGGGTGGTTCAGTTTTTGCAGTCACGAGTCCTGCTGCAGTGAATCTGTTCAGTGCCATCATTCTCCACAAGTCCTTTCAGGGTTTCTGAGTGTGATGAACTCACGTGGGCAAGCCCCAGGCCGGAAAGTGCTGGCCAAACCTGTTGGAGTCCGGACTCAGCTGCTTCTGGGGGGAGGGTGAGGAGGGGGCTTCCTCGCCTGGCCCCCATGTGCCCTGCCCCTGGCAGGGGTAACTGAGCAGTGTAACTACCATTCCCACGCCAAACATTCCTGCTGGCACCCTGAGCTGGAGGCCCTCCACAAACACGCCCCGCTAGGCCACAGGCATCCATTCCAAAACCTGGAGGGGTGAGCCGGCCAGACTGGCAGGGTTCCCATTACGGCCAGACTAGGTTTCCAGAAACTTCCCTCCGGCTCCTGGGAAGAGGTTCCCTGCACTGTGTTCACCCCAGCACTTTGTTCCAGCCTCATTTCTCCAACCTCGATTCACTTCCAATCAAGGTCAGGGGCGGCCTGAGCTGTCTGAAGGTCCTCAGTGGTTTGGATAACTCCGAGCATAAATCTGCACTCCATTGTGGAAACCAAAACCTGCCCCCACCTCGCGGTGCCCTTCACATTATAGCCAGACATTCCTGCACTCCAGCCTCAGAGACCACAACTTCGCATATCTTTACTGAGACAGGAAAACACGGCATCCAGAATGCAGAGTCAGTGTACAGATGTCACACGAAGAAATCAAGTGTGTGATTGTATCGTCACATTAAAAAACAATCTTGAGAGCGTCCATCCGTGGCACAGTTTTCTTGGGCACTGCCTCCCGCGCAAGAAGCCCTATGACGCCCATTTCCAGAGGAGGAGGTGGTGCCTGGGGACAGGGAACAGCGCCGAGTCTCACTGCTGGCAGGTGGCAGGGCTGGGACCCAAATGCACACATTACTGTGATGGATGGAGGGATGGGCAGGTGTGACAAAGCAAGGAAAGCAACACGCTCAAGGAAGTATCTAGATGGTGGGTGTGTGGGTGTTCAATGGCCAATCCTTTCCAAATAAAACGTTGGAGCGGGGAACATACCTGCAGAGAAAGAAAGGTTCCCTCCACCAACGAGAGCCCCTGGCTAGGGCCAAGGTTTGCTGAGCACGCGGGCACAGGGGTCTGGTGGGTGCCTCCCCCAAGCAGGGACAAGACACGATACACCCATCAAGCCTGGAGTGGCGGCGAGCAGAGGGCTGGGGATGGGCTCTGGCCCAGGGCAGGGGCTCCCGGCAAAGGCCCTGAGCGCTGGAGCGGGATTAGCCTCCCTGACCCAGCTTCCTGCTCCTGGGGACGGCTTTGTCAGGGGACAGGGGTTGGTATGTCTTCTTGTCCGCCCCAGCCTCCCGGAGGCTCTGAGCCCGCAGGGAAGGGGGCTTCTTGGCTGGCCCGGCCTTACTGGCTGGGGAGGGGTCACCTGCACTTCAGGAACGTGGTTCTGGCCACGCTCACACGCTGCACCGGCCCGGGTCCTTGAGAACCGCGGATTCCCCTGGGCCGGCTCCGCTCCTCCCTCCTGAGCGCCAGGGACGCCTAGGACTTCATCTTCCTCCTCCCACTCCCCCCTCCTCCTCTTCCCCCCTCCCTCCCTCTCCTCTCTTCCCCTCCCCTCTCCCCCCCATCCTCCCCACTCCTGTTCTCCTTCCATCTCCCCGCCCCATGGCTCACCTTCCCGTCCTTGCTCTCCCTCCCTTCTCCTCTCTCTTCCCCCTCCTCCCCTCTCCCCCTCCTCCCCCTCCCTCATCCCCTCCCCTCCTCTTCTCCCCCCTCCCCTCCCCCTCTCCCCCTTCCTCCCCTCTCCCCCTCCCCTCCTCCCCTCCCCCCTCCCCTCCCCCTCTCCCCCCTCCTCCTTCTCCATCCCCTGCCTCCTCCACCCACTACGTCCCAGGGAGTGGAACTCTGGGAAGCATCCACTGAACACTTTGTGAAGATCTTCCTCCCCTTTTCAGGGTTTAAAGGCAGACCCACAAGGAAGGAAGTGGGTAGACCCTCAAAAGGCAGCCAAAATAATTCCAAACATTTGGTCTTTTTCAAAGCCAACATTTTAAATCTATGCCAAAGACTTGCCTGCATGGTTATGTCCACTCAAGCCCACACCAGCCCTGTGCGCTGGGTGGGATTGTTAGTCCCACTTTACCACTGAGGACACTGAGGTCCCCAGAGGGAGGTGACTTGCTCATGACCACAGTGGATGCAGCAACTGGGCTGAGAACGGAGCCTGGTGCCTGACTGCACATCTGGACAGCTGCAAGGACACTCCACGTGGCTGTGATGTGGGGAGTGGACCATCTGACAAGCCAATAAGAACGTTCTGAGACTCCCTCCCACCCTGCCTACCACCCCCACCCACCCCCTGCCCAGGCCTGTGCGCCACCAGGTGGACACCTGAGCTGTGGTCCCTTTGCATGGCCACTATCCTCCTGGGGCTTTGCTGCTTACCGCTAGGATGGTGGTGAGACCCTCCTTGGACCTGACTCATGCCCCTTCAGCCTGCACACGCTAGTGCTTTCAGGTTACTCCTCCCACGGCCCAGCTCTAGTCCTGGCACTTCCCCAGCTCAAAAACCTTCAGTGGCTCCCCATTGCTTTGCCAACTAAGAACCCTATTCTTTAGCTTGAAGGCTTCACAATCCAATAGGATCCAGATCTCGAGCCCCCGCCCCCTCCCATGGGCTGCCACTCAGGAACACTATCCCCGCCCCTTCATCCCCTGCACCTGCCCACACAGCGCAGCCGCCTCGCCCTCTTAGCAACCGGAGAATCATCACCGGAAACACCTGATTTCCTTCTCACGTGCATCACAGCGCCACAGACGAAGGTCCGATAAGACCAGGTGCCCACGAAGACATGAGGAAAGGGAAACTGATGCAGCTGTTCTGGAGAGACTTTCTGAAGCACTTGTGACGCGGAGTCCGTATAGACCCTTCCCCCCAGAAGTCCCATTCTGGGGGCATGCACCCCCAGACGACTCTCCGGCCCACAAGGAAAGATGGGCAGGTCTGTTCATCCCGACATGATCTGCAGTGGTGGAGAGCTGGCAGCGTCCTGAAAGTCCCCTAACAGGGGATCAGCTACCCTTGGGGCACATGCCTTTTCCTGGATTTCTCATCCTACGATCTGATGATCCCCCTACGGAGCGATGGGGTCCAAGTTCCTCCCCTTGCACCCCAATGGGACAGTGGCTGCTTCATATACTCAACGAAGTGGAGCTGAGTAAGGTTCGGAAATCCCAGGCGACGTTCCACGCCCCCCTCCGACACCCCCCCCCCACACACACACCCACTCGTACTGGGGAACCCATGTTGTGAGAAAGCCCAGGTCACACAGAGAAGCCCCAGGCAGGGGTCCCTCTGCTGACATCACCATCAGCCCCCAGATATAGGAGCCAAAGTGCCTTCAGGTAAGTCCTGCCCCACCACCCAGCGGAGGGCCAGACACCGTGCAGTGGAGAAAAGCCACCCGAATCCATACACCCCATGAGCATACTGAGAAATGGTTATTTTACACCCTGAGTTTGAGGGAAACGTGCGATTCGACCATAGTAACTGGGACAAAGGCATCTGTGACTGTTGGGTTAGTGCACGGTGGTTAGAAAATCATTGCTTCATTTATCAGTATCAAATTCCTACATTAAGGTGAAAAAAATGCGAGATGGAAGAGGTGTATAATGGAATACTGCTTCTGTAAATTCATACACAAGAGCAGGTATGTGGGGTGGCATGGGGGCGAGGTAAGGACAAATGGAATTGGGATGAAGGATGAAGGGAAGATCAAATTTAAATTTTAAAGCGGGAATTCTCTAAAATTATTCCCAGAGAACAAAGTTTATTAAAACAAAACACAACAGGCAGTGGCTGCTGCGGTTTGCTGACTTCTGATCTACGCTCTTGGGAGTATTCCCACTAACCCGCTTCCCCCGGCTCATGGGGCATCTTTGGACACCAGCACGGAGCTAGGAGGTAACAAGGTTCTCACCGTGCAGTTGTGAAGAGCCCGTTCGCTGGGGATTCTCTGGTGGCCCCGCCGCAGAGGGGAGGGGTGGCGGTGGACGAAACATTAGGACAGACGAGAGTGGACGGGCAGTGAGGAAGGGCGGCTGTGGCTTGGGGGGTGTGGGGTGCCTCAGAGACAGACACAGAGGTGACAACCTGCTGACTTCACGGCTCCACTTTTCTGCCTGCGGAGACCTGCTGCCCGAAGGTGACCAGAAACTTGGGCTCTGGCCCTGGGAGCACCAGAAGCCCTCTCAGGGCCGTGGGGCTTCACAGGCAGTCTCCAGAGAGCACCCTGACTGCCAGATACTATCCTGGAGCTGCTTCCAGGTCTGAACGTGACAAGCCTCTGCCGACCATCCCCACTGAGAACTCGGCCTCCTGTCGCCTCCAAGCAGAGTGGCGATCCGGCTCCGGGACGCACGGAGCACAGAGGTGGCCGCCTGGGTGAGCACCAGGGCGGCTATTTCACGCCCCCCTAAGTGATCCTGCTTCCCCGCAGCAACCCTCTGTCTGCTCGCCGAGGCCCCGCGCCACGCGCTCGAGTTCTGCTGCCACAGTTGCCGGGAGCCTCCTGAGGACAGCAGTGCCAGGACCCAGCCCTGGAGCCCCTGGGAGGAGACACGCCCTCCAAGCCCCCAAAGACCGGTGCTTGGGAGCAAGGCCTACTCTCCTTCGGCCCGGTCCGGCCTATGCCCTCGCCTCCCATCCCTCACATGCTCCCCAGAGGCAGTGGGAGACGTCCCAGCAGTGCCCGATGCCCAGCCGGCCTCCACTCCCAACAGCCTGGCACAGGCAGGGGTGCTTACTACCCGCGGTTTACAGGAGAGGAAACTGAGGATCAGAGAGGCGAGGCCCCCTGCCCAGGGCCACACAGCCCAGAGTAGAAAGAATTAGAACCCAGACTCTGAGGAAGCCCCCACTCAAAGTGCTCAGAAACCGTGGGAGTGACAGCAGGCTTGCGGTTCCGGAAACGTGCTCAGGAGCCACTCAGGCAGGCCCAGGGAAACCTGCAGGTCGTAGTAGGTGGTCATCCGGAAGGCACCCTCTCCACCACTCGTCTTTTCATCCGGGTCCCTCTCCGGTCTCAGTTTCTCCATCTCTTAGAAGCACCCTCGAATTAGATGCTGCGATTAGCCAGAGGCTGGTGCTTCTCCCCCAGACCGACTGGGGCAGTCATTTCTTCCCTTGACCCGCCCTCCTCTGGCTGGGGTACCTCTGCCTTGGAGTCTCTTTGACTGTGGGCACCCCCAGGGAGCAGTACTTGGGAGACCACAGCTCTTCCCTGAGACCCCGGCTCACCCACTTTGGCTCAGCGTCCTCACCCATGCAGTGGGGGAAAAGCCCCATCTCTGTCCGCCTCCAGGCTGGAGTTAAACCACCCGGTGAGTCACTGTCGTTGATCATCTTTGTCCCTCCTGGGGCGGGATGTGAGGGCGAAGAGATGGGTCGAGCATCTTGTCCTCGAGTCTGCAGAAAAGCCCGCCTCCCACCCAAGGTCTCCAGGCCACTGGGCAGCAGAGGTCCCTCCCGGCAGCCGCGGGTAGGTACGCTCAGGGTGGTAAGCTGGTAACGGGGGGCGTGGTGGTGACCGGCTTCCTCTGCAGCCAGAAGACGCACCCGAAGCGCTCACCGTTTTGTCTCCGCAGCCGCAGGCCGGCAAGGTCCCTCCCCTAGGCCTCAGCCCCACCCGGCCTCCCGGCCTCTCAGACCCGCTGCTCGGCTGCTTCTCGCTCCCATCCCCATCCGACTCTGGGGCTGTCGGTGCCAGAAGGGCCCCAGGCCCGGAGTGTCGGAATTCCAGGCCTGCCAGAGCCACTTACCATCTGGAATGGTCTCTCCTCGGCTCTGTTTTTCCCTCTGGAAGATGGGGTTGATGCTCCCTCCACCGTGGTTGTTCTGAAAATTAAAGCGAGGCGGCGGGCGGCACTCGGTTGGTCGCGGCCCTCGGCGGGCACTGGGGGGCTGGATGTACCTCTCCGCGATAACCCGCGTCCGGTGAAGCCTGTTGCGCCCGCGCATCCGCGCTGCCGTCCGGTGACTCGGCCGTCACCCGCTCCCAGAGGAAGCCGGTCGGAAGGTTACTCCTGAGTGGCCACAGCTCCGAGGGCGACGGCGTGGGCCGGGATGCGCTTTGGTCACCGCACTCCCTGCTGCAGAAGTGGGAGGGGACTCCCCACCGCTTTACAGTCGGGACCTGCCCCCAAGACCTACGCGGCCGGGGCAGTGGCTCCCGGCCCGCCACTAAGGCCCGGGCCTCCTAGGGAGCGGGACGGTGGCGACCCGCTCTCGCTCAGCGGGTGTGACATCGGGCGTGCTGCCGGCAGGGCCCCGGAGATAGGGGAGGGGGCTAGCATTTTCTTACATTTTGAGCCTGAATCTGAGAACTAGAGAGTTCTGTCGCACTACATTTGGCATTAAAAGCATATTTCATTAAGTGTAAATATTAAAAATATGCCACAATTTTGCAGCCTTGACACCCGGAGTCTAAAAAAACGACTAACCCATTCTCTTGCTGTTTCTTGGAAGCCCCGGGGTCTTCCTGCCACGGTATACACACGCACACAAATACATACAAGCACACACACACGTGCACACACTCACACACACCACACTCGTGCGCGCGCACACACGCAGTTCCTTACTCTCGGTCCAACACTCTCCCCTCGGCGAGGTAATTACTGCCCTTGCCGGACACTGATTGGCCAGTCTGTTTCTCATCGGAGCCCCGCAGCCAATAGGCGGCCCCGCGGCCGAGGCCCCACCTCTCCAACCCCCGGCTCGGGTGGCTCGGGCCGGGGGAATGAATCACGCGGGGCCGGACTGGCCGCGACCCCCCGCCTGGGCCGCCGGCCGCCCGCCCTCGGACGCGCGACCGCCTGCGCGCCCGGATCCGGGCGGCGTCTCCGAGCAGCGGCCGCACTCGGGGCCGGCGCGGCATCCTCGGGCTGAGCTGGCTGCCCGCCCGGCCCGCGCCGCCCCGCCCCTGCTGGCCCCTCCCCTGCCCTCCCCGCCCCCAGCGGGGCCGGCCCGGGCGGCGACCAGAGCGGCGACGTGAAAGGCGAGCGAGGCGGCTGCCCGGCCAGCTGTCGGCGCGCACCCGCTCCCGGCCCAGCCCAGTCCGGCGCGGAGGCCGCTGCCTGCCCCGCGGGGCCCGACGCCAGCGCTCCGGGCAGCGGCTCCAGGGCCGGCCCGCGCGTGCGCCAGGGAGCCGCGCGCCAGCGTCCCCAGCGGGGACCGGGACCGGCCGCACCCCGGGCTCCCGGAACCCCGAGGAGCCCGGCAGAGCCCGACGGACCGGCGGCCGCGATGCCGGACGAGCTGACGGAGCCCGGGCGCGCCACGCCGGCCCGCGCCTCCTCCTTCCTCATAGAGAACCTGCTGGCAGCCGAGGCCAAGGGCGCTGGGCGCGCGGCCCAGGGCGGCGGCGGCGGCCGCGAGGACGAGGAGGAGGACGACGACGACCCTGAGGACGAGGACGCGGAGCAGGCGCGGCGGCGGCGGCGGCTGCAGCGGCGGAGACAGCTGCGCGCGGGCTCCGGGCCGAGCGGGGACGCGCGGGCCCGGGCGCTGCTTGGGCCGGGCGCGCTGGGCCTCGGTCCCCGGCCGCCCCCGGGTCCCGGGCCGCCCTACGCTCTGGGCTGCGGAGGCGCCACGCGCTGGTACTCGCGGTCGCACGGAGGCTACGGAGGCGGCCTCAGCCCTGACAGTGAGTGAGGGCGCGGGGAAGGCGGGGGCCGGGGGGGGGCCGGGCTTCCTCCCCGAGCGTTTGCTCGGGGACTTTGGGTTCGTTGGCGCCCTTTCTGGGCCATCCTCGTCTGTAGGGGGCTCTGGGTCGTGTCGGGCCCCAGCAGAGCCCCGGGTTGAGCAGGTTTGGAGGCCCACTCTCCAGGACAGCGTCCCCATGCAGGGAGAAGGTTTCGCAGGCTCTGGGCTTCACCCATCACCAGGCTCTGGAGAGCCCTTGGAGAGGAACCTGGGGACAGGGGACAACAGACAGCTAAGAAGAGAAAAGGAAGGGGGGGTGGGGAATACAACAGGGAAAGGCAGGCCATGGGAGGGGGCACGGGGGGAGGGGCAGAAAAGAAAAGAAAAGGACAGAGAAGAAAGAGAGAGATGTTGGGGGCGGAGAAAGGAGAGAGGGGGGAAGAGAAGATGAAAAACAAACAAAAAGCAAAAAGAAACCCATAAGTGATGGAGAGAACAGAGAAAAGATAAAGGAAGGAAAGAGAGAGGGTCAGAAGACAGAGTCAGACTCAGCAAAATGAAGGGGGCGTTGAGTAGAGGGAGCCGCTGTTGTGGAGGCCTGGATGGGGGGACAGCGGTCTTCCCCAGCAGCCGTGTCCCCAAAGTCCCATCTCCCCTACAAGCTGCAGCCAGGGCCTGGGGCAGGGGCCTGGGTCTCCCTCTTGGGCCTCTCAAGCCCCTTGGCTGTGGCTGTGCAAGGCAAGAAGCCCCCAGTCCCACCCCTCTCTCTCTCCCTTTTCTGCCCCTCCCCCTCCCCCGCCTTTGTTCCCTGCTGAGGGCTCCGAGTCTGGGGGTGGGGGGTTTTCAGCCCCGGAACCCGATCGATCTCCCCTCTTGACTGGGCATTCCAGTCCCTGAGTTCTGCTCCCCCTCCCCAGGGTCACTGCCTCCCTTGGGGACCTGCCGTTTGGAGGAAGCCCCCGGGCAAGAGGACTAGGAAGCTATTCTAACCTCAGCCCCCAGGCTTTGCCAGCTCCCCCCGCCCCAGGCGCACACTGTGAGGCCAGCTGAAGACTCTTCCAGGCTCTTGCTCTGAAATACTTTCAGCTCCAAGCGAAAGTTAACGAGTGCTGGGGGGCGGGTGGGGGGTAGTAGGTGGGTCAGACCCCTCTCACCTCTTGGATAACCCATTCTCTGGTGTGGGATTGAGCCCCTCGCAAAGGGACCCGCATCTCAGAGCCTACACCCAGAAGGTCCCAGGCCCCTGCCCCCTTCCCTTCCGGGAAGCTCGAGCAGGCCTCAGTGTTTGCCCCGAAATTGAGTGATCAAACGTAGTGCCCTTCTGGGGGTGTTTCTGAAAAGGGTCTCCGGGGGGGGGAATGCGTTCCCCTCTTGTCCCTGGGGTTCTTCTCCAGCTGCAGCCCCACAGGCAGCTGCCAAAGAGCCGGTCCTTCTTTCGTATAATGCGGGTTAGGGGTCCCTGTTTTGTACCAGAGCTGGCAGGCCTGGCTTGGCTTCGTGTGGCAGCACGTGGGCCTCTGTGAGTCTGGGGGCCCCCCATATCTGGTCGCACACATGCCAGCCTGGAACCTGACCCCTCTTTGGACACCATGAGGGCTCATGCCACCAGGGTTGGGCAGGGACATCCGCAAATCTGCACACCTCCACGGGCGCGGCGGAGCGCAGGGACCAAGCTACAGACACAAGCCTGCCGGTGTTGGCACACCTTACGGGCTGCTCACGCTGCGGGCTCACCGCTGCCTTCTGAGGGCTGGCCGGGCCAAGGTCTACTCGACGGCCGCAGTGCTGACCTGCGGCCTGTGTCCAGCAGCCTCAGCCTGAGGCACAAGGGAAACTGGCCTGAGTTGGCCTGCTGAGCCCGGAAGTCAGGCGGCTGCCCGTTTCGAGCTGGGCCTGGAATCTGGACCAGCACCTGGGTCCTGGGCAGACCCTTTCACCTGGAGTCATCATCCCTTGCCAGCCCTGGGGAGGGGGAGGCGTCTCCTCTGGGAGGTTGTGTGGAGCTTGGTACTTGGAACACGAGCTCAGGGACCCTCTGTGGGCTTTTGTAGCCCCAAACCCACAGGCTCAACCACGGGCCCAATGTGTCTGGGGTGAGATGCGGCTGCCGCGTGTTTCTACGGAGCCAGAGCTGCCCTTGTCTGCGCTCCCTCTGAGTGTGATTTTGGGTAGAGAGGGCACGTCTCCATGGACATTTGAATTAGGGGCACAGGAAATGGGGGGGAATAGGTTCGCAGTGTCATCCGGTTGGAGTTTGGCTTGGGGAATTGTTTGCATTTGCTTATTCTCCACCAGTGGGAATATTTCTACGCAAGCGGGCATTCCGCATCTGCTCCCGAGCGCGAGTGGGGAGAGGTCATGGCAAGTCTTTACTTCTGTGTCTGGGGGACTTGGCCTAGGGCTGAGTGCTAGGGATGAGGCCCGCTCTGTGCTGGTTTCTGGTGTGTACGTTTCTCAGAAGGACCATCCTTTTCTCCGCGAGGTGTACCTCCGGGGCTTTTGTGTGTGTTGATTTGAAGTCACTGTTTAAGGGAGTCAGTCTTCCTTCTGTGTTTCTGTTTGTGTTCCTTTTCTTCCGTCTTCCCTCTGTCGCCCTCCGTGTGGATGCGCGGTTCTGGGCGTGAGTGTGTGGCCAGCGTGTTGGTTTGGAGCATCGCTCGGGTCCTCAAGTTCACCTCCAGATGCTCTGCCTTTCTCCGGTCCCAGGGTGAGATCTGCCGTGGGTGGGGCTGCGTGGGGACAGTTTCCCTGCTCGTGGCTGTGGGTGACCTCACGGGGGAAGCAGCTGGCCTCAGCGACAGGGCCGGGGGATCAGCCTCCAGAACCAACCCACGTTCCTCCTCTCCCCCCTGCAGCCAGCGACCGGGACTCGCCGGAGACGGGCGAGGAGATGGGCCGTGCAGAGTGCGCCTGGCCGCGGGGCCCCGGGCCGGGAGCGGTGCAGCGGGAGGCGGCGGAGCTGGCGGCGAGGGGCCCGGCAGCCGGCGCGGAGGAGGCGGCGGAGCTGGCCGAGGCCCGGGCGGCGGCGGCGGCGGGGGAGGCGCGCGGCGGCGGCGGGGGCGGCGGCCGCAAGAAGAAGACGCGCACGGTCTTCTCGCGCAGCCAGGTCTTCCAGCTCGAGTCGACCTTCGACCTGAAGCGCTACCTGAGCAGCGCCGAGCGCGCCGGCCTGGCCGCCTCCCTGCAGCTCACCGAGACGCAGGTGAAGATCTGGTTCCAGAACCGCCGCAACAAGTGGAAGCGGCAGCTGGCGGCCGAGCTGGAGGCGGCCAGCCTGTCCCCGCCGGGCGCGCAGCGCCTGGTCCGCGTGCCGGTGCTCTACCACGAAAGCCCCCCGGCCGCCGCCGCCGCCGGAGCTCCCGCCGCGCTGCCCTTCCCGCTGGCGCCCGCCGCGCCCGCACCGCCCCCGCCGCTGCTCGGCTTCTCCGGGGCCCTCGCCTACCCGCTGGCCGCCTTCCCAGCCGCCGCCTCCGTGCCCTTCCTGCGGGCGCAGATGCCCGGCCTGGTGTGAGCCCCCGGCCGGCCGGGCCCACTCCCCGTGGCCAGTGGGGACTTCTGCGGACGCGCACACGGGCCGAGGCGGCAGCGGTGGCGCCAGGGGGCCGTCCGTCAGGGAGGGCAGGGACGCTCCCCTGGCCCTCCTGCGCCTCGGGGAGCGCAGGCTGCCGCCCGGGGCGAGCCGAACCCCTGTCCGAAGATCGGAAGATCGTCCAGAATGTAACAGAGACGCAGGTGACTGTGGCTCCCCAAACGGTCGCAAGGCTGGATCCCCGCTGGGAAGAGAGCATCACAGAGACAGTCGGCCATGCAGCCCAGGGCCTCCCCCAGCCCCCCACCCCCGGGGACAGGCCTCAACCTCGGAGCAAATCCAGCTCCCGCCCCGCCGGAGCCAGCGGCGGGGCGCAGTCCACAGCAAATCCAGGCTGTCCCAGGTGCTTCACGGAGGTGACCACTCTCCAACCCGGACAACCCTGCCTGGGACTGTGCATGGGCAGGACAGCAGGCCTCCGGGGCACGTGATCAGTCTGATGGCCTTAACCTCGGGCCGGCAGAGAGAGAATCCCAGGAAGAGAGCCCCTGTGGAGCGGAAGGGGTGAAGATCCTTCCAGGTGGCGCTGCTCTCAGATTGTCCATTCTGGAGACGGGGCCAGACTGGGGCTTCTCTCCTGGGCTGCAGCCCCTGGTTATCCTGGCGAAGACTTTTTTTTTTTTAATGAATCTACTTATTTGCGTATGGAATAAAAAGGGACGTTTTCTGGACAGTTGCTGCTGCTTTGTGATCACTGGGGCCGAGCCTCTCCTCTGGTAATGGGCTATGGTGGGCACCGTCTCCCCCCTCCTGGATCACCTTCCAATGCTGGCCAGGGGCAGGTGGGCAGGTGGGCAGGAGCTGGGGTCTGCGAGCTGTACTCTCAAGCCCCCACTTTCTCCAGACAGGGAGGCCCAGGAAGACCTTAGGGGAAGTCAAGGTCAGGGAGGAGAGGGGCCTAAGGTGGAAGAGGGGATTCTGCATCCTCTGTCGCTCAGTTCTGGGGCCTTCGCGACAACCGAAAGCCAGGAGTCGGGAAGGCAGAGCCCACTGGCCACTCACTTGGCACAAGGGGCTGCCAGCTGTGTGGCCCCCTGCGTCCACTGCCCCTTCCCGCACTGGAGTTGAGAGCCATCTCTAACATAGGGGTTTTTTCTTTTGTCCAAAACAAAACACTGGCGCCAGAGAGCCCAGCAAGGTCAGGTGGGGAACAGGGCTCTCTGGCCTGGGCCTCATCCCCTGGACCATCTGCAGTCTCTCTTGAGCTGGGGGACTCGGACCTGTGGGCAAAGTGCCAGCTCAGGGCCCAAGTTTATGGGCTCTTAAGGAAAGCTTATTGAAAGCTTATTCCAATGGCTGGATCTCTACAGCCGGCCTGTTGCAGGGTGAAGACAGGGGCCTGCTGCATGGGGGAAGGACACTTTATTGGGTGTGCTTCTCGAGCCCAGAGAGAGAGGTCATTCGGTGCTTGAAACGGTCACTTCTGTAACAAAATTGAGCCCCCTCGGAAACCCGTCTCTGCCCCCTGCCTTTGGGACTTCGGGTGGAACAGACGCTCCCGGGCTGAGCTGCCCAGCAACTGGGCCACCCTCCGGTGTCCTTGGAGTTCTCAGCGGTGGCGCCAGACAGCCCAGGAGAAGGCGCCACGGGGGTCTCCCCCAGGCAGGAGGTCCATCTGTCTGCCCCTGCCATCCAGCTCCGTGACCCGGAATCATCCCCTGCCCCAGCCCCTCCAGTCAGTTCCCAGTGCCCTGAGGCCAGGCCCTGGAAAGCTCCAGCAGCCCTCCTGGGGAAGCGGGGAGCAGTCCGTGGCCTAGGTGGTCCTTGCCCCTCTGGGCTCTAAGGTCCCCACCTTCAGGCTCCCAGTGCCCAGGGCATAACAGGGGTGGGCAACCTGAGAGACTCATGGGGCACCTCCTCCAACTAAGCCCCCATCCTGTTGCCGCATTTGCTTCCCTTTGAGGGTTGGCTCTCCTCTCCCTGAGGGAGGGGGGACCTGCCCCATGCTACTGCTTTTCCTGTAGGTTTCACTCGACTTTGCCAGGAGGGACTTACGATCTGCTTCTCTACAGCCAGCTTGCTCTAGCCATTTCCAAAGGTCTTCGCTCCTGACCAGCGGCCACAGGGGGAAGTGAAGTGCCAAGAAGGCCACTCAAGGGGCAGCACAGACCATCTCTCCCTCCTCCCACTCTCTTCCCCACTGTGCCCTCTCTAGGCATCAGCACCCTTGGCTCAGCCTCCCCTGGGACCCTGACCCTCCGTCGCTTGTGTGGTGACCTCATGCTGTCAGCAGACGAATCACTGCCAGTCCTCAAAAGGACACATCCAGAAGGCCTGGGAAGAGCTGGCCGCACCGCGGAGGCCTCCGGGCCAGCGCAGGTCCCCCCGCCGGCCACGGCCACCTGCTCTCTGCCGCTTTCCCTCCACGCACCAGGCGGGCAGTCAGGCGGTGCCGGCGCTCTGTGCTCCGCGCCGCACCCGCGCGGCATTGCACCGTGGTGATGGGATTCGGCAACGGCCGTGGTCCCGAGCTCTCGGACCACGAATGGGATCGTTACAACCCAGGTTAAAGGGGTTATCACCACGAGGCAACCGTTTTATTCGACTGTTTGTGGCCTGTGTGGGTGCGGTCTCGAGGTGGTGGCGACCAGACCGCAGGGCGCAGCGAAGCGCTGTGTGGCACCGCGGTCCCCAGGCGGCTCGCCCACAGCGGCGGGTCGGTCTGCACCAACCAGAGCTCCGCGTCCGCCCGGGAGCCACCTGGCGCCGGGGCCACAGGCGCGCGAAGGTGAGGAGCCGTGGGCGCCGTACCCTCGGACCCGCCCGCCGGGAAGCAGCGAACCCGAAGGCCGGCCGCTGGAGTCAGAGGGAGGAAGGGTCTACGTGGCTGCACACGCGGGGCGGATTCGGGGAGAAGGGCTGCGTCCTTGGATGAAGCAGTGAAAAGATGGGCTGGAGAGCGGCTTCCTGGCCGCCGGCTCCTCCGAGATCCGCCGGGTGGGAAGGAAGGCGCCAGGAGGAGGAGGGAGAGGATGTTGCCCTGTACGGGAAGGGGCGCAAGCTAGAAGCCTGGCACTGAAATACAGAAAGTGGATCCAAACCTGGATTAGGCCGGGGGATTCAGGGAAGCTGGCTTCACCCCATGATTACCCAGCGTCCGGAGGGTCGCACCAGGGGCAGCACAAACCAGAGGGAAGCGCGGTAGGGAACACGCAGCCCTAGAGGGCGCGCGGGACCAGGCTGGGAATGCGCCTGGCTCCGGCGCCATCACTGCGGGCCAACCTCGCCTCGCGCACGTTGGCTCCGCTCCTGGCGGGAGAGGAATGGCTTTGCTCTGTGTCTCCCGCACGTGCCGTGGCCGCGCTCCCCAGCCCGCCAACCCTAACTTCTTACGTGAGATCCGATTCCAGCCACCCTGGGCCGCTTAGGGTTTCAGGCTGCAGAGTCCCTGAGCCCAGTTGGGTCCACCAGGCTTCGGACACCCTGGCTGACCTGCCAGGATTCCCAGCCAAGTTCATGCAGAACCAGACCTGCTAAAAGGGACAGGCCAGTCTCATTTCCCCCAGGGTGGTTCTCTGCCAGCCCCACCCCACCTGGGCACTCCTGGTCCTGGCTGAGAGAGCAGGCACTGCCCCACCCCAGCTCTCTTCTGCCCGCCTCATTCAAAGCCCTGGCGAGGGACTGATGGGCATCCCGGTAAGTGCCTTTCTCCTAGCTGGCAGTTCCCCATCCGCACCCTGCACCTGGGAAGCCCCCGCCTTTGTACTCCTGCCCAGCCAGGGCCTCCCCTCCAGCTGACCCCCTCCTCATCAGATACAGGTCAAGGGCTGTCAGTGGCCCCCAACCTCCTCCCCACAAGCTTGGCCTGGCTTCGTGGGGTGACGGTTTCGCAGAGCCTTGGCTCTGAGCCTACCCAGAAGGCGACCCACCTGGGCTGAGAGCTGGTCAGGTGGGTACCAAGAGGGAGGCCAGAGGGGCTGGGCCGGCTTCTCTCTCTTCCTCCTGTCTGTAGGTGTCTCCCAAGCATCCTTCAAAGCCTTCTGGCCTCACCTGGCAATTCTCAGAAAGGTAAACTGGGGGCCGAGGGGCAGAGACTCTGGGGCAGGGACTCCATGAAGTCACTGGGCCACCGAGGCCCAGACTCCCCTTCCTCCACCTGGCGCTAGGGAGGTCAGGGCCCCATCCTGGAGTCCCCCCTCCCTGATAGCCTGCACACTCAGGCAGTGTTTGCCCTCCCTCCCCACCCGTCAGAATCACCTGGATCTTTTCCTTTGGCCGCCCTCAGTGCGCATGCCTCCTGCATCCGTTAGCTAGGAGCAAAGCCTGAACCCGGTGATCCAAGGTGGGTCCCCAGGGCGGCTCACCACACAACTGCGTACAAACCCTGCTGCCCTCTCGGGGAGAGGGACGCTCCCTCATGGGTAGACTGGAAAGGGGGCCACCCTGTTCTGATAGCACCGAGCTCTGAATCTGGGACTCGGATGGACGCTTGGGACAAAGGTGCAAAGACAAAGATCAAGAACCACGAGGCAGTCTCCGGCTTCACCACTTGGAGAGCAAACAAGAGCTGACTGCCTGGCCCTTGCCAGCTCCTGCAGCTGTTGGCTTCAGTTTTTGTTTGTTTGTTTGATTATAAAAGTAAGAATGCTTACTATTGATTATCTGGCAATTGCAGTAAAGTCAAAACAGAAATACTTTGCATTTCCACCATCAAAAGTCAACTGCTTCTGAGTATTATATGAAGCTGTGGATTTATTGTGAGGCGACTTATAGCTGTATTGTTAATTTTTAAAAGTTCTTATCTTTTAATTTTTAAAAGTTAAAGATGCACTTATGTATTTACCGCTGAAATGATGTGATGTCTGCGTTTGTTCGAAAGTATCTCAACAAAAATAAACAAACTAATTAATTAAATAGTAAAAATGAAAGGGAGAAGCACAGATGACATTAGATTGGCCAGGAGTTGATCATTGTTGAGTGGGGGCTGGGTACATGGGGCTTCATTTTAAGGCTTCCTCTACTTTGTTTTATATTTGAAAACTTTCATAATAAAAATGCTTTAAAAACTAACTGCCCAGAAACGTCAGGGGTGTGTATCCCTAGCGGCTGGTTCTCTGCCGGGGGCCGTTTTCGTTACAGGTTTATTTTCATCGGATCGCAGTCTGACCTCGGTTCAGTTTACATCCTGCTTGCTTTCCCCCCACCCCCACCCCTTGCTTACTTCGCAGTGCGCATTAAAGCCCGTCAAGCATGTCTCTGCAGACATGTTTCAGGCTTAAACTTCCCTCTTTCTCCACGTATCTGTCCCTGCCTCCATCCCTTCCCCACTGGTCCGGGCGCTCCTCTGGGTCCCCGACCTGAGCGCCAGCGCCCGCGATCACCTCCGCCCGGGAGGCCTCTGAGAGCCGCGGAGGACGGATCCGGGCTGGAGGAACGCTGGCGCCGCCTCCCGGCTCTCGCGGCCGGCGTCACCCACGCGGACCGCGATCTCCCGCTGCTTGTGCAGCCCAGGTCCGACCCCGCTGCGGGTTTGGGAGGCTGAGCCCGGCGGCCGCCCCTCTGGTCCTGGGTTCGTGTCTTCAGTTTCTCGGCACCTCCTTGACGCTCTCGGCGTCCCTGGTTCCGCAGCGCCAAGACTCGGACTGAAGTGGGGTGGGGTGGCTAAGGCTGGGCCGGACGTCCCTGGAGGGCAGATGGGGAGGGGCTCACGTGCTTGGAGCTCCATCCCGAGAGGCAGACCAGTTCGAAGCGTGCTCCCCATCTCCTGGAGAGAGGGTGAGCTCTCGGATCCTGGGGGTGTGAGGGCCCCGCCCAACGCGAGAGCCGACAAGGTGCATGCTGGGGGCCTCTGGGATGCGGGCGCTCCAGCCCCGAACTGCGAGACTCCCTGGGGTCTCGCCAACCCCCTGGATGGGGACCTGGTGAAGGCTAGCGCGCACGACCTCGGCGGTGCCTCCGGGGCCCCGGCTGCGCGTTTCCTTTCTCGCTCAGATTCTCTGCTTTAGTCGGTCCCCGCCCCTCCGCCTCTTTCTCTCCATTCTTCTCTGCTCTCTTCCTTCCATCGGAGCTCAGGATTCCGCCCGTGCGTCCGTCCCCGCTGCCGCGGTGCCCCCCTTGGCTCCATTCCCCCCCTCCGGGATGAGATTCCTCCCCACTTCGAACCGGCCCAGATAGGAGTCGGGGAGGCCGGGCCCCCTTTAAAGGTTTTATTTCTTTGCGGAAGAGCGCACTCCGGGACGCACGGATCCCGACCCGCCGAGGCCCTACGTCGCCTCGATCCGGCTGGGGGGAGTCGGCGTCGCCGCTTCGCGTCCGGATCCCGCGCCTGCCCCTCTGGGGCCCTCGAGCCGGGCTGGCCCGTCTCCCGGCCTGAGTGTCCCCCCGGGCTGCCCGAGCTTGAAGGAGAGAAACTGGCAGTAGCGCCAGCTCCGCGGCTCCCGGGACCCGGCGGCCGGCCGGCGCGGAGCGGCCCCCTTCTCCTCCCAGGCCGTGGGGCGTCGGAGAGCAAGGCCAGCGCCGCTCTAGACCCTCCGGGCCCGCGGCCCTCCCGGGTGCCCCGCCCCCTCCCCGCAGTCCTTCCGGCCCCGCCCCCACCCTTCCCGCCGGAGCCCAGGCCCCCTCCCCGCCCCCAGCCCGGCTCACCTGGCGTCTCCTTGGCGTCTCGGAGTCTGGCTCGGCCTTCGGGCCCCGCCCCTCGGTTCTCACCTCGCCCCTTCCCGCTCCCCTCTCCCCCGCCCGTCCCTTCCCCCTCCGGCTCCGCGCCATCCGTGCGATCCCCGCGCCACCACCTAAGACGCCGAGCTCTAGCCCAGGGGCCGGGGCTGGCGCCGGGGAGAAGGGAGGTGCCTGAGCCCGCCCGGGTCCCCGAAGGCTTCTGGGAGGAGGCGGTATTAAACCGGAAGGCTAGAGAGGAGTGAAGCTCCGGGCGCGCGCAGGTGGAGACCTGGCGGTTCGCCTTGTGTATCGGCCCTTGGTGGGAGCAGCTGGACCCCACTCTCTGCCGTCTGACCCTCGGGTCGGGCCCCCCGTTCCACTCTTCCCTCCCGGAAAGATGGGGCACAGAGTTAAGACCGTGTGCTTCCTTCGCCGGCCGTCTGCGTGGCTCTGGGAAAGTCCTTTCCCTTTTCTGAGCTCACCTTTCCATCTGTGGAGTGGGTAGGTAGTAGTGGTGAAGGTCGCGCGGCCTATTGACAAGAGCGCGGGCTCAAGGCTTGCTGCTGGGTACACAGCCTTCTGTGCCCCTGCTCAGTGCTGACTACACCCGGGGGCACCTACCGCCGAGACCCTCAGCCCACAGGTCCGTTTCCTTCGGCCTGTGCCGGGGCCGCCGCCTGCCACGGCTTGGTCCTGAGCGCAGAGTCAAATCGCTCCCACCCCCATTCGCGCGCCTAATCAGGCTCCCACTGGGGCTCCAGGACACCTGAGGGTGCCCGCGCACCCTGTCCCGGCAGGCCGGCGCACGCATGCGCAACAGCCCTCCAGGACTACAGCTGCACCCCTAACCCCGCCAGCACCGTCAACATCTCCGTCTGCCCCTCCAGGGCCCAAGCGCCCACACTCCCAGGGCCCAAGCGCCCACACTCCCAGACCCATAAATCCTGACCTTTGCCTCATCCCCAGCGGAGAAACAGCGTGTCCACACGCCTGTGTCCCCCACGCCCACCACGGGTAACTGCGCCTCTTCCGTTCTAACCACACAGCTGGCCTCGGAAATTTGACATCCAGAGGTGCACACAGACCCTGGCCCAGACCGAGCCTTGGGCCAACCAGCCTTGCTCTGCTGTGTCTTTCAAGAGCTCATGGTGGATGGCCCGTGATCCACATCTTCATCACACTGAGGCTTTCCTTGAGCTGGGAGCTGATCAAGCTCTTTACCCGAATTGTCTCACTGCATCCCCACAATAACCTGGTGGGCGAAGTGCTGTCCCCAGTTTAGGAGTGAGGATTCCGGCTCATATGTGTGATCACACCCAACCCCAGATCACACAGACCACGTGTGCGGGAAGGCAGAGCTGTGTCCAGCTCTCTTTCCAGGGAGGAAATGACACAAGCCAGCGCGTGTGGGGCGCTCAGCCCTGCGCGCGGTGGTCC
Organism: Balaenoptera musculus; assembly: GCF_009873245.2. Classification (NCBI taxonomy): domain Eukaryota; kingdom Metazoa; phylum Chordata; class Mammalia; order Artiodactyla; family Balaenopteridae; genus Balaenoptera; species Balaenoptera musculus. Next base: position 137,816,740 of record NC_045789.1, on the reverse strand, counting down.
TCCTGGATGGGCTACTGGAAGATGGGCGGGTGGCGGCAGTTCATAAGCTCAGAAGGGACGTGCCTCCCGTTCCATTCCTTCCCCTCGCCATTCCTCAGGCCTCCTCTCCCTCTTCCAGATAGACTTTCCCTACCTGAGTCCCCCCTACATGGGGGGTGTTTGGGGGCAGCGCCTCTGTACCCTAGGCTGCCCCTCAGGAGGCCCCACACTGCGGAGCGCCTTCCTTGGAATTTTCTAAGTCCCTCTAGAATGGCTGGGACCCTTCAGGCCTTAGTGGGGTCTGAGAGGGAAGCCCCAAGCCAGTAGAGACCTGTGTGGGCGAGAATTTTTGAAGGGCAGCCTGGCCAGCTGCGGGATCGGAGAGATTAGGTTGACAGACTGATGCCGACACACCGATTCGTGATGATTCAAATTGTTTATGTAGGCAGGGGGCCCTTAAAAATATTCCATTTCCCTGTGTGTGTGGGGGGGTGGGTGGGTGGTGGTGACAGCCTCTGGGCCCCCTCCCCAGAAAGCCTCCAGCTTCTTGAAAGAGACCCTTGCCAGCCTCAATCTCACCTCCTGTGCCCATTTCACAGATAAACCCAATGTGGCCCCAAGAAAGGCAGAGACAGGCTACCCAGAAGCCCGAAGCCACACCTCCCTCCAGCGCCAGGGGGAGGTCCCACCCCAGCCAGGTGCCTCAGGAACCAGAGGGGCCATTGCCCCTACCCCCCCCACCCCACCCCAGGGTGGAGGAGAGGAGGGAACTGGGAGGCCCCGGTGGAAAATGGGTCTTAGAGGAAGCCCACCCTGCTCTGGTGCCCTCTCTGATCTCCCATGTTTCCCCGGGGGCTTCCCAAGGGTCTCTCCACTGGAAGTCTGATTCTTCCAAAGAGCCTGGAGGAGGGAGGTACTGGGCCCCGGGACCCCAGCCAATCATCAGAGGGTGTGTGTGTGTGTGTGTGTGTGTGTGTGTGTGTGTGTGTGTGTCACTGCAGACCTCTCCCAGCCGTTGGGAGGGAGGCTTGACTCCGGGGCCCGAGGTGATGAGCTCAGGGTGCGTGCATGCCGAGCCTCCCGCGTCCTGCAGCCGCCGCGCTAGGGGGTTGCCCAGGGTGGGTGCGGGGCCTTTCCGTCTTGCGCAGGCCTCGGCTCCTCCCGCGCGCACAGGGGCTCGAGCGGGCACCGGGGACCTGGGCCCAGGGATTGCCCGGGTCCCGCCGACCCTGGCCCAGGAGCGCAACCTCAGCCGCACGGCCCGGTTCGTTCTGCCCGAGTTCACTGCAAGCCGCTCTGGTGCCCCGCGCCCCGGTCTCTGCATCCCAGGCTCGTCCTCTCGCCGCCCCCCTTCCCGGAGCCGCTCTCGGGGCTCCTGCTCCCGGAACCGCAGCGTCAGCACATCCGGGCCTGGCTCACTTTGGTTTGAGTTTTCTTAAGTCTCGAAAATCCATTTCCCCACATGGGAGGGAGCTGAGCCTCGCTTGGTCAAGGGGCGGCCGGCCGGCTGTCCCCGCCCCACCACCCAGCCCCGACCCCCGAGGCCCGGCATTGATCCCCGCAGCCTGTGTGCATCGCATTAGTCCTAATGGTTTCGCTGATGATTCAACTTTTTCGTTAAAAGCCGCCCCTCGGTCCTCACCCCCTCCTCTGCGTCCGCTTCTGCCGGCCGCCGGCCCCTCTACGGCGCGCCCGCCCAGCGCTTTCTTGGCCGGTAGAGACGCGGCTCCGGCAACCGGGGTCCGCCACCCTGCGCGCCTAGACGCCACTAGAGGAGCGCGCTCCCCGCGGACAGGGTGGGGGGGGCTGGGTGGGCGGAGGGGCTGCGGCAGTTTGGGACCCTCGGGGGCCTTGCGCACCCGGAGACCTATGAAGTCAGATCCTCGACCTTCCAGACTCAGACCTCGGCAGAACCGAGGATCCTAGAAGAATCCAGAAACTGGGAAGCCCCGCGCCCTCGCAGAAGGATCCTCCGGCGCCTCGGCTGCCCATTCTACCCGCGGGGAGGCCGAGGCCCAGGGACTGGCTCCAGGTCGGCCGTCACTTGGGAACGGAGCTGGGCCTGAGCGCAAAGCCGAGGAAGCGCTCGGCCAGGTGAAGGGGAGGCCCCGGGGACCGCCTCCGCCCTGCGCTCCCTCCTCGGCCTCCTTCCTGGGGAGGGTCCCGGCCTGCGCGAGGGGCCGATGCCCGACGACCCGACCTTCCGGGGCAAAGCCGGGAGCCCGCAAGGCCCCGCGGCCCAAGCCCTGCGCCCTGGGCGCCTAGCGGCCCCGACGCCTCCCGGCTGGACCACGTCTGATTGCACGAGGAAAAGCTCTTCGTTTCTTGTTCGTTTCTTGTAGAAAATTCAGAAAATATAGGCAAGAAAAAAAAAAAAATAAGGCACCACAAATGCAACTAACTACCCGGAGATAGTTGGAGTTTTCAGTAGTTTGGGTTTTTTCCTCATTGTTTATTTATTTTTTCGACTAAGCAATACATTGGCATGGCACAAAATTCGAACGTACAACAAAGTGTACTGTGCGAGGACTCCCTGCCCCCCCCCATCCTTTTTAAAAAATAAAGATAAATTTACCTACGGAGAAAAGTACAAATCTTAAGAGTACAATTCGATGAGTTGGGAACCAATGTACACACTCGTGTACCATCCTCCGAATCTTTTCTTTATGAAGAAAGGAAAAAATGTACGCAAATGTTTAGAAGATTTAAATTGAGAGAACCACTGTACCCTTCTTCTTTTTCTTCTTTTAATTTGCCGAAGTTATTCATGCACACAATTAAAACGTCCTCTAGTTCCGCAAAGAAAATAAAAAGCATCAACCAGAAGAGATGCCCCATCCCAGCCCCGCCAGGAGACACAGCTGTCAACCCTGGCAGCTCTTCCTGCCCCTACCTGCTCATATTTCTAAAAGGCTCCCTTAGCCTATTTCTTGACTTCATTTTTAAAAAGAAATCTATCAGGTGCCTTCGCCTCCTGTCTGGAAGATGGAGAGTTACTTGTTCGCAAGTCATGCTCACAAGTCAATCAAGTACTCACAGCCCTTTCCTCCCCCCCTCCTCAAAACGCTGTCCTCTGGCCGACTGTGATGAAATGGGGACCCCGGGTTCACAGTGCTGCCACCCCACAAATGCCCTTCACAGCTGGACGTGAGCTGGGATCAATCTTTTTCTTTTATACTAGTTTTTCCCCTTGGCTTTCTCTATACCTGCCATTCATCTGTCTCCAAACTCCCTTCCGGAGGGCGGGTCCCCTCTGGAAGACGTAAACACCCACAGACCCCATCCCATCAGGTGGGGAGGCTGGGGGAGGTGGGATGCAGGCTGGGGCTTCTAAACAAGACCCTCCCATTTCCAGTTCTGCCTGGATCCCACTTTCCGAGGCCACCAATCCCCAAGGCTTTCTGCAGCTCTGCAGGCCAATCAGCTGCTCAGGCCTCACTCCTGGCCTCCCACATTCTCCAGACCCCCCCCTCCACCATAGCAGTGTTTTGGGAGGGGCTGGATGCATCCTTCCCCGGGGCACATTCCCGAAGGCTTTTTTTTTTTTTTTAACATCTTTATTGGAGTATAATTGCTTTACAAAGGTGTGTTAGTTTCTGCTTTATAACAAAGTGAATCAGTTATACATATACATATGTTCCCATATCTCCTCCCTCTTGCATCTCCCTCCCTCCCACCCTCCCTATCCCACCCCTCTAGGTGGTCACAAAGCACCGAGCTGATCTCCCTGTGCTGTGCGGTTGCTTCCCACTAGCTATCTATTTTACATTTGGTAGTGTCGAAGCCTTTTGAGTCTGCCTCTGCGACGTCTGGGATGCGTTCCACTGTGGTTCACGCCCTTCGAGGGGCAGATGGGTTTGCCCAACACGGACTCTGAATTTTGAAGGGTCCTGTGGAAATATGCCCCCTGGCTGGGGCTGGTTCCCTGAAGGTGAATTCTCTACTGGTTTCCCTGGGAAACCTTGTTTAATGAAGGTGCCAGGCACTCAGTGCCAGAGAAGGCAAACATTCCTTATCTCCACTGGGACTCCTTCAACAGGGGTTCACTGTGCAATGAGCCTATCCTGGTCCCTCCCCCCACCCCATTCTACTCCCACCCCCACCCCAAATCCCCACCCTCCACTCGGCCAGGTGACCCCTCCCATCCCTGCAGCATCACTCGGTCTCTGCGGTCACTACTGTTTCTTATGTGACCCCTTTATGAGACCGTGAGCTCTCTGGGGCTCTGCCACCCGAGCAAACAGCTCAGAGGCTCTCCCCGATGGGCGCTTAATCAACAGTTGTTGGATAAATAGTGAATGAGATTGTGGTTTAATCCTCACATCAACCACGTGATGTGGACGAGGCCTGCGTGGCCAGCTAGCTGGGGACTGAATCCAAATCTGTAAAGCAAATCTAATCATATTGGTTCTTCAGGTTTGCAAGGAGCCAAGGGAGACTGGCCAATACATCTGTATTGAATCGCAGAGTGAAGGTGCTCAGGTGCAGCGGGGAGAGCCTGGGGGTGGGGCATGGGCCCCGTCCAGCTCTTCACAGTGGGTGGTCACCTGGGTGCCAATGCCCTGCACACGTGTGTTCTGTGCGTAACAGAGACGCTAGGTGAAAAAGGAATCCAGTGCTTCTCACCTATTAGGATCAGCCCCGTTGATTGAAATTGTTTTTCCTACTTCTGTATTTGTAGATTTATTTCAGGATGTAAAATGCATTTCTTACTGTGGTTATATCACAGAAAGAGTTTGAAGTTCACTGGATCATGTTGGAATTATTTTTGTTTCCTTATACTCGATGTTTTTGTTTTTTTTTTTTTTTTGGTCTGAAAAATATCTTTATTTTGCCTTCATTTTTTTTTAACATCTTTATTGGAGTATAATTGCTTTACAATGGTGTGTTAGTTTCTGCCTTATAACAAAGTGAATCAGTTATACATATACATATGTTCCCATATCTCTTCCCTGTTGCGTCTCCCTCCCTCCCACCCTCCCTATCCCACCCCTCTAGGTGGTCACAAAGCACCGAGCTGATCTCCCTGTGCTTACTCTATGTTTTTTAACTTGGTAGTGATACATATTTTTCTTTATATTGTTCTTAGGTATTGTATTAGTCAGGGTTCTCCAGAGAAACAAAACCAACAGAAAAAATGCACATATAGAAAAATATAGGACATATACATAGAAAAAAATGTATAAGAGACAGAGCGGGAGAGAGAGAGAGAGGATTTATTTTAAGAAGTTGGCTCCTGTGATGTGAGGGTTGGCAAGTCTGGGCTCTGTAGGGCAGCTGGCAGGCTGGGAATCCAGACAAGAGTGGATATTGCAGGCAGGGTTTCTAGGATGCAGTCTCAAGGAGACTTCCTTCTACCTCGGGGACCCTAAGTCTTTGCTCTTAAGGCCTTCAACTGATTGGATGCAGCCCACCCACACTGTGGAAGGGAATCTGCGTCCCTCAAAATCTGCTGATTTAAGTGTGAATCTCATCTAAAAAAAGACCTTCACAGTGACATCTAGGCTGGAGGTTGAAGGAACACCTAGCCAAGCTGATGCGTAACCTTAACCATCTCAAGCATTCACATCCCAGCGCTGGTATTTTCACTGGCATGATAAGAATGTGTAGATGGATTTGAGCAGCCTCTATGACTCTCCGGGCTCTTCAATCTACTCAGGGGTCCCGTCCCTGTGGGGAGTAGGACAGTCCTCACACCACAGGGCTGGGCTATAGCACTTCTCAGGCTGTCTGGCAGCAATCCGACCAGACAGTGAGCTCCTGGACAGCAGGGACGTGTGTCCGTCACATCCGGGTCCCCAGGACCCACCAAAGGCTGGGCCAGTGCAGGGAGAGGTGGCAGCATGGGTGCGGGGTTCTGTTTCTCCCCCATCATCCGGGTGGCGGCTGTGGAAGAGGGCAGGAGGGAAGGAGGGGCCACAAGACAGGCCACAGAACACACCTGGGTTTATCTCAGGTCGAGTCAAGAAGCAAATGCAAAATAAAAAAGCATAAAAATACTAAACATGCTCTTAAGTTTCCCCCTGATCCCAGGCGAGGGCAGGTGTATTTATTCTCCCCTTTGCCTTTCACCAAGTTTCGCTGGTCACTCAGCTAGAGACTACATTTCCCAGCCACCTTGCTGCGCTTTGCTTAGTCACGTGACAAGATTCTGACCAGTGCTACCTGCAACTCCAGACCTTTCTCTTAACAGGGAGTTGGGCAGAACTCTGTACCCTTCTCTCCCCTTCCTGGCAGCCTGGGATGGGGTGGTAAAGGCCTGGTGAGGACATGCCACTTAGAGCAAAGCAGAGCTGCCCACCCCCCTGGACCATTTACCGCCTGCATTTTCATGTGAGAGAAAAAACCTTCTGTTTTACGTAGGCCACTGTGACTTGGTATCTACTTAGGTAACTGAGTCAATATCCTAACTAATACAGGAGGCCTTTCTAAACTGGGCTGGTCAGCATCTGCATTTGGCTGCTGATGACCGAGCACTGGCCACAGCGGCATAAAACAAGTCTGGAAGTGGGCAGCCCAGGGCTTGTGTGGTGCTCCACGAAGGCACCAGGGACGCAGGGACTCCTGCCTTTCTTATCTGCCATCCTAATACATGCGTTCCATCCTCCAGGTCACAAAACAGCTGCTGAAGCTCTGGCCCTCACATCTTTGTTCCATTCAAATAGAAGGGCAAAGACAATAGGCAAAGGGGCCTTCTCGCCTCTTTTAGGAATGTCCCAGAGGTCCCTTTCACAGACTTCTGCCTTCATCTCTTTGGCCACCCCTATCTTCCAGAGAGAGTTTTGTTACTAAAGCAGAAGGGGGAATGGCTATTGGGAGGCAACTAGGAGGCCCTGCCCAGAGAAAGTTGTGAACTAGGGCCACAAATCAGCAACAAGGCCAGGACTTTTAAAAGACCTTCGGTTGGAACCAATGTCCCCAGTTCTTCCCCGGCCACTGTCCTGCCAGCAGCTCCACTGAACTCAGCCAGTGGGGTGAGGTATGTCCTGTCCCCTACACCCAGGCCAGGCAAAGTTATGTGCCAAGGGGAATACAGCTTCCTTGGAGACTGGCTGGTACAGGGCTGGGAGCCTGACTATTGTCAGACAGACCAGAAGGAATCCCGGCACCCCTGCTCTCTTGCTGTGTGGCTTTGGCCAAAGCCCTTGACCTCTCTGAGCTGCCACTTTCTCCCTTAGCTCTTGCTCCACTGGGGGCTGAGGGGATCACAGGAGGTAAGGCTGTGCGAACACCTCCCCACCCCTGGGGCGTAGCAAGCGCACAGCAAACGGTAGCAACGTTGTCCCCGCTGCTCCTTGGCAAAGCACAAGAGAGCAAACGCTCAGACACAGGCCTGGCTCTCCAGCATCCTGGCCAGTTCCCCTCCTTCCCTGAACCATGTAGGTTGGATGCCTGCCCCACTGGGTGAGCCCATCTGTTATTTTTATTACAAATCACCACTCAGTTGGCTTAACCCAAAGCCTGTTACCCAAAATAACACAAGCGGTTGCCTGTGAACCCAGGGTCAAAACTCCTTCCACACTCCTTGCCCACAGCCTGAGAGAGCTCCCACAGGGGGTGTGAGTCACCCCCTCCCAGTGCCTGGGGACCAGCCCCGTTTAAAGATCCCATCTGTCCCCAAGGACTTCAGAGACCAAGCGTCCTGTTTGTGCCACCTTGAGATGGAGCCTGGGTTTGAGGGCCTGCCAGCTTGTGATCAAACCCACTGGCCTGGCACTCGGAGGGTCTCTCCCAAGCCTGAATCTGAGGCTGGGGGTTGTGAGGGTAGGGCCAGGGCCCGTGCCTCTGCTGTGTGGGCAGTGGGTGGTCTGGTGCTGCCTCCGGAAGACTGGCTAGAGAGCTAGCAGCTTTTGTGTGCATTCCCAGGAATTGGGGCCAACTAGACACAGGTGTGCTGGCAAGTGAGTCACAGACGGGATGGAGGGCACCCACTGCTAGAGCGCCATGCTTCCTGGGGCAGGGGCTCTGGGGGTGGGGACGGGGTCCCTGCCATTCACAGGCCTTTTGTTCTGCCATAAAGACCCAAACCCTGTTCAGATCCTGCCTGTCCTTCCCGTGCTGTGATGGGGGTGCACAGGCTTGGCTCAGACACCTGCGGGTCCTGTCTCCCTGCGCAGTAATGGTGTCCCCTGGGCAGGTGGCCGAGCTGCTCCTACCCCCAGTTTCTGCATCTGCAGACTTCCAGACGTCCAGAGTGCCCGCCGTGGGGCCCTGCACTGGGCGCCGGGCGCCAGTGGCGGAGTCGAGGGCTCTCGGTCCTGTTGGGGGGCGGATGAGCCCAGAGGCTGCAACCCCCCTCCCTGGGTGATGCACCTTCCTGGGCATCTGCCATGTGCAGGGGCCCTGCAGGCACCTCGGCACCTGGCTCTAGGGAGCCTCAGTCTAGCAGGAGAGACGGTGCCATGTGCCCGTAAGAGTGGCCGCAGGTGTAGACGCTGGGCAGGGGCGGGGAGCTTCTGAGGACGTGGTGCCAGCACTGAGGGTGAGTGGGAATTACCCAGAATGGAGGTGGGGGGCAAATAGCTGGGAGAATATTCCGGATGGAGGTGATGGTTTGAGTGAAGGTTGGGGTTAGCCGGGGCGCAGTGGAGGTGAATGAGGACGGGGCATGGGTGGCGCTTGAGTGCAGCAGGCGTGACCGGGTGCAGTGGCCTGGAGGAAAATGGGGCCTTGACCCCTGGCTAGGAGTCGGGGCTTCATTCCAAGGGTCGTGGTCGGGGAGGGGCCCATGCGGGGTTTGAACCTCTCCGGCCTTGAAGGGCTGTGATGGATGTCAGCAGGGCCGGCTGGATGCAGAAAACCGGGGCCCAGGAGGTGAAACACGTCCACGAGCTGGCAGGCCCTCAGACCCAGGCTCCGTCTCAAGGTGGCACAAGGGGGTGGTCAGAGGGCAGAGCTGAGCACCCCAGGAGGCGTCCGGGACCCCCCAGGTCACGCGGAGGCTCCCCGCAGATGGGGGGCAGGTGTGGGGTCAGTGTGAGGTCCGGGGGCCCAGTGCTCGGAGTCAGCCGGGCTCGGGGCCCCCTCTGAAACCCCGCCTGCCGCCCCCAGGGTAGCACTTGCTCTGAGGGGCCGCGTGCCCTCTGCAAACGGGGTGGGCGCCCTTCAAGCCGCTCACTCAGCCAGCGTCGCCTGCGCTAGTTCACTCACTCACGCATTCAACACTCTTGCTGCCCACCCATTGGGTGCCAGGCCCCGGGGGACCTTCCCAGTGTCGTCTCTGGAGTGTGGGTGGGGTGCGGGAGACTGGAGTGATGGCGACGTGGGCGGAGGCCCAGGGAGACCTGGAGTGGGGTCATACCCAGGGGCCACCCCCTGTGTCACGCACGGTGTGTCCCCCCACTGGACCCACGTGGCAGGAAGCAAGGGCCGAGGATCCCTGTCTGACGCGTGGAGATGCTGGCGGGGTCAAGTGACGAGCCGCAGACCACACAGGGTGACTAAGCCGGATCCACGCCCGACACGGCCTCTAGAAAAGGGGGCGCTCGTCCTCAGAGCCCCTCCTAGGTCCCTTATTCGTCCTGCCACAGCCAGCAGGGTGGGGCTTGGAGGGAAGAGGTGGGAGGGGCTGGGGTGGTGGAGAAAAACATGGGGGGGCAGACATGGGTCTGGTGAGGGTTGAGTTGGGGGCTCGGGGTGGACCACGGGACACAGCTGCTGTAACAGCCCACATTTCTTGTCTCACGGCTCTGGGGCCGGAAGTCTGAAGTCGAGGTGTTGGGCAGGTCCTGCACCCTTACGAGGCTCCAGGAGAGAATGCTGCCTGCCCCCCCGGAGCTCCTGGTGTCTGTCGCATCCTTGGTGCTCCTCGGCTCCTGCCACGTGGCCGTCTTCTCCCTGTGTCTTCACATCATTCTCCCTCTGTGCCCCGGTTTCCCCTTCTTATCAGCTCACCGTCCTATTGGTTCAGGGCCCACCCTAATGACCTCATTTTAACCTGATCACCTCTGGAAAGGCCTTTTCAGGTCACATTCTGAAGTCCTGGGGGTTAGGACTCCAACATATGGATCTGGGGGACACGATCTAGCCCTCAACAGCTGCCGTTGTGCCAGCTTTTCACAGTCTCGTGAGGAGGCTTCCTCACAGCAACTGCTGTCCCCATTTCAGATGCAGGAAAATCGAGGCTCTGAAGTGCCCAGATTGGGCAGCGGGAAGAGGGAGGAGGGGAACTGCCCCTGGTGACTCTACCCAGGTCAGGGCACCTGCCTCCAGGCACAGCCCCACCCACCCCCGGCAGCAGACTGCTCTCTTCGGAGAAAAGGAATGTCTATCCTGGTGTAAAGTGAGCTGCTCCGGAGACCCTGGGTTTGGTAGAGCTCTCTTTTCCGCAGAGGGGAACATTTTTCTCTTTGTAGTTAGCGGTCTCCTGCTGTTCACCAGGAAGGTTGGGCCATGTGCCAGATGGCCGAGTGGTGAGGACTGGACCCCTCTCTGGGCAGCAGGCTTTGGTCTGCACGGCTGGGAAAAGCCCTAATGATGTCTCCTTGCTGCCGGGGTCAGATGTCACCCTTTTCTTGCTTGGTTCTTGTGGCCTGCAGACTTGAGTCCCCGTGGGGTGTGTGGGGAGCCCAGTCTAGGTTTGTCACAGAGCGGTTGAATCCTCCAAGCCTGTCTGGAGCAAGTGCTAAGTTCTGGGCCTGGCTCCATCCACAAGATGCTGTGTGACCCCAGGAAACTGACTTGCCCACTCTGGGCCTTTACTCATTTGTAAAACAAAGGCACTGAACTAGGGCTTTCCAAGGACTCTCTCCAAATATGCCAAAAAGAATCATAGAAGTTTTCTACAAACTCTTTATTTCCATTTCATTAAAGTATCACAGGCTTTAAGGCAACGCCGTCCAACAGAAAATATAATGAGGCCAAGTACGTGATTTAAATTTTCTATTCAATAGTAGCCACATTAAGGAAGTAAAAAGAAACAGGCGCAAATAATTAAATAATAATTTAATCCAATATGTTCAAGATTATTATCATTTCAGCATATGATCAACATCAAAATTGGAGACGGTTTACATTTTTGGTATCATCTTTGAAATACGATGTGTAAATGTGGTACATCTCAATTCCAATGCCGAATTTTCATTGGAAATAGTTGATCTCTATGTAGATGTCATGAAACTTACAACTGAAAAAGCAGATTCTCACACCTGAGTTGTTCCAAACACACTAATAACACACTAATGTCTAACAGCCGAGTCAAGTATCGGTTTCTAGATTTAAAATTCAGTTCCTCATTTGCACTAGCCACGTCTGCTGTGTCACTCGTGGTTCTTGGCTGCCCTGCTGGACCACGGAAGTGTGCCCACTCCAGGTACCGTAAATCCTGGGTTGCAGGAACCCTTTATTTCTTTCTTTTTTTTCTTTTTAAATTAATTTATTGATTTTTGGCTGTGTTGGGTCTTCGTTTCTGTGCAAGGACTTTCTCTAGTTGCAGCGAGCGGGGGCCGCTCTTCATCGCGGTGCGCGGGCCTCTCACTATCGCGGCCGCTCTTGTTGCGGAGCACAGGCTCCAGACGCACAGGCTCAGCAACTGTGGCTCACGGGCCTAGTTGCTCCGCGGCATGTGGGATCTTCCCAGACCAGGGCTCAAACCTGTGTCCCCTGCATTGGCAGGCAGATTCTCAACCGCTGCGCCACCAGGGAAGCCCTATTTCTTTCTTTTAATTGAAGTATGACAATATTATATTAGTTTCAGGTGTACAACAAGGTGACTCTGTACTTTTATAGATTATACCCCATTTAAGGTTATTACAAGGTACTGACTCTCTTTCCCTGGGCTGCACGATAGATCCTTGTGGCTTCGGGGACCCTCATTCCCAGCTCAGACTCCCTCCCTCTCAGCTCAAGTCCCCTCCACAGCCGTCCCACCCTCCCCTGAAGGCCCTTCCCATCCCCATGCGCTTGTCTCCTGTTTCTGAATCCTGTTTTCTTTATTCTTGTATCCAGAAAACATCTATGGAGCACCGACTGTGTACAGGACGTGGTAAGGCGCAGGTAGAGACAGTGCGAGCCCCACAGTCCCCAGTTCGAATCCAGGTGTGGCCAGAGCCTTGGGAGCCTCAGTTGCCGTGTCTGTAACCCGGGAGCCCTGGTCGCTGGCCAGCAGTCCCGCCTTGGCTCTCAGAACACCACCTCCCGGGAGTGTGGCTTGGTGCTTCCGGTCCGCTGGCGGCATTCTTTTAGAGAAGCAGCTGCTACCTGTGGCTTCACCTGGGACAGCGCTTCCCAAACCACGTGCCCGGGGCATCTTATTCTTCATGGTGTGAACAGGCGGTTCTCAAGTCACGGATGCTGTGGTCAGATGGAGACGTCTGGTCAAATGAAACTCAACGGCTTTTGTTTTCATTGCAGCACCTCTCAGAGCCTGTGATGTAGCCGTGAGGATTGTGAGTGGGTGAGGCAGGGGATTCCCATTTTGCCAGCACACTGAGAACCCTGGGCCTGGTACTTTGAGGCAGGAACGGAGTCATATTTATCCCTGTGTCTCCACGTCCCTTTGGCACATGGTAGCCCCCTAGCTGTGACCTGCCCGCGGCAGGCACCTGGCAGAGCCCAGTTATTAAAACATGGGCTAAAGAGAAGAGCTAGGACAATGATATGCTGAAGCTCAGAGGAAGGGTCAGATCCCCCAATCAGAGAGAGGCTCAGGGAAGACTGCCTTTAGGAGGTGACGTCTGAACTGAGCCTGAGGGGTAAACCTACAAAGAACAGGGTAAGGGGTGGGAAAGGGATTTCCGACACACGAAAGGGGATGTCAGGGGTCCAGAGGGAGCTCTGTGCATGGCCTGATGCCCAGTGTGGCGTGTGGGGTGTCGGCAGAGGAGCGTGAGGGGCCTGCCTGGGATGCGTGGTGTCGCAGGGCACACTTCACCCTGTGCAGGTCAGTGCTGCCCAGGGGGCCCTGCATTGGAATCCCCGGGAGGTTGTTAAACCTGGACTCCCTGGCCTGGGAACCTGCATGTTGATAAGTTCCCAGGGGACTCCTGGGTGCCCTGTTGTTTGAGAACCACTTCTGTGAGCCAGGGTTCGGTTTTGAGCCGCTGTGGCAGGTCAGCGGAGCACCCAGGATCAGCTGACACCCTGTGTAGACAGGACAAGTGCCCCCCTGCCCCCCGTATCTGGTTTTTCTCTGCCACAGGCACATAGAAGATTGCACCTCTCAGCCACGCAGTGGGGCAGCAGGTGACAGGTCCTGACCAGTACGAAGCGAACAGAAGGGAGCAGTGGAAAACCGGACGACGCTCTGATCTCTGTTCCCTTGCTTCGGAGGCTGAGGAAGCTGCACGTGCCGGACGGTGCAGCTCCAATATGGTGGAGCCTCCACCAGCCTGGGTCCCCGGGCGACCATGGGGAGCGGCGTCCCCACATGGGATATGCAGCGTGAGCAAGAAATAAACCTTAGTTGTGCTAATCCACTTGAGATTCTGTTCGTTCTTGCTGTGTAGCAGCCTGTTATGACGTTATGATGAATACAATCCATCCGTTTCCGATTGCTCCAGTGGGCACATTTCACAATGTTTGTGAGCACTGATTCTGAGCCATTGAAAAGGTTCACATCCCCCTCCCTCCTTCCCTCTCCCTCCCTCCAGGGTGGCAGCTAGTGGGTACAGCGCTCTCGAGAGAATTATGAAAAGTCTTGCTCTCTGCGCAGAAGTGGTTCTGGGCTGCTCAGGTTGGTGAGCAGAGAGCGAGCTCGATTTCAGCCTTGACCCACCCCCTCGGCCAGGAACTTTTGAGCAGTGCACAACCTGCACAACCGTACAGGGAGGCTCAACCATTCATCTGTGGGGAGCAGAGGATACAGGGAGAGGCAGGGGTTCGAGGAGGGGAGGGGGAGAGGAAGACTGTTCAGTTTGGGACCTGTAGCACCTCCAGCAGATAGATGGAAGAGGTGAGGTGGAGGCTAGGGAGAAGAAAAACCTGATAGATCGAACTTCCCAAATGCTTTTTCCCTGCTAAGCAGGACTTGCTGTTGCCTAGGGGATGTTCCTTAAGATTCCCAGAGGAAGGAATTGGGGTTGGGGGTCTGTGGGGTTGGGGTCTCCACCACAGAAGGACATTCCTCTCCAATCCCCTCCCACCTGCACCTGCTGTGCCCGTCTGTCCCTGGCATCAGAACCCTGGAAGGAAACGCTGCAGTGGATGTCCAGCCCAGGACCATCAGGCAGTGCAGAGAGTACTACAGAGCCAACCAGCCCTAGGGGTCAAGGCTAAGGAGCCCCTTTAGCAGCACAGAATCACATTGACCCCACATTTCCCACTTGGGAAAAATTCTTACCACTCGATCTGTCAAGATTTATTAGGGGATTCTTTTTAAATGACAGCTTTATTTAGGTATAATGCACATATCATAAAATTCCCCCATTTTAAAGCACACAATTCAGTGACTTTTAGTGTATTTAGAATTAGGTAACCATCAACACTATCTAATTTCAGAACACTTTTATTACCCCTAAAAGAAACCTGGCACTCCATTCCCTTCCCCCCCAGCCTCCTGAAGCCACTAATCTATTTCTACCTCTATAAATTTGCTTATTCTGGACGTTTTGTATACATGGAATCATACAATATGCAGCCTTTTGTGTCTGGTTTCTGTCACTTAGCATAATGTTTTCAAAATTCATTCATGTTATAGCAAGAATCGGAACTTCATTCTTTTTTCTGGCCAAATAATATTCTGTTGTCTGGATATACAGTTTTGTGTGTCCAGCAATCAGTATATGGACATTTGGGTACTTTCCACTTTTTGGCTATTATGAATATTGCTGCTATGAACACTTGTATATAAACTTTTGTGTGGATGTATGTTTTCAGTTCTCCTGGGTACATACGTAAGAGGTGGATTGCTGTGTCATATGGCAGCTCTTATGTTTTTGAGGAACTGCTAGACTTTTTCAGAATGGCTGCATCATTTTACTTTCAGCAATGCATGAGGGTTCCAATTTCTCTACATCCTCACTGACACTTATTATTATTTGTCTTTTTGATTCTAGTTGTCCTAGTGGGTGTGGAGTGGTATCTCATTTTGGTTTTGATTTGCATTTCCCTGATGACTAATGATAGGGAACATCTTTGTATGTATCTGTTGAGTTTGCATATCTTCTTTGGAGAAATGTCTATTTGCATCCTTTGGCTATTTTTTATTTGGGTTACCTGTGTTTTTTATTCTTGAATTGCAAGAGCTCTTTATATATTCTGGGTACATGTCTCTTGGCATATATATGCATTGTAAATATTTTCTCCCATTCTTTGTGTTGTCTTTTTACTTCCTTGATGGAATCCTTTGTAGCAAAAAGCTTTAAACTCTGATGCAGCTATTGAGTTGTTATTTAAGTTATTTATGCAGTTATTGAGTTATTTAAGTATTTTATTATCTTAAATCTCAGATAATAGAAAACAATGGCAACTGCCATGTGCCGCTGTAGTGTGTTTATTGAATCAAGCCTCACACCATCCAGTGAGGTTAGGACTGCCATTGTTCCCTGGTTATGGTTGGGGAAATAGAGGCACAGACAGATCAAGAAAGAGGTTCAAAGTCATGAGGCCACTACAGGACAGAGGCAGAATTTGAGCCCAGGCTTTTAATCACTGCTTAGTAGAGGCTCTGCACTGTAGCCTTCACCATGGAGGGAGAGAGATCATCATCATCGTCACCCTTACTATCATTATCACCCTCACCATCAACATCTTCATCCTCACCATCACTACCACCATTATCCCCACCACCATCCTCCTCCTCATCCTCGTTCTCATCACCACCACCACTGTTATTATAACGCCAGCATCATCATCACGATCATCACCATCACCACCAACATCATCATCCCCAGCATCATCACCGCCATCATACTCATCCTCATCATCCTCATCATCACCACCATCACCACCATCACCATCATGATTAACATTACTATCATCATCATCACCATCACTATCATCACCTTCACCACCAGCATCATCATCCCTAGCATCATCACCGCCATCATACTTATCCTCATCACCATGATCATCACCGCCATCATCATCACCATCATCATCATCACCATCATCACCATCATCATCGCCATCATCATCACCATCATCATCACCGTCATCACCATCATCACCATCATCACCATCACCATCATCATCATCATCACCATCATCACCACCATCATCACCATCACCATCACCATCACCATCATCATCACCATCACCACCATCACCATCATCATCATCATCACCATCATCACCCTCATCATCACCATCATCACCATCATCACCATCACCATCACCATCACCATCATCATCACCATCATCACCATCACCATCATCATCATCATCACCATCATCACCATCATCATCATTAGCATTACCATCATCATCACCATCATCATCACCATCATCACCACCATCATCACCATCACCATCACCATCATCATCACCATCACCACCATCACCATCATCATCATCATCACCATCACCACCCTCATCATCACCATCATCACCATCATCACCATCACCATCATCATCACCATCATCACCATCACCATCATCATCATAATCACCATCATCACCATCATCATCATTAGCATTACCATCATCATCACCCTCATCATCACCATCATCACCATCATCACCATCACCATCACCATCACCATCATCATCACCATCATCACCATCACCATCATCATCATCATCACCATCATCATCACCATCATCACCATCATCATCATTAGCATTACCATCATCATCATCATCATCACCATCATTGTCATGTCTCTGGGACAGTCTGCCGAGCTCCTCACTTGGGGCCATGCCTGGAGCTCTGTGCTTCACATCTGCCACCTATTCAATCATCCCAACTGCCCTGCAAATGTACTGAAGCTGGGAGAGTCACGGTCACTTGCCCTGCCCAGAGCCTCGAGGAACCTTGACTCAGGCCTGCTGGCCTCTGCCTTTGCTTTTAGCCAAGTCCCCCCACCCGTCTCACAGAGATGTGAATGGAGGACAGGTGTCAGAGTCGAAGGGGGAAAGGGGCAACTGGAGTCAAATCTGGCCAAAGCTGAGGGCTGGCCCAGTGGTCCCTAGACTGTGGCCCCCAGGAAGAAATGCTCCAGAGAACCCTGAGAGAGGGAGGTTGGAGGCCTGGCTCTCAGGCATGAAGCCATCCTGGATGAGGGGGAGGGCTGGGGAGGACTGCGCCAACCCCATCAATTAGTGCAATTAGCTGTCAGGATGGAGGCCCCGGTGCTAATTGCCTGCTGGCCAGCCGAGGTGCTCAATAATGGATTAGCAGAGTGCTGCAGCCACTGCAGAGGTGGCCTTCAGCTCCCAGGGTCAAGGCCAAGTGCTCCAGAGATGCCTCCTCTCCCAGGGCAGCCCAGCCGTGCCCAGCTGTGCACAGCCCCTCTCTGTTGCCCCCGCCCACTTCCCAGGACGGAGAAAAGATGGCTCTGGGCCCACCTGGCCACAACCCAGGTAGGCAAAGGTCGTGGTCACCAGAGGCCTAGGTCCTGGGAGTTTGTCTGTTCACCTGGGACAAAACCCCTCTTCTCACAAGTGGGCTGAGCTCTGGGGATTTAAGCCCCTCTCCCCAGGAAGCACTAGGTCAGGCAGGACCTTGGTAAAGACCTTGGTCCCCTCCTCCGTAGGATCGGGGGGCGGGGGGAGCGCAACTGCCTCCCTTGCATCTCTGCCAGGGATGAGAGGGATCCATGTCCTGAAGGGTCCTCGAGCAGGACCTGCCGCCTGGGGCAGCTCAGCCCCGTTGTTAGTGGGTTCTGATTGGCAGTGTCCAGCCCACCTGGAGTGGTTCCTGAGTCTTCATCCAGCTGTCACTCACCTGGCTGGGTCCTCCTGGGGAAGATGGGGGTGGTGGCAGCAGGGCTGGTCTCTAGGGCTAGAAGGCAAGACAGGCACTGGGCTTTCTCCTGAGGGCAACAGGAAGCGCCAGAAAGGTTTGTGCTGTACAACAGCCTGGGGGGCAAATGTGTGGAGGGGCTTGAGAGGGAGCGGGGAGAAGCCAGGGTGGGAGGGCGAGTCCTAAGCCTGGTGGGCAGAGGCACAGGTGTGCTAGACTTGGGTGGGACTGGCCTGAGGGAGCGGAGCCTCCTCACTGGCCCTCAAGTCTCAGCCAAAGCACCCCTCCTCCAGGAAGCCTTCCAGCTCTGCCCCTGCTTGTCTCTGGGGCCTCATCACCTCACCTTCCCTGTCCCCATCAGGGAGAGCCCAGTGGCCTGTTTCACTGACCTCCCCCTCTTCCTCGGGGCCCCAGGCCTCGTGTCCCCCTCCCTTCCCAGCTCCACACCCCCACCCCTGGCAGGGCAGGAGTCCTCCAGGCTCCCTGAACAGTGTCGGCTCCCGAGCAACGCTGGGCCTGAGCAGTGAGCTGGGCTTCATCCCGGGCCAGCCTCCTCATGCAGCAGCTCTGGGGCAACCAACAGAGGATTTTTTTTTTTTTTAATTAATTAAGACCTTTTTTTTTTTTTTAACATCTTTCTTGGAGTATAATTGCTTTACAATGGTGTGTTAGTTTCTGCTTTATAACAAAGTGAATCAGTTACACATATACATATGTTCCCATATCCCCTCCCTCTTGCATCTCCCTCCCTCCCACCCTCCCTATCCCACCCCTCTAGGTGGTCACAAAGCACAGAGCTGATCTCCCTGTGCTATGCGAGACCTTATTTTTAGAGCAGTTTTAGGTTTACAGAAGGGCTGAGCAGGAAGTGCAGAGTTCCCTCCTGGCTTCCCACAGATTCCCCTGTTGTTAACCTCTGGCACTGGTGGGGATACACTGTTACCATTGATGAGCCAATACTGATACACTGTTATTAACTAAAGTTCATGGTTTACACGAGGGTTCACTATGGGTTTGGACAAACGTACAATGACATGTGTCCACCATTATGGTATCACACAGAGTCATTTCACTGTCCTAACAATTTTCTGTGCGCCACCTCTTCACCCCTACTCCCAAATCCCTGGTAACCACTGATCTTTTTACCGTCTCTATGATTTTTGCCTCTTCCAGAATGTCATATAGTTGGAATCATACAGTCTGTAGCCATTTGAGATTGGCCTCTTTCACTGAGTGATAATGCATTGAAGGTTCCTCTATGTCTTTTCATCGCTTGAGAGCTCATTTCTTTTCAGTACTGAAAAATATTTCATTGTCTGCAGGTACCACAGTTTATTTTTCCATTCACCTCCTAAAGAGCATCTTGGTTGCTTCCAACTTGCGGTGGATGATTATGAACAAAGCTGCTGAACACTTGTGAGTAGGTTTTTATGTGCATATACGTTTTCAGTTCATTTGGGGAAACACCAAGGAGTGCCACTGCTGGGTCGTACGGTAAGGGTATGTTTAGTTTTGTAAGAAACCACTGAGCTGCCTTCCCAGGTGGCTGCACCACGTTGCATTCCCACCATCACCGAGAGTTCCTGTTGCTCCACGTCCTCGCCAGCATTTGGTGTTGTCAGGGTTTGGAATTTTAGGCATTCTCGTAGATGTGCAGTGGTGTCTCATCGTTGTTTTAATTTGCAAGTCCCTAATGACGTTTAAATTTGAAACTGGCCCGGACGACGGGAGGCTGGATGGACCCTGTGGAGTCAACCTCGGCATCCCTCCTGCCCCTCCTCCTCTACCCCCTTGCCAGGTCCTGCCAATTCCAGCCTGCCCACATCATCTCCCTGCCTCCCCATTGTCCTCTCCACGCCTGCCCCCAGCCCCACTGGTGACAGCCAGAGAGACCCCCAAACCCAAACCTGCCTGGGTGATGCTCTCCACAGCCCCGGTGGGTCCTCTCTTCTTAAGTCTCCAAAGGCCGCCCACACCTACGTGTCTCCCTCTCCAGCTCGGAGGGGTTGGGGGCCAAAGGCTGGGCTCCTGGGGCGGAGCTGAGGGTGAAGGGTTGATCTGGGGGTGCAGGACACACCAGCAGGGGGGTGCGGAAGGGAGGCAGGCGAGGATGTGGGGATGCCAGTTTCCCCCCTGGACAAGGAGCCATCCTGCCATCATGGAGTTGTCCCATGGGGCCAGTATCTGACCCCAACCCTCCAGACATTGGCTCAGGGCCGCTGGAGGTGGGGGGGTTGATTCCCTCGCCACCCCTCAGGGAAAGAGATGCAGACCCTGAGGAGGGGCAATTGACCAGCAACCTGGAAGGGCTACGCCCAGGGGATGGGGCAGGGCCCCTGAAGTGTGGGTGACGGAGCTGGCATGGGTTGCAAAGGGGGCTGGAAGCAGCACCCAGGGAGAGTGGCCCAGGCCCGGCTGACCGGCAGGGAGCACGGGGCAGTGAGAAGAGGGTCCCCACCTGGCCGTGTCCCCAGAGCCCCTCTCCTCCTGCAGCACCCGGCGTCCCTTCCCCGTCCTCTCTGGGGAGGGCTTCCTGGACCTCCTGCACAAGGATTAGGTCCCAGTGAGGGGGGGCCCAGGCCTTCTCAGAGCTGGCCGGGCTCTTTTTTAAAAAAATTTTTTTGGAGAATAGTTGATTTACAATGTTGTATTAGTTTCAGGTGTGCAAGCAAAGTGATTCAGTTATATATATATATTCATTCTCTTTCAGATTCATTTCCCATACAGGTTATTGCAGAATATTGAGTAGAGTTCCCTGTGCTATACAGTAGGTCCTTTTTGGTTATCTATTTTATATACAGTAGTGTGTGTATGTTAATCCCAAGCTCCTAATATATCCCTCCCCCCGAATGGCTGGGCTTTCATTTTCAGGCCACCAGAGTCCGATGAGATGCCATCAGCCAGCACTTCTCGCCTCTTCTGTGCCCTGGAACAAGCTGGGATCTTGTTAAAATGCAGATTCTGACTCAGCAGGCCTGGGGTGGGATCCGAGACTCTGCATTCTTGACAAGCTCCCGGGTGACACCTGTGCTGCTGGTGCAGGGCCCGATCACACTTCGAGAAGCCAGGTGATAGCATTCAGTCGTGGGCTCCAGACAGCTGTACACATGTTCTGAAATGTTACCCTCTAGAAGAAACTTCGAGAAAAGCTTTGACTTCTCTTTCTGGCTCCCAAACAAACTGGCTGTGTGACTTTGGGAAAATTGTTGACCTTCTCTGGTCTGCATCTCTCTATATGAAAAGTGGGGCTGGGACTAAGCCGTAAGTATTCTGCAATTCCAACGACAGGGACAATGGCTTCTGGCTTTGCAGCACCTTCCTTGCATCAGGCAACACTCGTTTATAACCACGAACCTAGAAAACATTGCTCCCACTTTACAAATGGGAAAACTGAGGCTCAGAGAGGTGAGGTCCTCAGAGAGGTGAGGTCCTCTGCGGGAAATGATCACCCAGGTTTCAGCGGGGCTGAGCCAGCTTTGAACCCGAGTCTGCTTGCTACAAAGCCCTTGCTTTTTTCTACATCAAGCTGACTCCTGTGTTACCTCGGGAAATCAAATAAAACTTTCTCACAATGAGAAATGAAATGTGAAAAGGGCTTGAATTTCTAAATCCAGAGAACAATCATCGCTTAGGCAAAGGCATTTGTGGTCGTTTACGGTTTCCTCCAAAGTAATTTTTGTAAGTTGATGAGAAAGACTCACTTTATGTAGTATAAGGAGGTGAGTCTGGAAACAATAAAATCAGCATTCTCCTAATTAGCCCTTAAATTGTTCCTCGGTATAAAAGTTTCCTCTGGTCCCAGCTCCATCTTGCTTCTTGCACATTCTCACTACACAAATCTGAACAATTTCTGACAAGATTTTTGAGTTTTGTCAGATGTGAATTGTTAAGATTTAATTGAAAAAATGAACAGAACGCAGCCAGTATTTCAAAGGGAGTGACCCAGAACCAATTAGAATTTAGTAACAATTGACCATTCAGCACTGAAATCCATGTTGGGAGAATCAGATTAAAGCCACTTTAACTCCCCCCAGCACCCCCGTTCCTGAACTCAAAATATCATTAGTGGGAGATTTCCCTGCAATTTTTTCCAATCAATTTTCCTGGTTTTAGAAGTTGAAGTTCAACTGGCGGGGGCTGTGCGAGGGAGGATGCTAGCTGATTATCTCCTGGGCTGAGATGATACACAATATAGGTTACCGTCTTGAAAAAACAGGTCAGGCCAAGCAACATTCCTCGTCAAATTGCTGCTGACAGCCCAAACAGGAGATGGGGAAGTGCCACAAAAAGGGCCTTTCATCTGAAGACAACACAGCGAATAATTGGTCATTCTTTCCTCCTTTTGCTTCTCCTTCTCAGCTGGGGTAAAGTTCCCAAACAAAGCCAGGGCTTCCTCCAGCAAATTCTTAATCCTTTCTGGCAGATGCTCTCAGGGAAGTGTCAGCTGAGGGAACGTGGCTGTGCTCCCCGGGCATGGTGCCTGGAGCATAGTAGGTGCTTAGTAGGGGAGCTGGGGAGGGCGGCCAGCCCAGGAAACGAATGAATGACAGTGGAACTCAGCAGCTCCCGGCCCATCAGCTCTGTCCACTGCACAAGGTCCGTCAGAGAGCTGGTCTGTGCGGAATCACTCTTCTGATCTGTTCCAGCCCTTCTCTGCAGACAGGGAGCCCCTCTGGGGCTCCAGAAGCTTCCAACCCACTCTCAGTTGCACAACCCACTTTTGCTCTCCTCTGGGGCTTTCTTGGGTCTTCTCCCCATTTGGATGCCGTATGCTGTAAGGCTTTGTCTCATCCTCATGGCAAACCTAGAAGGAAACTTGGGAAGACCAGGTGGCCTGTCGAGGTCCCCAGCTGGCGCCAGCTGAACGAGGCGTGGAATCTGGAATCTGGGTGACCCCGTGAGTATGTCTATGGCATGTGGGTTCCACCTGTTCCCACCAGGGCTCCTATTCATTCTCCAGTGCTGGGTCCTGGAGCTTCTAGAAGCAGGGCCATGTCCCAGGCCCTTGTCTGTCTAGTCCCAGTTGGAAGAGCCATAGCCCAGAACCAGGGCATATTCTGTACCTGACATTGGCATAGTAAGCCCCCAATGCCAACAGCGTGGGGTTATTTTCTCTGCTCTTGTCATTTCATTATTACTATTAAGGTGAACGCGGGGAGCTGTCCTGGAACCAGTGACATCCAGCATCTGCATGTCAACTCCACCCCAAACTCCTTTTTGATATATTTCTTTTCCTTTTCAGAAGTCGAGTGAGACCCCAATGCCTCAATGTGAAGTATCAGAGTACAAACACACAAAAAGCAAACAAAAACAGCCCACGAGGTTTAGGTTACGAAGGTGTCTTTTAGGGTATCCTCGAGTCTTCAGTCTTAGACCTTTGACGTCTTGGTTTGGGTCCAGCAGATGCTGAGACAAAGACTGATCGACCAGACCTTACTGGGAAGGGGTCCTGGGAAACGTGCGGGGGGTGGTGGGGGAACCAGCGAGTGCTGTGCCATCGGACAGGCCACCGTGTGGGCAACTGGGCTGGGTCCCGTCGGACCCACCAACTCCTGCCAGTCTGGCTTGAGGACTGCTCCGGGGTGGGCGGGGGGCATGATGGATTCCCTGGCACTTCTGGCTGCACATGGGCAGAGAAACATCGGGCAGCCAGAGAGAGTCCCCAGGCAAAGGGACTGGCAGTTGGCAGTCAGGGCACCGAGGCAGCTGCTACAGTGGGAACTTGGGGTCTGCTGAGCGTGGGAACACAGGCTCAGCCCACTCTTCGGTTCAGAGTTGGCAGAAGTGGGTCTGTCACCCTTGGCTCTGTGGCTTAGGGCAAATCACTGTCCCTCTCTGAGCCTCGGTTTCCTCTCCTGTGCAATGGGAAGAATAGGACTCACTCTTAGTTTCGTTGTGAGGCTTAACCCAGCCCCTGTGGGTAAATCTCCCGCTCCTGGAAGGCACATTCCTGAGAGCAGCTGTGGTGTGCCGCGCGCCATAGCTGGGTCAGGGTCAGGGTTGGGTCAGGCACACCGCCCCACTGAGACGCAGCTCACATAGTCCTCTGGGTACCTTGAAGTTGCTCAAAGATTGAGGGCAATTAGATCATGCCTGGGGGTGCTCCCAGGATGCAGAGCGAGGCCACAGTAGGAACCAGGCCTTGTCACTTAGGGGACTTTGGGACCTGGGAGCCCTCTGGCTGGGAAGAGGGGACATGCACATCCTGTGTGGCTCGAGGGCAGTGCTGAGGACTGCAAGGGGAGATACATGTTTCACCCATTGATGGTGGAAGCCGGGTGCTCTGCGATGTAGTGAGCTCTCCATCCCTGGAGGTATGTAAGAGGCTGAGTGTCGGTGTTAAATTTTCTTGGTCACGTGGGGAGATCCGAGCCCTGGATGGCGGTGGTGGTAGCTGGGGATGGCTGGAGAGAATGCCTTTTAAGATCTTTTCCACCCCAGAGAGTCTAGAATTCCATTTGTCTGTTTGGGGCCAAGCAGTGCAAATGTGCTCCTCATTTGATGCATTGCATCCGTGACTCCTCGAGGCTCCCCAGATAGAGTTCAGCAGCTCGGGCCTGGTCTGAATTAGTGGGACATTTAGGGGGAGATTCTGGCTTCAGCCTGAATGATCTGCTGAGTGGTGACCTGAGCCTTGAAGGGAGAGGAGAAGCCGCTCACCGGTGGAGTCCCCTGGGCCTCAGATTGGTATGAGAGCCGAGGGGCGTCTGCCCTGGCTGCGGGGGAGCCTGGGGGTGCTGTAGAGTCTAACCAGGTGACAGCTCATG
Organism: Balaenoptera musculus; assembly: GCF_009873245.2. Taxonomy (NCBI): domain Eukaryota; kingdom Metazoa; phylum Chordata; class Mammalia; order Artiodactyla; family Balaenopteridae; genus Balaenoptera; species Balaenoptera musculus. The sequence goes on along the minus strand of NC_045789.1, from coordinate 137,792,152 downwards.
CTGGCGGGGGTGCCCTGGGCTCAGCCTACACGGTGAGCCCGGGGGAGGAGGAGCCATGAGAAAACCCAGCCACGGGCCCCCTGAGCACCCATGCCTGGCTTTGGCCATGGCCCGTCTGAGCTCCTGGGGCCACAGGGCTGGGATTGCATCCACCCTTTGCGTCAGTCCCCAGAACCTCCCTGAGCGCCCCCTGCCTTCCCTGTGCAGTGGCGATGCCCCCAGGTTTCCCTCTGGGATGAGGGGCGCGAGCCCGGCTGCTTCCTGAGAGGCGCGGCGAAGGCCATGCCCAGCTGGGGCTTCTTGCTGCTGCCTGGGCTCAGCCGAGCATCTTCAGGACGCGTGGCCAACGGCGCCCGCGGTGCTCTCACTCCCTGCCCCCCTCTTATTGTCCAGTATTATACAAATACTGTCATCTGCACTGCGCACACATGGAAGCACAGGAGACCCAGCTGAAGCATGGGGGCGCCAGGCCCTGGGGACCCCGAGGTGAGCAAGGCCAGCGTGGCCCTGCTGACCCCCCGTGGACCCTGGAGGTTTCCAGTGGTGAAGAAATGATGCATCCTTCATTCATTCGTTCACTCAGCAGACACTGAGCGCTCCTCTGTGTTAGGCAGGGAGCCTGACACTAATTGATACAATTGATCATTGTTAAGCATGAAGTAATTGACAAGGCCTCACAATCCTGAGTTTCCTGGGTCTTTACCTAATTCCTGCATAATCGACAAGATACATTTCATGTCTAACGCATGGCCCCTTTACAGCGGTGGGTGCAAATTACACACGCTGTTTTGTCCAGCTCAGTTGTAAAAGCCTAACAATATACAATGCACATCTTTACAGATCACTGACTGTGATTCCACATGGTGAATCTTAGCCAGGTTGACGGCTCTCTTCTTTGAGCCCCTCTGTGCCCGGTGCTGGGCCAGGGGCTGGACATGTAGAGGTGACCTCGCCACGCTTGTCCTAGAGGATCCCAGAGGGTGGGGCCACCAGGATGGAGGGCCGACCCTCAGATGCTCCCCCTGGCTGCCCAGCTTCTCCTCCTCCTCTTTACGGAATTCAGATGAAGGATCCAAGCACGCTTATCTATAGACAGACAGTGGGTCCCAGTTCGGGTGCTGCAGAGACGTCTGAGGTGGCCCCTGACACCTGCAGGCACCTGGTCAATCAAAGCACTAGATTCACGTCTTGGGCTTGAATTGGGACTTCACTTGCTTGTTGTGGACCCTGAACAAGTTTTTAAGCCCCCTGGGCCTCAGTTTACCCATCTGTAAAGTGGAAATAAGAACTCTGCCTTATGGGGTTTTGAGAGCATTAAATGAGTTCATTGTGCTTCTGGAAGACTACCCAGCAGGATGATTTATTGAGCTTAATTAGGCCAAGGAAACTGAGGTGAGCAGAGGCAGAGTTTGGAACCCAGGTCTCCCAGCTTTCAGACTTCAGGGCTGGGCCCTGGAAACCCGTATGTTGGGGCGAGTTTCCAAGGCAGGAGCATCTTGGTGGATTCCACACCGCCCCCCCCTCCACGCCCCGGAGGTTCCCATCTTTTGGAGGACCCGGCTTGCCTGTCTCCTTCGGGCGCAGGGGTTGGGGGAGAAGAAAGGCTGAAACTGTATCCTCTGTCAGCTTGGGGTCAGGGGATCAGACCCCCACGTTTTCTCCACCGTCAAAACCCCCATAGGATTTTCTTGAAGTTCAGTTTCACGTCATGTGGCTCAACATTTGGAACTTTTTAAACGGAAATTGTAGAAAAAAATGAAAAGTATTTTCGTCTCGGAACACAATACCTTCCTGGCAGGGAGCCACGAGAGAAAGCTCGATGCCAGAGAAAAAATGGTCATAATTGTCAATCTGGATTAATCCGGGCATTCTTCCGCTTAACCTCGCGTCAGGCTGAGCGGGCTAATCAGGGTGCAAAAGACACTGTCTCTTGTAACTGTACTGAGACCCAGGTCTTACACACCGGCTAATTTTCCGATCACATTTCTTTAATTATAAGCTTGGTTTAATGGAGCCGCAGACAAAACTGAAGCATGAGGAAAACGCAGATGCCCGGGCAGAGTGTGCCATGCTCCTCACCCGCGGCTTGGCGGCGGAGAGGTCTAGACACACACGGGCAGCCCCGGGAGAATTCAGTTAGGGCGGGCAGGTGGGGCTGTGGTGGCACGGTGACGGTTAACGGCAGCGCTGGCTTAGTGGTTCCTCAGACCCCCTGCAAGGGCGGCGGTCTGCATCCCCATTTCACAGACCCTGAAACTGAGGAGCAGACAGGGTGGAGCTGTCCTTTGGAACAGGTGGCTTCTGCCCCAGGCGGGGCCCGCACCTGTAGGACAGGTGATGCGTTGCTGGCCCTGCCTGCTGGGCTGGGGTGACAGGAGGAGAAATGGCCACCGCTCACCGCAGCGCTGGCCGGGGAAGGGGGTGCTGCTCTGCACCAAGCTGGTGGGAGCCCCTCTTTCTCGTTGAGGGCAATGCCACTCCCATCCAGGCAGTGTGTCTCTGCCTCCCCCAATTTTCTCTACCGCCAGACCCTCATCCTCCCAGCCACCACCCCTCTTGGAGCCGAGCAGGGCGGGCCAGACCCCATCCTCCCTGCCTGCCTATCGGGCCCGTGATGTCCTCCTGGGGCGGAGGGTGTCCGCACCCTGGGCATCAGCTCTCGCAGGCTCTGCCCACAGGGAGGGACAGAGCAGGCAGAGGGGGGGCAGTTTAAGGTGGCAGGTCAAGGGAACGTGGAGGCCCTTTCCCACGTGACCCCGAATTCACACCAGAGGCAGAGGAAAGAGTGCTGGGCCGGGGGCCCTTGGGGGCCAGCTCTGGCTGTGACAGGGGGACCGTTCTGTGCGGCTCAGTGCCTTACCTCTGGTGGGGGGGACATGACAGAGGACACCTGCTCCCTGCAAGCTTGCCCACCTTCTCCACACCCCCGGAGCCGTGCTCCATCCAGACCTCAATGGCTTCCGGCAGATTTGTCCACTCACGCGGGGCTCAGAGCAGCTCGGGGAGGTTGCGAGGCGCTGCGGGGCCCAGGGGAGGGCAGCCGGGACCCCGGGCGTGCTCCCTTCCCTGGCTGAGGCCGCTGCTGCTGACGACACTGGCTGGCGTCCGTGCGGGTGGTCAGAACCAAGCCAGCCTGGGGGCCGTCCCTTCATTCCACCAGCTCTCAGGGGATTCCTCTTTAGGTGAAGCCTCTCACCCGTCCTCACATTCTGGGCACTGGGGCCATGGAAATGAAGTGGGAGTCCGTCCTGTTCCTGGAGAGCACATGGGCCAGGGGAAGCCATTCATCGTCAACCAGAGGGGAATCCACTGTCACCAGTTGCAGCACAGAGGTGGGAGATCAACTGGGCTTGGCACCTCCAGGAAGGCTTCCTGGAGGTGGCATCACTTCAGAGATTCTTAAAGATGAATTGGAATTTGCTAGCTGGATAATGTCCTGGGAGCAGTGGGAACAGAGGAAGAGGAAGGCCAAGTTGGAGTGGCCCTCAGGGACCCTTGGGGCAGGACACGTGGTCAGAGGTGTGTCTGGGGCAGTCTCCCTGGGTCTTGAGTCCCTGGTTCAGAAAGGGGACTTTGTCCAGCAGGCGATGGGAACCATGCAGGGCTTTGTGCGGCGGAGGGAGCTGAGCCAACTCTGGGGGCCACGACGGGGGGCCAGCCTGGGACAGGTGAGCCGAGAGGAGGTCCTCAAGGTTCCAGAGGGCTGGGGGTGGTCACGGCAGCCCCACGCGCGGGGCTGGGAGCATGGGTGGGCAAGGTGGGGCAAGATGGTTCTGGAGGACTCAGTGCCTGGTGGGTGAGTAGCAAAACGATTTCTGTGTTCCTGGTCTGGGTGACCAGATGCAGTCAGCATGGAAGCTGCAGAAACAAGTCACAGGGACCATCAAATACACTCCAGTCCCCAGAGTGACCTCTGAGACCTCACAGAGTCTTACAAGGATGAGAATGCACACTGCTCGCGCCCCACCCCTCAGGTGCATCACCCCTTGGTTGCTTCTGGGAGGAAAGCCCTTTGGATGTTTGCGGCCAAAGACCCTGCACCTCAGGGTCCCCGGTGCCCCTTGCACCCCTCCAGGGTCCTTCATCAGTGCAGGGAGGGCTCTGCAGAAGGAGGGCCAGCCCCGCATCTGGGCCAGCTGTGCCCCATGCCTGGCGGCGCCACTGAAGGGAATGATTAATGAGCACCTCCGTCCTCAAAGCTCTCGGGGTAAGTCAGCTCTGTAGACCAACGTGAAAGGGGGCTCCTTGAAGTTTCCTTTTAACCTTGGCTTCCAAGCTCGGATTTCCAAACCAGGACCCACCGGTGGTCTGTGTCCAGCCTGGGTGCCACCAGCATCCACTCTGTTTTCTTTGTTGGCGCCAGGTGCCAGGGGTGGGGTGCCAGGCCGACACCACACCTGCCCTCCTGGAACCTACCCACGCTTTTAAATGTTTCTGGTTTTGTCTTAATTGCCCTATTTCACTGAGCTTGCCGTCGTCTTGTTTTGTGTTCAGTCACTTTGGAAAGAGCTGGGGAATAAAAGCGAAATACTTGCATCAAAAAGGTCTTGTGGTGAATCTTTTCATACTTAGGTTGAGGTGCCAGCACTCCCCCCTGGTTCTGGCTCACTGAGCTATAGGACAGGGGGGCTGTTGTGGGATGGCAGAGCTGAGCCTGGGCAGCCCTGGGCCCTTCTTGCCCTGACTTTCACCCACCTCTGCTCTCCATCACCTTGTTCAGGTACCTTCCCTGACCACCAAGGCTGGGCGTGGAAGAACGGTGGCAAAAATTGCCCAAGCTCTCCACCCTCCTCTGCATTCTCTCTACAGCTTTGTCCTGTGACTTTGTAGCTCCTCCCTCTGCAGGTGGAGTCGGCTTGGACCAATAGGATGTGGCAGAAGTGATGTCTCACCAGTTCCAAGTGAGGCCTCAAGAGACAGTATAAACTTTATTTTTATTTTATTTTATTTTTTTGAGGGTTTTTTTTTTTTTTGGTATAAACTTTAACTAGTCTAAGTTATCAATATTTCCCTTTGTGGTTTGTATTTTTTGTGCTGTATTTAAAAATTCCTCCCTGCTCTGGGGTCATAAGGATACTATTTTATATTTTCTTCTAAAAGTTTTAGAGTTCTTTTCACCTTTATGTCTTTAATCCATTGGAAAGTGATTTTTGTGTATGGTGTGAGGTAGGGATTCAATTTTCCATATGGAAAGTCCCCAAATGGTCCCAGTCAGCACCTGCATTGGATGGTCTATCCTTCCCCCTGATTATTTGTGTTCCTGTCTTCGTCAAAAGTCAAGTTTCCATACACAGATGTGTTATTTCTGAGATTTCCAGTTTGTTCTCTCTGTCTTGACCCATTCCCACTCTTTCCTAATTGCTATAATTTTAAAGTAATGCTTTATATGTTTTTATTTCCTAATATTTTAAAAGTTATTTTGATCCTTTTCTCTTCTATTTTCTTTTTATACTGGCTTTCCAAATCTCATGGGAAAAAAAAATCTGTTAGAACTTTTGATTCAAAGTTCATTGACTCTATAGGCTAGTTTAGGGAGTATTGACATCTTTATGACCTGAGTCTTCATATCCATGAATATGTTATATTTTATAACTTTTCTCAGTAAACAGCTTGCATAGTTCTAAAGATTATAGTTTTAATTGCTTAAGATTGAGATCTTTTCTCTATTGATTTTGCTATTGGTCATTGGTGGCATCTAGGAAATCTGTAGTTTTTGTATCCAGCAAATTTGCTGATGATTAGTTATTCCTGTATAATTATTTGTATTACTTGTACCAGTTTGTCCATAGATTATCTTGGGTTTTCTATGTGAACAATCAGAGTATTTTCCAATGCTTGCCTCTTTGATTTTTTTTCTTGTCCTATTGCATTGTCTAGGTCTGTCAGTACAATGTTGAACATAAGTGATAATGAGGGCATCCTTGCCTTGATCTTGACTTTAATGAGAATACATGGAAAAGGTAATGACTAAGTATGATGCCTACTCTATGTTTTTGATAGATAATTTTTATTGGGTGTTGTAGAGCCTGCAAATTGCCCCTGGCTACACATTCTCCTTTAATTTTTCCTTCTGGTAATAGAACTACTTTGGGTTTTATCAGGGCACATGGATACCAGATGGAAAGTATATTTTCCAGTCTTGGTGTGGCCACATGCCCAAGTTCTCATTAGCAGATGTGGGGAGAAATGATGTGTGCAAATCCTATGTTATTTTTCCTTTCTGTGGAAGTGATGATGGTGCTGGTGAGCCCACTTTGACCAGGTGGGTGAGGACCACATCCTGGGGCATGTGAACATCACACAGGAGGTAGGAGGAGCCTGTATCCCTGGGTGAACTAGGGGAGCAGAACTGCCTGCCTGAGCAGTACCCCTATTCTCCCTGCATTGTTACATGTCACAGAAACAGTCTCCATCTTGTCCTGATACCTTTGGGTCCCTTGTTTAGCAGCTTAGCCTGTACTTTGTCTACACTTAACCAAATAAGGAAATTTCATTCTGTTCATAGTTGATTATTTTGAAAATGAAATAATCAGTGAATGAATTCTATTGAATGCTTGTTTGGCATATATTAAGATGACCAAATTGGGTTTTTTACATCTCTCCTCCTTTCGCTCTTGATGTGCCATTGTTTATTACTAAATTTTTGAATTGAGAGCTCTCCTTGCATTTGTGGGATAAACTAAAATGAGCTGTAGTTATCTTAATGCACTACTAGATTTGATTTGCAAGTATTCCCCTTAAGATTTTGTTTTGCATCTATAATTGAAATTGGCGTAAAATCTTCTTTTTATGAACTGTCATTTAGCTTTAGCCATTAGGTTATACTAGTCTCAGAAAATGAATTAGTTTCCCATTTTCCCCTCCATTTGATGAAGCAGAATGCATATACTAGGGATTGTCTGTTCCTTGACGGTTTGAAAACTCTTGCTGTAATACTATTCGGGCTGGGTAGCTTTTCTTTGTTATTTGGAGGTACACATTTTTGCTAACCAATTCACCTTCTGCATTGGTTATTGGTTTGTTCATGCGTTCTATTTCACACTGAATTAATTTTGGTAATTAATTTATCTTCAAGAAAATTGTCCACTATACTTACATACAAAATATATTGGCACAAAGTCAATTGTAGTATCCTTTAACAAATTCTAAATCTATACTGCATCTGTCATGTTCCCTTCTTCATCCCAGTGCTATTTCTCTGTAGCATTTTTTTCTTGTTTGGTTTTGCTAGGAATTTTTCTATCTTATTTACTCAGAGAACAACATTTTACTTTTCTTGATCTTTTCTATTTTCATTTTCTTTTAATCAATTTCTTCTCAGATTTACTTCTTTTTTATGTTCTTTAGAATTATTGTCATTCTCCTGTTATTTCCTTTAGTTTAAAATGTAACTTATTTATGTTTAGGTTTTCTTGTTTTGTAATAAATGCATAGTTTAGAAATACACCTCTAAAAACCAATTTAGGTGCATCCTGGAAAACTTATATGTCATGCTTTCATGTCCATTCGGCATTAAATAATTTGTCATTTCTACTGTAATTTCCTCCTTTACACATAAGATTTTTAGGAGTGTGTCTAAAGTTTACAGACTTATATGTACATACATTTAAATGACTTTTATTGTTAATTTCTAAATTAATTGCATTGTGGTCAGAGAACATAGTCTATATGAAACCTACTCTTTGAAATTTGTTGAGGTTCATTTTTTAAACTGTAGGTTGTCAAGTTTTGTAAATGTCTTACCTGTGTTTGAAAAGAACATTTAAACTCCCTGCAGAAGAAAGTGTCATCACAGAGACCATTTTTCACTATGTCCATCCCCGGGCAGCACAAGGCACTTTTGTTGCTTTATGTGTGATTCCAAATGGCCCTGGGAGGGAAACAGGGCAGAGATTAGATAACACATTTTATAAGAGAGAGACTGGAGCTCAGAGAGGGAGAGCAATGTGTCTGAAGTCACACAGCTCCTACGTGCCAGGTAACTAAGGAGGCGTGTAACTCCTTCTGCCTGTGCCTGTGGTGCCACCTTGATAGTAGCTGAAAGGAACAGCATGCAATTGCATGGAACAGCATAGGATGGCATTCATTCGGGCTTTGCCCAAGCTTGAGCGTTGAGTCCCGGGCTTCACGTGGGCAGGAGTCAGAGATTTGTCACCTGCTGCATATTCTCACGTTTGTAAACCCCAGACCCTCTGTCCTGCCAAGTGGCCCCTCCAGCCTCCCTCCCTCTGAAGAACTGGGGCCCTGACTGGAGTGCCTGCTCTGGTCCACGTCACCCCAGTGGGCCCCTCGACCTCCCATCTTGGTCCTCCCACTTCACGTTTCCTACAATCCGGGAAGTGGTCGGCTGTTATCACTTCCGCATGTTTCCTGCCTTCCTGCCTCCGGGTTTTTGCCCAAGTTGGAATGCCACCCCCCCGCCCCCCAACACACACACAATTCTTCAAGGTCGGTCTTGCTTTGCTCCAGTGCCCGCAGGAATCCAAGTCGTCTGGATTCCCCCCTCTGCCTGGACAACCGCCAGGCCCACACCTTTGCCTCCTTCCTGGCTCCTGTGTCTGTCCTTCCCTCCCCATCCCCTCATCTCTCTCCAGAACCGTCCCATGGCCCCTCACTGGCTTCCCGGCCTCCTCTCTCCCCTGCTCCAACCCAGAGCGGGCGTTTCTAACACATCTGACCGTCTGTCTCTGGCTCAACCCTTCGCTGCCTCCCCGCTGCCCCTCATCTCCAGCTTCTCACCCCCAGCAGCCAGTGCTGCAGTCATGACAAGCTATCTGTCATCTGTTTCTTTGTCCCCAGAGCATTGTCCATGCTGCCTCCTCTCTGGAATCCCCTTCTCCTTCTGAGATGTTTGGCCAATGCTACCCAGCCTTGGAGACCTGGCTCCAAGTCACCTCCTCCAGGCAGCCTTCCTTGATCTCCAGGTTGGGTTAGGGCCGCTCTGCCCTCCCATCGCACCTGGGCTGCCCTTTGGTCCTGGCTGTGGTGGCTGTGATGGTGTGGTCATTGCTGTTTCTCTCATCATCAGGAACCGTGCCTTGAATCTCTGAGCCTGCCTCCCAGGCTGATGTCTATGTCCGCTGCCCCGGGCAGTGGTCTCCATAGTTGCCGGGCGAGTGCTCTGGTGGGTGGGAGGGGGGGCAGGTAGACACATCGTCACCCTTCCTCTCTCTCCTTGCAGTGGCCCCCGGATGGAGGGCTCCTGCCTGCTGACCAAGGTCAATGCCCTTTCCAACGGCCCTTCATTAGCGAGTGGACATCTCGCCGAGTCAGCAGGGACCTCTTCACAGCCCCTGTTCAGGGTCACTAGGTCCCTGGAGAATGTGGCCGTGGGCGACTGGCCAAAAAAAGGGACCATTGTCCTCGCCTGCCGCGGACAGGGTCGGCCCAGGCCCATCTGGACAGGGCAGGGGTCATGACCTCAGCCCCTCTCGAGAGGTCCTGCCAAGACCCCAGGCACAGCCAGACCGGTGAGAGGAGAGCACAGATGGCATCCTCAGAGGCCAGGCAGGACCTCCGGGGACCCGTTTTAGGGTCCGAGGGAGCAGCTTCATCTCCAAGCCCCTTGCCCCCCGCTGGCCCCCGAGGGGGCCTCTTCCACGGGAGCCCTTAGGCGAGGCCAGCACGTCTCGGTGGGGGGCTCATCCACTCCCCCAAAGCCCCTCATCTCTGGACACTTGACATTTGCTGAGCCTTGAAGCAGCTCAGCCCCCAGGCTTTCCCTCTGGAGACATGGAGGCCGGTGACTGCCCCCCGCCCCCCACTTCCCCCAGCCTGCCTGTCCCATTCCATCACCACTCCCCGTCCGGTCCTCACCCGGCCCCTCCGCTGGGCATGAAAGTGGCCAGTAATCATCGCAGCACCAGCTAGGCGGTCACCGGGCCGTGTCGTCACGTGGGTACTCCATCTCTGCATGTGTTCTCAGGCCCCGTGGAGACGGGCCCCTGGAAACCCAGAGCGGAAGCAACTTGCCCAGGATCACCCCAGAGGTACGGGCGGGCACAGCGGCTGGAGGAGGAGCCCGCGGGGAGGACCGTTGCTGGGGTCCCCATCAGCGACGTGCCTGAGCGACGCATTTCCTCTGAGTCTTTGCCGAGGCCCAGTTGTATTCTTTTTGTCGCAGATGATGCTGTCTGGTTTCACATACTTTTGGTCTTTCAAGAAATCAAACTTTACAGGCTCAGCTGAAGTCCTCCCTCTTACCCAGCCACTTCCTCCCTCCGTGAGGTCAGCCCATTCTGCACATGCAGATTCAAATGCTTCAGCTACGTGTGGGCACGGCGCGGACTGCAGGTGTTATTGATTTGGGTGTCTAAGACATGAACAAAAATATCCAACCATGTTTAGTCCTTTCCCATAGCTCTCTCCACCCAACCCTGGGCTGCTATTAAGGCTTGTTGTCTAGGGACTTCCCTGGCGGTCCAGTGAGTAAGACTCTGCCTTCCAATGCAGGGGGCCCGGGTTCGATCCCTGGTCGGGGAACTAGATCCCACATGCATGCTGCAACTAAAGATCCTGCATGCCACAGGGAAGATCCCATGTGCCGCAACGAAGACCTGACGCAGCCAAAATAAATAAATGAATAAAAAATAAATAAATATTAAAAAAAAAAAAGGCTTGTCTGTCCAGAGTCGAGTGTCTGTTGTAGGAATCAAGATAGCGGGGTGGCTTCTACTTTGCTGATGAGGAAGCTGAGGCTCAGACAGGCGAGGGGGTCTGCACACACGGGCCTGTACCCGCCCGAGCTGGGCCTCAAAGCCGGCCTGGCTGCAGGTCGTCCTCTGACCACCGGTCTGCAGTGGCATCTCCTGGAAGGGAGACGACTTCCGTTCTTCCAGCATCACGGCCCCGCTGCCCCCGAGCTGAGTTGAGCTCGGGCCCAGGTATCCCCAGGCCTGGACCAACTGGCCTGGCCCCCTCTTGTCTGCCCCCCGCTCCCATCGCCCTCCCATCACCCTGTGGAGGTTCAGATTCTGCTCTGCCACGCAGGGCTCGCCACGCCCTGAGCAAGCCCGTGTGTTTCCGAGGCCGGGACTTGCCCAGGCTGCTCTGTCCCCACTCAAGTTCTTCCTCTTCCCTTGCTCGGCTGCCTGGGACCCCCTGGGCCTTTAAGGCCCAGCTGAAATGGCCCTGTCAGGCGCATCAACTCAGGGTTAGAAGGGGCCTTAGGGGGTCACTTCGCCAGGCCAGTCCCCAGCTGAGGCCTAGCTGCGCTGTCCAGAGATCCAGGGCGAGACCCAAGAAACAGTCCCTGCCCCAGCTCGCAGCAGGTTCCGACCCTGCAGGTTTGGGAACCACTCTCTACCGGACTGTCCATGTGCTGCCCTCGGCTGCCCTAACCCTCCCGGCTGAGGACCACGCTCCTCGCAGGACCTCCTCTGAGGACGGGACTTCAAGTCTGCACCTACGGAAGGGACACAATGAGTGTCCTGGGCCAGGCTGGGCCCAGACATGAGCCGTCAGCATCCCTCAGCCTCGCAGGCCACGCCCACACCCCACACTTGCACGCAGAGCCACCCCGGCGAGGCGCCAGCACCTGGCAATCCACCCGGGAAGCCAGGATTTCCGGCTCAGACAAGTTAAGAGATGTCTGGGGCTCTGGCTGCTCCGGAAAGGCCACTAATTAAGATGTCTCCTGTCCTGGTGCCTCACACTCTTGTCCTGTCGCTGATCAGGTTACAGCGAGTGACAGCCTGAAGGTGCTGCCTCGGGGGGCTGGCATGGGGCGAGGGGACAGGTGGCTACGTGGCCTGGGGCTGCCTCTCTGCGCCTCCGGGGACGGGCCTGGGTTGCGCGTGGGACCCTGCAGCAAGGGTCAGCCCGGACCCCACCTTGCGGTGCGGTGCACACAGTAGGTCCTCCACTGAGTGGTCATCGACCCGTGACCCTGGGCAGGCACCCCTGGAGGTCAGCGGCTTCTGCTCTTGTAATGAGGCAGCTGAACCACACTGTAGGGCTGGACTCTGTCCCCTTCAGCAGTCTGCGCACCTACTGTGCGCCTGGCCCTGACCTGGGCACTGGGGTTCAGCCCGCAGGTGGCCCGGTCCCCATGCCTGCACACCTCTCCTGGGCGTGGGGAGCTGACACCCTCCCCGACCCTCCCATTCCCGCAGCACGGTAGATGGTCACGCGACCTGTGGGGCAGGGTCAGGTCCCCAGGAGAGACCCCCAACCCTGTCCAGGCCTAGCAACACAGACATATGAACCCAGGTTCCAATCCAGACTCTCCTGCCTGCTGCATGGACGGCTGCTTCACCTTTCAGAGCCCCGGTTCCTTCTTTAGGAGGTGGGGGTGATAAGGTGAAGCGCCGACATGAGGAGGAATTGGGAGAGCTCGTCAGGCAGTGCGTTTGTCTCTGCTCCAGGGACTGAGGCCGGGGGCAGGCGGAGAGCACACACCCCCCGGGGAACCCTCCGCACTGCCGTGCAGGGGTTGGTTCCCATCGTAGACGGGGAAATGAGCCTCAGAGACGTTGAGTCAGCGGGCCAAGGTCACAGCCAAAGGTCAGGATAGAGATGGAGATGGAGGCAAGGCCTTCGGGAGCAGGTGGGCTCTGCATGCTCAGCAAAGCCCAGCTGGACCCCAGAAAGGCAGGCCTCATCCCCCACATTCTGCACACTAGTCAGGTGGGATGGGGGCAGGTCGCCTGTGAAGGGTTCACGGACAATGCCAGACAGAGCAGGCATGGGATGGAGGCCTGGCTGGCCCCGAAGCTCTCCACTCACTCATTCAACCCAAATTCCTAGAGCACCCACCCCGTGCCAGACGCTGGCTGGGCTGGGGTTAAAGCCAAAGACCGAACACGGGCCTGTGCCCGCCGGGAGCTGATATTTTAACTAGGGCGGGCATGCTGGGAGACGACACCACAGAAACCACAGACAGAACTGAACCATGAAGCTGGGCAAAGGGTCGACAGCAGCAGAGCAGGGCAGGGGCAGGCAGGGCCGGGCGGGGCAGACCTGGGAGGAAGAGTGCGCGGCCAGAGAGGCTGGCGGGCCGGTCGGGCAGGACCAGGGCAAGGACTCATGGGAAGTCCAGATGGTCGTGGCTTGGACCAGCAGGAGGGCAGCGGGGGCTGCTAAGGGGCCGGATGGGGGTGTGCTCGGGGCGGGGCGGGGAGTGAAGGGAGCAGAGGAATTGGGTGCAACCATGGGGTGTTCTCAGCCTGAACAACCGGGCGTCTCTTAACGAGATGGAGAATTGAGTGAGGGTGGGGATTGTGATGCTGCATTGGGGATGAGGGTGAAGGGCAGGAAGTGCCGGTGACACGCCTGGTTCATCCAGGAGGAGGCCTGCTGGCGGGAGCACAAACCCCGCCCCTGCAGGAGCTGGGCTTCCCCACAGCATGGCGGCCGGGGGGGTGGGGGTGGGGGCGGGGCAGATCCCCTAGGGAGGCTCAGACTCCAAGCACTGGGGTCTCCAGTGAATGAGGCAAAACCGCCTCCGGGCAGTTTCACTTCTACCACATTCTGATGGTTTCAAGCAGGTCCCAAGCCTGCTGGGATTCAAGAAGGGACGCAGACCTCCGCCTCTCCACGGGAGGAGCCCCAGGGAATCTGTGGACATGTTTTAAAAAGACCACAGTCTGCCCTCCGACCACAAATTATTCATGTTCCTACCTCGTGCAAAACACACTCACCTCCTTCCACACTCCCTGGAAGGCTCACTGTCACAGCCTCAGGCCCAGACCTGAGGTCCAGGGTCTTGTCATGTGCATCAGGCCCAAGTGTAGATCTGCTTTGTGCAGTTCCCAGATTCTTGAGTATGGAGCTAAAATAAAAATCTGAAGATCTGTGAACTAAAGAAAGAGGTATCCGCACCCCTGCCCACACCCAGCATACAACCGTGGGGACATTTAGAAAGCAGGAGTATGGGAAGCCCATGGAAGTCTCCAGTTCATAGCACTTCTGAGATCCAGCTTGGATAGGTTCAGTTCTGGTTCATCCCTCCTTTACCATAAGAAGTAGCCTGTGTTTGCAACTAAGTGACCTTCTCAGCCTTCTTGAGCAGAGTAGTTTAGGGTCCAAGAGCATCTGTATTTTTTACCATCTCTATTCCTTTTTATCCAGGCTGCCGCTGTTTCCACCAGTATAATCCTCTTTAAGACTTTGTGGGTTTCCCATGAATCTTACTGACGTCCAGACCATTAGATCATACACAGCCACACGTTTATTTAGGAGAAGATCTTCTCTATCTTGGGGTCCCTTGGAGGTTCCTGAGATTCCTAAAACCTACTCTTCAAGGGAGAGGGTGGAGGAGACATACTTTAAGCTCCTTAGAGGGTCTTTATCTGTGAGGTTCCCCTTAGATCTTTCTGAGTGCTTATGAAGAATCTTGTAGCTCTACTCTAAATTGATCTTCTCCCAGAAGCTATTTTTAATTTTGAGACAATTTTCAATTTTAAAAATCGAAGACATTTTAGAATCTGAGCAGGCTGGCGATGAGAAACACTTCGGTTTTCAAATCCAGTAAGTCCTGGTTCCTTTCAATTTTCTCTAACCTTTTCTTAAAAATTACACAGTTCAGGGAATTCCCTGGCGGCCCAGTGGTTAGGAGTCTGTGGTCTCACTGCAGAGGGCCCGGGTTCAATCCTTGGCCAGGGAACTAACATCCCGCAAGCCTCGCAGTGTGGCCCGCCCCCCCCAAAAAAATTACACAGTTCATTCTTTGGTTCACCTCTCTCTTCTTGCATTTTATCCTAGGCAGGAAGGAGAAGAGAGGTGGCACTTTTCCCTGGAAATCTTAACTAGATCAAGGGTCAGCCGACCATAGCCCATGGGCCAAATCCAGCTGCTGCCTGTTTTTGCAAACAAAGTTTTCCTGGAATGCAACCAAGCCTAGTGATTCATGCGTTGTCAGTGGTGGGTTCTGAGCTATAACCACAGACTTGCGGAGTTGCGACAGAGACGATCTGCTCCTCAGGATCTCAACTATTTACAATCTGGTCCTTTACAGATAACGTCTGCTACATCTCTGAGTTCACTAGGTACATTCTCTATTTTCCATTTTACTTCTGGAGACAGTTGCTCTCCTTTGGGCCACCACATAACAAGGGTCCCCTTTTCTCCAGCTCCCCATCACATCTATCTTAGTCTTTCTCAGGCTCTCACTGGCAGTCTCCTCAAGGCCTCTTCAGCTCCTGTCTACCACCCTAGTCAAGAGCTAGTGCTTTGGATGTGTCAAGGCAGCCAATCTTTATCCTGTTGCCGTATAACGAACCACCCCAAACTTAGGGGCATGAAACAATAATCTTTTTGGAAAGAGCCAGTGTGGGTGGCCTGTCTCTGCTCCGAAAGTCTGGGGTCCCTGCTGGGGAGCCTTGAGGCTCCTCATGACTCCGTGGCTGGGCGTCGGGATTGCCTGAAGCCTCATTGCTCCCATGGTTGGTGTCTGGCCTGCAAAAACTAGGACTGTTGACCCGAGTGTCCAGGCTTGGCATGTCCGCATGGTTGGGCTTCCTCACAACATGGTTGACTCAGGGAGTGGAACTTCTTCCATGCAGCTCAGGGCCCTCAGTGTGAGTGTTCTGATGAGCGTGGGGCTGGAGCCACATCACCTTTCCTCTCCTAACCTCACTTCCACGGCATTGGTTACCAGGAGTCCCAAGCACAGCTGGATTCAAGGTGGGTGTGTATGTGTGTGTGTGTGTGATGGGCTATGACCCTGCATCTTGATGCAAGGAGGTCCCAGAATGTGCAGACACGTTTAAAGCTGCCCTTCCTCAATTTCCTCATCTGTAAAATGGGGATGATAATAATTCCTACCTTGTGAGGGTGTGAGCGTCACATGGGTTACTCCATGTAAGGTACATGGGATAGCACCTGGGGTTCCGTGAGTGCTCTCTGACTATCGGCTGTTATCATGGTCATCCTAACTTGTATAATAATTGTAATATGTACACTTATTTGGTGTCTGTCACCTGGTCTTTCCAGCTGAAATGAGACCTCCTCCTGAAAGGAGTTGAAGCCAAAGGAAACTGCCTTCCTGAGCCTCTGCCATGGGCCAGGCAGGTACTAGGGGCTGCCATGCACTGTGCCATGAGGTTGTCACTGTCGTCCTGCCTTCCCATCTTATTAAGAGAGAGATGCTGGCTGGTTCACAGGCAGAAGAAGGCACTGAAGCAGTGGAGACTGACACATGCCTGCGTCCAGGGCCTTCTGGTCACTCATTCTGCCCGTTAGCTATCCGTCCATCGTTTGTGTGTTCAGGCAGTATATATGGAGCTCCCGCGAAGTGCCTGGTCTTCCCATGGGTGGGCGAGCAGACCAGCCGGAACCCTGCCCTTATGGGTCTTCCCTTCTGGGGTCTTTGCGGCAAATTGTATTAGTGCTTTTGGCTCTCCATTCCACCTTCCTGGAAGCTGTCCATCCAAGCCTCTGGTGCCCTAACCCATGGCCGCAGTGCTTCCTGGGGGGTGGCGTCTACCTCCCGCCCACTGATGGTGGCACGGCGGCGGTGGGGGGGCCAGACATGCTGGAGCAGGAGCTGTAGGGGCCATTCCAGGTTTTCTCCAGCCCTCTCACTCTTTTCACTCTTCCATGAGGAAAGCATGTTCCAAATTGCCTCCCCTTCAGCCTGGGTCCTGGGATGGGAAGTCATGGGGCACAGCTGAACCGCTGACACAGGCTCTGAGTGAAAAATCAATGTGTGTTGCTGTGAAACCAGGGGGTGCTTGTTACCAGGCAAACCTGACTGATACAGTCCTGGTGGAGGATCCAGAATGCTCACGGACAAGTGCACGGTTGAGGGTGACCCAGGCTGGTCTAGAACCAGAGTCATACCCAGGCAGGAAAAATATGTTTCAGTCCACGGGTCAAATAGCTGGACGGCTGTCACAGCCAGAAGCAGGCCACAGTCCCCGGCCTCCTGTTCTCCCCTCCCCTCTCTGCTTGGTTATTTTATTTTACTCACACCCCCACCCTTTCAACAAAGGATTTGAAATGGCTTACAGTGCGAGGCACATTAAACAAACATAATAAAATCCAGACAGAAGCCACAATACTAATATAAAAGAGAATGCAGGTATTATATTACAAAAGACCAACGTTGCTAATGTATTTAAGTTTTTTCTTGGCTTCTGAGCTTCCCGGCAGCCAAGAGGAAAATAAATCGCAATCAAGTTTACAGTCTTCACTGGGGGATGGAGAAAGCACATAACTTCCTCCTTGAGCCAGAGCTCTTCCCAGCACCCAATTTTAGAATAGAAAGTCCCTGGGGGATGCTACCTAAGGGGGCGGCGTGACGGAGAGCATCAGCAAGCCATTTCTTTCCACAGTCTGCTTCATGGTCTGCTTTCCACCCGAGGCCGGTGTGAGGTTCCGCTTCAGAGCCAGCTATTTACAACATCTCCAGGCTCAAGCGGAAACAAGCCCTGGGATTATCTCTCCATTTGGGGTCAAAAGGCATGAATTTCAGCGGCAAAATGGTCCACGCTGCAATCTTTGTTTTCTGCAGGATAAACGCTGAGGCCAGGCCCACGGGGCCTCCCGCTGCATCGCCCATGAGTTTCGGTAAATCTTTTGACAGGAGTCATTGTCTGGGACAGCGCCCCAAACGACTTCTCTAAACGGAGTCATTCATTTGGCGATAATGAGAGGCTGGCGGCCGGGCCCTGCTGATGGCGATGATTTCACACTGATGACCCCTCTCGTCAGGGCATTTGTACACAGAATGCCGGCAGCGCCTCCAGCAGGGGAGAGGGCTGCCCTTGGGTCTAGGGTCTGGGCTGTGAGTTTGGGGTTCCTGGGGAGGAACCCCAGACATCAGAACCCCCTTTCCTTAAACTCAGGAGAAGGCTGCAGGGAGGGAGGGTGCGCCCCTTGTAAGTCAGGAGGACGGGGCAGGGGTTCATCTTGGGGCCCAGTGTCACTTTAGGACACTGAGTTCACCTCTTTAGCCTTAGTTTTCTCATCTGTAAAATGGGATTAAAAACACCTACCCCTTGGGGGCTCTGTGAGCGTTAAAGAACACAACACCGTAAGGAGTTTTCTGTCCCAGACCCACGGAGGCACTCAGTAAGGGCTAACTGGCAAGTATAGAAGGGCCAGTGCCCGGCCACAGTGAACGCCCAGCAAGATGCCCAAGGAGGGGTGTGCAACCCTGACTGTGCGGTGGGGACATCTCCAGACTGAGCATCCCTGAGGGGCCGGCAGCGGGTCAGGACCAAGGGAGCGGCTGCCAGAAGCCCCTGTGCCGCCCGGGCTTCCTCAGAGGCGGTCCCCGTGGAGCAGTTGCCTGTCCTATGCTTTGGAAACGTGGCATCGCCCAGTTCTTTGCTCTGCGCTGCGTCTGGGAGCAGCGTTCTTACTGCCGTGTGTAGTGCATCTTGCCCTCGCTCACTGCACACCCTGTTCCCGCAGGTGCAGAAACCACGCCCGGGTCTTGCGCACCTGTCTGTGCCAGGCCTGATGCCGGGGCCGGGGGCTGGGGAGCAGTTGTCTTCTGTGTCCCTTCTGCTGTTCGCACCAGTCAGGGTGACCATCCCGGTTTCCCTGGGACTGTGTGCATTTTGGCGCTGGACGTCCCACGTCCTGGCAAACTTCTCAGTCCCCAGCAATTCTGATGGTCACCCTCGCGGCCTGTGGCCTCGTGGCCTTCCAGAGCAGCAGGCATCGTCTTCCTTGATGTTGAGAGGGCAGGAGGGTGAGACGGGGCACAGTGGGAGAGGCTGGGGCATCAGGAGGACGTGTGGTCCAGGGTGAGAAGGCGGTGGAGGTCAGATCCCCGGCCCCCCCAAGCACAGGTCTGCTTCCCCCTGGTTGTTGGCACTTCTGGGTCCCCAGGGTTCTGCCCCCTTATTTCTCCTTATGCCCTCCCCCACCTAGCACCCCCGGGGAACCCAGGCATGGCTGAGCCCCCTCGGCTGGGCTTGGGGTTGGCGCCCACCGGGGAGCTTAGCCCCGGCTCCTCTTTGCTTAGCTCCAGGGTCAGCAAACTACCGTTGACCGGCCACATCCAGCCCACTGTCTATTTTTGTACGCCTGGCAACCTAAGAATGGTTTTTATGTTTTTCGAAGACTGAAAAAAAAAAGAGTGTTGTGACATGTGAAAATCTTATGTGAAATTCAAATTTCTGTGAGTATAAATAAAGTTTTATTGGAACCCAGCCACACTCATTCACTCACCTGTAGTCTCTGGCTGCCTTCTTGATGCACGGGCAGCGGAGGCTGGATGGCAAAGCCGAAATGTTGGTCTCTGGTCCTTTGAGGACAGTTTGCCAGCTCCAGTGTGGAACCTTGTGGGAACGGTTTTGCTACTTATAGCTTTTTAAAAATAACATGGAATACTTCACCAATTTGCAGGTCATCCTTGCACAGGGGGCCATGCTAAGCTTCTCTGTACTGTTCCAATCTTTGTATATGTGCTGCTGAAGCAAGAATTATATATATATTTTCTAACCTATAAAATGGAGCAACTGCAAAAATCTGCACTGTGTATTTTTTTTAATTGTGGTAAAATATACTTAACATCATGTTTATGATTTAATAATCTGTAAGTGTATAATTCAGTGGCATTACATACATTCAGTGTGTACCCAACACCACTATTTTTACCCAAAACTTTTTTTTTTAATTTATTTATTTATTCATTTATTTAATTTTTGGCTGCATTGGGCCTTCGCTGCTGCACGCGGGCTTTCTCTAGTTGCAGTGAGCGGGGGCTACTCTTTGTTGCGGGGCGCAGGCTTCTCATTGTGGTGGCTTCTCTTGTTGCAGAGCACAGGCTCTAGGTGCGCGGGCTTCCGTAGTTGTGGCACACGGGCTTCAGTAGTTGTGGCTCGCGGGCTCTAGAGCGCAGGCTCAGTAGTTGTGGCGCACGGGCTTAGTTGCTCTGCGGCATGTGGGATCTTCTGAACCAGGGCTCGAACCCGTGTCCCCTGCACTGGCAGGCGGATTCTTAACCACTGCGCCACCAGGGAAGCCCTACCCAAAACTTTTTCACTACCCCTGTGATGGTGACTTTTATCTGTCAGCTTGACTGGGCTACAGGTGCCCAGGTGTTTGGTGAAACAGGATTCTGGGTGTGTCTGTGAGGGTGTTTCTGGATGAGGTTAGCATGTGAATCAGTAGACTGAATAAAGCACACTGCCCACCCCCCATGCAGGTGGGCATCACCCAACCCGTTGAAGGCCTGAATAGAACAGAAAGGTTGACCCGCCCCAAGTCCGAGGGAATTCTGCCGGACAGCCCTCCAACTGGACCATCGGGTCTTCCTGGTTCTACAGCAGCTTCTGGCCTTTGGGCTCCAACTGGGACATCAGCTCTGCAGACTTTGGATTTGCCAGCCTCCTGCATAATCCTGTGAGCAATTCCTTATAATAAATCTCTTTGTATCTATATCTGTACATGTATATCTGTATCTATCTCCTTATCTGTACCTATAGCCGTTTCTTTATATATTTATCTCCTTTCTCTCTGTCTCCTATTGTTCTGTTTCTCTGGAGAGCCCTGACTAACCCAACCCCCAACATAAGCTCTACCCACGGCACACGGCCCCCTGCCCCTCCCCCAGCCCCTGGTTACCTCCATCCTTCTGCTAATTTCCTCTTGGCTCCTTGGAGGGGGGGACAATCGTTCACTTCTATGACTTAACTTTAACTCCAGGGGATGTCATTTCACAGGCTTGTTAATTTCAAGAAAACATCTGTTCTCACAAAAGCGGGGCGACTGTGTTCTCGGGACCCCCAGGGGTGATGAGTCTTGGGCGCCTGGCTCCAGACAAGGAGTCTTGAGCTGGTGCTGCCCCTGTCTGGACTCGATCACGGATCACGGCTTCCCGGGAGGACCGGCTGAGCTGCACACGGGGAAGGACTCATGCATCCCCTTGTCACAAGCAGGCGGGGTCCTGTCTGAGCTCCCCCCGACTTTCTCCGCTTAGTTTTCCTGTTCCCTCCTTGCCAGTTTCTCAAGACTGCCGAGCCGGAGCCCAGCGAGGCTGGAGCCTCCCGGGCAGGAGGCCGCGCCAGGCCAGAGACCGGCTCACGAGTCGGATCTCCTGCCCGCCCTTCAGCTCCCTCATCTGCGATTTGAGGATCAGAGACAGCCCCGGCCACACACAGGAGTTGCCCTCGGAACACACCCAGGACCCCACGTTCGCAGAAGCGCTGCCCATTGACTCCAGTCCTCAGGAGACCCGAGAGAACCTGCTTTCCAAGGGGCTCGGACCGACCTTCCCTCTCTCCACATCCTCAGCGTTATTCCCGAGCGTGAGACTGAATGTCACCAGTCCGCTGGGCGTGAGATGGCCTTTCCTTGTCATCCATTTGTACTTCCCTCATGGTTGACATGGATCATTTCTCCATCAGTTCAGGGGCCGTTCCTTTTTCCTCTTTTGTGAAACGTTGTATCTTTTCCTATTTAAAAATTCTTTTCCTATTGATTTGTAGGGACTCTTTATATATTTGTACATAAATTCTTCATCCATCACGCATGTTGCAAACACTTTCTCCCAGATTGTGGGTTGAAGTTCCCTGTTCTTTACACTGTTTTTGATGATGATTTATATCTTTTACAGCTCCTTCTGGCTGCTGTTTGGACAGTGGACCATCCTGAGGGCTGCTGTGGTCCGGGCCAAGAGGACCATGGCCTGGTGCGGCAGGGTGGGGGTGGGGAGAGGGGAGACGCGGGAAGCCAAGGAGACCTGCTGGCAGGTGTGAGGATGAGGACAGAAGTGCATCACGACTGAGACCGGTTCAGGTGGACCACAAGCTCCACTGCGGAGGGAGCTGCCCTGGCACAGGGACTCGGGCGCTCCGCTCTCCCCAGAGCCTGGGGTCCCCCTCCCTGCTGTTGATGAAGGAAGGAGGAGCCACAGGTTGGACCGGGCTCCTGGCTGTACCCTGCCTGGCCCCGCACGTCCTCCAGGTCAGGGCATCCTCCCCTTCCCTCTGGGCACCTGATTGTCCTCTGATGCTCACCCCGCCCCCCATCCTCTGGGGCCTCTCCAGTGGCATTTAAAGCCCCAGGTCTCCTCCTTGACCCAGTTGCCCTCCCCCGCTGCCCTGCGACTGGATCTTCCCTTTCCCAGCCAGTCCCCTGGGAGGTGTGGGTACCACTTTCCTTACCTCCTCCCTTCTCTTACCTGTGCCTTCCTTACCCCCGCAGTCTGCCCTTGGCTCCTGCTGTGGTCTTGGCCTCCTTGTAGCCAAATCCCATGGACGCTGCTCAGGCCTTGTCTCAGGAGACGTGGAACAGCGCTCCCAGGGCTGGGCCGTCTTCCTCCTTGAAGCACCCGCTTCTCCTCATTCATCCTCATCAGATCGTCTTCCTCCTTTCCACTGCCCCCGTGTCTCCCTCGGGGCTCCTCCTTTCCTTCCCAGCTCTCCCTCAGGTGCCCCCGGAGTTTGCCAGAGTTCTGTCTTCCTCCCTTGATGCCCTGGCTTTGGACAACCTCAGATGGGTCCATGGCTTCAGGGATGGTTGTGGGTGAATTGCATCTCCCAAAGGGATGTGTCCATGTCCCAACCCTGGTGCCTTTGAATGTGACCTTATTTGGACATAGAGTCTTTGCAGATGTCATAAAGATGTGTGTTAAGATGAAGCCCCACTGGAACCTGGTGCACCTTAAATCCAGCATGACTAGTGTCCTTGTAAGAAGAGGGGACCCACGGAGCAGGATGCCGTGTGAAGACACAGACAGAACCCCGTGTAATGACAGAGGCAGAGACACAGTTGATGCTTCTACAAAACAAGGAATGCCAAAGATTGCCAGCAAACCCCCAGAAGCTGGGAGAGGGGCCTGGACCAGATTCTCCCTCACGGCCTCAGAAGGAGCCAGCCCTGCCGACACCTTGATTTCGCTCCTTGCCTCCAGAACTGGAGAGAAGAAATGTCTGTTGTTTGAAGGCCCCCAGTCTGTGGTCGTTTGTTGCGGCCACCCCAGGACACTGGTACAGTGACCACTGATGTGTGGACAACTCCACATGGGGCTGGGGGCTCAGAATGGCCTCTGAGGGTGGGGATCCTGTAGCTGAGCACAGCCCAAGCGTCTCTGCTCGGGCCTCGAGAGGTCCCCAGCACCAGGCTCTGGACCAGGCCCCCGTCAGTGAAAGGGTATGATTCCAGTGAAACCAGCCTGGTGGCAAGGGTCAAAGTCTCTGAGTTATAGTATTACCTTACTGGCAGAAAATGGAGACATCATGCATTCAGTTAGTTTTTATCGAGCGCCTACTCTGCTCCAGGCACCAGGACATGTGAGGCTGGAGATCAAGGAGGTGTGGCTCCACCCCTAAGGCATCACGGTTTCGTGGGGGAGGTAGGCGTGTCACCACAGAGGGTGATAAGTGCAGGGGCAGAGGGAAGCCCCCAGCCCAGCTCAGAGGCGAGGAAATTGTTCCTGGGGGAGAGGATTCCCAGCTGGGTTTTGAAAAGGGGAAGAGATTGGCTGAGCAAAGGCAGGGAGTGCTCTGGGCAAAGGGAACGGCTTGTGCAAAGGCCCTGTGGCGTGAGACAGCATCGCCTTCGGGAACTGACCTTCATCCTTAGAATGAAGGCAGGGGTGTGCCTGTGTGTGTGTGTAGTTAGTGATCCCCAGTGGATTGGGAATCTGGGTTCTTTCATGAAGGACCTTATGTGCTAAGCTTAGGAATTTTAAGAATTTTGAAAAAAAATTTAACACAACCGTAGTGTTCAGTTACCTGCTATGTGGCTCAGGGCAAACCTTTAGCCTTTGGGTTTCCATCTGTAAATGGGACCTGGGCTGGGCCCTTGCAGCTCAGATGTCCTCAGCCTCCAGACCCCAGCCTCCAGGGGAAGGAAGGGGACCCCTGGCAGCTGCCACCACGTCCTTTGGCCCAGCCCAGGGCACCCACCTGTGGCTCCCGGCGCCCAGCCCTGTGGAGGAGCAGGCCGTCTGTCCTGTGCGCTGCCGTCAGCTCTGTGTAACGCGAGCCGGGCCACACGGCCATTACAACACCAACAAAATCCCGCCTATTAATTCTGCAACAGGAGAGGGGACAACCTCGGGTGACTTATTGATCCGTCAAGGACACATGTCAGTGATCGGGGTGAGGAGACTCTCAGCTGTCGGACAGTCTGTCAGATGAAGACCCCACCTGGGCACCCAGAGCAGCCTGAGCTCAGAGGCCAGAAGCATCACATTTTTTTAAAAAAATTAATTAATTTATTTATTTTTGGCTGCGTTGGTCTTCTTTGCGGTGCATGGGCTTCTCACTGCAGTGGGTTCTCTTGTTGCGGAGCACGGGCTCTAGGCGTGCGAGCTTCAGTAGTCGTGGCACGCAGGCTTCAATAGTTGTGGCACGTGGGCTCAGTAGTTGTGGCTCACGGTCTCTAGAGCACAGGCTCAGTAGTTGTGGTGCACGGGCTTAGTTGCTCCGCAGCATGTGGGATCTTCTGGACCAAGGCTCGAACCCGTGTCCCCTGCACTGGCAGGCGGATTCTTAACTACTGTGCCACCAGGGAAGTCCCAGAAGCATCACATTTTTACATTCACTTCCTAGAGAGAGGCTGGTATTGACAATCCGATCTCAGTTTGCCAAAGAAACCGTTTAGGTGCCAACAGTAAGTGCTGCCATGCAGTAACTCACCAGGGCTGCCGAGACTATCTGTGCTCCCACGAGAGGAGGCGCTCGGCTTACGTGTGAAGTTTGCTGAGGGATGGTCCAGGGTGGCAGGTGGGGCACGGAGCCGGCCCCCCCAACCGGCTCCTCTCTGACGTTTCAGCGCCCAGCCCCTGACTGCAGCCTGGAGCCGCCCTGCTGGATCTGATCTGCTCTCTCCCCCATGTCTCCAGTCCTGCCCTATGCTCACCCCATCTCCCCAGGCCCCCTTCACCAGCCATGGTCACCTCCTTCCCGATGATTCCAGCCGTGCTCCAGATACAGAAACCCCCCTACCCTTCCCGCAGGCCCTTTCCCGGGGTGCTGGGTGCCTTCCACCAACCAAGCGATCTGGTGTTTCTCTTTCGTGGTGTGTGCTTAAATATATAATATAGAATTTGCCTTTTTATCCATCTTTTTTTTTTTTTGGTCACCCCACGCAGCCTGCAGAACTTCCCCGACCAGGGATTGAACCCCTTCGCTCCTGCAGTAGAAGCGCGGAGCCTCAACTACTGGACCACCAGGGAACTCCTTAGCCATCTTTCAAGTGTACAGTTCAGTGACATGAACTACATTCACAATGTTGTGCAATCATCACCACCATCTATTTCCAAAGTCCTTCCATCGCTCCCGTGTGAGGGTTTCATAGAGTTAATGGTGATGATACCATTCGTGGCACACAGACTGGGCCCCACTGTGCCCGCGTAATCTCACCGCATCCCCGCAGCAGCTCCAGCACGTGGCTTTAGCGGTTGTCATCAGATCACAGACACCAAGAGCCCTCACATGGGAGGGGACAATGTCAGGCCTGTCTGTCTCTAGCTGTGCCAGCTCATTCCCTAGGTAAAGGCTGCAGTTCCCCAGACTGGAGACCCCTGGGTTGGAGGAGGTGTCTGAGCCTCAGTTTGACACTTTATTGTAGGTCCCTGGGCTGGGCAGGCACTGCTGCTGTTATGAGCATGTCCTGATGCCATGGACGCACACCTACAGCAGGTGAACACCTGGTTAGCTCACACCTGGAGGGAAGTGGGAGGAGCATGAGCTGGGCCAGTCTGGGTCTGTTCCCAGCCTCTTGGAGACCAGCAGTGGCAGCCACTCTGACTTGTCCCCGTCGTTGTTCTCTTTTCTTTAGTAGCAATGGAACCTCTGACTCGTAGCTGGGCCCTGGAATGAAGATGACCTCCCACCCCCACAACCTGCGGCCGCCTTTGGCCATGGGACCAAGTTCCAGGGATGGGATGGGAGGGGGTGCCACTTCAGGCTGGCCCAAGAGGGAAGGGTCACCCCCCTCCCCTGCTGATGCAGAGGGGAGGTGGCCCTCTCAGAACTGTGCAGAGGAGGGAGCCGCCAGGACTGGTGACAGAGCAGAGGATATGGGACCACCCTGGGGAAGGGGCTGCCCTGCCAGCCCGGCCCCCCTGTCTCTGCACAGTTAGGAGCCAGATGTAAATGACTTTATTTGTTTAAACCCTCTTAAGCTGGCCTCTGACACAGCAGCCCAATTTTTACCCTGACTGTTCCACCCTTGCCATCATGTTTTATTCATAAACTGGGAACTCCTAGGGGGAGGAAAGTTCCTGATTCACCTCGTTCCTGCAGCCCCCCACCCAGGGACCGAGCATGGACACTGTGGATAAATATCTGGGGGGCGGTCAGTGCCCTGGATGCTCATGGCGGGATCCTGAAGCTGCAGGATGACCGGCGCCGGGACTGAAGGCCCGGCTGCCAGGATGCGGGGGTCCCTGGGCCTCTAGAGACTTTTCCTTCGCCGTCAGGCTACCACTGCTTCTTTGGCCTCTGTCCTGATCAAGACCCCTTCCCTCCCCACATTCAGAGGTTTTCAGCTGCTTTTCACTCCAGAACTGACGATGGGGTGGGTGTACCTGTGGGGAGAGAGGCAGCTGGGCCTGACGGGCAGCGGGAGTCCCTGTTAGACGTGGACTTTGGACTGTGTGTCAGCAGCTCAGAGAGTGTTGGTTGAGTCCTGCTTAGTTTGGACTCAGAGCTCTGGGCACGGAGGTCGGGGTCCTGCTCCGACTGAGGGGCTGCTGCAGACAGAGGTGTTTCCATCAGGCATCCGTCTCCAAATGCTCCCCCAGGGGCTGTGGGGCAGGAGGAGCCGGCCTTCGGGGACGCTCCTTCTCGGGTGGCGGGACCCTGGCTGCCGTCCTCCCGGGCGGAGGAGAGCAGGTTCTGCCCAGCTGCCCCTCCCTCTGTCGACTCCCAGGCCGGCAGCCCAGGCTCTGCCCTCTCGCCTCCGGACGACCTCGGCTGGTTCTACGGGTCTCCTGCTCGCCTCCAGGCCACCATCCGCCCTTCATCCTTTCTGGAACCCCAGGGGAGACACCATCAGGCTCCCTGTTCCCTCCTAGAGGGCGTCCGGGTTCCTTCCAGCGGATCCCCGGACACCCTCTCTGTGCAGTGGCCACCGTGGGCCATGCTTGTCCTCCTCGCCCAAGGGGCCCGCTGGTCAGCTGAGGTCTGGCCAGGACCCTCTCTTGAAGGCCTGCACTGGGCTGAGTGGGAGTAGATGCTGGAGAGAGGTGGCCCCCCCTGGCCCTGCACAGCCTGGGGCAGACCCGGCTTGGGTGGTGCTGACTGCAGCCCCAGAGGTGCTCTCTGAGGGAAACTACCAAGCAGGGCCTGAGTGCTCTTGACCCACTCACATCGCCCCTCCTCAGGCTTCTGCAGCCGGCATCGCGATTCTGTGCAGAAGGACGGGCGCTGGGAAACCTGCTGGCCTCTGCCCTTGGGCCAGCGGAGCTGTCCCCATGTCCCCTGATGACCTCCCCGGGGCACAGGGCCCCTGAGCGGGCCTTCCCCAGGGTCGACAGCCGAGCCGATCAGCTGGCAACGTGATACTAATGGACGCAGAATTAAAACGCGAGGCGCGTATTAATCTGGACAGCCACAGGGGCCCGGACGGGGCGGGTGGGCAGGCCTTAATGGAGCCGTATTGACCAGACCATGGGGACCGCAGCCCGGGTTGGATGTCACTCTGCAGCCTGGGAACTGGGTGTTTATGGATTTCAGTGTTTTATAGGTTTAGGTTAAAAAAAAAAGTGACCTCTCTTTTTTCCCCCAATCAATATACTCTTTTTAGCTGAGCGTGATCACCAATATTCCATCAGCGCAGCCTCTGGGGAGGTTTGTAAATATCGGTGTTGGAAACATTAATATCTGATGGTAGCAGGGCCTCGGCGACACGGACACCAGGCGTGGCCGGCAGACTTCCCTCGCAAACGACCTCCTCTCCTTTGGACTAAGTTTTCAGTCACTGGAAGGGCTAGCGGGCATCTGGATCGCCATGGACCGCTGGCAGGGGGGCATCAACCTGCCCTCCCAAGTGCAGGGTGCTCTACAGTTTGCAAAGCCTCCCTGGGAGGATGGTACGGTGGGGCTGTGACCCCATGTTAAGGGTGAGGCGACTGAAGCTCAGGGGTGTCCGGCCACGAGGGAAAGCCACGCCGGGTGGGGATTCCGGGCCGGCCAGCCCTGCCCAGTGCTTGCTCCAGCGCTGACAAGAACCCCTCTGCTAGGCTCTCTCTTCTCCCACCGTCTAACTTTTCAGGGAGGCAGGGGATGGACCAGCGCCCCTCTCACCAGGGCGCTGTGAGGCTGAAGTTGAGAAATCCTGGGCCTTGTGCCTTTTAAAGTTCCCTGGGAGTGGGGAGACAGGCCCCACCCACCTTCACCCCTGCTCCACCCCCCCTCCCCCCCCCCCCCGCTGCCCTGCCCCCATGGCCTCCTGGTGCCTCTCATGTCCCGGCCTTTGCCCCCACGCCTCCCACCACCCTGGGGCAGTAATGGACGAAGCCCACCAAGTCCAGGGCAGGCCTGGCAGTTCCTCCATGCAGCCCACCTGGCGGCACCCTCGCGGCCACCCACCGTGCACATCCCCTGTGGCTCTCCTGTTGGGCTCCACGGCCCCTGCCCACCCCAGACCTCCCGCCTTCTTACTCCTCTCTGCTTCAGCTGCACTCTCCCCGATCTGTCCCCTCCGCTGCCAGACTGACCTTCCCCAAGGTCAGATCTGACCTCACCCCTCCCCTGCCTTCCAGATAGAGTCCACTCTGCCGGGCATTCGGCCGGCGCTGGGCTGGCCCCTGCTGACCTTGTGGGCCCACCTGTCACCACCCTCCTGCTGCAGCTACACCGCCCTCAGGCCTGTCTCAGAACACACGGGGTCCTTGACTCGGCCTGCACGGGGTGCCAGCCACCCCCAACAGGAAAGCTAGAGCTTGGCTCCGTGGGGAGTGGGCCCTGGGCAAGCTGGTCTCTGTCACATTGCCCCCCCTTCCCCCTAAAGCTCGGCCCTCCCCATCCCCCAGGCCCCTCCCTCATCCCGGCACTGGCCACTCCGTGACGCCTTGACCCAGCCCTGGCCTCCCTTGGAGTAACTCGTGCTTGGCTCCCGCTGGACTCTGCTCTCCAGGGGGCCAGGGCCCTGTCCACACCCTCGTCTGCTTCCAACAAGCCAGGGCACTTAAAGGCTCAGAGCCCTGGACAGGCGGAGGGTGGATGGCGGGAAGGCGGGGAAGGAGCCAGCAGACGGAGAGATGGAGAATTAGGGGCAGAGGACCCGGGGGTGC
Organism: Balaenoptera musculus; assembly: GCF_009873245.2. Classification (NCBI taxonomy): domain Eukaryota; kingdom Metazoa; phylum Chordata; class Mammalia; order Artiodactyla; family Balaenopteridae; genus Balaenoptera; species Balaenoptera musculus. Next base: position 137,763,003 of record NC_045789.1, on the reverse strand, counting down.
TGGGAGCTGAGAGCCTCCAGAGGCTATGGGGGTCACGGGCAATTCCGTGTCAGGAAGTCAAGGCTCTTGGACGTGTCCAGCTCAGCCGCCGCGGCGACAGGCTCCCCCAGCCACACGCCGCCCCAGCCCGCTCTTTTCCCAGCAGGGCCCTGGGATCCTGCCCCTCCTCAGGGCTCAGTCTACTCACCTCCCTTATCTGGAGGCCATCAGAGCTTCAGCGGGCAGCCAGCCCTGGGCCCTGGACGGCACCTGCTTCCGTGCCCTCCCCGCACACCCCCCCCGGCTGTGAGCCAGAGGCTGCTTCTATATTTGGCCAAATGTGTGAACGAATGAATGGATGAGTGAATGCACCAAAGCCACGAGAGCCGGTTGCCTTCCTGTCTCTTGATGGGACACCCCGACTTCTCAGATGCCAGGGGTCCCGTGAGGAGGCTGGGGTGACGCTCCAGGAAGGCCCCCTCTGCACTGAGCAGCCGGTCATTTCATGTCTCCGTGCGTTTCTGCACCTGGGGCAGTGGCAGCGGGAGGACCGGGGACAGCAGGTGCAGGTGGGGGGCCTGAGGCCTGGCTGTGTGTTGGGGTGGGAAATGGCACCCGAAACCCTGAGCGGACGAGGACCATCCCACCCCCGCCGTGGGCTGAGCCCTCCACCCCGCACACCTCCCACTTCCCAGAAATGTCGGGGGCAAAGCTTCAGAAGGGCGGGCGCAGTCGCTGCCACTTCGTACTTGGACCCCAGCAGGACGAGCCGGCTGAGCCCTGGCCAAAGGGCCGTGGGGACTATGGAGCAAAGGGGCAAAAGGGGCCCCAATGCAGCCCGCCCACCGCTCGGCTGGTGGCTTTGCTGTGCCCGCCACGTGCGTGTCCGTCTTAGGAGGAGCGGGGGCTTGACCTGGCTTCTGGCGCACTCGGTGGGGGGCTTTGGGGCTGCAGAGCTATCTTGAAATGCAGGACGGCCCCTCCTCTCTGCATCCCTGCCCCGGCCCGGCCCCCCTGGCCTCTGTCTCCCTCTGTACCCCTCGAGGGCCCTGGGAGACCCACCCCGGAGTCCAGCCGGCCCTGCTGGCAGGGAAGTGAGCGCGAACATGTTTGACACTGAATAATTAATTTTCGTTCGAGATAAAAACGTTGTCTATTGATTTACAACCCCTCCCGGCAATAAAGCTTCTCAACGGAAACCTGATTCTTAATTATTGTCCCTGGACTGGCCAGGAGGCGTGTCCAGCTGCCGCAGGACCAGCCCCAGCTGTTCCCAGGCGTATCGGGCCTGTGGGGACAGCTGCGGCCTGGCCACCCCACTCAGTCTGTCCTTATGACTGTGCCGACTGCAGCCTGGGCCACCCCCTCGGCAAACGTCACCTTGGCCAGCCCTGGCCTGGGCGGGAAGCAGGTCAGGGAGGCGAACGCCATGCCATGTCGGAAGGGCAGCGACCTCTCTGGCGGGATCAGGGGAGCTATGTCACTCGGGGGGCGGACAAGGCGGGGGAGGCTTAGAGCAGGCGTGACTGCCAGGCTGGCCCTGACTCCTCTTCCCGCTCGTCCCATCGCGAAGGACAAGCAGGCAGCTGCAGAGGAGGAGGGGGCGTCTGCGGTCATCCCCTCCGGGTGGAGACCTGGAGGGCCCGCTCACACGCCCTGTGCGCCCGTGTTCCTCCCCAGCACGGCCTCTGGGCTGGAGCCCGAGTCGGGGTCCTCACCCCAGTTCTCCCCCGTCTGTGGGGTGCCAGCTGCATTTGGTCTCAGGTTCCCCCCTGCGAACCCAGCAGGGGTGAGGGTCACAAGTCCCATCCTAGGGCACCCAGGATGCCACGTGGCATTGTCGTCCTGTAAATGTTTGCAGAATGACACAGGGAACAAACATTAGAAAAGGCAGCGGAGAGGGACTTCCCTGGTGGCGCCGTGGTTAAGAATCCGCCTGCCAATGCAGGGGACACGGGTTCGAGCCCTGGTCCGGGAAGATCCCACATGCCGCAGAGCAACTAAGCCCGTGTGCCACAACTACTGAACCTGTGATCTAGAGCCCGCGCTCTAGAGCCCGCGAGCCACAGCTACTGAGCCCGCGTGCCACAACTACTGAGCCCGCGTGCCACAACTACTGAAGCCCGCGCGCCTAGAGCCCGTGCTCCGCAACAAGAGAAGTCACCGCAATGAGAAGCCCGCGCACCGCAATGAAGAGTAGCCCCCACTCACCTCAACTACAGAAAGCCCACGCGCAGCAATGAAGACCCGACGCAGCCGAAAGAAAGGCAGCGGAGAGACAAGGAGACTTGTCGAAACCTCCCCGCTGGATGAGATGCCAGCCGCAGCCTGGCCCTCCTCCTCCTCCCCCGCCAACTGGACGTGCTGGTCTCTGAGCCTTGCGCCTGGTCTGGACGGAACCCATTTCCCCTGCACTCAGAGGTGGGTGCTGAACATGGGGGCAGCGGGGGGCAGGGTGGCCACGGGGCTCCTCCTGGGGCCCTGGTTGCTCACGATGGTGCTTCGACAGGATCACTGTGAGCCCCTGTGTGTAGGGTATGTTATTTCACAATAAAACACAAGATGACAGCCAATGAAGCGGGGGAGGGGCTGAAACGCACATGTGAGGACATGGGATTTATTTTCTTATTTTTGTCAGGGCCTCCCTCCTGTATTTTGTTTTCACAGAATTGGCCGATGCCCTTGACTGATTGCTGCCAACCCTGTGCTAGGTTGGAACTGAGCGGCATATCCCGGGACAGACCCAGCCCGTCCTGTGGGTGACATCCTTGTCCCCATACTCCTCGAGGACGAGGCAGGACAGGCTCCGTTTTACAGAGCCGGGGAGGCGCGGGCAGGGCTCCGACCAAGGGCGCAGACCCTCCCCATGCGGCCTCACACGCTGTCCTTACGGGGCGGGCAGGGCCGCCGCTTCCTTGGTGGCGGAGGTCCCAGCACAGAGGTCCCTCTGGCTCGGACGTAAATCAGCTCAGCATCAGTTCGAGATGGCTCTCGTCTCATTGTCAGAGCCCCGATGGAGGCTGATCTTGTTTGTGTAGACGGTCCAGGCTGTTACAGTGACCGCGGGCCGCAGAGGGTGAGCGGACATTCAGCGGCTGCAGAGGCTGGACCAGCGGGCGGCCCGGGCGCTCCGTGTGATAACCTCTTATCACGAGCAGCAAACAGACCAAAGTGCGCTAAGAATTCAAGAAAGAAGGCCTGTTGGGTGAAGTGGCAGGTTGAGTGTTGTGGCCCCGGGCGCAGTAGCGGGGGGAGAGGAAGCCTGGTTGGGGTATGTCCGAGAGGGAGAGGAGGTGAGGGGGGCGGAGGGCAGAGACGGCCGGTCCAGGGTGGTCCCTGGAGAGCAGAGACTCGGGGGAGCTGGAGGTGGGGCGGGGTCAGAAGGCGGCCACTTGTCACGTTGGTCAGTGTTTTGGGGCAGCTAGTGTGACGGGGGACAGCCCAGCAGAGGGGGAACAATTCAGGAGAGAGGGGGCGTCTGCTGGAGCCGGGGCTGGCAATGGGGCCAGAAGGGAGGGGACGGATGCAGCCCCAGGGGCCCCCGAGCTCACAGGGCCTCCGTCTGGGTCTTAGCTCCGCCCCATCAGAGACCGGCCGCTCCTGTTCTCTGTGCCTCAGTTTCCTCATCTGTCAAACGCCAACATGAGGGTTGTAAGGAGTGAGCAGGGCCCTTGGCTTGATGCCTGGTACAGAGCTGCCCGCTGGAGGCTGGTGGTGACTCCCCCAGGGCCCAGCCGACTCATGATGGGGTGGGGGTGATCCCAAGCCCTCCCTCCACTGGCCGCGGAGCACCCCTGGGTAGGAACATCCCTCTTCTCCTTCCCTCCAGTTGGGCAAAGGGACATGGGGTGAGCCAGCCTGTGGCACAGGCGAACCACACACACACCTCAAAGAGCTGCAGAGACTGACCAGTGAGCAGTGCGGGCGCCGGTCCCGGGCTGCCTGTCCTGCCCCAGGGCCTTTGCACTCTCTGCGACTGTCGGGAGAGCTCCTCCTTTAGGTTTGGAATCCCCACCTGCCCCCTGAGCTTTCCTCACAGCTGCGATTTCTCCAGAACCTACAGCACCAGTGCGGTGCCAGCACATAGTAGGGACACAGTCACAGCCTGCCCACCCGTGGCCCTTGGGTGGGTTTTCATTTCATCTGCGTCTCCTGAACCGAGTCAGGGGTAACCGGACCCATCTGCTCCCCGATCACATTTGGCAAATGACTAGTATTGACCTCTGCCTGGAGCTGGAGCGGCGGGGGAGGGGCTTAATGGGGGCAATTATGGGATTGCCATAGCTCTCGGTGAGGCCTGGGGGCCCTCAGGGGGCTGCAGGTTCCCTGGCCTTGCTCAGAAGTCCTCCTGGGCTTCAGCTCACAAGTGGGGAAAGTCACAAGCGGCCCTGATGCCCGGCACACTCTTCACCCCGTGCTCCTGGTTCAGGGAGTCAGGGGTGCCAGCCGGGGGGCAAGGGGGGACCCTGCAGTGGGCCCAGGCCGCCTGTAATAATTGCCCACCAGGCTGGGCTGTAGCACGGCGGCCCTCGCTCTGTGCTGGGCTGTGTGCTGGGCACTGGGGGCAGTGCATGCTCGGGGGGTCCTGGGGGACCCGGTCTGGAGCCACTGCCCCTTCCTGTGGGTCTGCCCCAGGCCCTGTTGTTATAGGCAGGGAGCTGGGGATTGAGTGAATTACCCCAGGCACCCAGGGTGTCCACCAAGCGCAGTCCTCCTGCTTCCCTGTGAGGGCACTGATCCGAGGGGTCTCATTCCCAAGAGGACTGAGGTCCCCAGAGCAGGATCAGGTGACCGGCGGCTTCCAGGGATACCCACACCGCCATTCTCAGCTGGGGACAGCCCCGAGCAAATTCGTGGTATCTCAGGTGACCGCTCGCCTCCACCCACCCTCCCCCGGTGGAAGGAGCAGTCCCCATGCAGGACGGGGAGAGGGGTGGGCAGTGGGATAGGGGCCGGGGCCAGCAAGACCCCCTTTCTAGCTGGGGGCTGGGGGTGTGAATGTGGGGCAAACACCGCCCCTTCTGATGCCACCTGGAAACATGGTAACAGCGAACACGTGGGCCAGCGACACCTCTACTGCTTCCAGTCACCTGATCTTCCGGAAATCTCCCCCAAGAAGGGGCTGCCATCACCCCGGAGAAATGAGTTGAGCTGCCCGAGGTCACACAGCTGTGGGACAGCAGGGCTGGGACCCAACCGGGGCCCAGCACAGAGTAGGCACTCAGTAAGTGACACCACACTGGCAGCAGGGAGGGCGCCAGGGAATAAATACTCTGTCCTAGCTTGATGCCCCATGGCTGCCTCCACGGGCCCAGAGCCGGCTGGGGGAGGCGGGGTGAGGGGCTCAGAGGGGCCCTCGGGAGCCGTGGCGTGGGCGACCACTCGCAAGGCTCTTGGGGATGGGTTGAGAGGTTTGGGTCATCAGCCCTGGTCTGGGGGAGACTGTGCCGTGTGGTGGAGGCTGTGAGCAGAGAGGGGCCAGGACCCGGGATACAGGGGTGGAGAGCCTTGAGGGGAGGGGCAGCTTCCCAGAGGAGTGGCCTGGAGCTGGGGTGGTCGGGATTCCACCAGGCAGGGCCCAGGGGTGTGACCAGATGGAAATTGCTCCCCACCCCCAAAGGGCCTGGGAACAAAAGAAAGGCTCAGGGGCCCACTCTGCTGGCTGTGAGGGACCCTGAGCTTCTTCCTCATCTGTGATAGAGGCTGAGATGGGCTGAGAGACTGTGTCACTGGCAGGGGCCACAGCGCCTCCCCCTGTCCCCAGCCTCCTTTCCCTCCACTGTCACCAGGAGAATCCAGAACTGAGCTGGCAGGGCCCTCAAGTGGGAAACTGAGGCTCGAGGGGTGGAGAGATGGGTCCAGGGTCACGAGGAGCCGTGTTGGGTCTCGCACCACACTAGTTCACTTCCCTGGTTGAGCCCGCTGAGGCCTCACTTTCGTCATGGGGACTGTTGTTCCCATTTTACAGATGAGCAAAGTGAGGGAATGATGGCCACGGGGCATGCCGGGGTCCACAGCTGGGAGGTGCGGGGCTGGGCGTTGAACCGGCTCTTAGCTTTGCATCTCAGGCTGGCTCCAGAACCCGCTCTGGGCGTTTCGATGACTCGGGCACTGCCCCCGCTCTGAGACACTGGCTGGCTGGGGCAGGGGGCGAGGGGTACTGGGGGGATCCAGGTAAATCCCTGAGGCTATGAGCCTCGGGAGGGCAGGGCCATGGTGTCCAGCTGCCTCCCTGTGTCCTGCACAGGCCTGGCACCGGGCAGAGGTGGTCACTCACTATGCAGGTGAGGACGCTGCCGCCCAGGGGACTCCGTGTGGCCACAGCCTTGGCCACGACTAGTGGAAGGCTCCCAGCACCTTCTCCTTCTGCACATCGAAGGGGCGAGAGGACTTTGAAGCCCCTTCAGAAGTGGAGGGAGGGGGGGAGTGGGGGGCTCCCCAAAGACCCCACAGAAGTGCTGCCACTCTGGGCTGCAGAGGGAGGAAGAGAGGAGTCTCCGGAGACCACGCCAGGGAAATGGTCACAAAGTGTTTCGCTTCCCCTGAGGACACTGGGGGAGGGACGGGGAGTGGGGAGGCTGTGGGCATCTGGGGGGGGGCACACAGCATCCCGTCCCCTCCCTCCGACCCCTCGGCAGCCTGGCTCTCAGTCCTGGCATTTGATTTCGCAGCCCCGAAGCCAGATCTTGTCACGAGAGAGACTGCAGTAATGCAGTGTGTGGGCTCAGCTCCCAGAAGAGCTGCCGCTCCTGGAGGGAGGTCTCTTGTTCATCCATCGCGGCTCCAAGACCAGCCCCCCCACCCGGCAGGGGCCCGGATATTTGCCGAGAGGGAGGGGGAAGGGAGGAAGGAAGGAAGGGTCCAGTGGACGAATAAGTGGAGTTGGTGGCCTGATCGCTTCTTGGCCTTTTGGTTAAGATCAAGTGCGGAGTGGGTGGCCTGAGGTCTAGCCAGGTGCAGGTAGATGCCCGGGTTCGCTGCGAGAATGAACATAGTTACACAGGCACGGTCACAAATGAGACTAATAGAAGCCCTTGGTGTCCTAGGTAGATGGAGGTCAGCTGTGTGGAGGACGTACCCAGGGCGGGGGGCAGCTTGGTGCCCAGTGAGAAGGGCCCCCCACGGCCCAGCTCTCTCTGCTCTCAGGAACTCCCCGGCCGCACCGGGGGTTTGGAGAGGAGTTAAGTGACTTGCCCACAGTCCCCGGGGCTGCTACTGAGGCCGGGCGGGGCGGGGACTGGCTCCCAGCCATTTCCAGACCAGCGCTGATGGCCCATCTCTAAGGGATGGTAATGAAACAATGCGGGTGTGACAGGGCTCTTGTCGCCTGAGAGTGTCTGAGTGCTTTATAAACAATTAATCGCTCTCGCCCACTCTGGCGGCTGAGCACGGTAGCTGGGAGGCCTGCGGTGGCCGGGAGGGAGGCCGGCCTCAGTCTCAGGGGATGGCACTTCCGCAGCCCAAGGCCCTGAGCCAGCGCTGAGCACCAGGGGCTGATGCTTCCAAACCACAGGGGCCTCGGCGCTCCGGATAAAGAAACTTAAAGTCACGGCAATTTAGAATAATATCAAGAGACACAAGGAAGCCAGAACCACGGAGTAAGAAGGGTTTGGAATTAAGGGGTCTCAGAATCTTAGGAAGATTCAGCCCCGCCAGCTTCTAACCCAGCCCCACGCGCTCTTCCTGCCAGCCTGGGCCCATCGCTTCTCCTCAGTTTCCCCATCTCCACATGGGGACGCCTGAGTACCCCTCTCACTGTGGGAGGAATAAATACAACAAATCAGGTGTAGCACCTAGTACGGGCAACACACGATGGCACAGAGTAGGTGCTCAAGAAATAGTAACTACCATAGAATATGAACGCTGTACAGTCTTGGAATCACTGACTCAGAACCTGAGGCAAGTAAGCTCTCTCTCTCCCTCCCCAGCACCTGCCCACCTTCTGTTTGTCTGGGAGGTTGTCAAGGAAGCACCTTATTAGTCATCACTTTCCCCGGGGGGTGGGATGCTCACGGTAGGGGTTTAATCCATATTGGTAGAATCAGCAGTCTTGTGTCTGAGAGTCCCCAGATCTCAGACTTGTGGACTCCAGGGCTCCTGGGGTGAGAGCGGGCCTTGGAGGCTGCCCAGTCCACGTTCTGGCCAGTGGCGGCAGTGACCACACACGGACCCCTTGCACACCGCCCCTGACCAGGGACTCACTGCCTGTCGGAGCCGTTAATGCACTGACGCCTTCTGACCCCCTGAACCCCCATAGCCATGACTGAACACGATTAGCGACGTTCACAGACGTTTGTTCAGGGCCTGCTGTGTGCCAGGCGCCTGTGAGGGAGGAGCTTCTCCTGGAAGCCCCTGCAAGTTTCCATCCAGCTGCCCTGCCTATATCATCCACTGTTCCTGTTACTACCCTGCCCAGCTCCATCTGCTACTACTACGGTTACGGTTTCATTCAAGCCTCTCAACAATGCCGTGAAGTGGATGCATTCTTATCACCCTATTTACAGGTGAGGAAACCGAGGAACACGGGAGTTAGGTAACTGGCTCACAGCTGGGAAGATGCAGAGGAGCCAGAGAGACACAGAAGGACCCCGCGTGGCTTCCCTGATGCTTTTGCTCAACCATCTCGGCATGGAACATTCTAGACTGAATGGCAGGCAGGCTCCGTGAGTCAGTCCTTGCTTCTCCCGGAAGGTGACAGTAGCTCACACGGCCCCACCTCCTGGGTCAGTGCGTCCTGTGGGTCCAGGGCCTCTGCCTGTCTGCATCCTGGAGCTGATGGCATGGGGCTTCGTCGCCGGTGAACTGCCGGCCTCTACAATCAGACTGTGACTCCTCAGGACAGGCGTCTCCTCATCTCTCCCTCTCCAGCATCCTCACAGGCTCAGATCCAAACAGGACGTTCAGTGAATTTCTGCAGAAAGAAAAAAAGAGCCCATATTTCACGAACATCACCTGGTTATTATTGTCCCCATTTGACAGGCGAGGCAACTGAGGCCCAAGGAGCAAAAGGAAGAGGCCCAGAGAGCGGTCGCCTCTGGTTTGCTCTCCCCTCAACATCATACCCTGATCTTGCAGATGACTTTGCACTTCTTCCTTGGTTTCCGTGTCTGAGCAGGAGGGGCTGGCCACCCTCCCCAGGTGCTATCTTGCCCTTCCCGCTCTATATGGCATCTATTTCTCTGACATCCCCCTTGTCTTCCAGACAGAGCAGGATGAAGCAGCCGTTAACCTTTATGGGCTGCCTCTGTGTGTTTGACTCACCTGACCTTGAAGCAACCCCAAAACTTATCTCCTCATTTTGCAATCAAGGAAACTGTGGCACAGAGAGATTAAGTACCATGCCCAGAGTAACACAGCTATTGTGGCCAATCTGGGCCTTCAACCCAGCCCTTGGGCCACAGAGCCCATGCCCTTGACCTCAACATTCTGTCCCCCTCCTCCCAGACCGCCTTGTGCTTGGAGGATGCTGGGACGTTCTCCAATTTATGAACTTGGCTCTTCTTTCAAGACGAAATTGTCTGGTCAAGTCCTAAGGATGAAGGCAGGGGAAGAAAATCACAAAACAGATGGAGAAACTGAAAAAAAAAATTGTTCTTTTAGCAATGAGAAACCTATTTCTGGCATCCTGATAACTTGCCTAAAAGTCTAGGAAAAATGAAATTGGAAAATTTTACTCTGAAATGAAATTCTGAATCTGATGATTTGGATGAACCTGATTGATCCTGATTAATGAAATTCTGGAAGGATTCTGGCATCATCCTGCTCTAGGTGTGCAGCCCACACCTTGGCTGAAGTGGCCTCGTGTCTGTTGGACGTTCCAGGCCCCGTCTCAGTACTTCTGCCTTTGATGTGTGCCCTGGGAGTGGGCAGCCGTGGACCGGCCTGGCCAGGTTGTAGAAAGGGGGGCTGGGAGGGGGGGTGGGGCCTGGGCTGGAGTAGCGACAATGGTTTGGTTTCAGATATGGGGGCTGAGGGTGGGGGGCAGTTCACCCCGACAAACGACAGGCCCAGGGGGCACCCACCTCTCACCCAGGAGGCACCCACCTGCTCTCCTACCTCTCTCCGCCCCTGCCCAGTTCTGTGTCCTGGTCTGGAAAGTACCTGAAATTTCACCATTGTGGCTTCTTCATTTTAGGGCCTGAAGGGCTGTCAGATCCCCTATTCTTTTTTTTTTAATTATTTGCTTTATTATTTATTTATTTAAATTTTATTTATTTATTTATTTATTTATGGCGTGTTGGGTCTTCGTTTCTGTGCGAGGGCTTTCTCTAGTTGCGGCAAGTGGGGGTCACTCTTCATCACGGTGCGCGGGCCTCTCACTATCGCGGCCTCTCTTGTTGCGGAGCACAGGCTCCAGACGTGCAGGCTCAGCAATTGTGGCTCACGGGCCCAGTTGCTCCGCGGCATGTGGGATCTTCCCAGACCAGGGCTCGAACCCGTGTCCCCTGCATTAGCAGGCAGATTCTCAACCACTGCGCCACCAGGGAAGCCCGATCCCCTATTCTTAATAATAATTAATTAACATATTATAAATGTCAGATACCATAGCCTACCACGTATGTAACGTGTATTCAACACAACGTAATAATGTATTCCTAACGGCTACTATGAAACCCACCAAAGTCCCGAAGGAGCGGAGAGGATGGTCTCCTGTTTCTGCGGTGCTCTGCACCTACGGACCCCTTGACCTTCACCCAGAGCCCCGCTGGTGTCTTTTCCCAGCTGAGGGGCCTCCCTCTACTCGGACATGAGGGTGGGATGGGAGAGGGGCCCCAGCCAGCCCAGCGGAGGAGGCAGACATAACCCTGCAGACAGAGGAGGGGGTGTGAGGGTGGCGGAGTTGGGGGTGGTTGAGGGGCGGGGAGGTGGGCAGTCAGGCCAGGGCAGAGGGGCACGCGGGGTCACCAGTGCTGCACAACGGCCTTGGCCTTGTGGCAGGGACAAGATGCCCAGGAAAGGAGTGGGAAAACAGCCGCCCAGCTGGAGCTGGGGCGCCGAGGGGGTGGCCTGGGGTCCCCTGGAAGGGGCTCAGTTGAGAAATCCATGGCCCGGGGACAGATGCCCGAAGGAGACAGCAGTGGCTCCTGGGCTCTGAGTCCCGGTCTGGATGTGGGTGCCCTGGTGCAACCCCAGCCCGCAGTATGGGAAACCCGCCCCCACCCTGCCCTCCCCATCACGCAGGTGACATCCTAAGCCGGGACAGAAGAGACCACAGAGGTGGACGAGGGAGACAACAGCAGAGTGTCAAGGCTGTCGTAGGATCAGCTTGGTGAGGGGGACGGACGGACCGCTGGACTCATTTGTCAACCGCTCATCCAGACAGAACCTCCTGGTGCCTCCTGTGCTCCGGATACTCTCCTCGGTGGCCTGGGACGTGGCACTGCCAAGGGGAGCTGGCCTTCTAAGGAGGGGACAGACTGATAGCAAACCTATAGCAGACGCGAGGCCTGATGCCTGATGTGGGAAAATCAAGCAGGGAGGGCGTGGTGTGGATGGGGGACGGGGGGAAGGGGAGGGGTGGCATGAGCAGGGAGGGGGGAATGTGGCCTGGTCAGGGGAGGGGAGCTGAGCTGAGAGCCCCGGGCCAGGTGAGGACTTCGGGCTTTCTTCTGAGCAGAGAGGATGAGGTGGGGGCTGGGAGCCGGAGCGCTGCAGGACCAGCTCCATTTTACAAGGCAAGGTTGAGCGTAGCAGTGATTTTAAATAGGAAGGAATATGAGAATTTGCCTAAATTTAGAAGAAGCATTAGCAGTAGTTACCATCTACTGCATTAATTTTCCAGGGGCTGTTTAAGTGTTTGGAAGAAGTCATCCTCTAAGAATTCCCTGACAGCCTTTTGAGATTCTCGGAAAACAAAACAAAACAAAACAAAACAAAACAACACATAAATATTAATCTTATAAATGCAGTTTAAAAGGTCTAATTAATCAGGTTTGTGAAGCGGGCTAATTATTTATTGGGGGTTCAGTGTGTTCATTTTGAGTGACTCTGATACTAATTAAAGTACACAGGAAAGAAATTCTCTAATTCCACAATGACCAGCTTTATAAGCAATAAAATGAGGTCTGTAAGTGGAGCCTAAAGGCTTAGGAAAATCAGCTTTTGAATATGTACATTCATGTTAACTTTGATCAGTTTCATATTAATCCAAACTCCCATTAAATGGGAAATGTCCTTCCTGCCAGTAAAATCCTCTGCCACGGGCTCTAAAGCACCCCACAGATGCTACGGGCGCTGAGGGGGAGAGTGATTCTGGGCCGGAGTCAGCAGACCCCTGGGCAGAAGGGATGCCTGAGCTAAGATGAGGTGCTGGGCAGGAGGGAACAGGGAGGGAAAAGCATTGCCGGCAGATGCAACAGCGCGTGCTAGGAGCCCCGAGTGGCTGGAGCAGGGTCAGAGGAGAAGCAGCCGGACAGGTGTAGGAAGGGACAGGACAGCGCCCTCAGGACCTCGTGGGTAGCAGGGAGGTAACAGAGGTGTGGGCTGGGTCTGGCCTTGACCCAGATGGACCTGGTTGCAGATGCACCGTGCCCACCTGGGCTGTGTGCTGTGATGGGTGCCTTAACTCTGCTCTCTCCTGCAGGCTGGGAGCCCCACGCAGGCAGGGACCACAGCCGTGTCCAGCACTTCGGCGGTGTCCCCAGCACCCGGCACAGGTCGGTACTGAAGGAATGAGTGAATGAATGAACGGGCAGAGGAAGGCTGGCCCTGTATGGCTGCCGAGGGTGAACTGACACGTGGCCGGTCAGCTCTGTGCCCTCTTGGCCCAGCACCGGGCACAGCCAACACTCTCTCCTCCTCCTCTCTGGTCAAGTGACCCCTCCTGTGACCAGCCCCGGGGCTGCAGAGCAGCTGGAAGGGCAGGTCCCGCCGAATCTCCTTGCACGCCCTCCGCCCGGCCCCAGGGTGGCCGTGCTCTCCGGCTTGTTGGGCTGCTCCATCCTCTCTCCCGAATGGCCCGAGTGGGTGACCTAGTGACCGAATGACCGCTTTGGCGAACAGCAGAGAATTCCAGCCGTGGGACACGGCTCCCTTGAGACCTGCCTCCGTGTGCAACTGGGCCCTTGGAGGCGTTGGCCCGAGACGGAGGGCTTCCGCCGCGGGCACCTGTGGCTTGGGTGGGCGGCTGCCACCTTCTCTGAGGTCTGAGCGGCTCTCGGCAGGTCCAAGGGGTGGCCGGACCCAGCAGCCCCGAGCCCTTCGGCCTTGGATTTAGAAACGCGTGAATGCCCAGCAGGGCCATCAATCTCGTTTCCTTGAGAGCACATTATCCTCTCGCAGCCTTGTGTTAATGGGCAGGGGGCGCATCTCCCTCGTCCCAGCTGCGCACCTCAAGCACCCGGTCCCCCCACTCCAGCCCCCGGGAAGCAGCTCATCTGGGGAGGGGCCACATCTCCGGGGGCAGGTCACCTCTCCAAAGTGCTCAGAAGTGTTCAATTGCTCCCTGGGGACACCGGCTTCCCCGGCTAAGTGTTGCGTGGCCCCGAAGGACCCCTGTGGTGCCAGCAACAAGTTTGCAGAAATGCCCCAGCTGAGTGCAGCCGAGGCCTTGCTGCATCTCAGGCATGACGGGATCTCAGCGTGGAGGGGCTACGGGCCGGCAGGAAACCCCACCCGCTCCACGATCTGGGGGTTCGACCCCAGCCTCCTCCGTGTCCACTGCGCTCCAGACACCCTGGCCTCCCGGCTGCTCTGTGTCCCACCCAGAGATTTGGTCCTCGCTCGTCCCCAACGCTGCCTGGAACATTCCGCCCAGAACCTTACAGGTCTGCCTGCTTCTCACATCATACCCACACCGGAAAACGGTCCTATTAGAATGGCACCCCAAGTAAACTAGAGTTGGCGTGGGGCTTTGAGAAAAAAAAACGCATTATGTTTTCTTTGTTTTATATAATTACGATGAGGAAATAGACAATTTAACATGTTGAAATTGTGTAAGACTTCCAAGTAACTTTTCCTAAATGTTAATGAGAAACTAGAGCCTGCAACACTTCGGGAGAAAAAACTTGAACGTTTTTACATTGTTCAATGTGTCAAATAGCCGCGAGGAACTTCTGATCAAGGAGTACTTTTAAATAATTCTATTTTCAAATTCTTGAGGTTATTGCTGATGAAAAACTTTGTTCACACAAACAAGGGGTGAACATTTTAAAGTAAGTTTTACAGCCATTGACTGTTCACAGCCTTTGGCGCTCTGTTTAAAGAGGCCTGCAGCTTTTTCTTTTGTTTTGTTTCATGGACACACGTGATCTTGAAATGCCTCGTGATCACGCAAATGGATTCTGGGTGACGCTCCCCATAGCACGGACTTCACAACCAATGATGAAGCCTGAAACTGAGATCACGCCGTGCAGTGGGGCGCCTGGTGGCTTGGACGCCCCAGTGGTGTGAGAGACGAGAACAGTGCCCCGGGAACCCCAAGGCCTTCCAGCCCAGCCCTGACGGCCACTCTGTGGGGCTCCCATGCCGACCCCTGGAATAGGCCCGGCTCAGGCGGATCCTGGGCCCCTTGTCGGGAGGGTGATGGACGCTCTGGGCTGCGGGAGCAGAGGGGCCCCTGAACCCAGCAGCTGGTGTCCGCCACTGTGGCCGCCGTCCAGGGGACCCACGGGGCTCAACCTCTGACCCCCTTCAGGCACCTTCCCAGGGCCCCTGCCCAGGCTGCTGGAGGCTGGAGGTTCTGGACCAGGGCTCTGCCCCCCGCGGAGCCCTCACCCCAGCCGAGGGCAAGGGGTACCAATATCTCACCCCACCTATGCTGGTGGCCCCTCCCCAGGTGACCCCCAGACACGCACACACACACAGCTCAGTGTGCCCTGCATGCAGCTTGGGAAGCCTCACGGGTTAGCGTCCTCACACACCTGCTATTTTCCATTTGTTTCCTGTGTCGCCTCTAGAATGTTCCGTGAGGGTGTGGTCTTGTGTCTCAGAGCCTGGAGTAGAGTGGACACCCAAGAGGCCCTGAGTGAACATTTGTTGAGTAAGTGCCTAGGGCGGCCCGGCTGTGCGCTGGCTTGGTCCAAGGGGCAGGGTGGCGCTTTGCGTGGCCCTGACCGGAGTCCTGGGCGCAGTGCACCTGCCCCTCCCACTAAGCAGCGCCAAAACCCCTCGCTGGGAGGCCCCGTCGCTGGAGGACTCGGAGTCAGGGCCCTGGGCAGGCGGGCTCGACCGCTACCTTAGCGGTCCCTCCGCATCCTGATGGGCTAGATGCTGGAAAACCAGATTCTGGTGGCAATAAGAACTGGGCAGGGTGAGGGACACAGGGGGTGGGGCGAGGGAGGCACAGGGCTTAGCGTGACACAGAACGTCCAATGTGCCTGCGGGGGCCCTGCTGGCCTCACCCAGCCCGTGCTTCCCCTCCTCTGCCCAGCAAAGGACAGCTGAGGGCGGGTCGCTCTGCAATCCAGGTACCACCTCGCAGCACAGGCCTCTCTCTGCTCCTAGAAGGACACTTGTCCTTGCAGGTTGTCGCAGTGAGGGGCACCTACTGAGTTGACAGTCTAAGTAAACCTGTGGCCGCGCCCTTGGGTCCGCCTCCGCACCCCCAGCCCCCAGCCCGTTGCAGGACCTGCCCCGGTGGTGCCCTGAGCTACGTCCCCGCGCTGCTCGGATCCGTGCGCTTGTCTTCTCCCCACGGGACCATCAGCATCCCCGGGAGAGCCCCGTGGGACCCCCTGCAGTATGGGCGGGCAGGAGGGGGTCCGCACTCAGGACCCCGGGTGACGGGGCTGGTGTGAAGCAAAGTGGATTCTCCCAGCCCGAATTCGAGGATCTGTTGTGAGGGGTGTGGGGTGCACTGCCCACAGAGGGGGGTCGGGGCTTCCGGATGGCCTTGGCACGTGGTTCAGCCGGCCTCCGATGGGCTGGTCCACAGGGGAGCAGACCGTCAGGAACTGGGCCCGGAGAGCCGCCTCGGGGCTGGCGCATCGCGAGGGGCAGAGCCATTTGGCTGCGAGATGCACAGCCCTGATCGGCTCGAGCCCCGGAAGGCAGAGCGGTGGGCTCTAGAGCGAGTTGGGAGTGCGAAGCCGTCTGCAGTCAGCAGCTGTGGCCCAATTAGTGGGGTTGGGAAGGGGGGCTGAGGCAGGGCTCCGGGGGAGGCGGCAGCTGTGTCTGGGCTGTGGGGCCTGGCTCTTGCCAAGCGCAGGGTGAGTCTGGTCCTCTTTGCACGCTGGACCTGGCCTTGAGCTGGGCCCCCGGCCGATCCGCGCCCAGGGGTTTGCTGGGGGCTCCCTGGCCCTGGTTTGGGGACCCTCCTGCTTCTTCCCTGTGGATCCCCCTCGCTCCGTGTTTCCACCTGCTCAGGAAGAGTGTGGCAGGGTCCCAGGGAGGCTGTGAGCCTGGGGGTACTGCCGGAAGTAAGAGCTGCAGACCTACGGGGTGACTGACGAACAGCCAGGGGAGCGGAGCCGGCGGCCGGGGCAAAGGAGCTGAGTCCAGGCCTAGCTGGAGCCTCGGCTTGTTCCAGACCCAACAGGAGCAGGAAAAAGCAGGTCCCCAGACTGAAACCAGGGCGCCTCTGCCTTTGATGGGCTCGGGCCTCCTTCTCCCAGACTATTCCTAACAACAGAGCATGTGACCACCGACCACTCTTGTTCCCCTCACAGCTCACACCCACGGAAAAGAGAGATCCCCTCTCTCTCCAGGGTCTGTGCGTAACATGCCAGGGCAGGCTTCTGAATAGCCCAGCCAGGGCTGTGGCTGGTGCCCCGAGGGACCACCCAGAGATGGAGAGGGACAGTTTGCCAAGGTGAGAAGGCACACTCACCCCAAGAAGCGAAGGGAGGGGTCAGGCCCGCCCAGGTACCCGCGGCACAGGGCAGGGGCTTGCTGGGGGACATCTGAGAGTGGTTCAGCCAAAGAGAGTCAAAATCAGGGCCAGCAGAGAGAGCAAGAGGGCTGAGGATGGTGCCTCCCCTGCTTCTGAAAGGGCCGCTCCCGCGGCAGAACCCCACCCTTGGGCTCCCGCAGGCTCTGAGTGCGCCCACCTTGTCTTCCCACCCCCCGTCCAGGCTAGGGAGGCAGCCCCTACTTGGGACAGAGCCAAAGAACAAGACACGGACCCAAACCATGAAATCACACTTACAACTTTTAAAAATTTATTTGTATTTTGCATACAGCGAAAGTAGCTGTATTTTGACCTGCAGTTTAAAGGGTTTGGACAAATGCTAGAGTCCTGCAGCTTCCACCACCATCACAATGCAGAGCAGTGCCATCACCACCCCTCCGGGCTCCCTTTGTAGTTAAAGCCTCCCCTGACCCTTAACCCGTGGCGTCCACGATCATCTCTCCGACCCCAGTTCCACGTTTTCCAGGATGTCATTTGAATGGGGTCACACAGAAGGTAATTTCTGATCTGGCTTCCTGGCTCCACGTAATCCCTTTGCGATTCAGCCACGCCGCTTGTGAATCAGTAGTTCATCCCTTTATTCTGCTGAATAGTATTTCACCCAGTGGATGCATCAGGTTCTGTTAATCCAGTCTTTGCTTGAGGGACATTCGGGTTGTTTCCAGTTTTGAGCAATTATGAGTGAAGCTGCTATAAACAATCACATTCAAACTAGGTGGGAACATAGGTTTTCATTTCCTTTGGGTAAGAACCTAGGACTGTGGGTGGTAGGTTCTGTGTAAGTGTATGTCAACTTTGGTAAGAATCTACCGAACAACTTCCCACACATCCTTTCTCGCCAGCAACGTAGGAGAGTTCTGGTTCTTTCTCATCCTTGCCAACACTGGTATCATCAGTTTACAAAATTTTTTTTAGCGATTCTAATATGTGTGGAGTGGTATCTCATTGTGCTTTTAATTTTTAATGTGTGTTTCCTAATGCATAATATGGAGCATATTTTCATGTGCTTATTTACCATCTATATATCTTCACTGGTAAAGTGTCTGTTCAGATACTTTTGCCCAGTTTTTGTTAGATTGTTAGTATGCTTATTATTGAACTTTGAGAGTTCTTTGTATCTTCTGAATACAAGCCCTTTATCAGCTATGTGATTTGTAAATATTTTCTCCTAGTCTGTGGTTTGTCTTTTCATTCTCTTAGTAATATCTGTTGCAAAGCAAATTTGAAAAAAATTTGATGCAATCAAACTTGTCTTTTTTTTTCTATTATGGGTCATGCTTTTATTGATGTCTCTAAGAGAACTTTACTCATCCGAGGTCATGAATACTTTCTTCTAAAAGTTTTATAGTTTTATATTTTGCATTTAGGCTTATAATGCATTTTGAGTTAATTTTTTATAAGGTGAGAGGTATGGGTGGGCTCTCACTGTGTTGCATATGGCTGTCCCAGCGCCGCATGTCGAAAAGACAAGCCCGTATTTTTGAATCACCTTTGCATCTTTGTCAAAAATCGATCAGCCGTATGTGCTTATGGCTCTATTTCTGGACCTCGTATTCTGTTCCATTGATCTTTGTGTCTATCTTTTTTTCCAATATCACACTGATTAGGTTGTTGTAGCTTTACAGGAAGTCTTAAACTCAGGCTGTGTGCAAAGTCCAACTTTTTGCTTCTCAATCACTTTCGGCACTTAACTTCTTATTTGGAGATAATTTTAGACTTAGAGAGTTGCAAGAACAGTACAGAAAATCCCTTTACCCAAGCTCCCCTAATATTAACGTCTTATATAACTACAGTAAAAAGGTCTACACTAAGGATTTCGCTTTGATGTACTGCTTTTACTAACTCCAGATTCCTTTAGATTTCACCAGTTTTTCCACTAAAGTTCTTTTTTTTTTTTTTAATTGGGGTATAGATGCTTTACAATGTTGTGTTAGTTACTGCTGTACAATGAAGTGAATCAGCTATATGTATACATATATCCCCTCCCCCTCGGACCTCCCTCCCGCCCACCCCCATCCCACCCATCTAGGTCACCACAGAGCACCGAGCTGAGCTCCCTGTGTTTTATAGCAGGTTCCCACTAGCTATCTGTTTTACACAGGGCAGTGCCCATACGTCAATCCCAATCTCCCTAACACCATACACAAAAATAAACTCAGAATGGATTAAAGACTTAAATGTAAGACTGGACACTATAAAACTCTTAGAGGAAAACACAGGAAGAACACTCTTTGACATAAATCACAGCAAGATCTTTTTTGACCCACCTCCTACAGCAATGAAAATAAAAACAATAATAAACAAATGAGACCTAATTAAACTTAAAAGCTTTTGCACATCAAATAAAACCATAAATGAGATGAAAAGACAACCCTCAGAATAGGAGAAAATATTTGCAAATGAAGCAACTGACAAGGGACTAATCTCCAAAATATACAAACAGCTCACGCAGCTCAATATCAAAAAAACCAAACAACCCAATCAAAAAATGGGCAGAAGACCTAAATAGACATTTCTCCAAAGGAGACATACAGATGGCCAAGAGGCACATGAAAAGATGCTCAACATCACTAATTATTAGAGAAATGCAAATCAAAACTACAATGAGGTATCGCCTCACACGGGTCCGAATGGCCATCATCAAAAAATCTACAAACAATAAATGCTAGAGAGGGTGTGGAGAAAAGAGACCCCTCCTACACTGTTGCTGGAAATATAAATTGATACAGCCACTATGGAGAACAGTATGGAGGTTCCTTAAAAAACGAAAAATAGAACTACCATATGATCCACTAAAGTTCTTATTCGGTTCCAGAATCTAGTCTATGATTCCAATTGGATTTAGCTTTCCTGTGTCCTTAGCCTCTTCCCATCTGTCATGGCTTCTCAAACTTCCCTTGTCTTTTAGGACCTGGAGTCTCGGAGAGTTCAGGCCAGTTATTTTTCAGACTGCTTCTCAGCGTGGGTTCTTCTGATGTTTTCTCATGATGTGACTGAGGTTCTGCATCACCAGAAAGAATGCCACAGGGGGAGGTGTGCCCTTCTCAGCCAGTCGTATCAGGACTGACTGTATATCCCGTTACCGAGCACCTGACCTTGGTCGCTAAGTCAGGCTGGTGCCTGCCGGGTTTCTTTGTAAAGTTACTGGTTTTCCTTTGTAATTTATAATATTTTTGGAAGAGATACATTGAGGCTATGCAAATATCCTGTTTCTCCTGAAACTTTTGCCTACTAATTTTAGCATCAACAATGGATTTTACCTGCAGTAATTATTACTGTGGTGTTCTAACGGCAATAGTCTATTTTTCTTATTTCTTCTCCATTTGCTATTCAAAATTCTTCGTAAGAAAGAGTTGCATGCCTTTCTTTCTTTCTTTCTTTCTTTTTTTTTTTTTTTTTAATTTTATAGCTACTTTTATTTTTATTTATTTATTTATTTTTGGCTGTGCTGGGTCTTCGGTTCGTGTGAGGGCTTTCTCTAGTTGCGGCAAGTGGGGGCCACTCTTCATCGCGGTGCGGGGACCGCTCTTCATCGCGGTGCGTGGGCCTCTCACTGTCGCGGCCCCTCCCGTTGCGGGGCACAGGCTCCAGACGCGCAGGCTCAGTAGTTGTGGCTCACGGGCCCAGCCGCTCCGTGGCATGTGGGATCTTCCCAGACCAGGGCTCGAACCCGTGTCCCCTGCATTAGCAGGCAGATTCTCAACCACTGCGCCACCAGGGAAGCCCTCTTTCTTTCTTTCTTTCTTTCTTTCTTTCTTTCTTTCTTCCTTCCTTCCTTCCTTCCTTCCTTCCTTCCTTCCTTTCTTTCTACAGTATGGACTCAAAAGTATTTATTTTATTCTTTGTGTTCTAATCCAATATTATCTGTGTCCATTTTGTTGTTTCAAGTATTCTAGTTTTGGTCACTGTACACTTTCTCAGATGAGCTCCTATGGTCTTTTAACGTGTACTCATCTCTCCTAAAGCGATCCCTTAATTCCTAGAACCCCAAGATGCTCTAGGCTCTTCTCCTTCTTTTTTCCCTGCATTTTTCCATGTGCTTGTTTGTCATCTGTATATATCCTCTTCAGTGGACTGTTGGTCTAAATCTTTCCCTCTTTTTAAAAAACATCGATTTGTTTTCTTATTGTTGACCTTTGAGAGCTTCTTGTTTTATTATATATATTCCGAATATAGTGCTTTGTAAGAAATGTGATTTGCAAATATTTTCTCCCGGTCTGTGCCTGGTCTCTTCATTCTCCTAACAGTTCTTTTTTTGGTTTTTTGTTTTTGTTTTGCAGAGCAGATGGTTTACATTTTGGTAGAGTTCAACTTATCAACTTTTCCTTTTGTGGATCATGTTATTGGTGTCCTATTTAGGAACACTGCTAAATTCAAGGTCATACAGATTTTCTCCTATGTCTTCTAGAAGGTTTATAGTTTTATATATTTAAAAAATGTTTCATTCTGAGTTGATTTTGCTATAAGGTGTAAGATTGAAAGTTAATTAATTGCACACGGATGCACAATTTTTCTAACATCGTTGGTTGAAAAGATTGTCCTCTTTCTATTTAATTGCTTTTGCACCTTTGTCAGAAATCATTTGACTATATCTCCATGGGTCTATTTTTAGGCTCTGTATTCTGTTCCAATGATCTGTGTGTCTGGCCTTTCACTAAGACATACCACACTATCTTGGTTACTGTCACTTTGTACCAAGTTTTGAAATCACGTGGTGTGAGTCTTCTAGCTTTGTTCTTTTCAAACTTGTAGTTTGATTTCTTTCATCAGTGCTTTTAGTCTTCCACATGCAGACCGCACATTTTAAAAATTTATACTTAAATATTTCATTTCTTAGTACTATTTGTACATTTGTTTTTAATTTCTAATTCCAGTTTTTCTTTGCTAATATAGAGAAATGTAAGTGATTTTTGTTTGTTGATCATGAACCTTATGACCTTGCTAAATTCATTTATTAGTTCTAGAGCTTTTTGTGTAGATTCTTTGGGATATTCTACATAGAAGTCATGTTATCTGTGAATGGAGAGAGATTTATTTCTTCTTTTCTTATTCTTTTTATGTCTTTCCCTTGCCTTATTGCACTGGCTAGGACTTTTAGTACATGTTGAATGGGAGTGTTGAAAGAGGACATCCTTGCCTGGTTTCTGATCTTAGGGGAAAGCAGTCATTCTTTCACCATTAAGTAGATATTAGCCATCAATGTTCTTTTTCAGGTTAGGAAGTTTCCTACTGTTTCTAGTTTGCTGAGAAGTTTTTTTCATCACAAATAGATTTTGAATTTTGTCAGATGATCTTCTTTTACTTATTGAGATAATAATATGACTTTTGTTCTTTAATCTATTGATATGCTACATTACATTCACTAATTAAAAAATTTAACCATCTTTGTATTTCTGGGATGAAACTTGGTCATGAGAGATTTTTTTATATATATATATTGCTGGACTCAATTTGCTGATATTTTATTGAGGGTTTACACACCTACGTTTATGAGAAATATTCGTCTATAGTTTTCTTTTCCTGTGCTGTCTTTGTCTGCTTTGATATTGGGATATTGCTGACCTCATAAAATGAATTGGGAAATGTTTTCTCCTATCCTATTTACTAGGAAAGAGTGTTGAATTGGTATTACTTTTTCCTTAAACATTTGGTAAAATTGTCCAATGAAACCATTTGGGGCTGAAGTTTTCTTTTTTTTTTTTTTTGTAAGTTTTTAAACATCACATTTGTTTTCTTCAATAGACATAGTATTCTTTAGATTACCTATTTCTCTTGGGTGGGTTCTCATAGTTTGTCATTTCATCTCAATAGTGGGATTTATGGTCATAGAGGTGTTGTTAGTGGTCCCTTGTCAACCTTTCAAAGTCTGTGTGCCCTACAGTAACAGCCACTCTTTTCTTGCTGATATTGATAATTTTTGTCTTCTCTTTTCATTGCTTGGGCATCCGTGCTAGAGGTTTATTGATACATGGATCTTTAAAAATAACTTGGTTTTTGGTTTTGATTTTTCCTACTGTTTTAAATTTCATTGATTTCTTCTCTTATCAGTATAATTTCCTTCCTTCTGTTTGCTTTGAATTTACTTGGCTTTTCTTTTCCTAGTTTCTTAAAGTGGAAGAAAGTAAGCTTTCTTCCACTTTAAGAAACTAGGAAAAGAAAAGTGAATAAAGCTTACATTATTAGATTTCAGACCTTTAGTCTTTTCTAATGTAAGTGTTTAAGACTATAAAATTTCCTTTAAGCACTGCTTTAGTTGCATTCCACAAACATTGATAGGTTTTATTTTCATTTTCATTTAAAAATGTCCCTTGAGGGCTTCCCTGGTGGCGCAGTGGTTGAGAGTCTGCCTGCCAATGCAGGGGACATGGGTTCGAGCCCTGGTCTGGGAGGATCCCACATGCCGCGGAGCAGCTGGGCCCGTGAGCCACAATTACTGAGCCTGCACGTCTGGAGCCTGTGCTCCACAACAAGAAGAGGCCGCGATGGTGAGGGGCCCGCTCACTGCGATGAAGAGTGGCCCCCGCTTGCCGCAAGTGGAGAAAGCCCTCGCACAGAAACAAAGACCCAACACGGCCATAAATAAATAAATAAATAAATAAAAATTTAAAAATAAATAAATAAAATAAAATAAAATAAAATAAAATGTCCCTTGACACTTACTCTTTTACCTAAGTGTGTTGTTTAGTTTCTAAATACTTATTTTTTTTCCTGATACTTTTCTGTTTTGGATTTCTAGTTTAATGTTGTCATGGTTCCAGATCAAACAATTCCTATTCTTTTGGATTTGCTGAGATTTGTTTAATGATCCAGATATATTTTTCTGTTACTGTATGGAGGGTTCTCTGTGCGTCAATCAGGTCTAACAGTGCCATTCAGGTCTCTTTATTCTTACTGGGCTTCTGGGTTTTTTTCTTGTTTTTTTTTCGGTCCATTACTGAAACAGAGTTGACATCTCCAACTACAGTTGTGGACTTGTCTATTTCTCTCTTCAGTTCCGTGAGTTTGGGGCTCCTGTATTTTGAATCTCTGTTGTTAGGTGCATATGCATTAGGATTGTTATGGGTTCCACCTTTATCATTATGCAATGTCCCTCTTTATCTTTGATAACATTACTTTGTCTAAACTCTACTTGTCTGATATTAACATAGTTGTCCAGCTTTCTTTTGCTTAGTGTTTATATGATTTATCTGTTTTCATCATTTACTTTTTTGTAACCTGTTTATATCTTTATATTTAAAGTAGGTTTAAAGACAATATTTGACAATATTGACAATATTTGACAATATTAGACAATATTTGATTCTCAATTTTTATAAATCACATCTCACAATCTGCCTTTTACCTTGTATGTTTAGATCATGCACACTTAATGTGATTATTGATATGGTTTGATTAAAATCTACCATATTACTAGTCTTTCTATTTGTTCCACTTATTTTTTTTCTTTTTCCTGTGTTTTAGCCTTTTCTAACTGGGCATTATTTTTTTAATAGTAATCTTTTTATTTATTTATTTATTTTTATATTTATTTTTGGCTGTGTTGGGTCTCTGTTTCTGTGCAAGGGCTTTCTCTAGTTGCGGCGAGCGGGGGCCACTCTTCATCGCGGTGCGCGGGCCTCTCACTATCGCGGCCTCTCTTGTTGCGGAGCACAGGCTCCAGACACGCAGGCTCAGTAATTGTGGCTCATGGGCCCAGTTGCTCCGCGGCATGTGGGATCCTCCCAGACAAGGGCTCGAACCCGTGTCCCCCACACTGGCAGGCAGATCCTCAACCACTGTGCCACCAGGGAAGCCCCCTTAACTGGGCATTTTTTAACGATTCCATCTTATCTTCTCTATAGATTTATTATTTATACCTCCTTAAAAAACTCAGTGATTGCCCTTTAGTTTAAATATATATCTTTAATAAATCAGAGTTTACCTTCAAATAATACTGTACTATTTCACATGTAGCGTAAGGACCTTAGAACAGTATATTTCCAGTTTCTCCTCATTTTTTGTTATGTCTGTATTTTTATATATGCCATAAACATATTGCTACACTTTTTGCTTTAGACAGTTTATCTTTAGAGCAATTAGAAAATAGGAAAAAAATGAGTTTAATTTCATCTTCATTGATTCCATGTCCAGCACCCTCATTTCTAAATTTCAGTCTAATATCAGGATATTTCCACCTGAAGAACTTCTTTTTTTTTTTTTTTAACCAGCAAGGAACATTTTATTGTACACATGTGCTCAAAAAACCCCCACAAAGACAGAACCCTTAAGTAGGAGCAAAGAATAAAGTCTTCTAGCTTGCAGGGCATGCTATCTTATAGTAACATAGCAAGCACAAGACAGAATGTACTAATCAACATTGCCCTTTGCTTCCCCAGTCAAAGAAGTCTATAGAGAAAAACATTTTAAATTGTATTCTAATATAAATTTGTTGCACAATTAAACTTCAACTTACTCAAAGAGTTATTGTGTAGTAAACTGCAGAAAATAGAGTAGGCATTCAATAATCTGCTCACAATTAACAATTAAGCAATAGACACTTGAATAAATATAGCATGTATTACTTATTTGTCAAACTTCACATTTATAATGAGCAGATGATTTATCATTAATAGTAACTGGTGTCTTACATTTTAGGAGATACCAGATCCAGTAACGAAAGTAGGACGTAATGTAACGAAAACTGATTTTAGAAAATATCTCCTTGGGTCTGAGCCACTATGGTATTTACTCCATACTTAGGCCAGTTTCAACAGTTTAAAAATGTAGGTATTAACAAACTGAATGCTTTAGGGGGAAAACAGAGTGACACCACCTTCTAGAGCGATATGTTTTGTTTATATCCTCTAGGCAGCAGGACAGAACTGGGACAGAGTAAACAGAGATTTACAATGTAATGAATAATCTGTTTCCATCTAATGCTATAAGGGTATATTCCTAACACTTGCACTAATAAAGAGCAATTTTAGAACATGTTTAGAATGAAGAATTGGCAAGTCCTGATCACAAACATACTAGATCTAAACAGAAGGATCTTCTCTAACGTTCTGTACTCCCACCTGAAGAACTTTAGCACCTCTTTTGCAGTTGATCTCCTTGAAATGCATTCCCCCAATTTTTGTTTATTTGAGAAAGTCATTATTTCTTTTTCATTTCGGCGAAGATATTTTCTCAGGGTTGACAGGTTTTTCTTCTTTTCGACACTTAAAAGATTCCCCCCGTTGTTTTCTGTCTTGCGTCGTTTTTATAAGAACTCTGCTGTAAACTGTATCTTTATTCTTCTGTATATAATGCTTGTTTTTTCCCCCTCTGCTGGCTTTTTAATTTTCTCTTTGTCTTTGGCATAGTAGAATTTGCCAGGGTGAGGTTTTGTGTTTGTTTGGTTTGGTTATCATATTTATGCCGGTTGGTGTTCTCTGAGCTTCTTTTTTCTTTTTTTTTTTTTTTTTTTTTATTTTTTAAGAGCAGTTTTAGGTTTACAACAAAATTGAGAGGTAAAAACAGAGATTTCCCTATACTGCCTGCCCCCCACACAGGTATGGCCTCCTGCATAATCAACATCACTCATCAGAATGATACGTTGTTTACCAAGAATGAACCTACATTGACATGTCACAACCACCTAGAGTCCACAGTTTACCTTAGGGTTCACTCTTGCTGTTGTAATTCTATGG
Organism: Balaenoptera musculus; assembly: GCF_009873245.2. Taxonomy (NCBI): domain Eukaryota; kingdom Metazoa; phylum Chordata; class Mammalia; order Artiodactyla; family Balaenopteridae; genus Balaenoptera; species Balaenoptera musculus. Next base: position 137,736,504 of record NC_045789.1, on the reverse strand, counting down.
GTTTTGACACATGTATAATGACATACATCCCTCACTATAATATCATACAGAGTACCTTCAGTGCCCTAAAAATCGTCTGTGCTCTGCCTGTTCATCTCCCTCCCCCACCTCCCTGGCCTCTCTGAGCTTCTTGGATCTGTGTGTTGGTGTCTGCCATTCATCATTTCTTTTAACATCTCTTCTGCTCATTCTCTCTCCTCTGCTTCTGGGATTCCAGTTACGTATGTGTCAGAATGTTTGATATTGTCCTGCCACTCATTTCTGTTCTATCAGTTTTATTTTTGTTCTTTTTTCTCTTTTTCCTTGCTCGGCTAGTTTTTTGATTTATCTTCACATTTGGTGGCTCTTTCCTCAGCTGTGTAGCTCCTACTGATCCTACTGAACCTCCCACGGAAGACATTCTTCCTCCCTGTCTCTGTGTTTTCATTTTTAACATGGCCATTGGATTCTTTCTCAGATTTTCCATCTCTCTGCTGAAATGACCATCTGATCATGCACAAGGTCTCCATCACATTAATCATGGGTATTTTAGATGCCTGGTCAAATAGTCCTCACATGGGCACCATATCAGAGTCTGGTTCCGAGGTTTGCTTTCTCTCTTTTGAACGTGTCTTTTTTTCTTGTCACTTCATAAGCCTCAGAATTTTTTTGTGAGAGGCCATACACCCTGCAGAGGTCACCTTCTTTCCACTAGACCTTTCATGTGGGGCTTTACGGTGCTCTAGTTAGGGGCTGGGCTGGGTTTGAGATGCGTCATTGCTGGGATTATTCTGCTTCAGATGGTGGTATAGACAGATTGTGTTTAGCCATGCCCGTCCCACTCTGAGTTTTGGGTTTTCCTTTTGCATTTTGCTTCCAAGAGGTCCTCCATCCTCTTTTCCTTTCCTGTCCCTCTCCCAGCTTACTCTTCCTTGGGTTTCGCATCTGGTTAGCATAGTGGCAGGAGCTGGGGGGGGGGTGTGGTCACTGCCCTTCTGATTCAGCCTTGGTCTTAGGGCCGCATGTGCTCCTGGTTCTTGGGGTTGGGGTCCTCTCTGCTCATCTCTCAGCTGTACTTGGGGGCTCAGCCCTTAATCCTGCCCTTCCGCCAGAGAAGGCTCCCCTTCCCCAACTTCCCTGATGCCCTGCCTGGATTAAGGTTTTGTTCCGTGAAGGACCCAAGCGGTGTTTCTTGCCCCTTCCACGCAGATGCTCTTCCCCTCCCCCAGGGCCACACCACCAGAGTGGACTTGTCTTTGGGCTTCTTCCAGACTTTTCTTTGAGTGCCTGGTGGGGTTCGCAAGAAATAGACTGTAGAGAATGGGGCTCCTCCAAGTTCTCAGCCCCCGGGGTTTCACACGGTGCTGCCAGCCTGAGCTCACCTTCCCAGGGTGTCTTTTAGTCCTGCCGACCTCTTCCCACCAGCGTCCACTGCATCGCCCCCAGGGGAGCCCACGCCCACGTCCTGTCTCTACCTACAGGCACGATCTTGCCTTGGAGTTTGAGACAAGTTGGTTGCCCTGCGACCTCAGCTCTTCGACACGAATGAAAAAATGTCACGAATTTGAAGTTTGCTCAGCTCCTTTTTGCTGTTGAAGTGCAAGTGCTGCAGCAAAAACGAAAACACAGGAAGAACACTAGGGCAAAGTCATGAGTCCTGATTCTTCCCCAGTGCGCTGCTTGGTTGGACAAAGCACTTGACTTTCTGGGTTGCTGGTTCATCGTCACCAGCTCCAGGCTGGGGCAGAGGCAGAGGTAGACGCAGGATTCCAGGAGTCTGTCGTGTTTTTTTGCCTTTTGATACATCTCATAGTTTTTTGCTGAAAGCAACTAGGAGAGGAAAGCAGTTTTTGCGCCTGGAAATGAGCACACCTTTCCTTCTAATAGGCCTGTAATGTGGAGGGTTTGAGCTAATCGGTTAAGAATTGGGCTGGGATGGAGGTTTCTTGTTGCTATAGTTACCCTGAGGGCACCACAGGCTTCAAATTCCTCTGGAGACCTGGTTTTAGGGTGAGGGCGGGGCTGCTTTGCCAGAGGGTTTTCTCTCAATATCTGCTCCAACCTCAACTCTTGGTCTTCCTTTGCAAGGAGCCTCAACGAGGGGCACACTCTACCCCCCCCAGAAGCCTCCCGCAGTTACTTGCAATTTGATGCCCGTCACCTGGCTGTGGACGAGAGTGGGACCCTGTCTCTGGTTCTGATTAAGCCCCCATCTTAGGCAGATGTAAGTGCTCACCTCGAATCTTCCTGCCGGTGCCTATTTCTCCTTAGATTTGGGGACCGTCAGTTGCTTTGCAACTTCCATTCTCTAGTTGGTCCGAGAAAGTTTGTGAAGTTGCAGTTTGTCAGGCTTTGGTTCAGGCTCCGTTAGCTTGTTTTGGCGCTCTGCATCTCAGAAAGGAGAAGATACACAGTTGTTCTTGAAAGCGCCCCCTCGGACGCAGCCTATATCACATCTGCTCACATCCCATCGGCCAATGCTTGTCACAGAGCCAACCCCTACAAGGCTGCTGGCTGGACCCTCCACCTACAGGAAGGCACCACAGGTGACATGCAGGGAGCATCGATGCCCTCAGACTCTGACACGTGACGTTTCAGGGAAGGAAGAGAATAACAAGAATCACATTCTGCGGCGACTTGCCGTCCTCCCTCGGCGGTGTGCTGTGAAGACTCATCCCGGGGGACGAAGGTGTTCCTGCACGTTCCCCAGGTGAGGGACTGTTGGGTTGTTCCCAGTTTGGGACGCTTGTGAGCAGTGCTGCCCTGAGCATTTCTGTGCTCATCCCCTGATGCTCTCCTGGACGGGTGTCCCTGGGCTGTACAACAGAGCAGAAGTGCTGGGTAGGGACTTGTCGGTGTTGGGAGTTAATGCTGGAATGTTTTCCGAAGGTTTGTACCAGTTTCCACTCCCACCAGCGGAGAACGAGACTTCCCATTGCTCCACACCCTCCACAATGTTGTCCTCTGTTAAACTCACTACAAACCGGTAGCATTGAGAGAAATAAGAAAAAGAAAAAGGACCCAACCATCTGGCTGCACAATGCCCACTGGTGCCAGCCCCGGATACACCTTCTGTTTGTGGTGGAGAGGCCCTGAGTCCCCCAACTGCCCGGCAGCTCCCACGTGTATGCAAGAGGGTTTGGGACAAACAGGGGGCAGCGGCGCTATGCACAAGGGGCCAGGGCCTGTGTCCTAAGTGTGGAGCACAGGGCACTTGTCAGGGTCTGGAGCAAGCAGAGCTGTTAAGCTTTTCTGCGCAGGCATGGACTTGGCTTGGGGCAACACAGGCTTCTTTGCCACCTGCAGGTGACCTGAACAGTGGCAGTGCCCAGGGAGGTGCTGCAGCCCCGCCGAGAGCCCAGAGGCTCGGCCCTGACCCTCATGAGCACCTTCTTCCAGCTGAGTCCCAGGAGGCAGATGCCACCCTGATGCCCATTCCCAGGGCAGGAAACAGAGCCCAAGCCAGGCTTAGGGCTGGCCCAAAGGGGCTTGGCCAGGACGAGCTGGGTTTGGAGCCCGGCCTTTCCCGCTCTCCCCTTTGTCTTAGGCCGCATGGAGGTGGCAGCACATCGGGGCGACCCTGGGCTCTCCGGCCCCCGCCGGGCAGAGGGGCACATCGGTGCTAATCTGTCTCGGGGAGCTGACCCGTACGTGGAATCTGTCGGGCAGCCCGGGGCTCTCCAGCTTAAGGATGCACGATTTCACTGCAGGTCAATCATCCCCCAGGCTGCCCGAGGCTTTGGGGCCCGACGAACAAACGCCTGTTCTCTTCCCACGGGCTGACTCATCTGGAAGCTTCCATCTGGGCCCTGGGCCGGCCTGACTCTGGAGGCTATGTGGCACCACTGCACACGGCTCCCCACACCTCCGACAAAGTCTGAGCCCTCCCAGGACCTGCCCCAGCCTCCTGCTTCCTCCGAACAATGATGATCCTGGTACGCTGGGCCCGGGTTCAACCGCTCCGGATCGGGGGCGGCCACGCTGTTTGGCCAGTGAGCCCGGGCCGGGAACCTCTCCTGCGTGTTGCATGACCGCGGGGCCTGTTCCTTGCGCCTGTCTGGTCGCGTCACGTCACGGAGGGTTTCCGGGGCAGCGGCTGGCTCTGAGCACAGCCGGGGTGGTGTTGGCAACACAACTGCTGCCCGGGCCCCCCAGCGGAGGTGCTGGGCCACGGCCCCCGTGGGAGCAGAGCAGTGGGGCCGTCGGCACGGCCTTTGAAAATGGGCATTTGCCCAAGTCGTGCCCAGGGGGAGGGGCAGCGGGGCTGATGGGCCTCCCCGGCTTCTCCATGTGTGGGGATGGGAACGTGGAGGGCAGCTGGGGCGCGTGCGTGATCGCGTGAGCCATACGAGGGCTGACACTGCGTGCAGCCGTGTGTGCGCGGCTGTGCACTGTGTGTGTGAGTGTGCATGCACGTGTGTGCGCGGCTGTGCACTGTGTGAGTGAGTGTGCGTGCACGTGTGTGTGCGCCGCACGCATGGATGTGCACAGGTGTGCATCACGTGTGTGTGCGCCGCATGCATGGATGTGCACAGGTGTGCATGCACGTGTGTGCGCCGCACGCATGGATGTGCACAGGTGTGCGTGCACGTGTGTGCGCCGCACGCATGGATGTGCACAGGTGTGCGTGCACGTGTGTGTGCGCCGCACGCATGGATGTGCACAGGTGTGCGTGCACATGTGCGCCGCATGCATGGATGTGCACAGGTGTGCGTGCACGTGTGCGCCGCACGCATGGATGTGCACAGGTGTGCGTGCACGTGTGTGTGCGCTGCACGCATGGATGTGCACAGGTGTGCGTGCACGTGTGTGTGCGCCGCACGCATGGATGTGCACAGGTGTGCGTGCACGTGTGTGTGCGCCGCACGCATGGATGTGCACAGGTGTGCGTGCACGTGTGCGCCGCATGCATGGATGTGCACAGGTGTGCGTGCACGTGTGTGTGCGCCGCATGCATGGATGTGTACAGGTGTGCGTGCACGTGTGCGCCGCACTCATGGATGTGCACAGGTGTGCGTGCACGTGTGTGTGCGCCGCACGCATGGATGTGCACAGGTGTGCGTGCACGTGCACACGCACCTGTCTGTGTGTGTCTGAGGTGGAGAGAGAGGCTCTTGTGGGCGTCCTGCCATCCTCGCAGGATCCGGACGTACGAATCAGTGAGAAGCTTGCTGCTCTCGGTCAGCACCCAGGCTGGCTCCCCACGGCCTCAAACACACGGGTGCACGGGGCTCACACCTGGATTTCCTATTTCCAAATTAGTAAGCTTAATGGATCTTTTATTGCTTACTATCTTCAAATCCGGGCCCCTGTCCCAGAGCCCTCCGTGGTCCCTGCTGCACGAAGCCCGAACTCCTTTGCTCAGTGTCGCAGGTTCTCTGCGCCCTGGCCTCTGCTGGTCCCAGCGGCCTTCACCCATGAACTTTCCCCTCCTGCCCTCGTGCACGACTATATCTCTCATGCAGATTACGGGACCGTTTCTCTGAGCCTCGACTTCCCTGTTTGTAAAGTGCAGATACAAGGCAACAGGGGTGAGGGCTGTGGTACGCTCAGCACAGGCTGGGCACGCATGTGTGACTAGGAGTGTAGTTCTTCTGATCTGCACGCTGTCTTTTCCAGGCGGCCACGGGGGAAGCTGGGGTCTATGTTCTCTCCTTTCTGTGTTTCTCACGGCATCAGACTCTGTGACTTGCAGACAGCGGACACACGATTCCGTTTTGCCAGGAAAAAGACAGCAGACTTCTCTTTTTTAGGAGGTGCAGGATTTCAACAACAGCTGCCCCTGGAACGTGATGGGCTCACCAGAGGCTGAAAACAGATGCTCAGGAATTCACCTGGCCAAGGAGTTCCTTGCTGAGCCCAGGACCCTGCATCCAGCCTAGGCCAGGGGCAGAAGTCCCATTTCCCGTGACTGTTTTTGCTCTGATGGTCAGGTTCATGGGCACTGTGCGTAATCTGAAGCATTCGGTAGCGATCTAATTAAATGTTAACACATCATTAAAGTGATTTGCGATCAGCACAGTTAACAGTTTGATAAATCCATTCCTGGCTGACTCCATGCTGAAAACAATCGCTCCCAATCAGCAGCGGGCGGTTGACATCTGCTCAACGTTGGAGGGGGGGACACAGCAAGGGCTGGCAAGGTACATCTGCCCTGCCAAGCTCCCAGGTCCGTCAGTACCTGGGGGGTGTGGGACGGTGGTGGGTGGACACGGGGTGCTGCGGAGGGGTAGGGCAGCAGTTAATTTCCGGGGCATTTTTGAAGTTGCTGGTGTCCGGGTGTCCCCGCAGCAGCCAACACGCCATGCAGAGGATTAAGGAGGCACTGCTTTGCCCTGGTTAACACTCTGTAATGACGACGGCCTCCTGGTTGAAGGCTGTGAATCACTGCTTGTTAATGGGCTTAATTGCTCAGGAATTAACTCTGCATCTCTGCACACCTGGTGATGCAGGTGGGGGATGGGAGCCAGTTCTGTGTGAATATCGATACTGTGACTTGGGAGGAGGGGAGAAATGGCTCAGGGGAGCGCAGAGTGTTTGTTCAGGGAGGGGATGACAGCCTCGGAAAAGACAAAATGGTCTCGTGGCAAAGCTCTACATAAAGGATGTAGGGCACTGGTCCTCGTAGATCGCAAGGGGCCCACGGAACATCCAGGACCTTTAGAGCTGGAGGGCGGAGAGAGGATTGCAGGAAGAGGTGAGTGTCCAGTGCACTCGGAGGGCCTGGGCCCCCTGAACCTAGGACCAGGCTCTGCTGTAAAACTCCAAGGGCCCGAAATGAGCTTGGATTCCTGGATCCAAGCAGCGTTTATCTTTCAATGGCTGGGTCATTGGCGAGTTCAAGTTGGTCCCAAGATAATTCACTGAGCACCAACAGTGTGCCAGGCACTCGAAGGACGAGGACATTAATGACACCTTCCCCGCTGGACACCATCCTCACCGTGCCCTCCTCACTCTGAGACTCCACCACGTAAGTGTTTCAGCAGCTTGACTGACGTGGACTTTGTCTTGATTCTGGGACCACACACAGGTCACCCCCGCTGCGTGGAATGCTCTCCATCCTCATCCCCCAGCTCCTACCCCTCCATCTCTCGGTCAGAGCTTAAATGCCGCCTTGAGAAGCCCTCCGGGACTCCTGTGGTTAGGCTGGGTGCCCCTGTCCTGTGCTCCCCCAGCTCCTAGACCTCTCTTACGCCCCCTCCCCTTCACTTGTTAAGTACAGTAGTAAGTCGCTGCAGAGTGCTTCCTAGCCAGAGGTTCTGGGGTTGTTTACTTCTGCAAGCCCTGGCTTCCTTATCTGTACAGTGGTGTAGTACCAGTTTCTACAGCTTAGAGTTCAGTGGGGACTGAATAACAATGCATGAGAAGCCTGTAGCACAGTGTCTGGCACCTGTCAAGGGCCCACCGATGTCAGCCTGATCATCATTACTATTCTTAGCAGGGAGTACCGCTGCCTGTTTCTTGCTCGATGCTGCCCTGGCGCCCAATTGCAATAAATGGACACTTGTGGTCCCTTCTCCTGATGGGCTTCCTCACAGTGGGAAGAGTAAACAGACAGTGGCTGACAGTGTAAAGGCCATGAGAAGTGTGGAGTGGAGGAAAGAAGAGGGCAACAGGTTTTGTGGCATGTGGTTTCACCTGATCTGGGCCTCAAGTCATAACACAGGCAAAGAATGTGTGAGCGTACGTGTGTGTGTATTTGGGGTGAGGGTGGGACAGTCTGGGAGGAGGATATTCCAGGTAAAGAGAACAGCATGAGTAAAGGCACAGAGGTCTGATATTTTGAATAGCATGAGCATTTTGGTGTTTCTGGCGCATGAGGTACAAGGAGAGAAGTGTCTCAAACAAGCCTTGACAGGTGCATAAGAACCATGATGGGCAGGAATTTGAGGTCTCTGCTAAAGAGGAGTAACTTTGTCTGATATAAAGTGTGTGGTTTGTGAAAGGTTTATCCAGCTTGACAATCTTCTACTTTTACTTAGATTATTTAGTCCATTTACATGTAATGTGATTACTGATATCATTGGATTATAACTAACTACTTACTATTTGTTTCCTATTTGTCTTCCCTTTTCTTTCCTTTCTTGCCTTCTTTGAATTAATCCCTTTAAAAAATTACCCCATTTCTCTCTATTAACTCTTTAGTGTCAGTTGTAATCTAGAAATTAAAACACATTATTCCCTCAATACAGTCTCATAGAATTGATTCTTTTTTGCCACTACTTGATGATGTTAGAGCCTTAAAGCCCTTTAATTCCATTTATTCTTCCCATCTTTTACATGATCATTTCTGGCCTTTTGTTTATACATACATTTTAAACCCCATAACACATTATTATTGTTTTGAACAGTCGATAATCATGTACATTTATGAACATGACTGCCCTTTCTTTACTGTTCCTTCCTCTCTGCACTCATGTGCTTTTGCCAGATTATCTTCCTTTTGTCTACATTATCCTCTGTATTATTTCCTTTAGTGCAAATATGCCAGTGACAAAGAAAGCAAGTTTTTGTTTATCTAAAAATATCGTTCACTCTCATTTTAAAGGATATTCTGTGTGGATACAGAGTCCAGATAACTTCTTTCAGTGTTTTAAGAGGCTATTCCATTGTGTTCTGGCTTTTCTTCTTTACTTGGGAAGCCAGTCTGTTTTCTCATCACTGTTTTCCTAAAGGTAATACATGCAATGTGTTATTTTCCTCTCTGGATGTTGTGAAGATTTTCTCTTTGTCTTTTTCAGCAGTTTTTCTGTGGTGTGCCCAGATGTCATTTTTGCTTGTTTGTTCTTGGTTTTTGTGTGTGTGTGTGTGTGTGTGTGTGTTCTTGTTTTTTTAATCTCTCCTCCTTGGGCTTTACAGAGCCTTTTGAATTTGTGAGTTTATTTCTTAAAGCTATTTTGGAAAATTCTAGGTCAAGATTTCTTCTAATTTTCCTCTGTCCCATTTTCTCTCTCTCTTCTCCTTCTGGGGCTCCTATTCCACCTATATTGGAAATGTATATAGATCCCACATGCTCTTCATGCTCTTTTATGCATTCTCATTTTTTTCTCTATGTGCTATAATTTCTATATTCTCTATTGACCTGTCTTCCATTTCATGAATACTTTACTGCCTCCTGCTATGTCTATCCAGCTGTAAAATCCATCTCCTGAGTTATTAATCTTAGATTTTTTTCATTTCTAGTTTTTTTTTTTTATTTGATGTTTTTTATATTCTAATTCTCAGTTGGAGAGAATTTACTCCATAATTTACTAGTTTTAAATATATGTCAATTATAGTTATTTAGAAGTTCTTGCCCACTTACTCCAGTACTTGGATGAACACTGGATCTGTTTCTATTGCCTGTTTGGCCCCTCTTGGCTTTCTTGCATATGACTCTGCCTCTTGGCATCCTAATAATTTTTCATCTATTGGCAGATATTGTATATAAAATTGTAGCAGCTCCAGGTGACTATTTTCTACCTGAGAGGATTCTTTGTTTCCTCTGACAGGCAGAAGAAGTGTGGGACTGATCATCTTAGGAGCTGATGCCTGTTGGCCTGGGTTTCAGGTTTGGGAAGGCACTGCCTACCTCTGGATCCCCCTGTTCTCCCATTGCAGCCCTCCAGATCTCTAGCTGGGAGCTTGTGGTGTTCACAGAGCTTCTCGTTCTGGTGGGTCTTGGTCTCTTTAGCCCACAAGACTGAGGAAAATTCTATTCTGCTTTCCAGAGGTTTTGACCAACTTTTTACCCTCTCTGTCTATTTCCCCAGCAGCTTCAGAATCTGGCAAAAATCTTGACAGGGAAATGGTCCATGTTTTTGAAACCCCCAAAGCCTCCAATTTCATCACTCCAGCTCTGCGAGCCACCAAAAGCTCTGGTGGGTTCTTTAGCTGCACCCAACCCAGCAGATCCTTCTTCCCAGGACAAGCCCTTATCTCGGTTTCTTGCCCAGAAGAGCAAATGCCCCCCAGGAAAAGTGGCCCCAGGTGTGGTTCGCTCACCCTCTATGCACTTCCCAGACTCCTGGTCCCTGTTGCTGCTGCGGCATTCTGATAAGCAGACAACGTTGTCCTTGCAGGGTGTCTTGTTCTGCCACGGACTCCCTGTCCCCACCCCCCTGCCACTGCAGAAACTGTCATGGGTTTAAACAAGGAAATTACATCAACTTTGAGGGGGGATCGTTTATTTGCATGAGTTACCCACTCTTTCAATAAATTACATTGTTTAATCTTCACGAAAACATTGGACAAGCTTCTCTGTGAGGGCTGCACCCTTACCTTCTCCAGGGCTGCTCTGGATAAGTCCACCTTCTCAGGAATTCCTCCTCGATGACTTCATCTAAGCTTTCACTCCCCCTCTCACTCCCCATCCCCCTCTCCTGCCTATTCTTCTCCATGGTTTGTCACTATCTGATAGAATATTTATGGTACCCATTTCTTTGTGTTGCATCTGCATCCCCCCCGTAAATAACAATTCCACAGGGCAGGACTTTTTAGTTGTTTTGTTCATTGCTGAGTACTGTGCCCTGATAAGGACCAGGAATGTAATAGATGCTCAATTAATATTTGTGGAATGAATGAGGAGTGTCACTCTGTTTAACAGATAAGTAAACCAGGGGCAACTTCAAATAACTAACAAGTAAGGGCACAGGCACCAGAGCTCAGACATCTTGGGGACACAATTCCACCTACAACAGGGGCAAGGACAGTTGTGAGCTCTTTGATGTCTCCCTACCTGCCCAGCTGCGATCTCCCGGAGGGTGGTCTCTGACGGACCCCCATGTGGCTTCACCAGCTCACCTTTGCTTGCTCGGTGGTTCAGGCACACTGAGTACCGTCCTGTGCACCGGGGACCCTGAGAGGATGCAGCCGCCCAGGCATCTGGTGGGGGAGGCAGATCCATGAACAGGTCATGGGAGAGTGCTGATGGGGGTGACAAGGCTCACGCTTGGGGACAGGTGAACACCCGTTAGAGACACATTAACATCCCAACGAGGGGCAGCAGAGTCCAGAAGCAGGAGTGGAAATTCCCGGGAGACTGGGAGCGGCCTCTGACCAGGCCACGGAAGGTGTCCCTCCTGCGATCCCAGCGTGGAGGAAACGCCAGCACCTCTGGAGGGAATCGCAGTGAGCGTGGAAAGCAGGGGGAGTCGCCTCGGTGTGGGAGCAGGTATTGATCCACCGCGCTGGGCAGGAGGCGCTTGATGGATGAAGCACTAGGTCCCTCGGCAGGCACGGCGCTTCCACATTAGGCCACTGGCGCCAAAATTGTCTAGAAAGCCCATCGCAGACGGCGGCACACAGTGTGCATTGAAACGGCAATTACAGAGCCAGTCATTAATTAAATAAGACCTGCTTTTTGCAGCCACACGCGGGAAACATGCTGCTTATTCAGCTGTGCATTCATTCAGCGTAGACTGGGCGGCAGGCGTGCGTGAGATGTCAGGAGGGAGGGCCTGGCTTCCGAGGCAACACCTGATTACAGGCCCGTCTCTGCTCCTGCAAGCCCCGCAGTCCAGCAGCTTCGACCCCCGAGCCGCGGCTCCTCCCCACGGGGCGGGCTTGGCTGAACCTCCTTGCTGGGGGGCTTTGCGGATACATGAGAGAATGCCGGTGAGGCGCCCAGCGTGGGGCCAGCACTCAGGTCCTGGATCAACACCGATCCAAGTACCCCGTGGAGGAGCAAGGGTGACGGGGCGTCCGGCCTCCAAGAGCTCAGGGTGGCCCCGAGGGCAAGTGCCCGCCTCTCAGCCGGGCCGTGTGCAGAGCTGGACCGCGGCCCTAGGTGCGCCCTGGACCCTGCTGGTACAGACGGTGCAGTGCAATTGAAAGATGTGTGTGTCAGACAGAAACACCACCAAGGTCCCCCCGTTTCCACAGCCCAGGCTGCACCTGCAGGCACCTGTCCCCGCAACTAGGCGTTCGATGCGTGTGGCATCTCTCCCTCCAGGGCCCAGGACACCCAGCGGGCACTCGGCTCTGCCTCCACAGCCTTCCCGCCCTCGCCTGCCACTGGCACTTTGGTCCCGGCCCGAGCAGTCTGTCCTTCTCGTGCTGCTTCCATAGCAGATCCAGCTCAAGTCTCGGCCGGTGGGGTCCCCCTTAGAGAACAGATCTGAGTGTGAGGTGTGTGCTGTCCGCACCTCTGGGATGCCTGCTCTGGGCTTCCCTCTCGTTTTTTCTGCTACTGTCCCTCCCCCAGCTCGTTCTGGGCTTCCTGGCCTCCTCTGCCTGCCCCATCTTTCTATAGCGTAGCTTTCTACCACTTCTTTCTTTTCTTCCTCCCTCCTCGTATGTGTCGAAATTTTTAAAATTTCTTTTATAAAACTATTTAATTTGTTCAGCTCTAAAAAAAATCTTTAAAGGCTGGAGGCTGTGCTAAGGGGTCATTGAAGACCTCGAAAACCAGGGATAAGTTAAATTCCTAAATTCAGTATTGGGGGCGGATGTTGAAATGTTGCCCGATATCGTGTCAGCCCGCTGCTGTGTTTTATCAGCCAACATTGGACACACCAGACACGATCAAAAGCATGTGTAATTTTTTGATATAACAGCAGATATTGAAGGACACAATTATGAAGCGTCCTTATCTGAGTATCTCAATAACACTTTAGAACATACACATTATTTTCATCAGCCTATCAAAGGGGACCGTAATGGTGCTAAGAAGTTAATTGTGATTAACAAGAAGGTGGGTGAAGGCGGTGTTGTCTGGAGGTCTGCGTTAGAGACCACACGTTTGGGGGTTAAAATCAGGTGAAAGATGCCTCATGGCTTCTGTTGTCTCCAGGGTCAGGGCCCGGCCTCTGTATGAAGATGTTGATCGTCTGCAGTCACCTTAGAAACCTAACTGGACTTAGCCCCGTATCAGCTGGGACAGAAGAGCCCCACCACTCACACCAGCCGGGTGTCTGTGCCACGGGGGCACTGGGCTGGGGCCTTGGGAGTGATGGAGGAGGAGGGGGCAGCTCTGCAGAACATTCCAGCGTTCCCTGGCAGTCCAGACCTCAGGGGAGCCCTCGTGGCTGGCAGGCAGGCAGGCGGGCGGTGTGGGTCCCGCCCCACAGAGACCTCTCTGGGCCCACACCTGATGAGCCGAGCCCTAACTGCCCGCCCCCAGCGCCAGCACAGCAATTAGGGGCTGAGCGCGCCACTTAACCGTCCGAGCGAAATCACAGCGCTGGGCGGGGGAGGCGGGTGTCGCCCATCTCGCCAGCCTGGAGCCCCTGCCTCATCAGGGCCCAGGCGTGAATCCAGTCGGAGGGAGGACACTTGGGTTTGGACCGCAGCCTAGATGGGCCCGAAGGGCTCCGACTGAGACGGAGGGCAGCAGAGAAGGCGCTGGAGGACCATGTCCAGGAGGGCGACCTCAGAGCAGCCTCTGGACACATCAGAATGTGTGTCCACTGCCTGCCTGGGATCGCAGGCGGCTCTGTGAGACCCCAGGCTGGGCTTCAAGTGCCCGCTGTGCTAGCTCGGGCCCCATAACAAACTTCCCCAGGTTGGGGGCTTAAACGACAGGATTGATCTTCCACGGTCCTGGAGGCTGGGGGTCTGAGATAAGATGAGGGCAGGTTAGTTCCTCCTGAGGCCTCTCTCCTCGGCCGCAGGCAGCCTTCTTCTCCGCATCCTTACAGGGTATTACGTCTGTGTCCTCATCTCCTCTTACAAGGACGGGTGTCCTATTGTATTGGGCCCACCCTAATGACCTCATTTTACCTTAATCCCCTCTTTAAAGACCCTCTCTCCAAACATAGTCACGTCCTGAGGTCTTGGGGGTTAGGGTTCCGACATGTACATTTCGGGGGTACACAATTCAGCCCATAACATCTGTATTACTGGACCCCGCCGCTAGCAAGTGATGGGTGTGGGGTTTGGACTCAGACCTTTGGGCCCGTATCCTGGACCTCTTCCAGGCCACAGCAGGGTGTAAAGGCGAGCTGCCCCGAGGCTGAGAATGGCCCTGCGTGGTGGTTCCTGCACCTTGACCTGCTCTGGGAGACTTCTGGAGGTCTCAGAGATGCTGGCCTCTGCCTGATGCTCAGGGAACACTGGGTGGTGAGTGCCCTGTGCCGGCTGCCATCTGTGTGCCCAGAGTTCAGCCCAGGGCCCGCACAGTGACGCCTGTCGGATGGGTGATTGGTCAAGCAGAGGTCTTCCAGAGCCGGGGTGGTGTTTGGGACACCATCCGGCTCACGACCCCTGCTTTTCTGTGGTTCTGCAAGTGACATTTCTTCCCTAGGAAGCACCACAAAATCTTCTAAATGTTTCTAGAATCACACTCCAGTGACTTCATGCAGAATTTCCCTGCACGTTTCTCATTGTGAGAGATACCCAAATGTCCATGCGATGTCTCCACACACCCCAGACCCAAGCCCTGAAATCACCGCTTTGGGAGACTTCAGAATTATGTGCAGCTATTTTCATCTGCAGGACTTACTCTATTTCCGAAATGTGTCCAGACAATAAGGCCGCTGGACAAGACAAATTCATTAGTCTCCTGAATAATGCAGAGAGATTTGGGAAGCAAACGAGCACAGAACTGTTCCCTCATGGGCTCTGCACGTATAGATTTTCCTTTAAGAGGCAGAATACAAACGAATAACAGTCTGATTGTCGTTAATGACACAGGCGTACCGGCCCTTGGCTCTCAGACAGCCGTTCATTAAGGGAAGCATTCATTTTTTTTTCTCCTGGGTGAATTTGTTGGTTAAGTTCTTCAAAGCCCCTCGCACTGGTCAGAGATGACCACTCTGATTAGGGATTGCACGGCCGTAACGTTTTGCACTAGAGGAAGAAGTCTCTATAAGAGTCATTTTGGGGGCTTCCCTGGTGGTGCAGTGATTAAGAATCCACCTGCCAATGCAGGGGACACGGGTTCGAGCCCTGGTCCGGGAAGATGCCACATGCCGCAGAGCAACTAAGCCTGTGTGCCACAACTACTGAGCCTGTGCTCTAGAGCCCGCGAGCCACAACTACTGAAGCCCACGCGCCTAGAGCCCGTGCTCTGCCACAAGAGACGCCACAGCAATGAGAAGCCAGCGCACAGCAACAAAGACCCAATGCAGCCAAAAACAAATAAAAATGAATAAATTTATATATATAAAAAAAAAGAGTCATTTTGGGAACTGTCCTTGGGGCAGAAGTCCCCAAATCCACTCCCACCCCCTACCCCTGCCAACCAGCAGAGCTAAATGAGAGAATGGGGGACCCTTTTAAGGGGATAGTTACTCATAAGCTTCAGAAGGAGCTGTTTCCCTAGCAAAAGGCGGAAATCTGGTATGAGAAACCCATCACCCTTTTCATGCTGATGACAGCAGCTGTCTGTCTGTCCCTTCGTCTCCTCCGCCCACCCCAGAGGCCTCAATTTCTTTTGGGGGACAGTTTCCAGAAATGCCTACCGCTTTCTGCCCCAAATAACTGCGCCTTCTCCCTATGGCCTCTCGCTGGCCTTGGGAGCATACTCAAGCCGCTTGTAGGGCAGAAACGCCAAGGAGTTCATTCCCCCAGGACCCACCTGCGATCAGTGATGGGGAGGAACTGGTGACTCGATACGCCCTGGGGTGTTCTCTGTGCCATGTCTCCAAGGTCCCCCGGCAGGGCTGAGTCCAGGCTGTCTACAGGGGTAACTCCCCCATCCACCAAGCTTTCTTAGCTTTCCTCCCTTCTCCGTCTCACTTCTTCACGCCCACAACCTACTTCTTGGGGTCACCCCCAAATAAATACTTGTCCACCTGTAAGTGGGAAAGCGCCAGGTCTGGTGAGCGAAGCCATTAGGCTGTGGCGTGGCCCGGCATTTACTGTGTTCTCTCCCATTCCTCCCCCAGAGGCGACCTGAGGCCGTCCAAGGGGACATGCGCTGGAGAGAACATACCCGGCTGTATTAGTCTAGGTTCGGCAGAGAAACAGAGCCCCTAGGATGGAGATATGCAGAGATTTGTTACCAGGAGTTGGCTCACACGATTTTGGAGGCTGAAAACCAGGAGCACCGTAAGTGGTGGCTCCAGTCCCTGGGCGGGAGACGGGTGTCCCCGCTCTGTAGTCAGGCAGCTGAAGGCCCTTCTCACTCAGCCTTTTTTGTTCTCACCAGACCTTCAACTGATGGGAGGAGGCCCACCCACACTGGAGAGGGCAGTCTGCTTTGCTCAGTCTCCTGATACAAATGCTAAGCTCATCCAGAAACCCCCTCACAGACACACCCAGAATCCTGTTGACCCCATGGCCCGGTCAAGTTAACACATACAATGGACCATCACATCTGCCTTCCAGGGGTTGCAAGACAATGACTGTGAACCGATGTGAATCCCCAGGGACCCCAGAGGCCACCATGGTCCCCAGGTCTGAGTGGGGACGTAGGGAGGTCAGGGGCTAGATGGAGTCAGTCCAGTTCCTCTCACAGAGTGTCCAGTGGGCCTGTGCACATACCCGACAGCTACTTCCCCAGTCCCAGAATGTAGAGTAAAGGGCAGGAGACAGACAGTAACCGGCCGAAGCCCCTGCTGTACACAGTGAGCCTTGAGGATGTGATGCCGGGTGAAGTCGGCCAGACACGGGAGCACAGATCCTGTGTGATTCTGTCACCGACCTTTCCTTCAGTTCTTCCCTGCCCGGGGATAGCTCCCAGCCAGAAGGCAAAATGACAATTTGTAGCAGCAGACAGAAACTTTATCCACTGACCAAGGAATGGAGAAGGGGGAGCTCGTGCTCTGGAAGCACCTTCTCCCCGAGTGTAGGCAAGGACCATCTTTTTATAGAAGGGGCTGAAGGAGTGGTACTGAGGTTCACGGAAACGGGTGGTGATTTCCTGGAACAGGGGTTGAGCCCCTTTCCTGCCCCTTTATGATCCTTCAGGGTCTGGGTCAGAAGTGTGGTACCAACAAGCCACCAACCAGGTGGGGAATTTTAGCATTAAAATGAGATGCTAATGAGCTGTAGAGCCACTTTGGCCCAATTTTGAAGCCCAGCCAACATATTCGAGTTTCTTGTGGTTACTTGTTCCTGCCGTGTAAGCACAGCTAGAAGATGCAGCCAGTTTTGGTTTTCTGCAAATTTGCCCAGAGGGAGGGTTTTTTATTAGAAATGAGGGGCTTCCTTGCTTCCTTGCCTCCTTGCCTAAGGCAGGTGTACTTGTGTTTTATAGAGATAGTTTAGGAGCGGGTTAGGGACCCTCGGGTTGCCCGCTCGGTGACAATTCCACTTATATGGGGCACCTAGAGTAATGAAATTCACAGAGAAAGAAGGTTAGACTAAAGGTTGCCAGAGACTCAGGGGAGAGGGAGAATGGGGGCTATTGTCTCATGGGGGCAGAGTTTCAGCTTGGGAAGACAAGAAAGTTCTGGAAATGAATGATGGTGATGTTCGCCCAACAATGTGAAACATCTAAAGAAAGACAAATACTGTATGCTATCACAGTGTGTGGAATCTAAAAAATACAACAGACTAGTGAATATAACAGAAAATAAGCAGCATTGTAAATCAACTATACTCCAATACAAAATAAAAATCTTTTTAAAAAGAAACAGACTCACAGATATAGAGAACTCACAGATATATAGGGAGAAGGAAGGGGGAGGGGCAACTTAGGGGTGGGGAGGAAAAAGGGTTATCGTGGGATTATATGAAATCATCTGTGCGAAACTTTTGAAAACACTATGGAATGTGAAGAATCTTTCATTCAATTAAAAAATGTGAATGACCTTTAATGCCATTGAACTATGCACTTAAAAGTGATAAAAATGCTAAAGTTTACATTATGTGTATATTTTACCACAATTTTTTAAAAAGTGGGAAAAAACCTGGCAGCATCCCTGAATTGGTCATCTGACCTTTGAACCAAGAGCCGTTACAGTGAGAGAGGTCAAACGGAAGCCCTATAATGGCCCCTTGTCCCACTAAGATGGTAAACGCAAAGCAGTAGCACATCCCTGGGGAAGGCGAAGAGATGAGAGACGGAAACACAGACATGGAAGATGCAGAGTCGGGGCTCCAGCCCCTCCCCTTTGGACCCCCAGCCTTCCCAGCTGGGTCAATGCAAAAGCAGATGCACCTAGGAGATCGGGTCTGGGGTGGTATCAGAACCTCCTTATGGGCCCGGAGGCAGGAAGAGGGGGATCCAGAGAGAAATCAGCACCCCGTGTGAGGCATCAAAACACTCACGCCCGAAGCTGGACCCTCGGGTGTAGGAAGGGCACGGCCTCCACCCACACGGAGCTCAGGGAGATTTGAGAGCCCGGGTTACTAACCTCACTGGGGTCTGCCAACTCCCTGGGGTCCTTCCCGACAGCGCTGGGGGGTCACTCTGGCACCAGTCGCTGCCACCGTTAGAGTTCTGCAGGAGACGGCGAAACACTCAGACGGGAGGCTGAGGAACAGTTAATGGAGTCTATGCACAGTTTTGTATTCTTCTTCTTAAAGAGCCTTGTCTCCCAAATTACATAAATCCGGGCCCTACAAAACCTGGGTTCTGCCTGATGATCCGCTATCAGACCAAACCGAGGGGTCCCCTAGGGTCCCGCAGGCAGAGTCAGGAGTGCCCCCTCCCTCTTTGCAGCCGGGGGTATCTGGCTGCACCCCATCTCCTCGGCCGGCAGCTGGAGTGCCCAGGACCAAGACCTGCTCCCCTGTCAGGGGGCCCCTGGGAGTCCCGGCAACACGAGATCCCCGCAGCCTTCTCTCATTTTCAGGCCTCGAGATGGGGGGTGGTGGTGAGGGAGTAAAGGGGGAGCACCCACCAATCCGGGGCTC
Organism: Balaenoptera musculus; assembly: GCF_009873245.2. NCBI lineage: Eukaryota > Metazoa > Chordata > Mammalia > Artiodactyla > Balaenopteridae > Balaenoptera > Balaenoptera musculus. The sequence continues at coordinate 137,717,799 of NC_045789.1, read as the reverse complement.
CTGATGGTGAGAGGGGCTCGGAGAATTAACGGCCCTCGGCCATCCCACACCCCTGCGAAGCATGTGTCAGCTGTCCCTTTGTACAGAGAAGGGAAATGAGTTCTATCAGTTCTCTATTGTCGACCTAACGAGGTACCCAGTCAACTAGTTACCTAGCGACCCGGACAATACACACGTATTCTTCTGTGGTTCTGCAGGGCAGAAGTCCAACGCGGTCTCACTGGGATAAAATCAAGGTGTCAGCGAGGCCATGTTCGGCGCCGCCCGTGCTCCTTGGCTCTCGGCCCTTCCCCCAGCTGCAGAGCCATTAACAGTGGGACGAGTCCCTCACGTCCGTCCCTTTGACCCTGCTCCTCCCTCCTGCACACTGAAGGGCCGTGGCTGCCTTGGGTTCCCCCAGACCCCATGACAGCCTAGGATCATCCTCTGTTTTGAGACCAGCAATTAATTAAGATTAGCAATCTATCAATAAATACCCTTGCTGCGTAGCCTGAGATATCCACAGGCGCCAGGGATTAGGACGCGGACCTCTCCGGGGGCTGTCATTCTGCACCACGCCTTCCCCCAGGGGCTTTCACGGGTCTTGCTCAGCCCTGAGTGTTCCTCCACAGCGCACGGCTATCTCCCCAGGTGAGCTCTTCCTTTGCTCACAGCCAAGAGCGTGGGCTTTGTGTTCAGAGACCAGTGTTAGCGGCACGACTCTGGCTGAGTTTCTTACCGAGTCAAGCCTCAGTGCCTTCATCTGTATAATGGGTACAAAAGCCTCACTGCACAGGCTTGGCTGAGGGTGAAGGGCGGAAATGTTAACATGGGGTTCATGGTAGGTGGTCCACAAGATGTTGTCAGCTTCCCCCCCTCCCCACGTGCTGAAGGCCCTGCAGGTGGGTGGGGCTGGGGGCTTCTGGAACCTCCTCTCCCATCCCGGGGGGACCAGCCCAGCGCAGCCTGAAGGTTCTCTCCAGCCACTGGCCACCCATAGTGGGCATAAGGTTAAGGCAGAGTTTTATAACGCTGGCCAGGGGAGGTCTCCACTGTCAAAGAATCGTTGAACCGAATTGTTAGTAGACTTAATGAATTTTAAAATGCAGGTGGATGGTAAAATCCAAACAATGACGATGTGATTTTAATGAAGCAAGGAAGCCATAGCAAAGATCAGATTAGGTCAGGGGACCGGGTGTGGCCCTCGTGTGACCTGGTGCACAGAAGCGTCCCTGACATCTTGCCACTTGCATGAAGGGACCCCAAGTTGGTCCCAGCCCTTCAGCAACCCGCGTGAGGCAGAAGAATGAACCATTTCTACATGCACAATGCAGACACTCAGGAGCTTTTGGGAAGAAGCAGGGCTCCTCCTGGACCCCAGACTAGAGGGCCCACCCCAGGAAGGGGTTCCAGGTGGGAGCATGAGGTCGGGGTGGGGGGCTCTCCCTGACCATGGAGCTTGGCGGTGGGATCCCCTGGACCTGTCACCTCCAGGACTTGCCTGTCCTGCTGACCCTCACGCCGGCCGTGTGGTGGCCAGCTCGGAGCTGGTTCTTGATCCATGCACTCCTTTCAGAAATGGGCAGAATGACGTTACAGCATCCTGTGTATGCCCCTTCACCCACATTTGCGGCCCTCTGTCTCCCGGCCAGACCTCTCTCCCAGATGCCAGACTCGTGTCTGTATCTTTGTTGAGGGCTGAGTTGTGTTCCCCCAAATTCCTACGTGGCAGTCCTAACCCTCAGCACCCAAGAATGTGACTGTATTTGGAGATCAGGTCTTTAAAGAGGTAATTAAGGTAAAATCAGCCCCACAATGGGGGAGGTGGGGAGAACCCCAAAATTCCATGCCGGGAGCACTTCCCGACGCACAAGTGAACGCAGCTGTACCCGCCTCAGCTCACAGACTTGGGGTTGCTGGTCTGCGCCCCTGTAACTTGACTTCCCTGGGCAAACTCTGAGGACCACTGATGCAGGGCCAGCCCAGGGTCCCTGAGTGCACCCAGGAGAAGGGACCCTGGGGAGAAGGCCCAAATCTTACCATCAGTCCCCAAGGGGGTAACTCAGCCCCTGACACAAGGCAGGTGCTGGGGCGATGGCAGCTGAGTGACCAGACGGCTGCCTCGGGGCATCTCCTCTGCCCCACCCTCGCTCTGCCCACACAGTGCTGGCCGGGGCTGCTGGGCTCCACAGGCACCGAGAGCAGGAAGTCCACACGCTGTGCACGACCCCATCTCCCAGATCTGCCCCCATGCTCCAGGCTCGGCAGACTCAACCTCGTTCGGGACCCAGACAAGACATCCACCTCTCCTTCTCTCCTGCAGGACTTTACCGGAACCCTCTCCCTCCATCCCCACCCCCCAACTCCCACCCACGTCCATCTGGCCAGCCCCCACTGCTCCCTGGGGCTTGGTGCACCCATCACCTCCTCCAGGAAGTCCTCAGTGCTTACGGCCCCCACCAGGTCCTGGCCCAGGTCCCTCCTCTGAGCTCTGGGGTGGGGGTTAAGCCAGGAGCCCTCACCCTCTGTGCTCCTGCAGCCCCTACCCTGAGGGCTATGGACAGCAACGGAATCTCTGTGTGGGTAGGCGGTGGGCCCCAGGCCTGGCTTCTCGAGCAGCAGTGGTTCTCCAGAGGTGGTCAGCGGGGTCAAGCCAGCAGTTGCCTTCCTGTGGCCCATTGGGCGGGGACGCCTGCTTTAACACTCATCTGTCCTCCTGTCCAGTGTCTGCCAGGCAGCCTCTGGCGGCAGGAGGAGTTACAGCCTCACGGCCTCATTACTTCCAGGAAGTGGCTCAGCCGGGTGCCCATCTCCGAATCCTGCTTCCTGAGGCCCAGGCTGGGGTGATGAGCCCCTTGCCCCCAGCTCTGCAGCTTCATCTGTGCCCACGAGCACCTCTCACACAGAGCTGGAAAACGGGGTACAGTGGTGTGGATAGTGTCTCCCAAAGAAGATGTCCAAGCCCTAAGCCCCACGCCCAAGGGTGACCCTATGTGGAAGTAGGGTCTATGCAGATGTAGTTAGTTAAGGCAGGGTCATACTATATTAGGGTGGCTCTAAGTCAAGTGACTGGAGTCCTTACTAGAAGAGGAGGGGCACGGACACACAGGGAGAAGCTAGGTGACAAGAGGGGCAGAGAACAGGTGACGTGTGTACAAGCCAAGGATTACTGGAGCCTCGGAAGCTGGGAGAGAGGCCTGGGACAGGTCCCCCCGAGTCCCCAGAGGGACACAACCCTGCAGACACCTCGGTTTCAGACTCTGGCATCAGAACTGGGAGAGAAATGTCTGTTGCTTTACGCCGTCCAGTTGGTGGTTATTAGTTACAGCAGCCCTCGCTGACTAATGCACGGATTAGTACTATCAGAACAGCCAACACTATGGATCCTCTTTCTAAAGATTAAATAAAATAATAAATGTAAGAATAACCTACAGTCATTCATTCGTTCATTCAACAAATAGTAATCGAACACCAATCATTTATCAGAAGTTATTCTAAACTTTGGAATCATGACAGGGAATACACGTATGCACACACACATACACACCACACACATGTACACGTATGCACATGCACACACACACACACACACACACACACACACACGCTTCTGGTCCGGGAACTGTCAAAGTCTGCACAATGAAATGAGAGTCATGACTGACAGAGGCCTGGGGGCATTTGAGAGCCCAGAGGAGGCACCTCACCCAGTCTAAGGGCATCAGGGAAGGCTTCCTGGAAGAAGTGACCCTCTCAGAAAGCCAAAGCATTTAGTTGACACAGAAATGTCGACCTCAGAACAACTCCCCAATCCAGACTTAGGAAAATGAGCCGTAAGTGGGCCACTAAGGGAAGAGCATGGATGGTTCACATCAGCTGGTTCTTTCTTGATTAAACCATCAGCCTGTCCAGCAGTCTTCCTGGACCCCAGATAATGAACGCCCGGCACCACGCTGGGGAGGAGGACGGGCTGGCCTCTGAGGCGGGGAGGGTGGAGGGGCCCATTTCAGGCTGGAGACTCTGTGCCGGGCTGCAAGTTGTTTTGGACACGATGACCTAAGAGCACAGAGTGCCGCACGTGGCCATGTGGACAGGGGTCCAGGGCTACCGTGGGGTGGGGACGGGACGGGGCTGGCCACATGACGCCAGCAGCGAAGTGCCACACGGGCAGTCTGACTGCACACGGAACCCATCAGGGACCCTCAACCAGGGTCTCCTGTGGGTTTTGCTTGTTTGGGGGTCTCCAGCCTGCAGTACAGGGAGGCTCGCTGGGAAGGGGTTGGGAGGGAGATGGAGGGGTTCGACCCACCATTCCTGCCCATCACGTGGCCCTGAGGTGGAGGGGGCACCTGCCAGGGGCTGCAGGGCTCAGGGCTGGGACGCGGAGCTCTTTTCGGGGCTCCTGGCCTCCCAGCAGGCTGCCGTGTGGTCTGCAGACCGGACACCCTGTGCTGTCTGACTTCTAGCTTTCACTTTGACGAATTTCAGACTTAGGGAAGAGTTGCAGGAAAACTACAAAGAATTCCGGCGTGCCCTTCATTCCGGTCACCCAAATGTTAACACTTGCCATATTTGCTTTATCTCCCCTCCTCCTCTCTCTCCCTTTTCTCCTCTCTCCCCCCGTCCCTCCCTCCCTCTCTCTCTCTGTCTCTGTCTCTCTCACTCACACACGCACACGCTTTCCCTATGCTGCCCACGTCTGCGTGCGTAGTGACCACGTTACAGGAGGCACCCCTGTGGGCGTGCAGAGTGGGCCAAGGGCAGGGCGGCTTCACCCTGAGCCTCCTGCAAGAGGCCACTGCCCAGAGCAGGGACCTCTGGCTGCAGCGAAGGCTGGGAGAGCCCGCTGGTTAATCTGGGGCTCCCCAGGGCAGATGTCAAGGCTTTTAGTCATTCAACACACACCGGGCCTCCTCCTCCAGCTGCTGGCAATAATAGTAATAATAACAATAAGGGAGCTCATGTGGGTAGACCCCAGGGCCACAGCCCCACTGCGCTCCCACCCACCCCGTGAGGGACATTGAGTTCAGAGAGGACCAAGTGGGGCACCACCCGAGCCCCACGGCCAGGGGGGACAGGCTGGGGATCCAACGCGGGCTGCCCGCCCTCACGTCCCCGCTGGCGACCACCTCAGTCATGGTGACTGTCGCCGCTGCGCTGTGTGTATGATGCCACAACAGCGGCACTGCACCCCAGGCGGGGGGCGAGTCCACCTACAGGCAGGGCACAGAAGCCAGGTGACGGCTCGGGCACCCCACGCTGCCGGAGGTCCCGCAGCCCAGGCCTCCCTCTGTGGCCGAGAGGCAGGGACAGTGTGTCCCCTGCAGCCGCCCGGCCCCCAGGTCCAGGTCAGGGCCTGGTGAGGATCCCACACCGCCTCGCCCCGCTTTGTGGCAGAGAAAGTTGACTTTTAAAATCCATTTTTTAACACCTGAAACTAACACGTCTTTGTTAATCAACGATGCTCCAGTATGAAGTAAAAATTAAAAAGATAAAATCAAATCCATTTTTTAAATCAAGAAAAGTAACCAAGATAAAACAGAAGATAACGGAAGGGGTGAGGGAGAGGAGGGGATGGCACGGAAAGGTGACGTCTGGGCTATTCGGGGGCGCCATCTGAGCCTCCCCCCCGGTCTCCGACAGCACCCAGGGGAAGCTCGCATTCCAGAAGGCTGACGGCAGTCCAGCGAGGCCACTCAGCGGCCGGAGCCCTGGGCTGCAAGGAGGGGAACCTACGAGGGTTTCCGCCATCTGGCCTGCGTCCCGAGTGGGTGGCATCGGGCGGACCTGTGTGTTTGGGGCGCCAGGTGTTTGCGGCACTGCCGGGGATGGATCCGGGGAGCCAGGGCCCCTACCAGCGTCCCCGGCCTCGCCTCCGTCCAGCCCGGGGCGGGTGACGAGCGGTGGCTTTGAAAGGGAAGTGGTGTCCGCAGAGCGGCTGTGAGGGAGGGCAGGGGTCCTGGGAACGCTTAGGCCCTTATCGCTGATCAAAGCCGCGAGGTGCCGCCAGACGGGCGAGGTGTGGCCCCACCTGGCTCTCATTAGGCGCAGGCGGCCAGCTCGGGGCTCTGCTCTAGCTCACAGACCCTCCTGCCAGCCGCCCCTCCACCGCACCTGGTGGGCCAGTGGCAGGCCGAGCTGGGCGCTCAGGCCACGGGGAGTCCAGCCGCACTCGTGCCCCGCCCCACACCCCGACGGCCCTGCCGCTCCCTGCGCCCCCCGCCCAGCCCCCGGCCCCTCTGGCTCTGGCCTCGGCTGCCCCTGCCCTGGGAGAGCCCTCCTCTGCCTCGGCCAGCTTCTCCCTTCTCTTCGGGGGCCCCTCCCGGTCACCCCGTGAGGTCTGCAGTGCTGGGACGCCTAAAGCCAGGCTGCCACGTGGACCGACCACAGGTCCCCTCCCCATCCTGCGCCGTCCTCGCCTTGGGGACCAGGCGCCTTGCCCGTTTCCCCTGAGAAGAAGGTGTCTGTTCCCCGCCAGCCTGAGGAATGATGTGGCCAAGCCGGGCACATCCCCGAGGGAATCAGGGGCTCCCCACCCTCCGGTTACACTGCGGCCCCTCCCACAGTCCGGCTAGGCCGGCGCAGGGTCCCTGGGGCTAAGTTTATGCACGTCCTAGTAAACCTCTGTTGGCCATACCTGCCCAGTGCCAGGGGTCCAGGGCAGGGGACCCCCCTAGCTGTGAAGAGGAGGTGTTTAAACCCGGCCCCGAGCTCTTCTATCTGCTCCAGGCCCAGCTTCTGGGTCCTTCCATGGGACCGAGATGGGCCCACACACATCACCCCCCAGACCGCAGTGGGGATGCAGAAGCCACGCACAGGGGAGCACCGGACTAGGAGCCGGGAGGCTGTGGCTCAGTCGGGGCTTTGTGCGCGCACCTCTCTGATCTCCACGCACCCTTCTGGAAGGATCCGGCTAACTGCACCCCTGCAGGTTCTTCACTTTCTCCCCCTCAGAGCTTGAATGGACAGAGCAGAACTCAGGGGCACAGAGCGGGATTGTTGCACCAGCCTCTCCTCCCCGCTCCCCTGCAGCGGTGTCGTCCCTGGGTGTGGCCCCAGAGGGTGGCCGGCCCTTGGTGGCAGATCAGGAGGACACCAGGGCACCCCTGCCTGTCCCTGCTCCCCTCTCTCCTGTAGGGGAGACGGCGTTCACGGGGTGGGCCGCCCTTGAAGGGGAAACTCACAGACGGGCGTCTCAGGGGGCGGGCCCTGCCTCCCCACTGGTGGGTGACTTGGGGTGTGGGGTGGGAGTGCTCAGAAGGCAGGGGTGCTTCAGCTCTGCAGGCGCCCCTCTTCCAGGCCCAGCCGCTCCCCAGACGGGTTGCCCAGGGCTGGCCCCCGTCACAGCAGACCCGACCCATGTCGCAGGACACCCCGCCATGTGGAAGGGGGTACACAGGGAGGAGCTCGGCAGTTTATGTCCGTGGGACCCGCCGGGGCTCTCCACACCCACACCCACCCCAACCTCAGCTTCCGCCTCTGTGAAATGGGAATCCTTACTTCTGCTCTGTCCAATCTTTGTGTTTTTGGACAAGAAAAGTGACCGCCAGAGGGACCAGGGACTCGCCCAAACCTGAGGGCAGTCCCCAGCGCCGTGTCGACGCCTGGAAGGCTGATCTGGGGGTAGCGGTCCTGCCGACGGGGCCCCTGGCTCAGGGTGCGGGCTGAGTCTCCCCAGGTCCTGTCCGTCTGTCCCCTTCCCACGCTGCCCCACGGGCTTGAGGTCGGCTTACAGGCGCCCCTGAGCAACCCTCATCTGCGTCCTTCTCCCCGGGGTGCAGGCTAATCGTGGGGTGCAGCTTTTTAAGTTGTGCTTGGTGGCCCCCAGATTCCTGGGTACAGTTGGTGGGAAAGGATGAGCTTCAGAGTCAAGTGCGGCCCCACCATTTTCAAAATGAGGAGCGGCGGGTGGACGTCGCTGAGCCCAGTGACGACACGCACCTGGCAAGGTTAACGGAGGAGGGGGTCTGCCCGGTGCCAGGTGGCTGGCGCATTGTCGGGGTAGGGGCGCCGGAAGCTGCTGGGAGCCGCGCTTGGCTCTTGTTTCCAGCAAGTGATAACAAGGACCATCTCAAGGCCATTCCGTCTGCGGTGGGCTCAGCGTGTCTTCACGCTCTGTCTCCTCTGTGAGGCCTGGATGACTGTCACCCCCAGGTGACAGCCGAGGAACTGCAGACACGTCGTTCTCTCAGCGCATTTTCTGTGTGGGGCCGGTTCTGGTGTGGGGCAGTCAGCTGCGTCCGAGGGGAGATGGGTCAGCCGAGGCCACGCGTCCTCCAGGGGATCAGCCCATGTCTCACCACCCCAGTACACTTCCAGTTAAGCCGGGAGAAGAAAAACCATAACCGTTCATCAGCCTTTCTACGGAATATGCATTTTAAGTTTCTCCTCCCAGACTTTTTCTCCTGCACGTGGTTTTTTACAATGACACCCTAATATATGCACAGTTTGTAACCCATTCAAGCATTTTCCTGTTATTTTTAGTGCCTCTCAGACGTAATTTCGAATGGCTGAGTGGTGTTCTGTCTCGAAGATGCTTTGAAATATAAACTATTTCCAATTGTTTTCATACTATGACAAATATTCTAATAAAATAACATGTTTTCCATATTTTAGATTATCTTCTCAAGCTGGATTCCTCCAGGGCAGTTACGGGTCAGTTTTGTGATCTCAAGAAAATGAGAAGTAAACAAAAATACAAAAAAAGAAAAAAAAAGATCACCCAGATGATTGACCGAGCCATTCCATTTTCTTTACAAGAATCTAGAAGAAGCCCCAAAGTGGTGATCACATGCCCTAAAGTATAGACTAAATCAATGCTTTCAATCATCTCTCATTTAAGTTTCTCAGCCTTCTAGTTTCAAGACAGCACAAGGCAATATTAACATTTTATAAAATACTCATATTAGCACAAGTATATCTGCTAAGCCTCTCACACATGCAGTGGTTGTCAAGAAATTGGAACAAATGTTTAGTATTAGGAGGGGTCTAAGTTATGGGAGAATTTCATATGTTATGATTTATGCATCCGTCATTCCAATCATCTTAAATAAGAAAAATGTTGGTTTTCAATTGCCACCGAGAAGTATCTGGTCTCTTTTAGACGAAGATTAACCACACAGAGTGACGGCTCAGCTCTGCAGGCAAAGCTAACACTTTTCTTATTATGTACCTGATAATTCAGACAAGATTTAATCAAACAATCCATTTCTAATACCCATTTGGTATTAGATTTCTGTTTTGAATTTGCCTCTACTCATGTAATATCCAGAAAGACTGTCTCTGTTAAATGTTTTTAAGTTCCACATTTTCAACTTATATATAAGAGATAATCCAATAAATAAAGTTAAATCAGTGGAAACTGGTAGAATTATCAGGGCTTTTCCAGGAAGCAAGAATGTGTATATATATGTATATATACATAACATGTGTATATAGAATACATATAATGAATAAATATATTATGTATAACAAATTTATTAAATCTATGTTATATATTTTGTATACATTTATTAATATGATTTTCTTATTATAGAAGATAATAAGTGGTAGATTCGGTTCAAAAGGGTTTTTTTTCAATTGAAGTATAGTTGATTTACAATGTTGTGTTAGTTTCTGGTGTACAGCAAAGTGATTCAGTTATACGTATATATATTCTTTTTCTTATTCTTTCCATTATGATTTATTACAGGATATTGAATATAGTTCCCCTATGCTATACAGTAGGACCTTGTTGTTTATCTGTTTGTTTTTTTTTTTTTAATAAATTTATTTATTTATTTATTTATTTATTTTTGGGTGTGTTGGGTCTTTGTTTCTGTGCGAGGGCTTTCTCTAGTTGCGGCGAGTGGGGCCACTCTTCATCGCGGTGCGCGGGCCTCTCACTATCACGGCCTCTCTTGTTGCGGAGCACAGGCTCCAGACGCGCAGGCTCAGTAGTTGTGGCTCACGGGCCTAGTTGCTCCGCGGCATGTGGGATCTTCCCAGACCAGGGCTCGAACCCGTGTCCCCTGCATTGGCAGGCAGATTCTCAACCACTGCGCCACCAGGGAAGCCCTATCTGTTTTATATATAGTAGTTTGTAGCTGCTAATCCCAAACTCCTAATTTATCCCTCCCCAACCCCCTTTTCCCTTTGGTAACCATAAGTTTCTCTATGTCTGTGAGTCTGTTTTGTAAATAAGTTCATTTGTGTCATATTTTAGATTCCACATATAAGTGACATCATATGGTGTTTGTCTTTCTCTTTCTGTCTTACTTCACATAGCATGATAATCTCTAGGTCCATCAATGTTGCTGCAAATGTCATTATTTCATTCTTTTTTATAGCTGAATAGTATTCCATTGTATATATGTACCACATCTTCTTTATCCATTCATCTGTCGATGGACATTTAGGTTGTTTCCATGCCTTGGCTATTGTATATAGTGCTGCTATGATCATCAGGGTGCATTTATCTTTTTGAATTATAGTTTTTTTCCAGATATATGTCCAGGAATGGGATTGCTGGATCATATGGCAACTCTATTTTTAGTTTTTTAAGGAGCCTCCATACTGTTTTCCATAGTGGCCACACCAATTCACATTCCCACCACCAGTGTAGGAGGGTTCCCTAAAGGGGTTTTCTGAATATTCACTAATTTCTCTAGATTTTGTGAAACAAAACACATTTCCATTCAGATGTGTAATAATGTTTGCAGTCTAAATTTAACTGTTTTCAATTATTTAATGTGTTCAATAATTATTGACTGTAGCCTTACACTGGGCCAGATCCTGGTTGAGCGCAATTCTCAGATATGAACGAGGTAGGTCTGTGTCCCGGGGTGGCATGGCTGGTGGCAGGGTGCCAGAAAACGGGGTGACGGCAGCCGGGTGTGGAGGTGTGGTGGAATCCCTGGCAGCCATGTCAGAGGCTGGGGCAGGGCCTGAGTCAGCTCTGGCCTTTGGAGGCCCGGACCACAGGGGCTGGCTCCTTCAGGAGGAGGGATTTGTTGGGTGTGATCACTAGAGTCTGCATTCCCATTTCAGAAAAGCATTTAGACCACTTCTCTAGGCCCCATTGTTGAAGATTCTCCATTCATTTATTTACTGATTCAACAACTATGCATGAGCATTTACCACATGCCAGGTTCAAGACCACTTTTGGTCCTAGAGTTCTGAGGCGGCAGAGCGAACACTGTGGAAAAGCCTATGGAATTTAAGGGAAGGGCTTTTTCTTTTTGATGGAATAGGTGTCAACCTGCTTTTTAAATCACTTTGAGCTAATTATGCATTCATTGATTCCTTCCTGGTTTTATTCATCTACTCAAAATATTTGTCAAGTGACAGATACTCATAAAAATAATGAGCTGCTTCATCGCTATCAGTTCCTAACATGTTTGCGTGTCTAGACACAATCTCTGGGTTTGACTTTCCAAGCTGGGAGCTTTGCTTCGGGTTCTTTTTGGAAATCTCCCAGCGACAAAGACAAATGAGGGGTTGATTTTACGGACAGTGAATATTTAGTGCAGATTCCGGAGCATCTGGCCCATGTGCATCCTATCTTGAACACCTCGAGAGAACGTGGACACCTCTGGGTATTTTAAAGTGGTTTTTTTCCCCTGAAGTTTTTATAAAAACTGGAGCCACTGAAACGGAATAATATCTCGGACCAGTGGGCTGCAGAGGCCGCATACGAGAGAAATTCCTGTGGCATTTCCGACGGCGTTCAATCCGAGGCATTCCCAGGGTGGAAAGGGGACTGCTCTTATTTAGGGGATCTGTGGATTTGGGCTTGGGGAAAACTCATTTCTCTCCTTTTCTGGCTGTCCTAACTGGAACATCTGTTGCCATCCCCCCCGCCCGCCTCACCCCTGACTCCCATCCACAGACATTTTGTTCAAAGTTTCTATTCCATAATTTGTTTTGACCTGGAAACCAACTGGAATGACTTGTATAGTTATCTAGTGGCACAATTTCTCAAGTGCTGGGGTTCACATATCACCAGCTTTTATGGCAACACTAATTATTCCTGATTTACGCACCCATGATATTGATCTCCTGAGATTCCCAGATGTTAGGTGCCCTTTTCCAAGGAGAGAGAGAAGGGAGCTGAGAGGGAGAAAACGTGGAGGTGGGAGAAGGGGTGCCAAGGGGAAGGACACTGGTCTGGGGGTTTCAAGAGCAGAAAGGCACTTACTAGCTCAGCGACTTTGGATGAGTCACCCAATCTGTTTAAATGTTAGTTTCCTCATCTAAGAATGGGGAAAAATAATATTGGATCAATACATCTTACAGGAGTACTATGACATTCAAACGAAATGATGGATGTGAAAGTTCTTTGAAAACAGCAAATACTACATAATGTGAGGGATGCTCATTAATTACTTATCATCTATACTTGATTTATTGAGCACCTACTATGTACCAGATTGGGCTTTTCGCTTCTGGCCATGATGGACTAACTGGTACTTACAGTGGAAACAACTACAGGGTAGGTGAAGTCACTGCCCCGGTATCCGACACCAGGCAGAGCAGCTTGGTACCTCCTGGGGGAAGGAAGCAAAGGAGGACTTTACGCCTCTCTCTCAGTAATTAAACAGAGACAAAATTCAGTAAGATGTAGACAATCTGAACATCATTCCCTGACCCCACCGACACTCATACAATGCTACACCAGCAACCGGAAGGTGCACCTGCTTGTGCCCATGGGACATTGGCCAAGACAGACAACTTCCGGGATAAGACATAAGTCCCCATAAATTTCAGAACGTTGAAACTTCAGAGTATGTTCTCTGACCATAGGAGAAGTAAATGAGAAATCAATAAACATATCTAGAAAGCCTCCAAATATTTGGAAATTAACAAGCTTCCCCTGTGGGTCAAGGAATAATTCACCAGGAAAATTAGAAAATATTTTAACCTGAATGATCATAGAAGCATTATCATCTCAGAATGCGTGAGATATAGATAAAAATACTTTTTGTGGAATTTATTTCTTTAACTCCCTATGTTAGTGAGGGAAAGTGGTTTAAAATCAGTGATCTGTGTTTACATTAAGAAGCAAAAAAAAGGAGAGACAAGTAAATACAAAGTAAGTTCACAGAAGGAAGTAATGAAGATAAGTATAGAAATCATGAAATAGAAACTAAACAGAAAATTTATAAAGCCAAAAATTTGTTCTCTAAAAAATTAAAGAATTTAATAAGCTCCTAGAAAGGCTAATCAAGAAAAAACAGAGAACATATAATTTACCAACATAAAAAATGTAGATAAAGTTTTACTACAGATCCTACAGTCACTAAAAAGAAAATAAGAAGTATCATAAACAACCTAAATAAGACGGTAGGAGGAAACTTTTGGGGGTGATGGCAGGGATTGTGGTGATGGTTTCACCAGTGTATACTTATCTCCAAATTCATCAAATGGAGACATTAATTATGTACAGCTTTTTGTCTGTCAAAAAAAATTTTTTTAATAAAGCAAAAAACCCAAACATATGCCCCATAAACTTGATAACTTAGATAAATGGACAGGTTTCTTGAAAACTGTAAGTTATGAAACTGACTCCAGAAGAAATAGAAATTCTATCTCTGCAACTATCAAAAAAATCAATTTTTTTTTTTTTTTACCAAATACCTTTCTACAAACAAAATTCCAGCTCCAGATGGCTTCACTGGTGCATTCTGTAAAACTTACAAGAAAGAAATAATACCAATATAACACAAATTCTTTCAGAAAATAGAGGAGAAGAATGGAATCCTTAAAATCCCTTTTCCTTTCTTTTTTTTTTTTTTTTTTTTTTTTTTTTTTTTTTTTTGAGGCCAGTATTACCCTGATACCAAAACCAGACAAAAGAAAACCAGACCAATATCTTTCACGGACGTGAACCAGAACGCACCTTTCACAGAACAATATATTACATGATACTCAACAAAATATTAGCAACTTGAATTCAACTATACACAAGAAGACAAGTGGGATTTATTCGAGGAATGCAAGGCTCATTCAAAATCAATTCAAGTAATCACTACATTAACAGAATAAGGAGAAAATCATGTAATCATTTTAGTAGAGGCAGAAAAGTCATTCTGCAATATCCATTCTTCAAAACTCATTCATGATAAAAACTCTCAGCAAACTAAGGTTAGAAGAGATTTTCTTCAGTTTCATACAGGACATCTATGAAAACCTACAGACAACATCATACTTAAGGGTGATTGACTGAATGCATCTCCCCAGGCTTGGGAACAAGACAAATGTCTGTTCTCACCACTTCTATTTACCATTGTACAGGAGGGCCTAGCCAACTCAATAAGGCAAAAAAGAGAAATAAAAATAAATAAACAAAAGACATACATGTTGAAAAGGAAGAAATAAGCTGAATTTGCAGTAGCGTGTGTGTTTATATAGGAAATCATAAGAAATCAAAAATCTGCTAGACCTAATAAGTGAATTATACAAGGTCAATATATTGTACAAAAATCAATAATATTTCTTCAAACTAGCAATGGCTTGGTTTTATAGGACCTTACTTGGTTTCATGGATTGGAAGATTCAATGTTGTTAAGATACCCCTTTTCCACCAACTGATTCCACCAACTGAAGGGGTTGGCAAACTATGGCCCTCAGGCTGGCTGTCTGCTTTTGCAAGTAAAGTTTTATTGGAACACAGCCACGCCCATTAGTTTATGTAATGTCTATGGACATTTCAAACTTCAATGGCAGAGTTGACTGCTAGTAAAGAGACCATATAGTCCTCAAAGTCTAAAATATTTACTATCTGGCCCTTTAAGAAAGTTTGCCCACCCCTGATCTGTAGGTTTAATGCAATCCCGATCAAAATGCCAAGCTTTTTTGTTCATTGTAGTATTGGTTCTACTTTGTCAAGGTTTATACCATTTAATGAGCTATATTGTGATCTTAATATACCTATTTATTGAGCATGTAAAATTTAATTCAATGCTTACCCTCAGTCTTTTAACTACAACTTTTCTAATCATGAGGTTTTAAAAATTCTAATCATCTGTTATTAAATTCTTTTCCAAAATGGTATATTTCCCCCAAGAAGGGTCATAAATGCCATATTTTCTGAATTCTTGCACATTTGCATGTCAACATTGCCTATTTTTGCCTTTGTACTCAGGGACCACCTTGGCTGGGTATAGAGTCCCTGGGCTGCATTTCTTTCTTTAGCCCTTTGTAACCATAGCTCTGCTCCCATCTGACATTGAGGGCTGCCTTTCTCACAGCTTCTCCTTTTGTCTTCATTGGCTGGACTTGATGATGAAGTAATTTTTCCCAAGAGGGACTTACAGCTGCTGGACACCCTGAGTCATCTCACGCTTTAGCGTATCAGCTGGTTGCCTTATCCTTGAGAAATTGTCAGCTTTTTTTAACCTTATTTTTTCCTCCTCAAACTCTTTCATCCAGAAATATTTTTTGTGTCATTGAATGATGCTGTAGTCATTTGATAAGTCTAACTGGTTGTGCCTGCTGGGTGCCTGAAGACGTCTCTTTATCCTTGAAGTTCAATCATTTGACCAGGATTTGTGTCAGGGTGGCCCATCCTCCATCACCTCGTCCTGGAAAATGATCAGCTGCTCAGTTTGCAAACTAGTCTTTCCTTCATTGCAGAGAAGATTTCTCTTGTCCGAGCTTACGATGTAATTTCTTATGTCAAATTTCTGTTCCATTTTGGGGGTCACCTCCTCAGGGTCACCAGACACTTCCGTGGAATTGTTTTGCTCTTCCTTTATCCTCTCTTTAGTTGTTTCGATGTCTTTGCCTTTCTGCTCTGATTCATTTGTTTGCCATTACTTCTTTTTGGCCATTTTCCCAAATCCACATGAACCATGAAAAAGGTAAGGTCTGGGAAACAGTGGCTCTTGAGACCCTGAGCTCCTTGCTCCCAAGGGTGTCCCTAGACTTTCTCTGGGGTGTCTGCCCTCCCCTTTATCACCTCCCCTTAATGGACGTGCTAAGGTTTTGTTAACCCACCTTCTCTCCCCCATACCATGCCAAGGGGCACTCAGGAGCGATGCCATGATGCCGAGATCCATGTTTCCCTTGGTTACTTCCATGAAAACACACGGCAGGACGTTAAACCCCGTAAAGTGATTGTCTGGAATCTGCCAGTGAACTGACACCAGCTTTTAAGTCTAGTGGTTGTTCGTTGCACGCTCTGGATAGGTTGGGGAAGCCCGGGTTTGCCTCTCTCGCCAACCCTTTACCTGGACGTCTAAAGAGCTCTTGAGAACCGTCACTCCAGCAGCAGCATGGACAGTGGATTGAAGGAGGTCAGCCGGCTGGACACAATGAGCCCGGTTGAGGTGAGGAGGCCATGGAGATGGGGGGAGGGGACTGGGTAGTAGCATGGTGGCCAGGCCGGGGGACGCAGGAGGGCCCAGCGCGGTGTGTGTGACAGTCACCTGGCAATCGTTCACGGCCTGTCCTGGGAATAGCTCCTCTGCTGTCTGGAGCTGGCCCTGGGCTCTGCCACTTTTTTAACTCTTCCTGTGCTTGCGTCCTGCTCCCCAGCTGCACTGCCAGCTCCTGGTGGGCAGGACAGGCTCTGAGGGTCTGCTCTTCCTGCAGACCCCGGCCCAGACCTCACCACGGTCAGTGCGGGGCATGAACCGGGGTCTGGCTTTGGCTCCGTCTCTCACTGCCGTAGCCCTCGGCGCCGGCGCAGCCCTGGGGCCCGGGCACTTCCCAGAAGCAGACAGTCTGTGTGCTTCCCATGAGGCCCCTTGCTGCTGCCAGGCCCTGAGTCTGTCCGGTGGCCTCCAGCTGCCTCCCTGCTCTCCATCCCTTATTGTGGGAAACTGGCTGGGAGAGGGGGTGCAGGCTTCTTACGGGCCGAGAAAACTGGTTTTGCATTCCATAAGCAGTTCGGCAGAAACGGTGTACTTTCCACGTAAATTAACCTTGGATGGTCATCACAGGGGCGATGACTCCAAATCCTAATTCCCATGTTTGCCACAGTGAGATCCTTCTCCCCCACCCCGGGCATTTGCCCAGCACCTGCTGGGCGTCCACTCAGGTGTCAAGGATCAGAGATGTCAGACCAGGCTCCCGTCCTCAACCACACAGGCCCCGTGGTGACGTGGCCCTGGAGGGTGGTGAGTCCTGCCACTGAGCTGCGCGGAGGGGCTGGGGATGAGGGGCGAGGGAGGGAGGCCATCTCCTTGCGCGCCCGCCGCCCTCCGTCCCCTTTGCCAGAGGGTCCCCTCCTGTCTCCACAGCCCTCTCCTCGACTCCAGTCCCGCCCACCCGCCCTGGAGGGCCTGGTCCAGGCCCCACTTCCTGCAGGAAGCGCCTCTCTCTCCCCTGCACTTTCTTTGCATGCAAACTGCAGAAACCAGCTTGGGGTAACTTGGGCGAGAGGCATTTACAGGAAGATCCTGCGGGGGCGGCCTGGGCAAGAGGATCCAGGCTCACGCTGCCTTCTCTCAGGGGCCCCTCAGGAGCCCGGCTTCTGGGATGGAGGACCTGAATTCCACGCCCATCCCCTGAGGTGGGGCAGGTGGGAAACTGTGGGCCCCCCGGGACGGAAAGACACGGGGAAGGGCCATTCGGGTCAGAGGATGGAACCCCACCCGAGACAGCTCTGCCCCGGCCTCTCCGTGTCCTCACCGTGCAGGCCTGGTGGCCACGCAGAAACTCCACCCTTGTCATCCTCTTGCTGCCTCGTCTGGATGCAAAAGGCTTCGGTTCTCCCCAGCCTGGAGGGGGCCCCCAGGTCAGGGCCTGCCTGAGTCATGCCGTGTCCCCGGCGCCCTGCGCAGAAGGGGCTTGGAAATGCCCGCCCACCCATAATCAGTGTTCAGTTCGGACTGGTGCTAATCCTGCAGCGCAGTGACAGCTAGACTGAGATTCTCAGCTGAGGGCAGAAAGGACGAGGAACACGGGGAAAGGGCGGCTCTGGAACCGGCTGCTTCCCCACTGCCGCGTGGGCGCAAATTACCTCCGAGCCTCGGTCTTCTCTCCTGTCCTACGGTGCCTCTCACAGCATGGTCGAGAGGGCAAACTGATGAACTCCTGTAAAGCTGGACGTCCTGAGGCCTCAGTTAGAGTGGCCCCCTGAATTCGGCTACAGACACTCCTGGTTTCAGTCGTTTGTGAGGTCGGTGCATTGTGCTGAGTACCTGTGACTCACAGGGGCCGACGGGAGCGGGGTCCGGGGCTCAGTGCTGCGGTCCCGGGGCAGGAGGGTAGGGTTGACCCCTGGACCCGGCCTCTGGCTCTGGTGGGTGACCCTGGGGGGCTATGTCGGGGACATTCTCTTGGCCGCCAGGTGCCCTCCAGCCTCAGGATTCCCTGTACCCGTTTCCTGGTACCACAGACCCGGGGGGCGGGGGGCGGGGGATTCAAGCTGCAGACCTGTAACCTCTCACAGCTCTGGAGGTCTGAAGTTCAAAATCAAGGTGTGGGCGGGGCGGTGCTTCCTTAGCAGCCTGCAGGGACAGAGCCTTCCTGCCTCTTCCAGCTCCCGGTGGCTCCAGGCGTTCCTGGGCTGTGGCCAAATCTCTCCAATTTCTTCTCCATCCTCACGTGGCCCTCCCCCGACTCTGTGTGCCTCTTTCTGTCTCTTATAAGCTCACCAGTCATAAGACTCCAGGCCCACCCGAATCCCATTCATACCTCGTTACATCTGCAAAGAAGGTGGCATTCCGAGGTTCCGAGTGGACGTGAATTGGGCGGACACGATTCATGCACCACTGGCCGTGTGAGCGTTACCACCCTTCTCCTTCGTGTTCTCAGAGGTCAAGGGCCTGGTCTTCAGCCCGGGAAAGCCCGGTCCCGTCCGCCAGATACCACGCCCATCTGGGACCCAATCCTGTGCTGTGGGATGTTCCAGACCATGCCGGGCACTGAGCATGCCCAGAGACAGCGGAGTTAGTTAGGGTGATGGGAACCATGCCACTTCTGCCCACCCTCACAGGCCGGGTGTGAACCGTGCAGGACGCAAGGGATGACCTCTGGCTGTCAGCACGACCCCAGTTCCAGGGTCCCAGGGAGGAGTGGTGCGCCGGGCAGAACACTGGCGGGGCCAGGACACCTGGATTGCAGCACCTCTCCCACCCGGGGCCCCATTCTTCATCTGCAGGAGCGTCTTAGCTCAGGCTGTCATCACAAAATGCCACGGACTGGGGGCTTAAACTACAGAAATGTGTCCTCTCACAGTCGTGGAGGCTGGAAGGCCAAGATCAGTGGGCCAGCAGGTCGGGCGCTGGTGAGAGCCTCTTCCTGGTTTGCAGACGGCTGCCATCTCACTGTGTCCTCACGCGGTGGGGAGAGAGAGATGGCCTGCGCCCTTTCTTCCAAGACCACCAATCCTACCACATCAGGGCACCGCTTATGACCTCAGTTAACCTTAATTACCTCCTAAATACCATCACATTGGGGGTTAGGGTTTCACATGTGAATTTGAGGAATGACAATTTAGTCCATAGCAGGGGGTGAATTCCGAGGACTGAGACAGCCCTTTGCAGGAACGGGGGAGGGGAGGGGTCGGTAAAAACTGTAATGACAAGCATCCCTGTGTCAGGGGTGCTGGAGAGTCCCAAGCCCACGCCATTCACCTCCTAAGTCTATTCATTCCTGTCTCATCTTCCCGGTGCCCAGCCAACCTCAGGGATGACAGGCAGGTCCCTTTTCCTCCCTGCTGTGAATTCCCAGGGAGGGGCCGGCCTCCCTGGCTGGTGCCACGGGCTCACGCATGGGGCACCAAGAGTGAATCATCATAGCTCCTTTGGTCCAGAGGTCCAGGGCCCCTATCTCCCGACCTTTACCCCACCGGACCTTTGGATGCTTGAGACCACCCAGCAAGGGAAGCGTTATTTTTCCCACTGAGCATCTGAGGAGACAGAAGCTCGGAGGGGTGGTCACTGCAGGGCCTGGGGAAGCCCGGCCCCGCCCCTGCTCCAGTGTCCTCGAGGACGACATGCTGTCCCTCCCCACACCACTCCCTTTGTTCTGGTGCCCGGCTCCAGGAATCCCTTTGCTGGTTAATCTCTATTTCTCAGCAGCCAGTGGAAACAGGCCAACGATCACAGCCTTGGGGAGGTGTCCTTGGCTCCCGGCCCCTCGTGACACTGGATCCCACTTAACACTTGGCAAAATTGCCCGCCTGCTCTCCCTGAGAAGCGGGGTGGCCCGCTGGACCCCCGCAGCAACCAGGAGATGGGCCCCCCGCCTACAGTCACCGTTAGATCTAACTGCCGGTGCCGGCTGGGAAGCTCTGTCCTGCCCATGGACCCTAAATGCCGCAAGGCCTTGCCCGACCTGTCATCAGTAATCGGGGGTAAATTAATGTCTACTAAGCAGAGTCCCACGAAGAGGGGGTGGGCATGAGAAGCCAGGGGGAGGTGCCGCCGAGGACCTGAGGCCCCTCTCCTGGCTTTCAACTCCGTGCCGGGCTCGCGCCCCCAGCAGAAACGTGATCCAGAGCTAATTGCTGGGGCCGCTTTCTCAGACTCTCCTGCCCCGACTCAGCTCCCGGTGTTTCAGTGCCCTCCTGCACCTCGGATGCAGTTGTGCACATCAAAGGCAGCTGGAGGAAGCCTCTTAATACCCCATTTCCCTCTCCTGCCCCACCCCCGCCCCAGGACGAGGGCAGTATGGCTCGCGGGCCCTGGTGGAGAGAGGCTTTCTAAATAATCTAAAGCATCCCACCACTTGCCACGTTCCCATTCGGCATCTCGTTTCACCCCCATAGCCTCCCGTGAGAGAAATGTTCCTTCCCCTTTTTTCTGACCAGGAGACTGAAGCTCAGAGAGGTTAAGCGAGTCACCCAAGGTCACACAGCTGGTCACATGGTAGAGTTTTGATTTGAAACCAGATTGTATGAGTGTCTGGGTGCTGCTGTAACAAAGCACTGCAGACTAGGGCTGAAAACAATGGAAACTTATGCTCTCACCGTCCTGGAGGCTGAAGTCTGAAACCAAGCTGTCAGCAGGGCTGGGCCCCCTCTGAGACTCCACGTGGAACCCTTTCTTGCCTCTCCCTGCGCCGGCGGCCGCTGACATCCTTGCCCCTCGGCTCACAGCTGCATTGCTCCTGTCCCCGCTTCTGTCGCCACACGGCCGCCTCCCTGTGCGTGTCTGAGTCCAAACCTCCGTCTTCTTACGAGGACACCAGTGGTTGGCTTAGGGTCCACCCTACCCCAGCGTCACCATCCTCATGACATCGGCCGAGACCCGATTTCCAAATCAGGCCACCTTCACAGGTACCAGGGTTAGGGCCAGAGCAGACCTCAAATCCCACTTCCTGGGACAGTCCCCTTCGCCTTTTGCACTTCCTCTCATTCCTAAGAGGGGACAACAGTGACCAGCGCTGAGAGGATAAAGTACGTTCCCCACTCCCCAAACAGCCCCTCGAAGCAGCCTGGGTGGGCTTCACCACTTTCAGGGTCCTTCCTTTCCCACGTCCCGACTGTGAGCCGAGGTGGAAGCGGTGGGTGACATCTGGCACGGCCATCAGGACACCCTCTCTGGGGTCGCTCCTCACACTGTGGGCAAGGTGGGTGGCGTTGGCCCCTCTGAGCCTCAGCGTCACAGGCCAGGGGTTAAATGCACCCCAGGGCACACGAGGGCTCGGTGGCAGGGCTGGACAGGAACAGGGGTCAGCTGACCCCAAGCCCAGAGCTCTTTCCAAAAGCAAATTTGGCTGAAAGCTGCCCAATCCAGGGAAATTGCTTCAGAAGTCACTAGGAGCCTCTGGTTGGCTGAGGTTCTGTTAGGCAAGTTTTGCCAGGTCAGCAGCGCTGGTTTCAGCAGCCCCAGGTCCCACTGTGCAGTACGGGGTCTGGGTGGGGGCAGTGCTGGAGGGGGTCTTGGGGGCTGAGGAGGGGACCCCGTGGGGAGGCAGGTATCAGCTCAGCAAGAGGAACATTTTTTTTTTTTAATAAATTTATTTATTTTATTTATTTACTCTTGGCTGCGCTGGGTCTTCGCCGCTGCATGCAGGCCCTCTCTAGCCGTGGCGAGCAGGGGCTACTCTTCGTCGTGGTGCACGAGCCCTAGGCGCGCAGGCTTCAGTAGCTGTGGCATGTGGGCTCAGTAGTTGTGGCTCCCAGGCTCCAGAGCACAGGCTCAGTAGTTGTGGCACAACAGGCCCAGCTGCTCCACGGCATGTGGGATCCTCCCGGACCAGGGCTCGAACCCGTGTCCCCTGCATTGGCAGGCGGATTCCCAACCACTGTCCCCAGGGAAGCCCAAGAGGAACGTTTTTAACAAGCAGAGGTGTCCAGGGACGGGGGTCCCTTGGAGAGTGGTGAGCTCCCTGTCACCGGAGACACTCAATCAGGGCCCCCATCTGCTCTCAGGAGAGCCCTGGAACAGGTCATTTGGACTAAGTATCCCGTGGGGTCCCTGGCAGCCTGACTGCTGGTGATTTTGCGGAGCCTGGGTATGTTGAAGAACAGGCCAGGGTGAGCTGCTGGGGATGAGACCTCACTCCTCCACAGCGGGCTCTCTCCTGGGGCACACTGGGATGGGCCTGAGCCCCGGGCCAGGTCTCCACCCCGTGCCCTGCGTGTACTCATACAAGCCATGCTGCTTCCATGGTTCCCCCTGGTGCACACAGCTCAGCCCTGTGCCTGGAGGACCAGGGGTCTGTCCTTTAGGAAATGACAAGAGGGTCAGATGAGTACCTACTTCACTAGGACAGAGCCTGAGGTCATCGGATGGCGTCTGGGGAAGACGTCAGGGAGGAGGGTCCTGCATGGGGTGCCTCCGATGGTCCTGAGCTCACTCCTAGGGAGGGGGCTGGACAGACCAGAAGACGGTGGACCCCAAGAAAGGGGGCGACTTAGGCCACCCCACTCTTTTAAGACGTGGGACCCCAACCCCATAAGGCCTCATAGGACCCTGCAGCCCCCTCCTCCTGCCCCCTCTAGACTGTGACCCCTGGAGGGACCCACATCTCGGTCCTCGTGGCCTCTCGCTGACCGGTCCCAGGCCAAGCCCTGTATGGAGTCCACTTACCCCGGTTCCCCCACTTGCCAGGCATGATGGGAGGGCATGGGATGTCCGTGGCCATGCTCACCAGGCTGCTGCTACTTCTGCAGTCTGTCTGTCTATCTGTATGTCTGTCTCTGCTGCTGCATCTGTGTCCATCTGTCAACGAACATCTGTCTTTGCCTCGTTCTAGAAAGAATAAGCAAGCAAGCAAACAAAGCCATACACAATAGGTTAAGATAAAGGATAGCGGCGAGAATGGGGACGATAGGAAAATAGGATGGGGGGGACTCACGGCCGACGGAGCTCCGTGTGGCCACGGACCCCTACCAGCAGGGGCCCGAAAGACGGCTGTGAGGTCCCCAGCAGCCAAGGCAATAGAGCCACAAGAAAAAACCCACAGCCAAGTGCGGGAGCTGCTCAGCCTTTCTTGACCCTGACACCTAAACCGGGGCTGGGGGCACAGAAAGAGACCCCCATCGGGGAGGAGGACACCCCTTGGTGCTCGGAAGATCAGGGGGCTCCCTGGACCCGGGGCACGTCAGCCAGCTCAGATAAGCCAAGGAGCAGAGCGCCTGGCAGGAATCAGCACGCTTCTCTCCGCCGTGGTCAGGGGGTCGCCTGCCCTGGTCAGAGGGTGGTGCCCACATGGCAGGGCATGACAGTTCATGGTGAAGGAAGCACATTGGGGGAGGTGGTGGGAGAGGCATGTCACCGGTGCCACAAGATGACCTTTAGTCACACGCATGGCACTCCTGGTCTGAGGTCACACCTCCAGGAGGCAAAGGCCAGTGGATCCCCTCCTGTGCCAGCCGGACCCAACCCAAGCTTCCCTGGGAAGCTCCCACGGACAGGCCTGGTTCCTGCTTCTCCCAGCCAGCACTTGAGTGCCCCCGAGACGGGCCATGTCAGCATCTGAGTTTATCCCCATATAATTCTCAGGACAACACTTGGTCGGGAACATCAGTCCCATTATACAGATGAGGAAACTGAGGCCACACAATAACTAGACCTAAGCCCCCAGCTGGTAATCAAAGGAGCGATGTCCTGGCCCAGCTGCCTCCCGAGACTGTGCTCGGGAGAGTCTGTTACTGTCATTTTGTAAAGATATTAACTTGAGCATTTAGGGGAAAACAACAAATGAACCCAAAGGAGATGAAATGTTGAGACGGGAAGAGACGTGGGGAGTCTGAACCTTCTAACTCCTTCCCCCTTGCTGGGCTTGTTGGGGGCAGTTCAGGGCACCCGGTCCCACCTGGGGGAATGGGGCGGGGGGGCTCTCTGCATACTGGGATTTTGGAGCTGGTGGGAGGTGACTGGAGCCTGTCTTACTGGAGTCCACCTGCCAGCATCTGAGCCCCTCCTGCCGGTTCCCCGGCTCCGGGCCCCCACGGCATCCCGCTCCCAGCAGAAGAAAACTCTGCTGAGATGATGGACATTATCCGGTCCAGGGAGCATCAGACGTTTCCCCGTCTGCCCTGGTGACCAGCACGGCCAGATCATCCACTCAGGAGCCCCTTGAAGAAGCACTGACCCTCACCCCCCATGATGAGGCCATCCTACACCCCAAGAACCCGCCAGTCCCCCAGAGCAACTTCTCACTTAGACTCTGCCAAGAGTAACAGTGGCTGCTCTGTCCACAGCTCCAAACGCCCCTTCCTCCAGGAAGGCACCCCTGGTCCTCCCAGCTAGAGGGAGCCCCTCTCCTCCAAGGACACACAGCCCTTGATCCCAACTCCCCCCCATGCCTACCTTCTGCCACGTAGCCTCAGCCCCAGACTGTCACCCTCGTGCTTGAGCCGGACCCCCACTGACCACAAGCAGCAGAGGGCAGGCAGCCGTTTCCTTCCTGGCTGTATTCCAGGGCGGAAGAAAGGGCTGGAGTAGCTTGGTGAGCACCTACTAAGCGCCCCCTGAGTGGGATCCAGATATTGAAGCATGCACTTAAAATGGACTAACGTGTAAGATTTCACAGTTCCGTCCTGGGAAGATTCTACCCCAGAAATTTTTTCTTTACGCTCACCCAGATGGTGACAAAACAAATGAACCAATAGAGGATAAAAATGAACCAAAACCCCAGAGTCAACGGCTCCTCCCGGACCAGCAACTGGTGACCCCCCACCTCCCGAGGCAGCCTCTCCCAGAGTCGAGCTGCTGGGCAGTGTCCCAGGGCTGCCACCGAGTGTGGCACAGTGACCTCTGACCCTAGCAGTGGTTCTTTGCCCTGGTGTCTGTAAGCCCTCAGCCTCCTCCCGGGATGCTGGTCTTTTTTTCCAGCTCGACTGAGGTGCAATTGCTATACAAACCTGCACACAAGTAAAGGAAACATTTTGGTGAGTTAGACACCTGGATGCACTGGTGTCACCGTCACCACGGTCGAGGTGGTAAACGTCCATCACCTCCAACACGTGTCCCTCATGTCCCTTTGTTGTTGGTTTTGGGGGTTTGTTTTTTTGCTATAAGAACAGTTAACACGAGACCCACTCTCGTCACAAATGATGACGCGTGTGACACCATGTTAGTAACTAGAGGCGCCCTGGAGCTCACTCATCTGGGACCTGAGCTCTACAGCCTGGACTGACCCCTCCCCCGCGCCCTCCCCAGCCCCCAGCTGTAACGCCACACTGTCGTCTGCTTCTCTGAGTCTGACTGTCCTTAGATCCCTCTTGTCAGTGGAACTGTGCAGGCTGTGCCCTTCTGCGACAGGTTTATGTCACTCAGCATAATGTCCTCCAGGTCCATCCACATTGTTGCAAGTGATATCTCCTCCCTTTTCAAGGCGGAATAATAGTCCATCGTATATCTACAGCACATTTCCTTTATCCCTTCATTTGTCGTTGTTGGGTTGTTTCCGTATCTTGACTATTGTGAATAATGGTGCAATGAACGTGGATGTGCAGCTGTCTCTTTGAGACCCTGCTTTCAGTTCTTTTGGTTTACACCCAGCAGTGGGAGAGCTGGGTCATATGGCAGCTCTATTTTTCATTCCTTAAAGAACCTCCGTAACTGCTCCACAGTGGCTGCACCCTTTTGCATTCTCACCCACAGTGCACGAGGGCTCCAGTTTACGTAGAGTTACTCTTGCCTCCGGTAAAGAGCTGAGAGCACCTGAGGGGCTTGCCCAGGGCTGCACCGGCAGGAAGTGGGGAGCTGGGGTCTGTGCCCCGAGCCTCCCCACACTGAAGCCTGTGCCACTGGGCTCCTCCGCCTTCACCTTCCCGGACCTGGGGCTGCAGCCCAGCCTGAACGGAGCCATCTGTGGAGGAGGGTCCCTGTGCCCAGAAGGAAAGGCAGAAGGGGCAGGCGCTGGGGGCTCTCCCGTGCCCGGGACCCCACTCAGGGTGGGGAGAGAGGGAGGGGTACACGAGCTGTAATGCCACAAGCGCCGCTTGTTTTCCTTCCCCAGCCCTCCATCATCTCCCTCTCTCTTTTCCAGCGACCAAGAGACGATGATCTTCGAAGTCCTGCCTGACCTGGAGTCAAGGGAGGGACCCTCTAAAGTGGGATTTCCTGCCTCTCCCCCCTTGCCACGCCCACAAAAACCCCACCCATCCCCCTGATTTAGGAGAAGGCAGTTCATAAGTAATTGAATTGTTGATAAGTAATTTCTCCGGCCAAGCTCAGGACATGCCGGACAAAACTCCTCCTTCTTGAGGTTCTAGAATGAGGGGCGGAAGCCGGAGGGGATCTCAGGTACTTTGGGGCAAGCTATGGGGTCTTCAGGGAAAGACCCCATCCTTAACTTCCCATCTGGCGACCGTCTCTCTCTCTCTATCTCACACACCACACACACACACACACACACACGCACGCACACACACACACACACCCCATTGCTTCTTTCAAGACAATTATCTTAAGGCAAACTCCGTATGTAAGAAATGATGGCGCGGTGTGATTTGACTAAATCAGACAAGACCCCATTAGTGTCTCCCTTCCCCCGCCCCCAGGTCGGGTCCACGTCGTCCAGGAGCTGCGGACGCCCTGGGAATCGGCTGCCCTGGGAACCCCGAGCGCCAGCTTTTAAAGGTTAATGCAGACGCGTCTCAAACACGCCTCCCCCACCCCAAGTACAGCCAAGCCAGCGTCTTCCTCAGAAGGAGGAATTCGATCAAATGTTAATCCTCTCCACATGTAGAATATTCCAGATAGCCCCGAGCTCAGAGTGCCTTTTGAACTTGTGAACAGAAATTGATTCAAGGTGACGAATTTGTAATCAGTTTATGATTGATGGGCCGCGTTTCCAGAAAGGCAGCTCCGTGTCCCTTCCTCCTGCCCGGGAAGCAAATGTGTTTCACTTTATCTCTCCCCATCCCGGGACCCGGAGGACCAGGAGAAAGAAAATAAAGTCAACTGCAATATTTAACTTGTATTAGAACAGATGCCATTTAATTAAGGGATCAGTGGGAAGGAAGTGCTAAAATAGAGCTTTGGGGGGCTCACCCTCTCGTCTGGACAGAGGGCAGATCGGATGTTAAACTATTAGTGTGATTAGGTGAATAATGACTTTGGAACTAATTTCGCTGGATTGGAAAGAGAGCAGGACAGGGTGAAAATAGAAACATCTGCTTGAATATTCTAATTTCAAAGGGTAATTGCAGAAGGCCTGCTCAGGCTGGCCCCCACCCCCTTTCTTGCTTTCTTTCTTTTTCCTTTCTTTCTTTTTTTTAATCGAAACTGCCTTGAAGTGACTTTGAGTTCAGCCCTAGCAAAGTTCAGCTGGAAAGTTCTCAGGGCAGAAACGCGGGGGAGCGCCAACTGGGCAAGCTCAGCGGCTCAGGAAGCCGCTCAGTCAATGGCCTGCAGGTCGGCGCTGCTCTCCGGGCGCCACCGGGGCAGCGGGCAGCGGGCAGTGGCCTTGACCTTCTCGGGGCCAGGATGCCTTTGAGAATCTGAGGAAAGCCTTAAACCGCCCCCATCCCGTTTGATAAAAGAACAGGCGTGCAGCAGGAAAACCTCTGGGGCAGGTTCACAGACCCCGGAGGTCGCATCATTTCCAGCCGTCCTTTTCTGTGGTCACCTTACCTCCTCTTCTGTCTGTGGGCAGTGGCGTGCCAGCAAAACCACTCTTAAAACAAAAAGAGCGAACCTTGATTTGCAGCATCTGCCGGTGCCTGTGGTGTAAATACCCCTCCAAGGCCAACGGTAGGCCACCGACGCAAGGTCACGGGGTTGACATCACTGGGACAGTCACAGATGGGCATGTCCAGCTCTTGCTGACCTGAGCCAGCTCTGCACACCGCTGCCTCCGGGCCTTTGTCCACACTGTTCCTCCCACTGGGAACGCCCTTCCCTGGCCTTCCCGGCCTGAGAAGTGTCCGCTGGCTCTCCAGGGTCAGTCCCCTGGTCCTGGGCTATGTAGGGCCTCTTGAGGCCTGGACTTCCCTGCCAATGGGGCTCCTTCACCTTTGCTTCCAGCCCGGCAAACACATGCTTCCCTGGGGCAGCTCTCTCCACTTTCCAAGTCACCTGTATCTACACCATTCTTCTCCTCCCCCTCTTTTTTCATTTTCATCCATTCAACAACCACTTCTGAGTGACGGCTCTGTGCTCCACACCAGGGGGACGGGACAGACCTAGCCCCTGGCCTCGTGGACCTTACGGTAGAGTGGATGGACAGACCTCATTGGGGGACAGCGGGAAGGGGGCAGAGCTGAGGATCCTTGGGGAAAGGGTGGTTGTAGGGCCTAATCCAGGGGTGGGGCTATGAAAGACCCCCAAGGGCAAGGAGCTTTGAACCAAGCCTGTCTGGACAGCATGGATGGCAGAGCAGGAAGAAGGGTGGTGCTCCGGGCAGAAGAGGGGCTTGTGCAAAGGTCCTGGGGTAAGCTCAGATCAGCACTGAAATCAGACCCTCGTGGGGCAGGCGAGGGGGCAAGACCAGCAAGATCGCCTCCTTCAGGGCCTCCTAGGGGGCAAGGGTCAACTGGACTCTGTCCTCAGGACACCAGCAGACCCTCACGGGCTTAAGGAGGTGGTGGGGGGGACAATTGTTGACATTTTAAATTAAAGTTTGTTTTTGCAAAGGTAACACAGATACATGGTGCAGAATTCCAAAGGGCAGCGGGGAAGAGCAAGTGTGCCCTCCCCCTGCCCTGCAGCAGCCGGACCCGGTGCCCTCAGGCCAGCCTCCAGGACAGTGTCGCCTCCCCCCTGGCCTGTGTCCAGATGCGTCCAGTCACTGCAAACACATCTGCATAAATCCACCCCCGTGGTGTCCTCCATGCATTGTTCGGCACTGGGCTGTTCTGTCCTCACATACCCTGTGTGCGTGTGCGTGTGTGTGTGTGTGTGTGTGTGTGTACACGTACCCGTGAAATCCTGCTCCAATGTGCCTGAGAGGACACGGCAGGACGGATGCAGCCCTGACATGGATACACATCAGCCCAGCGCCTTCCTGATCCCCTCCGGCTTCTCCCAGGCCACACCCTGCTCTGCGCCAGGCCCAGCGCCAAGCAAGGTGGGGGCAGGGAGGGGCCTCTGGAGACGCTCCTTGGGGACAAACATCTGAGGAGTACCAAGGCGGATGCCCCTGTGTTCCAAGCAAGGTTTCTACATGCCAGGGGCAGAGGGGCCCTCGGCAGGCTTGTTGCAGCTTCTAGAAAGTTGGCAAGTATTAAATGAGCACCTACTATGTGCTGGACACCGAGGCGATACACGAGCAGAAAACGCAGCCTCCACCCCCCCGGAACGGAGGCTCCCAGAGGAGGGAACTGGTAGGGTGCGAGAGGTCACGGGGACGGACAGACCCAGGGAAGGTCCGGAAGCTGAGGATGTAGCCCCGGGTCTCGGCCCCATCGCTGACATGACCCTGGACAAGTCATTCCTCCTCCCGGGTCCCCAGGGCAGCAGCAGGAGAATCTCTGAGACCCTCCAGCTGTGGGACAGAGACACTGTGAAAGTGCGCGGGCCTGAGAACAGAGAGGTGGGGTGAGGGACACCCCGTTCCTGCTTGGTGGGCAGGGACGGGTGACCATGGGGCCCTGGAGGTGCGGCCCCCAAGGACGCGTGGAGCATCCAAACCAGCTATGAACTCCTGAGACAAGCCGGAGCCATGCTAAGTGCCTCGGGAACTGCTTGTTTAATTCAGTGCAAAACTTCTGTTTAATGTATTTTTTATTGAAGTCGAGTTGATTTTCACTGTTGTGTTAATTTCTGCTATACAGCAAAGTGACTCAGTTATACATATATATACATTCTTTCTCATATTCTTTTCCATTATGGTTTCTCACAGGATATTGAATATAGTTCCCTGTGCTCTACAGTAGGTCCTGGTTTTTTATCCATCCTATTTATACTAGGTTGCATCTACTGACCCCAAACTCCCTAAACAAAAGGATAAGTGCAGCCGCTTTGGAAAACAGAGTTACCACATGACCTAGCAGACTCCAGAGAAATAAGACATACATCTACCCAGACACTTGTACACAAATGATTAGAAGAGAATCATTCACCACAGCCCCAAAGGAGAAATCGTCCAAATGCCCATCCACTGATGGGCAGATCTGCAGAGGGAGGTACGTCCACACGGGGACTGCTACGTGGCCATGAAAAGGAGTGGGGTCCGGATGTTTGCTATGATGTGGCTGAACCTCAAAACCACGATGCTCGGTGAAAGAAGCCGGTCACAAAAGGCCACATATATATGACTCGTGCCTACGAAACGTCCAGAACCAGGAAAACTCCAGAGACAGAGCGTGGATCAGTGGTTGTTGGGCTGGAGTTGGGAGGATAGGAGGTGAGAGCTAACGGGTGGGGGTTTCCTCTCGAGGGGATGAGAATTTCTGAAACTGAGTCATGATGGCTGCATGTGTTTGTGAGTCTACTGCACACCCCTGACTGTATACTTTAAAAAGGACATTGACTTCAGCTCCATTTCCCAGATAGGTAAGTGGAGGCGCAGACAGGTGATGGTGACTTCTTCAAGCCACAAGCCTGGTGGGAGTGGAGCTGGGGTCACTCCCCAATGGGAGGGACATGGAGCTGGTTGGGGAACGAGTTCCTAGGCCGGGGCGGTGGGGGGATCAGGGAGCTGCGGGGGCAGGTGGGGCCTGGAGTGAGAGGTGAGAGCCCTGCCAGGCCGCCTCCTGCCCCACCCACAGGCCCGCCTGCACTGGGCCCCCGCCCCAGCTTCAGGGTCTTCCCAGAACTGTGGTTCTGACCTCCTCCACAGCCCAGACTCCCCCAGCGAACTGGGCCCGGTGCCAATGACCAACACATCCTGGGAAAGTGGACAAACAAGTGAACATGAGGGACGGCCAGGCATCCCCACAGCTCCACATCTAACTGGGCTGTTGTAGACAGTAAAAGGGATGCTGTTACTGATTCTGCTGGGACAACTTCTGATGCCAGGACTGTGCTGAGAAAACTGGGGTGTACGGTCATCTGGGGAATGAAAGGAGCACTGGTCAGGGCTGCGGGAGAGGGGAACTTGGCCACAGCAGTCCCAGAAGGCTTCCTGGAAGAGGAGGCACTTGACCTGTGCTCCCTGGGGAAGCAGATCGGGGGGACAGTCCAATTCACCCCCCCTAAAAAGAGAAAACAGGGAGAAGACTGTGACCCTAGGAAGCGCATCATTTGTCCCAACGTCTCTCAAGCTGGCCATCTGTGTGTAGCCACTTCCGGCTCTTGGCCCTTAGAGGGAGGTGTCGAACTCCAACCTAAGTGTGTGGCCTCTGGCTTGGGAGGAAAGGGCACTGGCCTGGGAGGACAGCACACAAGTGCTCCTCTGCGCCCTCCCCCCGCCCAGGGCTGTGGCTGTTTAAGTTGCCATTGATTTTTTTTTTTTAATTGGATTTTTTTTCTTTTAACATCTTTATTAGAGTATAATTGCTTTACAATGGTGTGTCAGTTTCTGCTTTATAACAAAGTGAATCAGTTATACATATACATATGTTCCCATATCTCTTCCCTCTTGCGTCTCCCTCTCTCCCACCCTCCCCATCCCACCCCTCTAGGTGGTCACAAAGCACCAAGCTGATTTTAAAGAGTTTAGAAAAAACTGTTTCCCTTCTTTCATTTAGAAAGCATTTGCATTGCCAATGCGGAGGACCGGCGGGGGGGTGGGGGGGGGGGGGGGGGGGCATGGGGGTGGGGCGTGGATCTGCATGGGCTGCTGTTTCTGTGAGCAATGGAGACGCCGCCACATGGGTGTGTGCATGTGGACACGTGTATGTAGCTGTGTGTGCGCCAATGTAACTGCATACGTGTGTGAGTGTGCATCCGTGAGCGTGTGTGAACCGTGTACCTGCGTGCACACACAGAAGTCTGCATATGTGAGTGTGTATGTGTATATGTTGTGTACACGTGTGTACATGTGCTCGCACGTGTGCACATATATGTATAAGCATGTGCGTGCGTGAGTGTGAGATGGAGCGAAAGCTCCTGGGCACTTGGACCCCTTCCCTCCTCCCTGGGAACCTCACCCTTGGTTTCGTAGAGACCCTTGCACGCTGTTGCACGCAGGTGGCAAGAGCACTCCACGTGCGTGCTCTGGGCAGAGGCTGGATGCCCACATCTGGCATCTCACGAGAGCCTCCGCCGTCCTCCCTGGCAGGCTGGGTCGATGTTATTTCCCTTCACCAGCTTCACAGAGAAGAAAGCCGGGCCCAGAGAGGGCAGATCACCCTCCTGATGTCCCACAGCAGCAGGTGTCCCGGGGCCAGGAGCCGCCAGACCACAGATGCTTGGGCTGCCCCCCAACCTCACTCACACAGGTGTGGTAGCTTTCCCTTGGCTCCACCCCACTGGCAGCAATCCTGGGCTGCCGTCCACCAGGCCCCGAGGTCCCTCTGAAGTTGGCCCTTGAAATCTGATGAGGTTTGACCCTCGTCTCGCTGCGTCTCCCTTCCAGAGTCTTGGCACTATACTGGTTGCTTCCGTCTTCAAGGAAACAGCTGCATCTCTGGGGGGAGATTCCTGGGCCCACGAGCCCAGTGGGGCCCCTCAAGGCCAGAGTCAGCAGGAGCCAGTGGCGCGTGCTCTGCGAGTCAGCAGTAGCATTCCTGGGTCTGGTCCAGGAGAGCTCGGCACGGGCCGTCTGGTCCTCCTCCCACCACTGATGCGTCCCTCTCAAATGCCCCCTCCATCACCTCGCCAACCCGGCTCCCGGCCCCGGTCCCCACCTGGCCTGCACCACGGTCACCGGTGAGACGGGTCAGCCCTCGTCTTAGAAAAGCCCTCTGCGGCACCTCGCTCTGGGGACCCTCTCTCCACCTGGACGCCCCCTCGCCCCCCCTCTCCAAAGCCCGCCTGGTCTCGGTTCTCCTCCCGTGTCTCAGCTGCTCCTGTCCTCCCTCTTGTCCTCCGCAGGCCTCTGGTGCCGGCGGGATGCCACAGGCTGCATCCCGGCCCCTCCCCCCTCATCTCCCCACTCACCTGGGACGGTCTCATCCCTCTCAAGACTCCACCTCCCTTCTAGCCAGCTCTGTGAGCTCCAGCCGTCTGCTGGGCTCTTCTACTTGGACGCCCCGTTGGCCCCGCACGTTCACCAAGGGTGAAAGAGAACCCGCACCCCGCCTCCCAAGCCCCCCAGACCTGCCGCTGCCCTGAGCCTCAGGATGGCATCACCAGGCCCCTCGTCCCCTTCCGCACCGTGACCCTGAACACCTGCAACCTCCATCTAATCAGCAGCGAGTCCTGTGGCCTGCCCCCTCTTTGACAGCTCTCGGTGCCATCGTGGGGTCCCCGTCTCGTCTGCCCCTGCACACAGCAGCAGTTCCCCCCTGTTCCTCCTGCTTCCACTGGGCCCCCTGTAATCCGTTCTCCAGGCGTTTGGCTACAATGGAGAAGTCTGTAGCAGATCACCACTCTCCCAACAGCTAGAAAAAGCAATTTAAAACAATATATTTGGAGGTATCAGAGAGTCTCCCAGGCCACTAGGACTTGAGATGCAAGAGCCCAGACAGACAGGCTCAGAGAAGTGAGCCCAGCACTCGGCGGTTTTCCCTTTGAGGCGTTTGCCAAACCCTTAAGCTGCTCAGGGGAAAAGAAACCAAGAAGATCAGAGTGGGGTCTCAGCATCACAGCCCTAAGGAGAGAAGATTGGGTATTCATGGTCCACCAAAGAGCGGGAGTCCCAGACAACACCTTACGTTCTCAGCGGGGACCCCTGGAGGGATACGGTCTGGAAGTGGGGGTGAGCCTGAGGGATAAGCAAGGTTGGCAGAGACTGTACCCCAGCCTCCAGTCAGTTCATTCCCTGATCAAGTGAGTCATTTGCCCCCCCACTACACTCACCTCTCAGAGGACGAAGTAAACCCCTCTCGGAGGAATATGACACCATCCAGAACCTCTACAATTCGTTATTCACAGTGCCTCCCATCTAATTCAAAGCTACCAAGCAAAATGAGAAGCAGGGTCAAGAGACAAAATAGGCTATAGGAACAGACTGATGGATGACCTGAACATTAGGTAATAGGATCCCTATAAAAAATAATTGTGGGGCTTCCCTGGTGGCACAGTGGTTGAGAGTCTGCCTGCCAATGCAGGGGACATGGGTTCGAGCCCTGGTCTGGAAGATCCACATGCCGCAGAGGAACTGGGCCCGTGAGCCATAATTACTGAGCCTGTGCGTCTGGAGCCTGTGCTCCGCAACAAGAGAGGCCGCAATAGTGAGAGGCCCGCGCACCGCGATGAGGAGTGGCCCCCGCTTGCCGCAACTAGAGAAAGCCCTCGCACAGAAACGAAGACCCAACACAGCCATAAATAAATAAATTTTTTAAAAAAATCCCTTTGTATGTCTTCCTTTGCTTTAAAATAAATAAATAAATAACTGTGACTAACATGTTCAAGAAAACTGATGACAAGACGGAGGATTTTCAGCAGAGAAAAGGAATCTGTAAAGAGTAGTCAGTGGAACCTGAAGAACTAAAAAGTCTAAATGCTGAAACGAAGAGCCCAGCTGATGGATCACGGGCACAGAGGGCAGAGCTGAAGGACAGGCAAGTAAATTGCAAGCTGGGGAAGAGGAGACTCTCCAGGAGGACACAAGGGGCCAGAGGATGGACGTTACTGACCAGAGAAAAGAGCCATATGGGCAGGATGAAAAGGCCAAACCAAGTGTACTGGGCGTCCTTGAGGGGTCAAGAGGGAGAAGAGGCAAGACATGAAAAATGGAAGAAAAATGCCAACCACAGATGCAAGGAACACTCAGAGCCCTGAGAAGAATGAATACATAGGATATCTGTCTTTCTCTATCTGCTTTACTTCACTTAGTACGATCATTTCTAGGTCCATCCATGTTGCTGCAAATGGCATTATTGCATTCTTTTTTATGGCTGAGTAGTATTCCATTGTACATATACACCACATCTTCTTTATCCATTCCTCTGTCGATGGACACTTAGGTGGCCTCCACGTCTTGGCTATTGCCCCCGGCCGCCCACTTCTGCCCTGCAGCTTGGCTCCCTGAGTCCTCCTGTTGCCCCCACTGCAGCTCCTCCCTCGGCCACGCTCTCTGCAGGGTCTGTAGTTCCATCAGGTACCCGTGTCCCACACGGCTGGGCCCCAAGCCCTTGTTCTCTGATGCCCCTGCAAGCTAGACCAGGCTCAGCTTGCAGCAGGGGCTCCATAAATGCCTGTGCACAGGCTGAAGATGAGCCCAGGAAGAGCTCTGGGAACTCAGAGCCCCAGACACCTGGGTGCCGTTATCACCCACAGCGAGAACTGACCCAGAAGCCTTCCTGCTTCCCCTTCACTTTTTTAAGAATCAGAGGCACGAGAGTGTTGACGTCCAGGCTCCTTCTCTCTCTCAATATCTCTCCATCTGTCACTCAGCGCCAATCACACATGGTGACATCTAGAATGATACAGGATAGCAGAGACCGCCTTGTCCAACAATGTCATTTTACAGACAGGGACACGGTGGCCCATTCCAAGAGGGGACTTGATTGCCTAGTATCCCTGGGGTCCCGTCTCGTGGTTCGGGAACCATCCCTAGACGGAGCTGGCCACTGGACCAGCATCCCAGGATACGGATGGCTTCGGGGACTGTGCTGGTGACTCAGGGAGATCAGAGGTGGCCCAGGGACAGGTGAGTAACCACCACCACCCCTCAGGGACACAGGGGAGGACTCATTCATAAAACAAGCTGCTGGGGAAACAAACTGTCCAGGAGCTGGGATCCTTCGGGTGAGATCAGACAGCTCCTTTGGGGCTAGGGGTGGGTAGGAGGCTGATGGGGATCCTCTGACACCATGGTAGGCCCCCCACCATTTACATTCACTGCAGACGCAGCACTGTAGCGGGATAGTACCACCCCCATCTCACAGATGAGGCCACTGAGCCCCAGGGAGGTTAAGGATTAAATCTGTGGTTGCACAGCTGGTCTGAGACAGAGCTGGACCACGGGCCCAGTGATGCCAAACTCCAAGAGCATCCCCTTCTGCTACATCCGCGAGCTGTGGGCCCACAGGGCATCGCCAGTCAGGCCCCACCCCCATCCCCAGCCTTGCTCCCGCTCCGAGACCAAATGTACTTATCTGCTCCCAGCAAACCCTTTGTCTGGGTGGCCAGCCTTCATGGGTGCCCTTCCTCGCTTCCTTGTCTGCCTGATTCTTAACCCCTGACCATCCTTTGAGACTCAGATCACACGTTCAGGAAGCTGACCCCAAGGACGGGCCAGGGCCCTCGCATGTCCCGCTGTGCTTTCCACTGCCCTGGGACTGGACAGCAGAGATGCAGCCCGGGTCCATCTGCCTGTCTGTCCCCTGCACTCGACTGCATGCTCCTTGGGGACGGGCCCTGTTCAGCCACCCCTGGCCCCCAGACCACCCCTGGCCCGGCTGATAATAGGTCCTAGCGAACGCCTGTGAAAGGACCGAGTCTTCCAAAATGTGATGCCTTTCCATAACTCACGTGCCACCCACTTCTTACCTGTTCTCAGCACCTGCGTGAGCATGCACACGTGCACACACGCACGGTAAGCCTGATATTTGGTTATAAACACGTCCTTCTAAAAGCATGAATGAATGGCATTCATTTTTCAGTGAAATCAGCTGTGTTTGTTGAATTGATTTTGTCAGCGCGCTGGGTGACAGACAGGAGCCTCAAATCTTAGGATACCTCCAAGGATACTTTCCCTCTTGCATCTGGGGGGAGTCATTTCACAGCGAATGGGAGGGCAGATTTGTGATGGGGGCTCGGAGGAGACCCAGCCCTCTAAGCACACGGGCGAGATGGGGGGCGGGGCTGGCCCCGGGCCGCACAGCAGGTCAGGTGGAGCCCAGCTGGAAACTAATAAATAGCACTATCTCCCTGACATCTGCACTTCGGAAAATTTAAGTCATTATTGGAATAGGAAAATGACTGTGATCTCTTAATTAAGGGAATTTTTCATTGTTAATGTGCATCACTGAGAGCAATTATAGAATATGTTGAAAGCAAGGCCTGAGAAGCTATTATAAGACAGGAAGATGACTGTAGATAAGCTTTAAAACCTCCCCCTACAAAGCGGAGAGGAAACGGTTAACCGACGAGATCCGCTGGGCGGAAAGTGCGCCACGTAGTGGTCACACGGGGGAATGCAGTCCGGAGGCGCGGGAAAGAACCAAGGCCCACAAAGTAGCAGGTGTCCTGGCAGAGGACACTGAAAATATAGAAAAATACAAAGACGACCCTCCCACAGAATTCCCAGACTTTTTTCTCTTTAATTCTCTCCTCCTCTGTGTGTGTGTTGTAGAGACAGACACGCAGATACAGCACAGGATGGGGAGGGGATGTGGAGACAGAGACAGAGGCGGGGAGGGGAGGCCGAGGGAGATAGTGGGAGGGGATCTTGGGTGCAGCTCGCCCCCGGCCTTTCCACTCGAGCCAATGCTCCTTCGCCCTCACACATCCCGGAAACTTGCGCACAGTGGGCAGAGGATAGACTATTTCCCCACCCCGTTCAGGTCTGGCTCCACCCCAAGCCGCCGTGTGGCCCGGGGCTCCCCGCAGCACCTCTGTGTCTCAGCTTCCTCCTCAGTGAAATGGGCACAAGGGTCTCCCGCGCAAGATTTTCATGAGAAGCAGACAAAGCAGCACCTGGGCGGTGCCCTGCAGAGTGTGGAGGTCTGAGTGTGGCCGCTCCACAAGAGTGACCACGAGGGTCACCCAGTGTGATGGGGGCTCGGAGGAGACCCAAAAAAGGGTAAGTGGCTCATACAGAGTTGCCTGCCTTGTTCTGAGTTATGTCAGAGTTATGATGTCAAAGCAAAACGCAGACCTCCAGCCCATGTTCCACTGGACCTTCCTGTGGATGGAACTTTGGAAACTGCTCCCATTTCTAATGCATCTTCCCCTCTATCTCGACATCCAGCTCTCTCCCCATCGCCATCTTTCCTTCCCCATCACCTCCATCACCGCCTTTTCCGTCATCTCGCCTCCTCTGTTTCTCCTGCAAGGCCGTCCGCATCTGCCCACAGCAGCTGCTACTCCTCTAGGCTCTGTGCTCAGCTCTCTGACATTCTCACCCTGTGCCCTGGCCTGGGGATCCATCCTCACCTGTGACTCAGCTGCCACCCCGTGTGGGTGGCTCCAGGACTCCAGATGCCCTCACATCACTGACTACAGGTGTTCCGTGTGGGTGTCTCAGGGGCTCTGCCCACTCACCCCCAAGCCAAGTCCCTCCCCACCTGCCAACCCACCCCTCAAGTCCCCACCTACTCCAGGGCCCCCTCTCCATCATCCTGTACTACCCTTGGCCCATTCGTGCCCACAGAAGATTGGCCCAGCGAGAGGCTGGCCTATTCCCTGCAGCCCCGCCGTTACGCCTGGAGCATCTTGTAGGACCAGTGGTGGAGGAGGCAGCTGGGAATGCTGACGCTGGGAACCTGCACCCATCGTGTCCACACTTCAGCTGATGGTGGGGGACACTGGCTTGGATGCGGCAGCAACTTGGCCAAGTTCACCCAGGCCAGGCCAGGCTGAGCCCTCACCCAGACCCCGACCCTTGCCAACAACAGGTATGGTCGGTCGTCTCATTATTGGATTCAGGGAGGAGTCATCACTACCACATGAACTGTTGGATCAAAGATGATTCCCATTTTGCGGTCCAGCTCCGTAACAGAAATTGTATTAGCAAAGTAACTTTCTCTTCTCTCAGCTCATCTCTGTGTGTGAAATCATGCCTTTGTTGTTGTTAATAATTCTAAATACAGGAATTCATTAAATTCAGAATCACTAATGCAAAGAGCTCGATAAACTAGATGGAGCTGTGTGAGGGCCGGCCTTCATTTTGCTCTCATGGCGGGAAGGCCTGGGAGACATCCGTGGGCTCCCCGCATGCCTCAGGGGCAGTGGGTGCCTTGTCCGTGTCACGGGGCTGGTAGGAGGGGGCGAAGACCCAGACCCGGGCCTCCATCCCCAAAGCCCAGGCCCGCCCCACACCCCGCCCTGCAGCGAGGCTCTCTCCTGTCCTCAGAGAGCACGAGCCTCTCTTGCTGAAGAATCACCCTGGCTCCCAGACTCCAAGGGGGAGGAAAAGAGTCAGGCCCTTTCGGAGGGGGCTTCCGAGCAGGGCTGGAACCCCTCCAAGTGCTCAGCTCTCCCCAGCAACTCCCCGCAAAGCAAGTCCACAGCCAGGTACCCTCCTTTGAACCACAGGAGCCAAGCACACAGTAGGGCCTCAGGCTCCATCTGGAATCACAGCAGCTAGAACCCCACGTGGTGAAATATACACAGAGCCGCAAGCCCACATCCGCCCAGGACTGGGGGCATCCCTGGGCCTTCCATGCCCTTCTCCGTTAATCCTCCCAGCAACCCCCGAGTGGGTAACTTTATCCCACATATGGAGGCAGGGAACTGTGGCCCCGAGAGGGACAGGACTTGTGGAAGGAGGGGGCCGGGTGGAGCCCGTCTTTCTTGATTGCCTCTGTGGTCAGTGTCTCCACCTGCCACCTGCCTGCCAGCCTTCTTACGCTGGGGCCCCTGGCTGCCCTGCTGCCCACCTGCCTCCCCCTCAGACCCCACACTCCATCCCCGAGTTCTAAATCCTCTCTCCCCCGATGAGCCATTTCAGCCCTGAAATGCACCCCCTTCTAGCCGTCAGCATCTCATCTCCTCACTCTTCTCCCTGAGAATCCATCGCCCTCCGGACCCCGTCCCCGTCCCCGTCCCCGCCCCGGCAGAGCTGCCACAGCCCTTGGCAGCCCTGTCCTCCTGGCATCGACGGCTCTGTGCTGTGATTCTCTGGATGTGTGTTGCCACCTCTCTCTCCACCTGCCTCGACTCCTGGGGGCCCAGCACGGGGCAGCCTGAACATGACCATGAGGTCCCCAGCCTCATGTGGGGGGCCCACGGTGCTCCTGGGCACAAGCACCTTCACTTCCACTCTCCCGTCTGGAAGGCGGGCAGCTCAGGACCATGAGTCAGGGTCCCAGCATCACAGCTCTGCAGCCACCAGAGTGCTGGCTCCTTGAGGCGGCCCGAATAATGCCCCCACACGTATGTCTACATCCTAATCCCCAGAACCTGTAATGTGACCTAATTTGGAAAAACAGTCTTTGCAGACAGGATTCATTTAAGGATCTTGCCTTGGGGAGAGC
Source organism: Balaenoptera musculus (assembly GCF_009873245.2). NCBI lineage: Eukaryota > Metazoa > Chordata > Mammalia > Artiodactyla > Balaenopteridae > Balaenoptera > Balaenoptera musculus. Next base: position 137,677,355 of record NC_045789.1, on the reverse strand, counting down.
ATCCCGGATTGTGCAGGTGGCCCTAAATCCAAGGATGGGTATCCTTGTCAGAAGGAAGCAGGGGGAGATTTGACCACACATACGGAGAGGGCAGTAACTGAAGGTGGAGGCAGAGATGGGAGCAATGTAATCGCAAGCCCAGGCACGCCTGGAGCCACAGGAGCTGGAAGAGGCAGGAAGGACCCTCCCCTGGAGCCTCCAGAGGGAGCATGGCCCTGGGACACCTTGATCTTGGACTTCTGGCCTCCAGAGCTGTAAGAGAATAAGTTTCTGTTGTATTAAGGCCCCCAGCTTGTGGCATTTTGTTACACAGCCCCAGGAAATGAATTCACCCTTTCACAAAAAGCTGCCAAGTGCAGAGAGATACTGGGTAAATTGAATATGGGGCCTGTTGTGTGCATGGCCACGGCTGTGGTGTGATCGAGTGCAGCAGGGTGGGCGTGAGAGGCAGGAGGCTTCCAACAGCCAACACCCATCACGGCTACGCACACACAGAGCTGAGCTCCTCATGGACGGTTTTGCTTGATTTTCACAATGACCCTATAAGGCAAGGGGTATTGTTGGCCTCATTTGACAAGTAGGAAAACTGAGGCAAAAAAGGGGAAGTGGCTCATACAGAGTTGTCTGCCTTGTTCTGAGGCATGTCGAGGAGATGGGTGGAGCAAGGGCAGCCATTCTGTGTCCATGAGGAGAGGTATAGTGGATGCACCTGGATGGCAGAAGGGAAGGATCAGAAGGACTGGATCCCTATGATAGCATGGAATGGACTAGCCCACCCTGAGACCGTCCACCTGGGTAACCTGCAGAAGTCCCGTGCAGGAAACAAGACGTGTCCTGTGGTTTACTACACACTATTAGGTGGGTGTGTTGTCCATGTTGCTGCTCTTGTTGCTTAAGGTCCTTTATTTAAAATGACAATAACAGGGCTTCCCTGGTGGTGCAGTGGTTGAGAATCTGCCTGCCAATGCAGGGGACACGGGTTCGAGCCCTGGTCTGGGAAGATCCCACATGCCGCGGAGCGACTAGGCCCGTGAGCCACAACTACTGAGCCTGCACATCTGGAGCCTGTGCTCCGCAACAAGAGAGGCCGCGATAGTGAAGAGGTCCACACACCGCGATGAAGAGTAGCCCCCGCTCGCCACAACTGGAGAGAGCTCTCGCACAGAGGCGAAGACCCAACACAGCCAAAAATAAATATAAATTAAAAAAATAAAATAAAATAAAATAAAATGACAATAACAGGGAATAACCTGCTAAAAGGGCATGATTATGTGTCATCAGCACAGCCGGCTCCCTCACTCACTGTGGCCAACTTCACAAAAGCCCTCCAGGACGAGAGGCCGCTGTTACCCCCATTTTACAGTTGAACAAACTGAGGCTCAGAGTGACTGTGTCGGTCAGTGAATGTGTGTTTTGAATGTTACTGAGCGCTAGATGCTGTGGGTGATTGTATTAGTCAGGTCAGGCTGCCATAATAAAATACCGTAGATGGAGGAATTTATTCCTCCCAGTTTTGGATGCTGGAAGTCCAAGATCAAGGTGCTGGTTGCTTCAGTTTCTGGTGAAAGCCTGCTTCCTGACTTGCAGATGGCCACCTTCTCGCTGTGTGCTCACACAGCAGAAAGAGAGCTCTGGTGTCTCTCCTTCTCACAAGGGCACTGATGCCATCATGGCACCCCACCCTCATGACCTCATCTAAACCTGATCACCTACCAAAGGCCCCAACCCCAAATATCACCATAAAAGGGTTAGGGCTTCAACATAAGAAGTTTAGTGGGACACAAACATTCAGTCCTTAGCAGAGATGCAGGGAGACAGTGGCAAGCAAGGGATACAAGGGCCCTCGTCCATGGAGCTGACATCCTGGTGACTACCTACAGAGAGAACACAGTTTGGCCAAGATTCCAAATCTGATTCCAAGCTTCTGTTTCCTCTCATGACACCACATTATTAACCCACATGACTCTCACATCACTTTTGTTTGACCTTGGGAGAGGAGCAGGGCAAGGCTTATTATTTCTTTATGCAGATGAGGACATCTTAGTCCCCTTCTTTAAAGCCAAAGCAAGGGGGAATTCATCTGTCTACCCACCTACTCATCCACCCATCTCCCCACCCCCCCATCCATCTACCAATCCTCCACCCATCCATCCATCCATCCACCAATCCATCTACCCATCCACCCATTCATCTATCCAGCCAGCCAGCCAGCCAGCCATCCATTCCCTTTCCATCCACTCACTCACCACTCATCCATCCATCCACCCACCCATCTACCCATCCATCCACCCAACCATTCATGCATCCATCCACCTACACATCCACCCATCCATCCAATCACCCATCCAACCACCCACCCATTCATGCGCCCATCCATCCATCCATCCACCTATTCATCCACCCACCCACCCAACATCCATTTATCCATCCAATTACCCATCCACCCATCCATCCATGGATTTATTCAACAAAGATTCCTTGAACAACACCCAAGGCCAAGACCCTCTCCCTCTTTCACCAAGTCAGTGCCCACTCTCAAATCTCCATTTGCTGCTCTGCTAAGCCTCTCAGAGGCCCAAAGGAGACTGGGCGTCAGGGCCTCCCACGTGACGTGATGCTGCCGGTGGCCATAGTAACCATACTGAGAGCCAGAAGAGCCACCCGGGAACCTTCCATCTGGTGGCACCTTTGTCTCCATCCCACAGCAACTTTTCCAACTTTCAGGGGACTCCAAGGACCCCTCTTACTCTGGGAGCCAAGTGAACGGGGGCACCACTCCAGAGGAGGGGAGGCCTGCCTTTCCTTCCCACGCATTGCTCCGTCTATGGGGCCCTGAAACTGATCTTCCATAAAGGGGAGCCCAGCCAAACTCAAAATGGAAAACAGACCCTGGGCAGCTAGAGAGTGTCTGGCCCAGACAGCCTGGGATCAAAGCAGCCTGGGCTGTCCACCAGCCTCAGCACGGCGTCTGGTTATCAAATTTGCACTTGGCAGTGTCTCTGCCCCCTCTCCTGGAGGGAGGGATGACCCACCCACGCCCAGCTGACGCCCCCTGCGCAGAGGCGCTAGGGAGATGCCCCAGCTGGTGGCCTACTGCCTCCTGCAAGGTGCTGCTGTGGGGGCCTTGGTCTTTAAGTGTCAGCTGTGTACCCAGCACTTTGTATTCAGCACGTACCATCTGCGCTGCAATCTGGCAAGCTGGTGTTCCTTGGCGTCCGCACTTCACCCATCCGGAAACTCTCAGTGCCCGCATCCCTGTGGCTGATACATGGCAGAGTTGGGACACAGCCCTCCGAAGCCAGCACCCTTTAGGGAGCTGGTGCTGCTTCTCCATGTGGCCTTCTGTCCTCCTGTGGTCAGGGTGGGTCAGAGTCAGGTGCTGTGAGTCTGGGTGTTCCTGTGGGGGAAGGAGCCCTGTCAGGAGTGGAACTCAAGGCAGCCCATAGTCTGACCAGAAGGGGGAAAGGGAATCAGGGAGGAGAAGGCAGGACAGCAGGTGCACATGCCCACTGCGGGTCCCTCGGGTCCCTTCACCAGCCAGCTTGTGCTGCGTAACAGAGCACTGCAGGCACTGGGCAGGTGACGGTGAGCACGTGGCTCGTGTGGCTGTGGTCGGCTGGGGAGCGCTGACCACCGGGGGAGACGACAGGGAGCCCCACTCTGCCCCACGTGTCTCTCGTCCTCAACAGGCCAGCCCGGCACGCTCTCGTGGCGGAGTACCCAGAGGGAGGTGCAAACACACAAGGCTTCCGGAGGCGGAGGCTCTGAACAGGCACAATGCCACTTCTACCTCATTCTGTCGGTGAAGGAAAGCACGACCGAGTTACACGGCAAAGGCCTCGGAGAAGGAGCAGAATTGAACCCAGAATCGAACCCATGCTAGAGCTGGCTTTGTCCCCAGGGTGGACACAACCATCTCGGCCACTGCCAGACTCCGGTGACCACCAGAGGCGCCCCAGCCATCCCCTTACCGTCATCTGGTCAGTTCATCTAAATGCCTATCATGTTCACCTACATGGGTGTCCAAGCCCGAGGGGTCCCTGACCCCGGCAGTGACCCCTGACCCTGCATAGCCGCGCTGTTTTCCACTGTGGCTTCACTGTCTCCCACCCGCGGGGCTGGGGCTCAGCAGACACCCGCTGACCGGCTGAGTGACGTCCGCGGCGGTGAGAGGGATGCGGGGCCTGGAGCCTCACCTTCCTGAATGTGGCCTCGTCCATTATCGGCCAGGGGCGCTTGTCATCACGCTCCGGGCGCAAATCAGAATCAAATGTGGTGCCCGAGACGGCGAGAATGCTCCATTTCACATTTGCAAAAAATCTGGGAGGGGGCAAAGCTCTTTTCTGTCAACTTGAAAGGGAAGGAGAGGCGGCGAGGAAGGAAAGAAGCTGCGATAATTCTTTAAAACTTTGTTTTTCATTTTCCCCTCCTGGCTCCTTGGGCTCCAAAAGAGAACGGACCTAATCCCACAAGAAAGACGGCTCAGTCGGGGCCTAAGCAAACCCACGTGTCCCTGCAGCTCTTTGGATGTCTTGAAATGTTTTTCAAGTGTCCAGGCCCCCAAACTTTCAAGCATGTTTGCAGAAGAACTGTTCCCCACCGAGGCTGAAAGGGGTTCGTTTCTCAGATCCCAAGCAGCTCCGGCCACATGCTTTCCATAGAGCCCCCTCTTTCCAACTCTGTTTGAGAGTCATAGAGATCGACTTTATTGATTAACAGTCATCGGGCACGTTATTCCTGTAACGTAGGCTAGGCCTCCTGGCGGAAAGGGGGGCTCCACACAGTGAAGTCCCTGCCCGGCATCCACAGCCGAGCATGTCCCGCGGGACCCCTGTCCAGGGCTCAGTGCCTCTCCTAACCCCCAGTGGTCCTTCTGCACCTCCAAGGACAGGCTGCTTCCTGCCTGCAGGAGCCTTGCATTTCCCCCAGGTGAGGCTCATCTGTGTGTTCACAGTCTAGTCATCACGGAGGGACATTCAGGTCGCTTGGTCTCCAGGGTAGCTTGAGTCCTCCACTTGCACTCTGGCTATTATGTCAGAGAGGGCTCATCTGCTCCTCCTCACCCTCTCCCTGCCGTGGGAGGTTGACCTGGAAGGTCACATCCCCTGGACTCCCGTGCCCTGTGCCTTCCTGCTGGATTTGGCCAACAGTGAGCTCCAGTGGAGATCAGAGGGAGGGAGGAGAGCAAGGCCAGAGTCCTCAGGGCCCTGGGGCTTCCCCATGAGGTCGCCTAGAGCTGCGGCATCTGGAACTGAAGGTCTCTTCCCCTTTTCCTCTCTCTTTCCCTCCCTCCATCTCTTTCCTCTCCCCTCCTCGTCCCTCGCCCCCTCCCTCTCTTTTGTGCTGCAATAACTGCTCCCTTCTCTTGTCCCGTCAGGACTAGAGGTGGTAATAGCTCTGCTGCTACCAACCCTGGCACTAAATGCTCCCTCATGGCCCTCTATGCCCACACCTTTGTAACGAAGCCCCCTCTAGCGGCCCTGCCATCTGATCCCGGTGGTCCCTTGATGACACATGCACCTCCCTAGATAATGCTGTGTTAGGGGGGTGAGCAGAGAGCTCTAGAGTGGCCAGCACTGGGGTCCTGGCTCAGCCGCTGCCCTGGTGGAGATGGAGCACACCTGTCACACAGACTCAGCAAGCCTGGTGGGGACCCGCTGTGAGCTTCATCCAGCCAGGTGCACTGCACCCAACACCTGCTTCAACCCCTGCAACAGCCAATAGTTGGGCCTTAGTGTTTGTTCAGTGAACAAAGGAATACATGGATGAGGCAATTTCCAAGCTTTGCCAGGTTATGGCCCAGCAGGGGAAAGGAGGAGGCTTGACTGAGCCGAAGGGTAAATACTGAGCAGGCGAGGGAGCCATGATGGGAAACAGAGGCTGCCCTGGAGCAGAAAAACAGACCAGAGCGCAAATCCTAGTTCTGCCCCACCAGCTGTGTGACCTTGGGCCGGTGTGTGAACTTCTCTGTGCTTCAGCCTCTTTACCTGCAGAACAGAACAGAGAAGTGCTGTCTAGCCTTCTTTCTGTGCCAGGATACTGTGCAGGTCAATTGAGGAAATGATTTGTAGGTGATTAAATCCTGCTTGTGAAAATTATCAATGCCATTATTCATGACTATCACTGGCCAACCTGGGATTCTGACTCCTCCCAAGTGCCATTATAAGCTCACAGAAGACACACAGCCCCTTCTCAGTCTGTCACCCATACATGGCCCCAACCTTGGCATCCGCCTACCCCCATGCTTCCCACTCACTTAACTCACAATGGACCATAGAACTAAATGTAAGAGCTAAAACTATAAAACTTATAAATAAACTTGGGGTAGACAAATTCTTAATAGGACACAAAAACACTAACTATAAAAGAAAAAATTGATACATTGGGCTTGATAATACTTTTGTTTTACAAAAGAAACTTTTAAAGATAATGAAAAAGGTGAGCCACAGACCAGGAGAAAAAATTTATAAAATATATATACAGTAAAGAACTTGTATCCATTATATATATATATATATATATAGTGCAAGAGATTTGAACAGTATGTAACTAAAGAATATATATTCCAGGACCCCCTGGGCCACACAGCCAGATGCACTGGGCTCTGGCCTCACCCTCCAGTGGACCAGTAGCCTCTGGACAGGGCAGGGCCTGGCAGCCAACCAGGCTGGAGACCAGCACCACCTACCAGTGCAGCCACAGTAGTCAGTCCTGCCACAACAGAAGGGCCCATGCGACCCACATAGGGGGCACCCCTAGAGTATACAGCTCTGGTGACTGGAGGGGACTGTGCCTCTGGGACCCACAGGGTGTAGCCTACATAAGGCCACTTCTCCAAGATCAGAAAATGTAAACAACCTAACAAATCATAGAAATAAAAACAGAGAATTAGGCAAAATGAGGCAACAGAGGTATATGTTCCAAACAACGGAACAAGATAAAACCCAGAAGAAGAACTAAGCAAAGTGGAGAAAATCAATCTACCCAATAAATAGGTCAAGGTAATGACCATAAAGATGCTCAACAAACTCAGGAGAAGAACGGATGAACATGGCGAGAAGTTTAACAAAGAGTTAGAAAATATGAAGAAGAGCTGAACAGAGTTGAAGGATAAAATAACTGAAATAAAAAGTAAACTAGAAGGAATCAACAGTAGATTAGATCATACAGAGGAATGAATCAGCAAACTAGAAGACAGAGTAGTGAAAGTCACTCAAGCTGAACACACAGAAGAAAAAAGAATTTTTAAAAATGAAGATAGTTTAAGAGACCTCTGGGGCAACATCAAGTGTACTAACTCAGGGATCCTAGAAGAAGATAGAGAGAAAGGGGCGGAGAACTTATTTGAAGAAATAGTAGCTGAAAACTTCCCTAACATGGGGAAGGAAACAGATATCCAGATCCAGGAAGTATAGAGAGTCCCAAACAAGATCAACCCAAAGAGGTCCACACCAACACACATTGTCATTAAATGGCAAAAATTAAAGATAAAGAGAGAATCTTAAAAGCAGCAAGAGACAAACAACTAGTTATGTACAAGGGAACTCCCATAAGGCTATCTGCTGACTTTTCACCAGAAACTTTGTAGGCCAGAATGCAGTGACATGACATATTTAAAGTGATGAAGGGAAAAAACCTACAATTAAGAATATTCTACCTAGCAAGGCTGATTCAGAAGTGAAGGAGAAATAAAGAGTTTTACAGACAAGCAAAAGCTAAAAGAATGGCAGCACCAGTAAACTGGCTTTACAAGAAGGTTAAAAGACTTCTCAAGTGGAAAAGAAAAGACTATACTAAAAATATGAAAATTAGAAAAACAAAAATCTCACTGGTAAAGGCAAATATACAGTAAAGGTAGTAGATCATTCACTTTTCAAGCTAGTAGGAAGGTTAAAAGACCAAAGTAGTAAAATCATCTATATCCACAATAAATAGGGGATACACAAAACAAAAGATGTAAAATATGGTGTCAAAAACATTAAACATGGTGGAGGGGGAGCAAAACTGCAGGGTTCTTGGAATGCACTCAAAATGAACAGATTATCAACTTCAAATAACGGTGTATATATGTATATCCCTCCTAGTAACCACTAACCAAAAATCTATAATAAATGTGCACATACAAAAAAGAGAAAGGAATCAAAACATAACACTAAAGAGAGTCATTATGTCACAAGGAAAGAGAGTGAAAGAAGAAGAAAGGAACAAAAAAGAACTACAAAAACAACAAGAAAATGAACAAAACGGCAATTAAGTACATACCTATCAATAACTGCTTTAAAAGTAAATGGACTAAATACTCCAATCAAAAGACACAGTGGCTGAATGAATACAAAAACAAGAGCCAAATATATGCTGCCTACAAGAGACTCATTTCAGATCTTAAGACACACACAGACTGAAAGTGAGAGTATGGAAAAAGGTACTCCATGCAAATGGAAATGAAAAGAAAGCTGGTGTAGCAATACTAGACAAAATATCAGACAAAATAGACTTTAAAACAAAGACTGTAACAAGATACAAAGAGAGATATTACATATTGATAAAGGGCTAATTCCAACAAAAAGATATAACAATTTTAAATATATATGCATCCAACATAGGAGCACCTAAATATATAAAACAAATCTCAGACAAAAAGAAATTGACAGTAATGTAATAACAGTAGGAGACTTTAGCACCCCACTTACATCAATGGACAGATCATCCGGCAGAAAATCAATAAGGAAATATTGTCCTTAAATGACACATTAGAACAGATGGACTTCATAGATATACATAGAACTTTCCATCCAAAAGCAGCAGAATATACATTCTTCTCAAGTGCACATGGAACATTCTCCAGGATAGATCACATGCTGGGCCACAAAACAAGTCTCAGTAAATTTAAGAAGATGGAAATCATATCCAGCATCTTTTCCAACCACAACAGTATGAGACTAGAAATTAACTACAAGAAAAAAAAAACTGCAAAAAACGCATGGAGGCTAAACAATATACTACTAAACAACCAATGGATCACTGAAGAAATCAAGGAGGAAATTAAAAAATACCTGGAGACAAATAAAAATGGAAACACAATGATCCAAAATCTATTGGACACAGCAAAAGCAGTTCTAAGAGGAATGTTTATAGCTATACAAGCCAACCTCAGGAAACAAGAAAAATCTCAAATAAACAACCTAACCTTACACCTAAAAGAACTAGAAAAAAAAGAATAATCAAAACCCAAAATTAGTAAAAGGAAAGAAGCAATAAAGATCCAAGCATAAAATAAATAAAATAGAAACTAAAAAAAAAAATAGAAAAGATCAATGAAGCTAAGAGTTGGTTTTTTGAAAAGATAAACAAAATTGAAAAACCTTTAGCTAGATTCATCAAGAAAAAAGAGGACCCAAATAGATAAAATTAGAAACGAAAAGGAATACATTACAACTGAGACCCCCAAAATAAAAAGGATCATAAGAGATTACTATGAACAAATATACATCAATAAAACAGACACCCTAGAAGAAATGGACAAATTCCTAGAAATGTACAATCTCCAAAGACTGAATCAGGAAGAAATAGAAAATATGATCAGACCAATTACCAGTAATGAAGTTGAATCAGTAATTTAGAAACTCCCAACAAGTAAAAGTCCAGGACCAGACAGCTTCACAGGTGAATTCTACCAAACATTTAAAAAGCTAACATCTATTCTTCTCAAACTATTCCATAAAATTAAAGAGGATGGAACACTTCCAAACTCATTCTACAAAGCCAGAATACCCTGATACCATAACCAGACAAAAACATCAAAAAGAAAAAAAAAGAAAAAGAAAGAAAGAAAGAAAGAAAGAAAGAAAGAAAGAAAGAAAGAAAGAAAGAAAGAAAGAAAGAAAGAAAGAAAGAAAGAAAGAGAGAAAAGAAAATTATGGGTCAATATCACTGATGAACATGGATGCAAAAATCCTCAACAAAATTTTAGCAGCAGCAATATGAATTCAAACAGCACATTAAAAGGATTATACATCATGATCAAGTACATACAACTCAACATCAAAACAAAAACAAAAACAAAAAGAAACAACCTGATTAAGGAATGGGCAGAGGACCTGAATAGACATTGTATGTCCAAGGCAGACATACAGATGGCCAAGTACAAGAAAAGATGCTCAACATCACCAACAGGGAAATGAAAATCAAAACCACAATGAGATACCACCTCACATCTTTCAGAATGGTTATTATCAAAAAGACAACAAATAATGAGTGTTGGCAAGCATGTGGAGAAAAGGAAACATTTGTGCACTGTTGGTAGGAATGTAAATTGGTATATCTTCTATGGAAAACAGTATGAGGTTCCTCAAAAAATTAAAAATAGAACTACTATATGATTCCAAGCAATTCCAAGTCTGAGTATTTTTCTGAAGAAAAAAAATACACTAATTCAAAAAGACATACACACCTGTATGTTCATTGCAGCACTATTTCCAATAGCCAAGATATGAAGCAACTTAAGTGTCCATCAATAGGTGAATGGATAAAGAAGATACTTTATACACACACACACACACACAATGGAATACTACTCAGCCATAAAAAAAGAATGGTTTGGGTTTTTTTTTGTGACAACGTGGATGAACCTAGAGGGTATTATGCTAAGTGAAATGTCAGACAAAGAAGGACAAACACCACATGATTTCACTTATATGTGGAATCTAAAAAACAAACACACAAACACACAAACAAACATAACAAAACAGAAACAGGTTCATAGATACAGAGAACAAACAGGTGGTTTCCAGAGGGGAGAGGGGTGGGGGGATGAGTGAAATAGGTGAAGGAGATTAAGAGGTACAAACTTCCAGTTGCAAAATAAATGAGTCATGGGTATATAATGTACAGTGTGGGGAATATAATCAATAACTATGTAATAACTTTGTATGGTGACAGATGGTGGCTAGACTTATCATGGTGATTGTTTTGTGATGTATAGAAATATCAAATCACTATATTGTGCACCAGGAATTAACATAGTGTTGTAGGTCAAGGATACTTCAATTTTTTAAAAACCCACAAACTAAACAAGCCAAAAACAAAAAAACAAACAAAAAAGAAGATATATTAATGTTCAATAAGCATGTGAAAAGAAGCCCAACATCATTAATCTTTGGGAAGATGCAAATTAAAACACAATGAAATGCCATTACACTCCCCAAGCACGGCTAAAATTAAAGAGACTGACCATACCAAGTGTTGGTGAGGACCTGGAACAAATGAAGCTCTTATCCTGCTGGAAGGATTACAAGTCATGTCACCTCTTTGGAGCCAGGTTGGCAATTTCTTATAAAGTCAAACAGATATTTACCATGCGACCAAGCAATTCCACTCCTATTTATTTACACATGAGTAATAAAATCGTATGTTCACACAAAGACCTGTACACAAATGTTCAGAGCAGTGTCCTCCATTGGTGGCCAATTGGGGGTTTTATTTTTTTAAATCATTATGAACTCATGAATTTAAACATATTTAATGCATCTTAGATCACTGCAGTTAATATCTGCATTATTCTTAGTGAAGTTCAAATTTTGCATGTTTGGCCAGTGGTGGCCTCATCTCTTTGATTTATGAGTCTTTTTTTAAAAAGGTCTTTTTAAAAAATGTGGTAAAATATACATAATATAAAATTTACCATTTTAATCATTTTTATTGAAGTATAGTTGATTTACAATGTTGTGTTAGTTTCATGTGTACAGCAAAGTTATTCAGACTTATAGGTTATTATAAAACATTGAGTAGGGTTCTCTGTGCTATACAGTAGGTCCTTGTTGGATTTTAACCATTTTAAGTGTACAGTTCAGTGACATTAAGTACATTCACATTGTTGTATCACTATCTCACCACTATCCATCCGCAGAAATTTTCCATCATCTTTTCCAAATAGAAACTCTATCCTTGTAAAACATGAACTCTTCATTCCCTTCTCCCCCAGCCCCTGCACCCATCATTCTACTTTCCCTATAAATTTGACTCCTCTAGATATCTCATATAAATGGAATTATATAATATTTGTCTTTTTGTGACTGCCTTGCTTCGCTTAGCATGTTGTCCTCAAGGTTCATCCATGTTGTAGCATGTGTCAGAATCGCCTTCATTTTTTAGGGTGGAATATTATTCTGTTGTATGAAAAGATCACACTTTGTTTATCCTTTCTTCCGCAGCCTCTGTGAGTGGAACTAGCCTGTGTGCAGGAGGTGCCTGGCGATACTTTTGAGCGGAAGAACGACGAGGGTCAGGGTACTGGTTATGTCACTTCCTCTGTATCCCTTCTGCCTTATAGGACATTTGTTTACACACCTGCTTGTCTCCCCCACGTGACCCTGAGCTCCATGAAGGTGGCGATAAGTCTAATCTATTTATTCTCCAAATATATAACGATGTACCTGGCAACACTGAGTGTTGGTGAGTAGACAGTTATAAACGGGATTTGGATGAGTCAAGGGGCCTGGAAAGGCCGAAAGGACGGGGCTAGGAGAGAGATTGGGCTGACTTTTGGAGAGGGAAGCCCAGTTAGCCCACGCCTGCGGTCAGCACCAGGGACAGCTCCCGGCACCCACGCCCAGGGCTCTCCCATCAGCCCCATCTCTGTGTGGATGCCCTGGGCCTGAGGGCTCGGATGGGGAAGGCCCCTCCTGCGGTTCCCTGTGTCGCGTCTCCTGGCGTCCCAGGACGCATCAGACAGTGGCACACCCTTTCCTCGGAGGATGTGGATTCAGCTGGTGAATTCTGACTCCTCTGGCTGGTTGGGTGGGGAAATGGAACAGGAGACGGTAAATGGCTAAGAAGGGCAGTGCAGAGGGGCCGGTGAGGGCATTTTACTCACCTGGTAACTGAGGGCTAGGACTGCAGGACCAGATCCTGCTCCAGGCAGGGGCTCGTCCATCATGAGAAGAACGCTGGACTGGGGGCAGGAGGTTTGATCTCAGACCGGACCTTACGAAGTCGCATCACGTCTGCAGGACCGAAGCTTCACTGGGGGGTCTGGAGGTGGGCACTCCCACACCCTCTCGAGCTATGGTGTAGGGGACTCGTTTCTCCCTTCCGACCACCCACCTCTAGAGGCAGATCCAGACTTTGACCCTTGACTCTGAGACGGTCGCCAGGGGAAATAAACCTTCTGTCTTGGTGGAGAGAAAAGAAGCCGAAAACGGGCTTGAGCAAGGAGGTGGGTGGGATCAGGCCCAGCCTCTCACCAGCTCTGAGACCTCGGGGTTATTCAATTACAAACGGGCACAATCACACCCACAAGGGAAACACAAGCTGGTGGTCTCCGTGCTTCACGCTCACGGGGCCCACGCTGCACAGACGACCCGGCAAAGAAAGCAGCCCTTGCCCCCCCTTGCCCTCCTCGCAGTGGTGGGACCCCGTCTGAGTGTCGGTGGGCAGATGAGATTGTGGCCTGAGCTGTGTTCCTTTCCTGGTCTCCTGACTGTCAAGCTGCACCCTCTCTTCCAGAAAAGCTTCTAAATTTAGGCAAACATCTTTTCCTCTGATGAGAAAGGCAATGCCGGTAACCAGAATAGCTCAGAGTGGGGCGGGAACGGCCCAGGTAGGACCAAAACGGGGAGCAGTTTCCCAGCGCCATCCTCAGATCGATCTCTGGCAAATTGTTCCTGGAACCGTGCTTTTTAAAACAAGGTCGCCACCTCCCTTTCCTCTGAGAGTGTCGGCCACAGGCAGGACGCAGGTCTCTGCCCCTTCCCACACAGGAAGTGTCCCCTTCTTTCTGGGAATTTGGTGGGAAGGCCGCAGATGTGGGATTCGGGGACCCCTGGCGGCCCATCTGTCCACTGGGACATGGGCCGGATGATGTGTGATGTCCTTTCCTGCTCAGGTCTCCAGGATCCCAAGTTTCTCCACCTCCCTGGTGGGGGGGGGGGGTCAATTCAGAAACGTGTATGATTTAAAGGACAGCTGTCATTCGAGGTATGCAGCCCGTGCCTGGTGATTTACTTTATTTTCAAACTCACAACAAACCCATAGAGTAGATGCCATTACTGCCATTCGACAGACAAGCCAGCTGCGGCTCAGATAGGTCACCAACATGCCCGGTCACAGGGGACAGGGCAGAGCGGGGACCAAACCCAGGCCTGTTTGACTCCAAAAATCTTCCTTTCCCCAGACTCCTCCCGTGCCCTCTTTAGTGAGCTCATAGCAGGTAACAGGCCCCGGGATGGTGTCGGAGATGCGGAGACAAGTCAGAAACAGCCCCTGCCTCAAGGGCCCACGGAACAGAGGGAAAGATTGGTGCTGACGAGTATTAACAAGATCAATACCCCAGAAAGAAGCTGTGCAGCGGGGTGAATAACATCCTCCAAATCCAGGTCCACCTGGAACCTCAGAATGTGGCTATATTTGGAAGTGGGGTGTTTTGCAGATTTAATTAAGCTAAAGATCTCAACACGAGGTCATCCTGGATTAGGCTGGACCTTAAATCCAAGGACAAGTGTCCTTATAGGAAGAGGAGAGAACACACAGAGGGGAGGCCACGTGGAGATGCAAGAGAGAGTGGAGGGATGAGACCACACGCCCAGGGACGCCTGGGCCACCAGGAACGGGAAGAGGAAGGAAGGATCGTCCCCTATAAGCCTTGAGGGAGCCTGGTCCTGCCGACATCTTGATTTAGACTGCCGGCCTCCAGAACCGTGAGAGAATCAGTATCTGTGGTTTCAAGGCCCAAGTTTGTGGTCGTTTCTTACAGGGACCCTAGGAGTCTCACCCGCCGGGACCGGAGTGGGCTGAGCCAGCAGGTTCTGTGCTCCCACTGGGAGGAGACCCCTGGGCCCCTGTCACTTGCCCATGAAATGACAGAGGTGGAGATGTAAGGGGGTCCTGTGCAGCCCCGCAATGTTGAGTTCTCAAGCCTGGGGAGCGTCAGAATCACCTGAGAGCTCATGAAACACAGGCAGCCCGGCCCCAGAACGTCTGATTCCACAGGCTTGGGGCTCGAGAATTTGCCTCTCCAGCAAGTGTCAGGGACCCCGATGCTGCAGCTCCAGGGACCCCCACTCCAAGCCCCTTGACCTGGTGGTGCACCCACCCACCTTTCCTCCCCCACTGGTCCCCCAGCTGCTGGGGATGTTGGTGCTAATGGCTCCCAGACACCCTCCTCTCTGGGGAACAGCCCCCAGACAGCCTGAGCCACCTGGCCTGGCGATGCCAAGGCTGAACCCACCCTTCCTCACCAGGTGGCCTGTGGCCATTGCCTGGCTGGCGCCGAGACAAACGCCCAGCCCTACAGCCTCAAGGGGCCCAGAGACATGCTGCCATCCTCCAGTTTCTCCTGAGAGCATGCCCCCAATAAGCCACTTGCACAGAATCCCTGACTCAGGCTCTGCTTCTAGGGAACTGACATAATACTGAATACAAATCCACCCACCCATCCATCCACCCATCCAACAAATAGTGAGCTGTGTGGGTCAGCAAGAAAGAAGACCAAGGAGGTCTTGCCCTCAGGGGGCATTCAGATAATCACAGACACAGCCCCACAGAACGTAAACTCTTTTTTTAAATTTTATTTTATTGAAGTATAGTGGATTTACAATGTTGTGTTAGTTTCAGGTGTAAAGAACATGAAATCTTACCCGCTACAGCCAGGCCACAGTTCCTGGGAAGGGCTCCAGGGATCTGAAGAACGAGGAGGAATGAACCGGTGAAGCGCAGAGAGAAGGGTGGTCCAGGCAGAGGGAACAGCACGTGCAAAGGCCAGGAGGCAGGAGTGAGTTGGAGGAATCAGGCCTGTGTGACTGGTGGGCCTGAGAGGGGGAGGCCGGGAGTCTGGACACGTAGCCCCAGGCTCCCTTAGTAACTGCTCTCTGCCCCCAGAGCACTGGGCAGACCCTGGAGGGAGGGGACGGGGCTGGTGCCGGAGGGGACATGCCCCTTGAGAGGGTCACCATGGCTTCAAGGCTGCAGAACTGTCCTGTGTCTGGCAGTGGGTCGGGCGCACAGATGTGCGAGGGTGCCTGGCCATCGGGGTGTCCCAATACCACTGGGGAAGGTCCCCCAGGTCCCCCCGAGTCTCGATGGGACCCTCCCAGGGCGTGTAGCCCAGCTGCCGCTCCCCCCATCGCTCAGCCCCTCCCCCTCCCCCCGCAGCTCTCTGGGCCCTGATTCCCTTTACAGCAGCGCATCAGGAGAGGCGCCTGAGTCACCGCCTCTCAGCACCTCCTGCTGCTGCTAACCCCCCTCCAGCAGCCCCACCAGCCACTCCCCAACGTGTCCCAAAGGAGACCACCAATGGCCTCCACGTTGCAGCCCAGTGGCTGCCTCCGTGTCCACGTGACGTGGCCTCTCGTGGCACTGATTCAGCTGGACCATCTCTCCTCCAGGAAACACCTTCCTTACATGCTATCCAGGGCAATCGCTCCCTCCTGCCTCAGTCTCCTCTCTGGCTCTGCCTTTCCCCCTTGACCTCCTAGCTCTGGAGGGCTCCAGGGTTCTGCCCTCGGTTCTCGTCTCTGGCCACGAGCATTCCAGGTGATCTCATCCATCTATAGCTAAGATCCCCCCCCACCCCCTCCAAGTTCACAGCTCCAGCCTGGCCTTGAACTCCAGACCCACGAGGCCAGCTGCCCACTCGGCCTCTCCACCTGGTGCCAATAGACATTGTCAACCTAGGGTCCCTGACCTGTTACACCTGCAGCCTCATAGTTAGAGGGGACATAAATCCCGAGTCATCTTGGGTGTCTGCACTGTCCTCCCTCCCACATCCAAGCTGCCAGTAAGTCCTGCTGGCTCAGCCTTCAAGATACACCCAGACTCGGACCGTTTCTCCCCTCTTCTGCTCCTCCCTGCCTAAGCCACCGTCATCTCAACCCAATCATTCCAGTGTCTTTACTGGTCTCCCTGCTTTACTACTGCCCCCAGAGACTGTTCTTGAAACAGCAGCCAGCATGACCTTTCTTCTCACCTCACTTCTTTTCTCTACTCCAAAGCCCCCAGCGATTCCTCATCCCACTCAGAGTAAAAGCCAAAGTCCTCCCAATGCCTTAAATGGTTACCCCATCTGGCCCCCGTCACCTCCCCGTCGCTCACTCTGGACCGGCCACTCTGACCTCCACGCTGCTCCTGGAGCGTCCAGACACAGCTTACCCCAGGGCCTTTGCACGGTCTGCCCTTTCCATTCAGAGCCCTCTTCTCCAGTCAGCTGCCCAGTACACTCCCTGAAGTCTGTGTTCAAACAGCCCTTCTCAGTGAGGCCTGCCCTGGCCATGGTGCTCAAAATTGCAACCCCCAGCTCCACGCCCACCCCCAAGCTCCTTCACCCTACTGTAAACACGTAAAACCTTCTGTTACACTATTGAAGTTGCTCTCCCCACTAAGCTGTAAGTTCTGTTGCAGGCAGGGATTTTTGTTCGTGTTGTTTTTCACGGCTGAATCCCCAGCACCTATGACATAGTAGACTCAGGTGCTCCAACATCTGTAGATTACTGCATAGAGGAGAAGCAGACGCAAAGAGGTCTGAGGAGAGCAGCGGGGATGTAGGTGGAAGCAAGGGGGCGCTCCTCCCACCCCAAGTCAGCCCATGCCCGGCACTCAGCAGCTCTGCTCCCCACAGCTTCTCAGGGCGCACATGTCTCTGATGAACAGGGGCTGGTGTTTCTCTAAGGCCGGTGCTAAACCTGGGCATGCATCAGAATGACCCGGGGGGCTTATTAAAACAGGCTGCTGGGCACCACCTCCCCAATTTCCGATGCAGTAAAACCGGGTTAGCGCTGAGAATTTGCATCTCTAAGTCCTTCTGATTGATTCTCATAACGTATCTCTATAGAACAGTGGAATTTCTAGGACATAGGGTATGCGCGTCTTCAACTGTACTAGAAATTGCTTTACAAAGTAGCCCTATCGATCTGTATCCCATCAGTATAGGATCATAAGTCAAGTTTCCACATACACATAGGTCTGTGCCTAAATATTCCATTTAACTATCTATAGACGCACCTTGTTTTATTGTGCTTTGCTTTATTGTGCTTCACAGACACAGTGTTTTTTACAAATTGAAGGTTGGTGGCAACCCTGCATTGAACAAATCTAACAGTGCCATTTTTCCAAAAGCATTTCCTCATTTCATGTCCCTGTGTCACATTTTGGTAATTCTCGCAATATTTCAAACTTTTTCATTATTACTATATTTGTGATGGGGATCTGTGATCAGTGATCTTTGCTGTTACTATTCCAAAAAGTTACTACTTGCTGAAGGCTGAGATGACTGGTTAGCACTTTTTAGCAATAAAGTATCTTTTAATTAAGGTGTGTACATTGTTTCTCTAGATATAATTCTATTGCACACTTAATAGGCTACAGTATAGTGTAAACATAACTTTTATATACACTGGGAAGCCAAACGTTTTGTTTTATTGTGGTGGTCTGTAACTGACCCTGTAGCATCTCCGAGGTCTGCCTGTATGGTCTATTCATGCACCAGTATCACACCACCGTTGTGACTATAACTTTGTGACACCCATGGTATCTAGTAAGGAGAACTCCTCCTACCCTCACCACCTTCTTCATAAGTGTCTGGCTAATTGTGCCTTTTTTGCTGTTCCACTTAAATTTTACAATTGGTTTACCAAGTTTTATTAACAAGAAATCTGTTGGGTATTTGATTGGAATTGTATTGAATCTATAGATTCACTAGGGGGAAAACTGACCATTGAGTTTTATCCACAATAGAACTCAACATTAGGTCTTACCTATTGTCTTCCAGTAAATATTTTATAATTTTCTACCTAATATTCTGCACATCTTTTCTCAGATGTATTTCTTAATGCCTCATTTCTTGCTGCTATTAAAAATGAGCATTTTCTAACTGCTGTTGTCATATAAATGAAATTGACTTTAATTTATTCCTGTTCTAAATAGAAACTTTATTAAATTCTCTTATTAATTCTAATAGATTCTGTGTTATTATTTTGGGTTTTCTATGTAGAAAAACCATACTATAGAATAATGATGACAGTTCTGTTTCTTCTTTTATAATTGTTATTTAGCTTATTTCTTTTTCTTGTATTATACTGGCTGTTATTACCAATACAAAGTGAATAGAAGTGTGATTAATGGATTTTGTGTTAGACTTTAAAGAATTGGGGATTTTTTGTTTCATTACTGAGTATGATGTTTACAATAAGATTTTTTTGTTTTGTTTTTCATTTCATTTTTGTTTTTTAGATATTCTTCATCAGGTTATAGAAGCTCCAGTCCAATCCTAGTTGCTAATATAGTAAGTTCTTAAAGGACACAAATGGATTTTACAGATCAATTTTGTAAAATATTTTCAATATCTGTTAAGATGATCATGTAAGAAAAACAAAAAGAAAAAAGATGATTATATAATTTCTCCTGTTATCTGCTAATGTAATGAATTACATTAATGTTTCTAATGTGGTAACAATTTTGCATTCTTGGAATGAACCCCAATTAATCATGACTTATTACCTTTTATGCATTGTAGAATTTGATGTGGTAGTATTTTCTGTTGGATTTTTACACCTATGTTCATGAGTGACATTTTTCTAATTAATCTAATTTTTGTATCAAAAATGAGCTGGAAAAGATGTTCCACGACATATGTCATCAGGGAAATGCAAATTAAAACAACAGTGAGATACCACTCCACACCTATTAGAATGGCTAAAAAACTTTGTGTCCACACAAAAACCTGCACACAAATGTTTATAGTAATTTTATTCATAATCTCCAAAACTTGGAAGCAACCAAGATGTCCTTTGGCAATTGGATGGATAAATAAACTGTGGTGCATTCAGTCAGTGGAATATTATTCAGTGCTAAAAAAGAAACAAGCTATCAAGCCATGAAAGGACGTGGAAACTTAAATGCATATGACTAAGTGATAGAAGCCAATCTGAAAAGGCTACATACTGTATGATTTCAACTCTATGACATTTTGGAAAAGGCAATGTGGAGACAGTAAAAAGGTCATTGGTTGCCAGGAGTTGGAGGATGTGGGGGAGGAAGGAGGGTGGGATGAATGGGTGGAGTGCAGAGGATTTGGGGGCATTGAAATTATTTTTTATGATACTATAATAGTGGCTACATGTCATTGTACCCTTGTCAGAACACACAGAATGTACAACACTAAGAGCAAACCCTAATGTAAACTACGGACTTAGGGTAATTATGATGTGTCCATATAGGCTCATCTACTGTAGCAGATTGTAACAAATGTTCCATCCCATAGGGGATGTTGATAACGGGGGAGGCTCTATGGGGGTGGCAAGAGTTATATGATAAACCTTCCTCTAAATTTTGCTGTGCACCTTTACAATGCTCTTTAAAATAGTCTATTTTTTTTAAAATGAACTAGAATATGTTTCCTATTTTTCTATTCTCTCAAAGAATTTGGGAGTGATTGGGGTTATTTGTTCCTTGAATATTTGGTTGTACTGACCTGTAAAACATCTAGGATTGTGCGTGTGTGTGTGTGTGTGTGTGTGTGTGTGTGTTTCTGGGAAGATTTTTAAACTATTGATTCTGTTTCTTTAATGCTTATAAGACCTCTTCTTGACTTCTTTTCCATATTTTCTATGTCACTGTCTCTTTGGGTTACATCCTGGGTGATTTCTTCATGTCTCTTTTGCCTTTCAGTAATTCTCTCTGTAGCTGTATCGACTCTGCTGGTTAATAGTTTTTCTAATTGCAGTCTTTACATTTTCAGTTTCTAGAATTTTTTTTTGCTTCTTTCGAATGGTTGATAATTTCTTCTCCTTGGTCAAGTTTTCAACACCAACTTTTAATTCTTTAAATATATCCATTGATGATTCCACTGTTGTAGTCTCTGTGGATCTAATTCTGCAGATTTTAAATGTTGTGACTTTTCCTCGGGTATTATTTTTTCACTGGTATTTTATATTAATTGTAATTTACTTTGCAGAAAATGTCTTGAGGCCTGGGTTGAATGCACCCCCTGGACAGATTTGCGCTCCCCCCTGCCTGACACCTGGAGTCTCCAGTATCCTAGGACCACTCGAAGCCTCAGTCCCACCTTACTTTTGTTGGCTGAGGGGATGCACAGCAGTGTGACTTCAGGCCCTCGTGGGAGGAAGTCTCAGGGGAGCTTTCTCTGTTCTACTCAGAACTCACCATCTCCCTCTGTGAAGTGGTGTCTTTCTCATCCAGTTCCAGAAGTATTGGCTTAGGTAGGGGTCTCCGTCCCAACCTACGACCCTGCTTGGGCCCTGGGTTTGTTTCTTGTCCCCCAGTTATGTGGGACCCTTCAAGGCTTATCTCTAAGACACCCAAAATAGGCAGAGGTCTCCCAGTGAACCCTGCCTTTGTGCTAGCTTGCTGTCCTGGGTTCATGGTTCTCATCGTTTCTAGCCGTCGAGGGTTTCCCCTTCTTTTTTACTAGCTCAAATATGCATCTTAAAAGATTTTACTCAAAATGTATAAAATGTGTGTATAGTGCATATTTATTTCATCCAGCATTTTAAGTTGTTCTGAACTGGGATGATTTCTCCAGACATCTAGATCACTACCTTGCCAGAAGGAGGGTCCTTTAATTTCAAAGAAAGAAAAGTCCACTTATTCTTTGAGCAATATGTGCATCGTTGAGCACCTACTGTATACTGGGCTCTGTAGCTGATGCTGTGCCTGCCCTGGAGGGCTCCCCTGTCCAGTGAAGAGACAGGCAGAGTCACGACAAACTTACAAGGGTGGCCACGTGTCAACCAGGCTGTAGCTTTCACTTTAATTGGAGGCTATGGAAGCAGAGAGACGTGAGCCATCGTTATGCCCACCTCGAGGAGACTCAGCTAGGGACCTCCCTGGTGGTCCAGTGGGTAAGACAATGCACTCCCAATGCAGGGGGCCCAGGTTCGATCCCTGGTCAGGGAACTAGATCCCACACGCGTGCTGCAACTAAGAGTCCGCATGTTGCAGCGAAGATCCCGTGTGCCCCAACTAAGACCCAGTGCAACCAAAATAAATAAATAAATATTAAAAAAAAAAAAAAAGACTCAGCAAGCTGGTCGCAGTATGTGGCCCTTATCTGAACTGTGTGAAGAACTGCCAACCTTCGCCTTAGCGCATGGAAAGATGACTCTGGGTCACAACCGTGAAATTTACCAATATATCCTCGGAATGATAGCTGTTGCTTACGGCGAGGTCTCCCTGTAGGAAAACACTGACCTGCCATAGGAGCTGATCGAAGGAGGGGTGGTGATGCAGTCCACGGCCATCTGAGTAGTTTTCAAATTGCAATCTTATTCTCGTTTACCCTCTGAAAACTTAAGATGATTTATGGACCCTCGTTAAGTGCGGCAATCATTGGATGGGCCTGAAGTCATTACCAACAATTAAGAAGCCGCCATTGATTCCACTAACCAGCAAATGGGCAGTCAAAGGCCACTGGAGACGTGTCCTCAAGGGAGGTCATCTTCCCCCTCCCTGGGGACCTGTGTGGACCACCCGTACCAAGTCCACAGTGGACGCTGGTGTGGCAGCATGGTGGGTGGGCAGAGCACAGGCTCCAGGGGAGGGATTCAGGTGCACACCCAGCAGTGACCTTGAGCGAAGCCTGCGCCTCTACTTCCTCCCCGTCCACACGAAGGCGAAAGTCCCCACCTCATTGGTGATTTTTGACTATATGCCATAATGTGTGTGCCTGGAATATGGCGGTCGTGCAATCAGCTATCGCTGTTGCTATGTTTAAACAGGTCATGAGTGGGACCTGGGGTAACTGGAAAGCAAGCTGCAGTTACAGGGCTGCAACCCAACATTACATGATGGAAATCACGTTATATTATTATTAATACAAATACAGCATGCTGCTGGATGAGGCAGAAATGACCCAGAAGAATAAGGGCTCTCTCTCCTTGGACAAGGCAGCCCCACTCGTCAGCCTGACAGGGAAGACAAAGCCCCGCTGGCCCCCGTGCTGGGCCTCGGGGCCAGGCTCCAGGCTTAGTTAAACTGTTTTTATCTCCCATAAATCCTCGTAAGCTACTTTAAGGCTCGTCAGACCCCTCAATTGCCATTTAAGTGTTTTTTCTGTGCTAACTGCTTCTTGTTAAATAGTTTGACATTTATGCGTCTAGACTTTGGTTGTTTTGATATTGATTTGGTCCAGCATGGTAATGGAGGAGAAAGACAGCATTTGTTTTGCTGTCAGTGGCAGTAACCATATATCTCAGTTAAGTGGATTACTTTTTTGTTTTCCCATGTTGGAACCCAAAGCGAAACCCACACAGGGTTTGGAAGAGGTTGCATCCTCCCAAATGGCTCCCCAACTCTTTGGGGCAGGGAGATGGTTCAACAGAGGGGTTGAAGGTACAGCCCCGGGTGAGGTTTCCTGGCAGCTGCAAGCCTGTTCTCGCTGAAGGTCACAGGTGCCAGAGTCACAGGTGGGATGGTGGTGGGCACTTCAAAGGAAGGTGAAATTAGCTCAGCTTGCTTGCAGCCTCCTGGGCTTGCCAAGCCCTGTCATGCCTTTGTACCTTTGTCTATGCTGTTCCCTCAGACATGAGCACCCTTCTTTCCTCCATCTTGTGAACTCCTACTCACTCCTCAAGACCCCAAGCATATGCTCCCTTCTCAGCAGGTCCTCCTTTGCTTCCCAATGGCGCATGCGGTGATGTGGTGATGTGGACACCCAGGGGCCTCAGAATTGTACGAGGTCAGCCAGACCCTCCTTGTCAGAATGTGGGTGGGAAAGGGTGTGACCTGCCCAAGGCCACCCAGCAAGCCTGAGGGGCAGCTGGGCCTGAGAGTGGGCTCTCCAGCTTCTGCACTGACCCCTCTTCCACCATGTTCTCTGTACACCCTGCCCAGCTTACTCCAGGGGTGGCAATTCTCATGATCCAAACTGCTGCTGCAGACACCAGCCGGGGAGCTCGTGGCCAGAGAGTGAATTTCCGATCAATACCCAGGAGCCTCGCGGAGCCACTGGCCGGCGGCTTGGGTGAGTCATGCCTGCAGGAAGTGAGGGAAGCCCCTTCTTCTCTCCCCCTCTCTCCTCTTGTCCCTCACGTCCTTCGTCCTCCGGTGTCTCTTTCAGAACATTCTAAAAACACAGAAAAGCATCGAGGAAAAGTCCCACCCTTGTTCCCAGCTCCCAGAATCCACAAATAGCCACATCTTCTTGTTTTTATTTAGATCTGTGGGAATAAAGGAAATAAAAGTCACAGATACAGTTTGCACGTCTCCTGCCCATCCTGCTCTGCCTCCCCCCACCCCTCCCCCTCCCCCTCCCAAGGCCACGCGGTTCTGAATGTGGTTTCTCCTAGCGTTCACCTTCTCTTCTACACGGATGGCCGTCTGGAAACAATGGATGGCATTGCATTGCATGTTTTAAAATGTATGCAAAATGCTCAGACCTTGTTTCAACTGTGCTGTCGTATTTCCCCATATGAGTGTACCTCCATTTTATTTATCCATTCCACACGATGGCCATACAGGCTGTTTCCAATTTTTTTTTGCCATGACCAGCAAAGCTGCCACCAGTCCCTGTGTGTGCCCTCCGGGCGTGTGTCATGGCCTCTGAGGGTGAATCCCTGGAAAGAAAGTGCTGGACGCTTCTCCTTCTCGCATCCCTGGATGAGCCCACCTAACTGATGCCTGAACATCTGTCTGTTTATATGCTCGTTGGACATTCAGATTTCCCCTCTGTTTATATCTTTTGTCCATTTCCACGAGATTGTCTGCCTCTTCCTCCTCCGGTCACAGCAGGGATGGATACATCCAGGGTATTAATTTTCCTTCTGATGAATAGACCACAGATGTTTTCTGTGGCTCAATGTTTATCTTTGTTTTTGTCTTTTGTCCTACAGACCATTTAAATTTTGACCTAATCAAATCGATCACTCTTTGCTTTACGAGTTATGATCTTTGTCTCTTGACTCAGAATTTTCCTGCCCTGAGATTCTGAGCTCATCTTATGTATTTTCTTCTAATAGTTTTGTTTTCCACATTAAGATTTTAGATCCAACTAGAAGTTTTATGGAAGGTGTGGATCTAATTTTTGCTGAAACAACTTTACATGTCTAGGATAAAGCTTGCTTTTTCATGATGGATTTTTTTAATAATCTGTTGGACTGAACTTGCTAATTCTTCATTTAAGGTTTTATATGTGTGTGTATAGATTTGGCCCACATTTGTCTCTTCTTTTAAAGACAGGTCTAATGCCAGGGTGCACCACCTCTTCAAGCTGCTTTTATTTTTCTTCTCTGAAAGTTTGAATGAGGTAGATATCGTCTGCTAATTGAAGATGTGTTAAAACTCACCTTTGAAATGGCCTGGGGCTGCTCAGTTATTTTCATCGTTGTAGGTTTTCTATTTCTCCTTAAGTAAAATTTGATAACATATTTTTCTGGAAAAAAATCTACTCCGTCTAATTTTTCAAAATATGCGTATAGGACTTCCCTGGTGGCACAGTGGTTAAGAATCTGCCTACCAGTGCAGAGGACAGGGGCTCGATCCCTGGTCCAGGAAGACCTCACATGCCTCGGAGCAACTAAGCCCTCGCACTGCAACTACTGAGCCCACATGCCTCAACTACTGAAGCCCGTGTGCCTAGAGCCCATGCTCCGCAACAAGAGAAGCCACTGCAATGAGAAGCCCACGCACCACAACAAAGAGTAGCCCCTGCTCGCCGCAACTAGAGAAAGCCCACGCGCAGCAACGAAGACCCAATGCAGCCAAAAAAACCCCCACAATATTCGTGTAAAGTTGTTCATAATAGTTTCTGAGGATTTTACAACACACTATTGTGCTTGTAGCTGTGTCCTCTTCTGCTTTCCATATTCTTTCCTTTTGCCCTGTCTTTTTCTCTTAGGCAGTCTTGGTAAATATTTGTTTGTTTAATATTTCAAAGAACCAAATTTTGGAGTTTGTTGCTATTTATACTATCTTCTTAGGTTTTTAACTGTTTTATTCTGTTGAAGGCAGAGTAGGGTGGTGATTGATAACCTGGACCCTGGACTGAATCGGCTGCTGCTTCAGCTGTGTGACCTCAGGAAGGTTACCCCACCTTGCTGTGCCACTCATCTATAAAGAGAAGAGAAGAGGACCCAGTTCATGGGTTGCTGTAAAAAAATTAATAAGGTGATACACATAACGAGTTGTAAGTACTCTTTTAACATTTAAAAACCAACTTGGCAAACTAAGACTAGAAGAGGATTTCCTTAACCAATATTGAATACCCACCAAATCTATGCAAACAGCCTGCTTGAAGGTGAACTATTAAAAACATTCTCTTACACATCAGGAACCAAGCAAGTGTATCCACCTCAACTCAACATGACTAGGAGGTCCCAGCCAACTCAGTAAGGCAAGAAAAAGAAAGAAAAGAACAATTTTAGGAGAAGAAGCCAGGTTGTCATTATTGTCACATGACATGATTGTTCCCTGCCGAAACCCAAAATAATCTATAGACAAATTATCAGAATTACTAAGAGATTAGCAAGATTTCTAAAAACTAGATCAGTACATTTAAAAAATATATTACTTTAAGTTAGCAACAGGTAACAGGTAGAAAATCTAATTTTTAAAATAGTGACAGCAATTAAAGAACACCTAGCAATAAATCTAAAAGAGGATAGAAAAAAGCTCTGTGGAGAAAGTCATTAAACATTATTGACAGACATTTTAAGAGACCTAACAAATGGAGAAATATACCATATTCATGGAGACAAATCCTCGCGAATTGAAAGATGTCAGTTCTCCCCAAATCAGTCTATAGATTCAGTACAATTCCAACCACATTTCTGTGTGTGTGTGTGTGTCTTAATGAACTGATTCTAAAATGCCATATGTTGAATTGCATACTTTTTTAATAGGTGAATTTTATGATATGTGAGTTCAATCTACATTTTTTGGACAAAGGCTCTATCCAGTGGAGAACTAGGAAAATGGACCAGAGTGGGCTCAGGAGGTCAGGGCTGTGCCAGCTTGTTCCCCAGGCCCAGGCGGAGCACAGTGTCTGACGCACGTCAGCACGTGATAAACGTTTGTTGACTGACTCTGCATGTTTGGTGCATGAATGACTGAATGAGCAAGGCCGGAGTGGTTCAGCATCTGCCCCTGGTCATCCAGCCGGCAGGTGAGTGGAGAAGCTGGGATATGAGTTCTGCCCTCCCTGGCCCACCCCTCCTGACCCACCGGAGGAGGGAGGGCAGCATGGGAGACGGGGGCAGGCAGGGAGAGCCGGGAAGGCTGCCGGCACATCGACCTGTCTGCGGGGGAGGGTGCTGGCCAGGATGTGCAGGCCAGTGCTTGGGAGTGACCCCGGGCGGCGAGGCTGGAGAGAGGGGGCCGCAGTCAGGATGACCCTGGCACTGCCTGAGCGGGGCTAGACTTCAGACTGGGGTCCAGGGGGACCCTGGGGATTAGAAGAGTGAATGTCATCCGCGGCAGCCACGTGGAGCGACCCGTGGGAACACGCGGCTGAACGACATTTCCCGAGTTGGAATGTGGGGCAGACGGGGTTACCTCCCGCCCGTGCTGTGACAGGCAGGGCTGGAACCTGGGGTTTACTGAAGCCACCACTCTGCATCCCCCCCAGACACCGGAACAAACGCGTCCAGGGCTCAGGTGGCCTCGGAGCGAGAATTCTGACTCCCAGTCTCTGTAAGATGCTCCCACTTGATATGCAATACGGTGAGAGTCTTGAGACCCTTTTTATTGTAAACTGTTGTAATGAAACTGTTCCTCCCTCACCTCCCAACCGACCAGGGACCCTCTAGGCAAGGTCTCCTGATTTATAAAACTTCAGGGTAAAGATCCAGGATGGTCTCTGGTTTCCCCCATGGTGGGGGGGGAGGGAGCGGTGCTCAGGAAGGCCTGAGGACGCAGTCAGGTGATTTAGGTGGTGAAGCATGTATCCTCCTGATGCAGTGGGAGCCCTCCCCACGCGACCTGAAAACCAGCTATTTTTGGCAGGTGCCAGGAAAAGCGCGGGGAGCCCTGTGGCGAGAGATCCCTCTGGGGGAGGACGGCCCGGCGCTGCGGCTCACCCTGGGGGACCCGGGGCGGATCTCGTGGTCCCCGAGCCTGGGTTCCCTCATCTTGGGCTCATCCCGCCCCGCCCCCTGCCCAGGGCTTTCTCCAGCCGCCAGGCTACGTCTGGAGCGCGAGCAGGGTGCGTTCACGGGCCGTCGCCTGGACAGGCTCGCTCGCTGAGATCCTGCTGTGGCTCCAGTGTGTGTGTGTGTGTGTGTGTGTGTGTGTGTGTGTGCAGGGCACTGTGTACGGCTGAGGATGCATTTGATTCTGGAATGTCTCCCCCTTGAAGCCTGGATCAGGACAGAATCAAGTCATCCGTAGCACCTGCAGAGCCCGCCCTCCCCGCAACACGCAAGGGCGCCCCTGGTGGGGGAGCAGCTGCCCGGGGGGCCCTCGCAGCCTCTGCAGGCGGGACTCCTCGTCACGTTACCATCACTCCTCGCGGGACAGCCCACAGCACCCTCAGGACCAGCCTCCTCATGTGGAGATTGGAACCAGGGCGGGGCTCCGGAGCCCTGTGCGTCTCCACAGCCTCCGCCAGCCCGCTTTCCCCCCCACCTCCCTCGGCTCCTGTGCCCCCCACCCCCGCTCCCACATCAGACCTGCCCCACCCCGCAGAGAACCGCTGCGTTTCCCAGCGCTGCGCTTACATGGAGGACTCCAGTCAGGGCCAGTCGCTGGATCATCAATAAATCTTCCCCGAGCCCCCATACGTCTCTCCTCCATAACGCTTATTACCTAGAGCGGGCCCACTCGGGGGTCTCCCCTTGGAGGGACACGTTCCTTTGATCAATCACTTCGGCCAAGGTTCATTCAGCACTCACACAGTTCATTAAGCAGCTGGTCTGTCCCAGGGAGACGAGAGGACACAAGAATGCAGCTTCCTCTACCTTCTCCTGTGTGTGGACGTGTATGGAGAGGACGCTACTTGCTTACAGAGCCGACCACAGCACCATGAATCACGCTCTGAACGGGGTGTGCGCAATGAGCAAATAGCCATCTATTCCACACCAAGAGCCTGGTCAGAGGTGGTGATGTTTCAGTGGGGCTTTGAAGGATGTATAGGAGTTCATTAGAGGAAGCAAGTCCTAGGAACAAGAAACCACATGAGGAATGGCAGGAAAATGCATTGCACTTTACATTAATTCTCTCCAGCTGTTGTAACAAACTACCACAAACTTAGTGGCTTAAATTTCTTCTGACAGTTCTGGAGGTGAGAAGTCTGAAATGGGTCCTACAGGCCTAAAATCGAAGTGTCAGCTGGGCTGGTTCCTTCTAGAGGCTGCAGGGGAGGGACAATTCCTTGTCTCTTCCAACTTCTAGAGGCTGCCGGCATTCCCTGGCTCCTGGTTGCATCCCTCTGGTCTCTTTTTCCATCGTCGTATGTCGTACTTCTGTAGTCGAGTCCCACTCTGCCTCCCTCTTATAAGGACCCCTGTGATTACATGTAGGGTTCACCTGGATAATCTAGAACCGTCTCCAAATCTCAAGGTCCTCAATCACATCTGTAAAGTCCCTTTTTCCGTACAAGTGCCCGGGTATTGCAGTGGATTATGTACACCTCTGTCTCCAGACCCGCTGAAGGGCAGCCCGTTCTCCGGTGGGGCCTGTGTACATCTCCCCTGGAGTGGTTCATAGTGTGGTGGTTTGCCTGGGACAGGAAATGTAACTTGTGTGTCTTGTTTTCCAAAATATCAGCAGGGTATCCTCTCTGGAGCTTTGGATTCAGAGCCCCAGGCCGAGGGGCCGCCCAGGGACCCTGGCTCCAGCCCTGATTTTCTATTTTCAGCAGTAAGGAAAAGTGCCCGGGGGGTGAGGGGTTGCAGCAGCTGCCGGGGCTAATCTTTCCAGTCCAGAAGTTTTGGGGCCACATGTTAAATTACTGTAATGGCCGTGGTGACAGCATTTACTCCATGGAAATCTGGAAACACTACAAGTCAGGGCTGCTTGGTTGGTTTTTCCTTTCTGGAGAGCCGGTTGTTAACATTCCCAGCACAGTAGTGCACACACACAGACGGTCGACGGGGCTTCCACGGCCAGGTGCCCTCCTGGGGGCTTTGCGTGTTTGGAACCACTTGTCCTTACATCATCCCTTTCTGATGCATACCTGCATCACCCAGCCCACTTTACAGAGAGGCTAAGTGACCCTGCAGCCAGTGGACGCGGCGCAACCCAGAGCTGGGCCTGGCGGTCTGATGGGGGAGGGCGTGCTCTCAACCACCACCCGCCGGCTCCTCAAGGCGGCCTGGGGACCCCCGAGACAGCGGGGACCACGGCCGCTCACCCCAGGGGTTCTAGCCCACGTCCTGGCCAAGACTGCCCGGCAGGGGCTCAGCTCACATTGCTTGAGGTCTGAAGGCAGACAGGATGGAAGTGAGAGGGCGGAAGTGCTGGCCTGCGTGCAGGTGCCCCTCGGCAGAGACAGAGCAAGTGGGATGATTCTGGAAGGCTGGTCCGTGGGACCCAGCTCCCCAGGCCTGAGTCAGGCCTGTCTCCCTGCCTGCAAAACTCCAGGGCTGTGGAGAGCACCATGGGATCCAACACCCAGATCCTGTCTCTTCCCCACCGCGTGACCTGCAGAAAGTGAGCTCACCTTTCCACCTTGGTTTCCCTGTCTGTGGGGGTGATATTGACCACCTGAAGGCTGCGCTGCGTGCCTGGCTCCCAGGAAAGTCTGCCCTGCGCCGGCAGGGGCTGAGCCCCCCAGCACGACTCCGGGCTGAGCTGATGCTCCGGGGTCTCCAGCCCCGTGAGCCGAGGGAGCCTTGGGTCCACGTCCTCTGCTTAGCAGCCCCTCCCACAGGCCTCCCCGCAGACCAGCAGCCTCCCTGCCGGGTGCCCTGGAAAGAATTAGGCGCCTCCACCTTCTTGGGGAGGCTGGGTTTTGTTGTCTCTTTTCGCGGAGAGTCGCCCCTTCGGGTTTTCACCCTGCGGATCTGGGCGTGCGGAGGAAGTCTGCTTCTTATTTTGGCAGCGCTGGAGCGAGCCGAAGCGCTGGGTGAGGAGGCAAAGCAGCGTTCTGGTCAGTGGTCAGGAGGCATCCGTGTCAGCCGCCCACGGCCGGGTAGGCAGATGGCTTTGATGTATGTTGGGTGGGTGAGAAGACGGAGCGCCAGGGTGGGGGAAGCCGGTATTCCCGGCCTTGGAGCGCCCTCCTTCCCGGGCCTGGCCCCTCTCCTCCCGGCCCCCGAGACGGACAGCACCTGCCCGAGGTCTCAGCGCATCCCAGGCACCCAGTTCCGGGCTCCGGGTTCCATCCGTCACCTCCTTTCCTCTCTCCACCCCGTGAGACTGGGTCAGGGGAGCAAGGGCTGGGACAGCCCAGCTGGTGAGCGCCCCAGCCAACGTTCAAACCCCGGGGCTCACGCCTCCTTCTTCGGGGGGAGAAGAGTCGGAGGTGTGGAGACAGTGGCTGACAATCATGAGGCCGTTCGCCAGTGTGTCCATGAACCCCATTGCTGGGGGCGGCGACCCACCCAGTGTCAATCTCCTGGGGTTTTCCTGGGTCGTGTGCAAAAAGGGGTCCCGTGGTCAAATAAGTTGGGGCACCGCTGGGCTAGAGTGAACCGGTTTCCTTACTCAGGGCTTCTCAGAGCCTTTAACATGATAATGTGCGCCGGAAATCTCCAAGATAATCCCCCAAATTTATTGGGCCAAGGGACCCCTTTGCTCTGGGGGACACCCCAAAGGCCTTCTCCTCCATGGCACGTGCTCCGGAATGAAGGCTGAGACCTGCAAGTTGACCAAGCCATCACGTCTGGAAGACACTGCCCCTTTCTCTGCCCCATCCTCCCAGCCTGGGCTCCAGCTGACATAGCCAGGGCCGACGGCACTTCACACCTCGGCAACTTCCCCACGAATGCCCTCTCCACTAGCCACCCCACCCTCCCCGAGAGCTCTGATTGTGCCTTCAAGATCCACCCATGCCTCTTCCTCTGGGAAGCCCTCCTGGAATATCCCCCCTTACCCCAGACTGCCTCTTATATCCAGTGGCGTCTGGAACCGCAGTGCGTGCTCGGCGAGCGGGCTCGTGGTGGACGCACAACCTGGGGTTTAGAGGAAGGCAGCAGGCACACAGCATGGAAGGTCCACCCGAGGTGACCAGGAAGGACCGCGGTCAGGCACTCTCTAGCTCACAGGCTTTTATTCGGCACAAGACCTGGGTGCACATTTCTTTGTGAAAGTATTGGAATGAATTTATGATTTAAAAGCCTTCCTTTGTTTTGTTCATTTCTGTTCTAGGTTAGCCCACATCTCTCGGTCAGCATGCAGACCTGGGTGCTGACTTCTGTCTCTGAGGTGTTTCAAGAATGATTTGAGGGACTTCCCTGATGGCGCAGTGGTTAAGAATCTGCCTGCCAATGCAGGGGACACGGGTTCGATCCCTGGTCTGGGAAGATCCCACATGCCGTGGAGCAGCTAAGCCCATGCGCCACAACTACTGAGCCTGCGCTCTAGAGCCCGCGAGCCACAACTACTGAGGCTGCGTGCCACAACTACTGAAGCCCGCGCACCTAGAGCCTGTGCTCTGCAACAAGAGAAGCCACCGCAATGAGAAGCCCGCGCACCGCAATGAAGAGGGGCCCACGCTCGCTGCAACTAGAGAAAGCCTGAGTGCAGCAACAAAGACCCAACGCAGCCAAAAAATACATATAAATAAATAAATTTTTTTAAAAAAAGAATGATTTGAGCAAAGAGTAGCAACTCCAGTGATGATTTTTATAAACCGCAGTTGTTCTATCAGTGATTCCCTACAACTGAGACAGAAGGGTGAGGAATCTGATTCATTTAAATTTTTATACAAATTGGAGGTTAAAAGGAGAGGCCTGGGGATTCCAGTGAGGCCTCAGGTCGAATGGTGAGGGTAGTCCCTTCCTGCCACCCTCCTGTGTTCACTGGCAAGCAAGCAGGACCCCCAGGCTAAGTGGCTTGCCCAAGACCCTCAGCTATTAAACGGGGCCAGACCCCCCTAGCCCGGCTCCCCCTGGCGACAGCCGAGGCCTGAGGCTCTGACTCCACGTGGGAAGGGCTTTCTCAACGCGGGAAGGGGGTCAAACCCAGGGTGGGTCACAGGGGATCGGCATTCTCCAAAAAGCCCTGTGAAGTAGTGAGCTCCCTGTCACGGGGCTGGAGGGGGGTCACCAGTCAGGACATGGCCCCCGAGGACCGCTCCTGGCCCACCGCCTGGCCCCTCCACCCACTGGCGTCACCCTCCCCTTCCCAGGAGCCGCGGAGCCGCAGGGCCCAGGGGGCCGGGTGAGAGCTGACACTGATGCGCTCGGGCAGCCGAGAGCAGCTGCAGACAACTTTCTCGGCCTTTCTGAGTAATGAGTCCACTCTGACCACACCGCTTCCCCGAACAGTCAGGGAGCTGGCCTGCCCCGAAGAGGCCCACAGCCAGCCCGTGGTCAGCCTGTCTGTCTGCACACGTTTGACCCTGGTCCTCCCTAAACCTTTCCTCACACCTAAAGAGCAGACCTCTGACCTGGGCCTGCAGAACTTGATCGGCGCCTCTGGGGTCTGTTTATCTTACGTATTAGTTCTGGCGATGTGAGCTCGGCCCGGAGACCGCCTGACCCCCCGATTCTGGGGGGGGGGGTGGCAGCCACTGCACTTTCACCGTCACTCAGCACGGGAGCCTCGCCGGCCAAGCCAGATGGGTCAGAACCAGCAGTACCGTTCCTTCTTTCCGCCACTCATCACGTGTCTGGGGGATGCCCGCTCGGGGCCACCCTGTGCTGGCAGCTTGCGTAAGAAATTCTGCACACGGAGGCAGTGGACCAGAGCCTCCAAAACCCATCCCTTCTGTCTCTCACATTTTATTCTTGAATTGAGCCGGCTCAGAGTTGAGTGTTTCAATCCAGGTCAGGCCTGAGCCCCTCCAGGACAACTCTTCTGAACTCTCCGAGTTAGATGCAGTTGGATCAGACGGAACCGGGAAATTGCACGGGAAACTGCATTAGGAGCCTGTCTCCTGGGTCATGGGGGCTGGGACCTCATGCAGTGGTTGGAACCATGGGCAGGATGGAGCTGCCCCCAGTTCTCCCACCTGCCGCGAGGCTTGGAGCAGGTCACACGTCGCCTGTAAGGTTAGACTGGTGATCCCTGCCAGGTAGGATGGCTGTTAGGGTTAGAACAGCAGATGTGGTGTGAACAACACATGGGTCACAGGGCTCCTCCCATCCACAGACCATGTTCCATTAGCTCATGGCTGTATCTCCAACACCAGGCACATAGTAGGTCTTCAATAAACGTTTGCCTAAGGCAGTCATTTATCACCCAATTTCTCTTTTGCCAGGCCCCGATCTAAGGACACCCTGTCTTTCCTCTGAATAATTGACATTTTAAATCTTGTGGACACTGCAAATCATGCAATGATTCTGTTCTCATCTTTGGTCTGAAGTCTAGGCTTGAACTTCCAACACCCCTCACGTGCATACAGGGGCTTCTGGTGGCGTTTTGTGTGTTCTCCTTACCTCTGACTTATTCTTCTCTTCATATTTTCCCTTTGTCCAGATTCCTTCATTTATTAATTCTTTCCTTTATGATAGTATTTCTATAAACTCTCAGATGTTTGGGGACATGGAATAGAATTTAAAAATTTTTTTTTCTACTTCCACAGCCTTCTTTTTCTTTTTTCTTTTTAATTTAATTTTTATCTCATGTTGGAGTATAGCTGATTTACAATATTGTGTTAGTTTCAGGCGTACAGCAAAGTGATTCAGTTTTACATATACATATATTCCTTCTTTTTCAGATTCTTTTCCCATACAGATTATTATAGAATATTGAGTAGAACTCCCTGTGCTATACAGTAGGTCCTTGTTGATTATCTATTTTATACATAGTAGTGTGTATATATTAATCCCAAACTCCTAATTTATCCCTCACTAGAATTTTTTTTTTAAATCACACAGATAAATCCTCAATGGGCAACGAGGTCTCAGTTATCGACTTGTGTAAAGGAAAAATAAAAGTAACAGAGGGCAGCCGCGCTTTCTCAGCCCCACCCTTGCCACGATGTTCCTGGGGGTCCAGCACATTAATAGCAAACAGCATTTGCCAGATTTTGAGGGCCTACTCTGTGTCACACTCTTAGTGACTTCATTTGATTTAGTGGACACGATGCCAGTCTGATGGATGAAGAAGCTGAGATCCAGAGATTTCGAGCACCTTCTCCGGGTGACCCCAAAAGGGAGTGCAGGGGTTGGGATTTGAACCGGAATCTCGCCCACGCCTGAAGTCTTCTCCCGTGTCATAAATGCCTCCGAGAAAGCCTGAAACCAGCGTGAGTCTCCAGCCTCGCAGGAGACAGACTGTCCCACCGTCTGGCTCACAGCCATCCTCCCACCCAGCCCCGGCATCACGTGTGGAGCAATCGAGCCGGCAGAGAGAAAGCCCCCCACCCCCCAGCGGGTCTCCAGCTCGGGTCCCATCTCAGAAACAGGCTGACGTTTCCCACAGGAACTCTGAGTTAAACTAATCAGTCATGCCTCCTGATGAGAACTAGAATACATGTTTACCATAGAAAATTGGGAAAACGCTGGAAGCAGAGAGGCACAAAATGAACATCACGCCTCCGAGGACAATTCTGAAACAAGTGCCAGGGCCGTGTTGCCGGGGATCTTCTAGCTTCTGTCTGCGCTTTCCACGTGGCTCCTTCACACTCTGTTATCTTCCCACAGAACCAATGAAGAGGCGCTGCGTCAAGTTTCTTCTTACGTGTTCCTTGTAGAAAACGGAGGAGCCCGCATTTGATGGGCGTAGTGGCTGGCGTGGAGGTGAGGTTGGATCAGACTCGCGGAAGCGCCTGGCCCCAGCCGGGAGGAGGAGAGCGCTGGTTGGACCCTCCAGCTGCTGGCCATTGCCCTTGTCTGCTCTTGTCGGACGCGGCGCTCTGGGGGTTTCTAAATCATTTCTGTTCTTTGTGAACAGCGCCTCGTCCTGCCCTGAGTCAACATCTTTTCTCTTCCTTTAACGCTTCCCGTAACGGTCGGTATCTGTGTGTCAGGAGCCCAGAGTCCAGGTCAGGCCGGCACGTGTATGTGCTCCTGTGGCTCCGGGGCCTCACCTGCAGGTCTCGGCACACACGTGCTCGGCGAAGCACAGGCCCAGGGCCTGAGGATGCGGCCACAGGTCCCGCGGTTCATGCTGCCTGCTGCCCCCAGAGGGCTTACCTGCTGCCACCGCCAGCCCTGCCAGAGCCCGCCCTTCCTCCACCCAGCAAATCTCGTCCTCTAACGAGACAGCCGCCCCCTCCACCCCGCCAGTGACAGCCCATGTCCATGTGCAAATCAATTTGTCTCCACTGAGGGGAGAGAATTGCAAAGCAAACCAATTACGCGCGTCCCACTGCACTCGGGGCACGCGGGCCACAGCTTCGGAGGGATTTGCTTCCTTCACTCTCACGGAGTGACCGCCCTGGGGAGAAACGTAATGCTCCCCAGCTCCTGAGGAACAACTGCCCAATTCCTTTTCCCTCGAATGATCCCGTCACCAGATGTGAATAGAGGACCAGTCATCGCTTGAGAAGGGTCTGTATCGTTTCCTGGGGAGGCCTTAATGGAGCACCGCAAACTTGACATCTTAAAACAACAGAGGGACTTCCCTGGAGGTCCAGTGGTTAAACTTCGCCTTCCAATGCGGGGGGTACGGGTTCAATCCCTGGTCGGGGAACTAGATCCCACGTGCCTTGCGGCCAAGAAACCAAAACATAGGACAGAAGCGATATTGTAACAAATTCAATAAAGACTTTAAGAAAAAATAAAAATAAATAAAAGAATTTTTTTAAAAGGCCACAGAAATTCCTCTCTCACAGTCTGGGGCCAAGAGCCCGAGACCCAGGTGTGGGCCCCCCTGAGGCTGTCAGGGTAGATCCTCCCAGGCTGCTCCAGCACGGGGGCCACCCCAGTCCTTGCATCCTTTGGTTCTTGGCTGTGCCACTCCTGTCTCTGCCTCTGTCGTCACGTGGCCTCTCCCTGTATGCCTGTGTCTCTCCTCTTCTTAGAAGGACACCGGTCATTGGAGTGGGACCTAGCCAGTCCAGCATGACCCTGTATTAACCTGACTACACCTGGAAAGATCCCATTTCCAAGTGAGTACCTGGGGCTTGGACGTCAGCACAGCTTCTGTGGGTACACAGTCCAACCCCCAACAGGATCCACCCACCGTCCTCCAACCTGTGGACCCACCGGGGAGGGAGGCCCGGGGAGCGAGCCACACGCCAAGGCCTCCTAGGCAACGTCTCATCTGGTCTCCCCAGGAGGGGGCATGTGACCAGGGGGGCAGGCCTCACAGCCAGGCCGGGCACACAGGGTCACAGTGAGACCTGCTGTCCCGACTGCCATCGCTGCACAGGGGGCCTTAAGGCCTGGCAGCTGGCCCACAGCACTCGGCTGGGAGCCCGACGCATGGGGGCTGCCTATAGCACGGGTCGATCCCAGAAGACGCATTGGGCACGATGCCCGACTGGCCACCAACGGGCTGTGCGACAGAAGCCCAGGCCTCAGTTTCCCCTCCTATGGCCTGAGGGACGGGGAGAAGCAGGGTCCAAGTCCTCCTGCCATCTCCACCTCGGGAGCCTCCAGCTCCGGGAAGGGGCTCAACCCTGTCTCCCTCCAGAATCAGGGCATCCGGAGGCGTCCTGCTGATGAGGACCCCATCTACCTGATGGCAGGCTATGCCCCAAGTTCTAGCGGAGATGATGCGTCCCCCCCAACACCCCGCTCCTGCCTGCCAGAGGCCCACTGCCCCGCGGCCGTCAGTCCGCTCATTGCTGAAGGCAGTGGGGACCGGGGTGTCCAGGCTTGTCTCCATTTAATCCCGAAACAGCCCATGAGGACCGTGTTAGCGCCATCCCACTTCCTGATGAGTAATCGGAAGTGGAGCGTTTAAGTCACTTGCCCCAGGGTGCTGGGCTAGGAGGTGATGGAGCTGGTCTGACTCCAGCCTCTGAGTCGGACTGGGGTGCTTGAAACGTGAGGCCCAGAGGCCTCTTCCGCTGGTCACTGCGTCTCTCACTTGGTGGGAACTTGGGAACCCCCGCCGGCCACTCCACTCTGACACTGCACAGTAGTAACTTCCAGCTGCTTCACTGTCGGGCCCCCTCCACGCGTCCTCGGACCCCCGCCCCGTGCACCTTCCTTCTGAGGCTGGAGGCGGCTGACGAGGAGTTCCCCCCTCCTGGCTCTAGACAGCCCGCACGGAATACGGCGAGAAGCCACATCTGGCCCCAGTCCCTCCCAGGACCCATATTATTTAAAGAGGTATTGGCTGCCTTCTGTGGAATCAGTGGGGAAGGACAATGCCATTCTGACTAGGCTGATGGAGACGGTGAAGCCTGCACGGAGAAAGCAGAATCTGCGCTGGGGTCAGGGTTTCAAAGGACTTCCCCCTCCCCGCTTTTTCTATTGACTATTCTTTGGGAGCCCTGACCGGGTGGCAAACGTGGCCAGCCTCAGACGTCTCCTGAGCTCCTGGCCCCTTGTCTACATCGTCTTCCTCCACGAATCCTCCGCCCCCCAGGAAACCGGGGCACACAGCAAGCAACAGCCAAGGAGGCTGAACTCCAGCCTCCCAGAGCCCATCCTTCACGCCCGCCGTTCTGTTCATCACCTCCAACCAGGTGGCCCAGCGGAATCACGGTTCTCAGTGATCCGCTCTGCTGGTGGAGAGAGGCGTAGCCCGGGCTGGTGCTGGCGGCCCAGACTGTCCCTGTGCATCGGAGGCCAATCCTCTGGACACCGCTGCCATCTTGGTAAGACGTCATGGTTTCGGTTCATCTGGGAGAGACGCAGACTGGCTGAAACAGACTCCGATTCTCTTTATTGAATTGGGTGCTATTGAATTTATGAAACTCAACTTTCCGATGACAAAAAAATTATCTGTGTGGCCAAATAAAGATGAACGAAGCTCAGAGCCAACTCCAAAGGCAATTTCGTCCGCTAATCCAGCTCATGGGTTGCTTATCGCGTCAGGGGATGGTGTCATCTGCAGGGTTGGGATATAAAGTGCCCTTTTGGATTTTTCTTAAGCTAACATTAGAAAATTGTGTATAAATTTAATCTCAGCTAAAAGGTAAAGATAGTCCACAGCCAAAGGGCAAGGCCACCATCACATGGCAATTGCTGTGCTTTATGTCCAATCAGACGCAAACTAAGAGGGGAAAATAGGGTTCTCTAGACTAATCAATTACATTTGAGTAATTGATCGTATATTATTATTGATGAAAGCCCGTAATATGTGAGTTAGAAGAAAGTAGGTTCTCAAAAGATTAGATTTGTATACGAAAATGGAAGAGAAAAAAATGACTCTCATAAAATCATTTGAGAGTGGTTTATGGTTTAATGCAGAGTGGAGCGTGGAGACTGGTCCCAGATTGCTCTCTCCTCTCCCTGCGGACTGTCCACCTGGGAAGGAGGGACCTGGACTTTTAGCAGAGGGGAGCACGGAGAGTCCATGGGAGCTGCCGGGATGGTGGAAGAGTTGTCATGGGAAGAGAGAGGATTTGACGTAAGAAATGGGCCCTCTTTAAGGAAGTGCTTTCTCACAATGAGAAACATCTACACAACATGGCTTCCCTGTAAGTGGGTAATCTTCCCACCCCTCAAGGCATGTAAGCAAAGATTGTAAGACTAACTATCAGAGATGTTGGAGAGGAGACTCTCCTTGGGCAGAAATGTCTCTAGAAGACCCTCAAGGTCACTTCCAACCAAGAGTCTAGGGTTCTAGAGAATGCCCCAAACCTAAGTTGTGGGTGCACTGGAAGGGATCTTGAACGTGCACACCCTTGGTGCAGGTGAAGCCCCTCCCTCACAGCCCCCGAGTCTTGTTCAGCGACCCCCTCCGATTTCCCAGGGTGACTCCCCATACCATCACCCTCCCACCCCCCTTCACTCTCACCCAACAGTTTCTTCTCCTGCTTCACAGGGAGAAGAGAGGCCCTGCCTTTCCCATGCCTGCGGCCACCCCACCCCAGCCTTGTCAGGGGCCAAGAACCCTCATCACCCCTGCTCTGACCCCTTGGCTGTCTCTCCTCCCCTGCCCCTCCCAGTCCCTAAAGCAACAACCAAAAAGCAAAAAGGGGGCTCAGGAAATGCTTGGTCTACAGTCAGGCCTCCCCCACCCTGGGAAGATGAGAACCCTCGGTCGACCCCCTCCATCTTCTGGCGAGGACCAACGCCCATTTTCTTCCCAGGCGGCCCGGGAAAGCGTGGCCAGCACCCCCGGGGCACCCTCAGCCCTGCCCTACCTCACCACTCCACAGGCGCGTCCAGCTTTCCTCCTGCTTCTCACTCATTCATTCCTTGTTCAATGAACATCAGAGATGCACTCACCTCTCACAGGACCTGGGACATGGTGACACCTTCCCTCCCCCCAGGACCTCACGGTCCCCAGGGATGGGAGGATGCGTGTGTGATAAGCATCCCATGACCGAGGACAGACGTGCCCCAGACCCACTCCCACAGTCTGTACCGCCCCTCAGTCCTTGACGTCCCGTCACTGAGCCCCGTCACCTGGATGCCACTCAGCGTCACTCAATTCTTCATCTCTGGGCACTCCTTCCAACGAGCCTTCTCTCTACCTTCTTTAAAAAACAGAGATAAAATGCATAAAACGTAAAATTCATCATTTTAACCATTTTAAGGTGTACAGTGGATTTTAGTATATTCATAGAGTTGTACAACCATCACCACTACCTAATTCCAGAATATTCTCGTCACCCCCCAAAACCCACACCCATTATATTAGCAGGCACTCCCCACCCCCGCCTCCCCCAGCTCTCAGCACCCATGTTTTCATC
This sequence comes from Balaenoptera musculus, assembly GCF_009873245.2. Classification (NCBI taxonomy): domain Eukaryota; kingdom Metazoa; phylum Chordata; class Mammalia; order Artiodactyla; family Balaenopteridae; genus Balaenoptera; species Balaenoptera musculus. Next base: position 137,636,545 of record NC_045789.1, on the reverse strand, counting down.
TGCTCTCTAATACATGATCGGTTCAAGTTACCTACTTCTTCTTAGGTTACGTTTTGTAATTTATACTTATTTTTAAAATATATTTTATGTATTTAATTCACATTTTTCCAGGAGACCATCTCTTTTTCTCCAGGTCTTCAGTTTTATTGCCACTGAGTTATAGAAAACTTTCTGTAAAAAGATATTTTTAAATCTCTTCCAATTTTTTAGTTATTGTCTTTTTTTCTCATTTTTGATCATGTCTCTTTTACTCTCTTTCTTAATCAGGTTTGTGAGAGATTGATCTGGGTTTTTTTTTTGTTTTTTTTTTAATTTATTTATGGTTGTGTTGGGTCTTTGTTTCTGTGCGAGGGCTTTCTCTAGTTGCGGCAAGCGGGGGCCACTCTTCATCGCGGTGCGCGGGCCTCTCACTATCGCGGCCTCTCTTGTTGCGGAGCACAGGCTCCAGACGCGCAGGCTCAGTAGTTGTGGCTCACGGGCCTAGTTGCTCCGCGGCATGTGGGATCTTCCCAGACCAGGGCTCGAACCCGTGTTCCCTGCATTAGCAGGCAGACTCTCAACCACTGCGTCACCAGGGAAGCCCCAGTTGATCTGTTTTGTTGGTCTTTTTAAAGAGCCAGTTCTGGGGCTTGTGAACACTTTCTGCTCTTTTGGTTTCTTTGCTCTCTTTATGTTTTTTTCTTTATCATTTTCCTCTTCTTATATTCTGAGTTTAAAAAAATACTTTCTTCAGGTGATAAGTTAACTCCTATATTTTTAGTCTTTCTTCTTCAATGATGAATGTATCTAACCAGTGTACCAGCTTTCACTGTGTCCCACTGAGAAGGTTTCCTTGTCACTGCTCTCAGATTAATTTCAAACTTCAGTTTTCATTTCCTTTTACTCCGAGGATATAGTACAGAGTCTAACTGTCTTACGAAAGCCATTCTCCTCTTTTCTATGGTAACAGAGTCCTCAGTTTTTATTGGACATAGTCCTACCCAGGATAAAAACTACAAATCCCAGCATTCCTTAAGCTAGGCATGACCATGTGACTGAGTCTGGCCAATGGGATGTGAGCAGAAGTGATGGGGGCAAGTTGGGGACCATGTGGATGAGGGCAGCCCTGGGATGGTGGAGCAGCAGGATGATGGGACCTGGGCTCTCGGGGAGCATCCTGCTGTCTGACCACAACCCAGGCCAGACTTTTAAACTTCCATCGTGTTAATTCACTCTTCTGTTGGTTCTCTACCATGCAGCTAAATCTATTCTCTAAGATAAAGCATAATTTAAGAGAGTGTGCATCTTACTTTCCAACTGGTAAAGGGTTGGGTTTTCTTGGGGGGGACAGATCGAAATTTTATTTATTATTTCTAATTTTTCTAGCAGATGGCTAGAGAATATCTCAACCTTTTAAATTTTTTCTAAAGGTTTACTTTGTGACTAAGTACATTATCAATTTTCATAAATGGTCAGTGGCTCTTAGAAAGAATGTGTAATCTGTATTTGAAGTATGAAATATTTTGTATACATCTACTAAATTGAGTTTGCTGGTGATTCCATTTCTCTAAAACTTGATTTATTTATTTATCATCTACCAGATTGGTCTGATTCTGAAAATGGTACATTGCAATTCCTGTTGAAATTCTGCTTTTATTACGTTCTCCTCGTATTTTTAAATAACTTGGTTTTATATAGTTAGCTGCTAAGTTGATTAGTGTATAATACAGATTTATTATTTTATCTTACTCATAAATTGTCCTTTTAATCCTTCAGAATGCCTCTTTCCCATTTAATGTTTTTGATTTTCAGTTCCACCTTCTCTGGACTAAAAATGATGCCCTTGCTTTCATTTTGTCTGCATTTCTTGGCATCCTTTCAACATCCCTTTATTCTCAAGCATTCTTTATCACTTGCCTTGAAGGCTGCTTCTTTAAGAGAATGTAAAAAAAGAATATATATATATATGTGTGTGTCTGTATATATATATACACACACACACACATATATATATATATATATCTGAACCACTTTGCTGTACGCCTGAAACTAACACATTTTAAATCAACTATATTTTAATAAAATTTTTTTTTAAAAAAGAGAATAAAAAATAAAATAAAATACATATAGGCTTTTTTTTTAAACCCAAATTGGTGGTCTCTGCTTTTTCACAGGGAATTCAGCCCATGCACAGTTTTCGTGGTCTGCATTTTACTCCTTCCGTGTTCTTTATGCTTATTGTTTACTTTTTCCTTGCTGTGTGATCTTTTCCTTTTCCTCCTTTTTTCTGCTATTTACCCCCACCCCCTTTCTCCTCATCAGCATCTGTGAGTCATGTGGGCTCTCTCTTTCCGCCAGGGGTCACCTTCCCTTTCCTGCTTCTACATCAAACTCCCAGTTCCGTGTGGAAATCAAGACCCCTCCCCCCAACTAGTGACCCCACCCCCAGCTGCTGCGAGCTCTGCTCCCTTTCAAACCCGTTCCTCCCCAGTGCCCGGCCCCATGCAGGAGAGCAAGGACCAGCTCCTGCAGCCAGCACTACCAAGTGCCTGTGATTCTTTGCTGCCCCTCAGTTTTGTGCCCTCAACTGCCAGGACTAGTAAAATCTAATAACTTGACCTTGTATCTTTAATGGGTTGTCTCCCAGGACAAAAGAAAGAAAAAGGAAAATCTTGAGCTGTTTTCAGTCATCACACCATGGGTGGTGGGGTGATGGTGTCATCTGAGGCTGGTGTGTGTGTATTCGGGATAAAGTAAATGAGCAATTGTAACAAACACTCACTCTATCTTCCCCATCGCTGTTGAAAACCGGGTTTCTCAGAGTAGCATGGGGGGCTAAGTAATTCTGAGTTTGGATTGGAGCCATGAATGTGAACTCATCTATGTTCCCCCTTCAAAGGAAACCTATTTCCAGCTCTGTCTGTAACAGGAAAGAACCTTTGTATTCTGTTACAAGTTCATCACTAAAGGGATGTTGCCTATATGCTTAAATTACACATCATTGCCCATCTCTGGGAACCTTGACTCCCAGGTAATGAGCATTAAGCTAAAATACCTTTGTTCAGCTCACAGGAAACATCCTGACCAGGCCCACCTGTGAATGACTGCAGGGAGGAAGAAATTAACACATCCCCTCTGGAGGATGAGGAGAACCAAGAAGTGTTTGACTTTGCTCCCTCCCCTTTTAGTATAAAAGGAGTCTGGGACTTCCCTGGTGGCGCAGTGGTTGAGAATCTGCTTGCTGATGCAGGGGACACAGGTTCGAGCCCTGGTCCGGAAGATCCCACATGCCACGGAGCAACTAAGCCAGTGCGCCACAACTACTGAGCCTGCGCTCTAGAGCCCGCGAGCCACAACTACTGAGCCCACGTGCCACAACTACTGAAGCCTGCGCGCCTAGAGCCCGTGCTCTGCAACAAGAGAAGCTACCGCAATGAGAAGCCCAACGAAGAGAAGCCCAACGAACGCACCGCAACGAAGAGTAGCCCCCGCTCGCCGCAACCAGAGAAAGCCCGTGCGCAGCAACGAAGACCCAACGCAGCCAAAAATAAATAAATAAATTTATTTTAAAAAAAAAAAAGGAGTCTGAATTCTAAGTCAGGCGAGACGGTTCTTTGGGACACGAATCCACCATCTTCTCTGTCTGCTGGCTTTCTGAATAAAGTCGCTATTCCTCGTCCCAACAACTTGTCTCTCGATTACTGGTCTGTCGCGCTGCAAGCAGTATGAGCTTAGACTCAGTAACATGTCCTCTGCAGGGCCTGGAAGCCATGGCCAACCCCCAGGGGGAAATGAGGAGCCAGCTGTGCAGGTTACATTTTTAAACATCATTTCCCATGATAGAAACCAGGAGACTTGAAAAGACGGGGTGGAACCAGAGGACCCTGGCTCAGGGCGCTGTCAGAGGGCAAGGGTGTGGCCAAGGACTCCTGGTTTCTATCGAAAGGACATGGGAGCCACCACAGGGACTCTGCTGGCCACAGACAGATGATGTGAGCACCAGCAAGGGGCTGGGGGTGGTCTCTTGGACTTCAATCTCGTCGTCCTCATCCCCATTTCCGGGGCCCTGCCCTCAGCACCTGGCATGAACCAGGCGCCGGACAGAGCTGTCTCTGCCTCTCACACTGACTCTGGGAGGTGGCTGTGATCAGCAGAGAAAGTGAGAGATGCCGGGAGAGCAGGAGCCCCACACACGGGTCCTGCAGGAGGGGTCCAGCTGCCGCCCACACGCTGCGAGGTCCTGGGCTCGTCCCACAAGCTCTCTGGGCAGTACCCATATCCGTGCAGCAGGGGTAGAGTGCCCAGTACACAGCAGGGCCAAATAAGTGCTGGTCTTCGGGACCACTGACACATGAGTGGGTGAATGTGAGGTAGAGGGGCTCCAAAAGCCGTGATGTTTGACCAAAGCTCCAGATCATCCCTGGATGCACACACGTGCTTTGCTTTGCAAATTGTGCACCACTGTATGGGGGCCGGATTGTGTGACTGGAGGATGCCCTCGCCCCCTCCTGCACCTTCCCCCCCAAAGGCAACACCACCCACCATCGGAAGCATGCCTGTTCCTGTCGGCTTTGGCCCAGGCTGACAGGAAGCAATCCCACAGTGCTGATGATGCTAGTAAGGGTCAGGCTGGTATCCAGCTGGGGTGAAGGCACTGCTCCAGAGGGATACCCCACTTCTGTGTGGGGTCAACCCTGCCCAGGCCAGGGACACTAGGATGCAAAGGACCCCAAGAACACAGCCAGGAGCAAGCAAGGATCCCACTTCTCTTATGGGTTGAATTGCGTGCTCCCCCCCCGCCCTGGAATTTATATGTCAAAGTCCTAAGCTCCAGTACCTGTGAATGTGACTGTATTTGGAGACAGAGTCTTTACAGAGGTGATCAAATTAAAATGAGGCCATCAGGGTGGAGCCTGATCCAGTAAGACATAAAAAGAGGACATTTGGATAGAGAGACAGACAGGCATGGAGGGAAGAGGATGTGAAGAGACAGGGTGAAGATAGCCATCTAGAAGCCAAGGACACAGGCTTAGAGCAGATCCTCCCTCATGGCCTCAGAAGGAACCAGCCTGCTGACACCCTGACTCGGACCTCCAGCCTCCAAGACCAGGAGACAAGTGTCTGTGGTCTGAGGCATGGTCTGCGGTGCTTTGTTACGCAGCCCTAGCTGACTAGTGTACCCTCTCTATGAGCCTTCTCTGATAGGCTACCTCACTCCCTGCCTGATAGATCCCAGGATCTAGCTGACTAGTGTACCCTCTCTACGAGCCTTCTCTGATAGGTTACCTCACTCCCTGCCTGATAGATCCCAGGATCTAGCTGACTAGTGTACCCTCTCTACAAGCCTTCTCTGATAGGCTACCTCACTCCCTGCCTGATAGATCCCAGGATCTAGCTGACTAGTGCACCCTCTCTAGGAGCCTTCTCTGATAGGTTACCTCACTCCCTGCCTGATAGGTCCCAGGACCGACAGATCCACCTAACTTCAGAAGTGGACCAGAAGGGGGTCCTGTGGGGAGTTTGGGGCCTCAGGTGCCCCTGGACCTAAGTTGGTGGCAACATAGGATGAGGATGGGGCTGAGGGAGACCCTCCCTCCTGGAGTCAGGAGCCTCTGAGCGTGACCGTTGGGTGACGCTTCTTGCCAGCTCTCCTGCCCTTGAGGCTGTGACCCTGAGGGGGTCACCTGCTGCCCACCCCCCACTCCCCCAGCCAGGCTCCCCTCACCTTTCTCCTTGGCCTCCCACCTCCACGTATTCCCAGACACACAACCTTCAGCTGTAGGACCCAGAGTCTCAGCTCCCAGCCCGGCACCACCCTCTCCACGTGTGCCCTTGGGGTGTCACAGCCCCCGCTGAGCCTCGCTTTCCGGTCTGTAAGGTAGAGGCCCCTCTGGATTCAAGACCTCACTTTCTGGGAATGGGCCACACACAGAAGGGTTTGAAGGGCAACACCGCTACTGGCCACCTGTGGGACAGAGGAGCCCTTGCCCAAGCGTCCCTCTCTCCTCCAGGGACCGTGTGTTCCCCTGCAGGGCCTCACACACAGAGCCTCTCATCACGACGGGAGGGGAATAGAAACACTTTAATAAAACAGAAACGGCTTTGTGGGATGTCTTTGGAAGATGGAATCAAGGGCAGGAGACCGCATGGCGGGGCGGGGGCGCCTAGTACTTGAGCAGCCAGCGCGGCTGGTGCTGGCCAAGCGACGTGAAGTAGGACCACCACCAGGGCTTGCTGCCGCCGGCCGCGGGCTGTCTCCGGGCCCCCAGGGGCTCCTGGCTGGGCTCCTCGGGCTCCCTGTGTGGGCCGGCGCCTCCGGGCCAACTTCTCCGTGGCCCAAGAAGGAACGTTTTGGGTCCGATCCTCAGCGGCTGGAGAATGAAGTCCACACGGCCGGCACTCTTCATCCGGGCAGGGATGGTGACTTTCTTGATGACCTTGGCGTAGCCAGGGGCTTGAGCGATGACGATGTGGGACCCTGGGGGCAGCAGTCTCCAGTAGTCACCATCTGGGGCTATGGACAAATGGAATGAAAATGACTCTGAGACCTGGGCTCAGATAGCTTTGTGATGATGGATAATGGGGGGCAGGCGGGCGTCAGCCTGGAGGGCAGCAGACCCCAAAGGTGTACCTCTGCATTGGCCTGGAATGTCCTTCCCACCTGCTCCCTCTGTCAAACTCCTATTCATCCCTCAAAACCCTGCTTAGGCAGCACCTCCTCTCTGAAGCCTTCACAGACCATTCCATCCCCCACACAGTTAGCAATCCCTCCCTCCTCTGGACTGTGTTTCCACAAGGAACTCACATCACAATGTACGGTATTTTTCAAATCAGCTGTGAAATCCCTGAGGGCACCCGGAGCCCACATGGGCACCCCAGCTTATCAGTGGGATGTAAGCTCTAGGACAGGAACCAACGAGCTCCCTCCTGTAGTCTTTGAGAAGGTTTGCCCAGCAGTCACTTCTTGAGGAACATGGAATCCACATCGATGGGCACTGGCAGCCAGGACATGAGCGCAACCCCTACCACCCCCCCCCCCGCTGGACCCAATGCTGCAGGAGACACAGCTCGTGGTGGACGCAGACCCCAGGGCTCCCCACCCTCAGCCCCCAGGCTGGCGCAGGATGGATGGGGCGGCGGGCATGCTCTGAGCACTGCAGGTGCCGGCACCACGTGGCCCCAGGAAGTGCTCACCGGTGGTGATGTCATGGCGGATGCCCTTGACTAAGATCCGGGCGTTTTTGACCGGCTTGCCAAATTTGTCCATCACCACGCCTTTGATGCCCCGGTGCACCTGAGGAGACCAAGGACAGGGCGTGGATACGGCACACACCCTCCTGAGCGCCCGGCAGCCCGCCTGGCCAGTCCCCACCCGTCTCCAGGGAAACGGCCTGGCTAAGCCCAGCTCTGCACCACTCGCCTCGCCATCTTGAGTAAGCCACACCCCCTCTGGGCCTTGGTCTCCTCATCTGTGAAGCGAGGGTGACCAGTGAGCCCACTTCTGGGGTCTCCCTGCCGCAAGCAACCCCGTCCTGGGTTTGTGAACGGCCCACCGTCCAGCTCGGGGGTCTGGCTGACATCATCTCCTGGGCCATGAGCGCTGAGCAGCAGACCCCTTCGTGTCCACCTGCGAACACATCTGAGCCCCCTGCCTTCACAAGCAGAGCCGGTGTGGCAGGTTCTCTCTGAGCCGAGGTCCCGAAGGCAGCGTGGGGCAGCGGGAGGACACGGGCCCGAGGGTTTGGACCCTGGTGTCAGTCCTGGCCGGGCACCAACCCGCTCCTTGACCTTGGAAAGCTACCTGGCATCTCGGCCCACTCTCCCCGTCTGTAACACAGGGTCACCGTGCCCACCTCAGGAAATAAGAATTAATACACGTGAGGCGCAGCGGCCGAGCTGGAGGCAGGACGGCCCACCCTCCTGATGGGTCCTAAGCACAGCCGCTCCCGAGCACACGCCCTGCAGCTCCTGCACACATCACAGTCAGACTAGGAAGCCGCACTTTCCAAAGAAATCACCGCCTGGAACCCTGAGCCCATGCACAGTTCTCCTACAACAATCAGCAACAAACACGCTGAACACCCTTGCTCTGTCAGGCTGCAAACAGCCAGAGGTTGAAGCTCACGTCAAAGGCGGCCGGGATGCCCAGGGGGGAGGGGAGACAGCACGTGGGCGCTGTCCTATCCCCGGAGGCTGTCCCTCACGCGTTCAGGGCTGCCCCCGGACTCCCAGCCTCCATCCTGGCCCCTCCTTTGCTCAGGACACCTGACCAGCTCCCTCACCTGGCCTATTCCTCTCCCCCTTAGAGACACAGTTCACACTCCTCTTCCTCAAAGAAGCCCTCCCTGATGACTGGACACATCAGGGGCCTCTTCTGGGATCCCACAGTCTTGGTTTCCACTCTCCCAGCCCTGACCTCACTGTGATGTCATCTGCCCTTTCCCCTCCCCCCCCAGCCTGAGAACAGAGGCCAGCACACAGTAGGGCCTCATGTAATACCAGCACGCACCAGCGAGATTTTGGTCCGGCCTCGCTCTCGGGCTGAGGAGTCATCTTCATGCAGAACCGGGGACGCGGAGCTCTCAGGCAGAGGAGGAGAGATGGCGCGCCTGCCCCTCCCCTCCTGACTAGGGGGATGTAGACGCCCCCCTCCCCCCGCCCCCCCGTCCGGGCCTGGTCAGGATCACTGTGCAAAAGGCCTCAGTGGACACGACAGACGGATCCTTATCAGGAGGCCCGGGCAGCTGTCCTGGGGGCCATCCTGGGGGGCCGGCCACGCCCGGCCATGTGCTGCCCGGCCTTCCACGGTATCGCGCGTGCTATTAAATCTTTATACCCCGAGCCTTCACATACAATATCCACGGAGCAATCCCAGCTCCATTTAAGGCTCCTTAAAACTCATTTTCACCAGACAGCCGTAAAATGAAACGAGCCAAGAGGCCTGGCCTCGAGCCATTATCGACGATGCCAGGCCCCGCAGCGAGGTCACTGGCACAGCCGCAAAGAAGGAACCGGGCTAACAACGCCCGGTTATTATCTGCGGCCTTGCTTCCTGCCTATTGTTGCAGCTGCTGGTCCGGAGGCTCGGCTTGCCTCCTGCCTGGAGAGAGGTTCCTGATCTTTCTAGAAAGCAGGGGGCTCGACAACAGAACTGGCGTTTGGGGCAGGCACATCTGAGTTCGAGCTCTGCGCAGTGGCTGGTGACACTGGACCCGCCCGGTCACTCTCTGACCCTCTGTCTCCTCCTCTGGCTGTATCACAGCCTCTGTGAGCCAGGATGGGAGCCCAGCGACCCCTGACCAGCACAATCCTTCCCCCAGCACCCCTGTTCCTCCATCTAAAAAATGCACTCACAACCCCTCGTTGTCTCCCTCGGGCAATCCTGTTTTCCTCTCAGGACCTGCTTCTCACCGGGACACTGCAGCAACACGCCATTTTTATGATTCTTAAAAATGCTCGGGGATAAGCAAAATGTAGAGGCTTCTACTGCAATACAAAAGCACTGTCTTCTTCCATTTTGAATGCCTGTGTCCCTTTCATGAGTGTTGTCCTATTCAGAACCACATCCCCCGGTGGCGGGCCACACTGGGGAGACTGAGGGGTGGGGCAGGGCTGGGAGAGGCAGTGGGACCTGCGGCATCTGGTCCCCACACGGCCACCAGGCCACTGGGAGACCTGGCTCTCGGGGTCCAGTGACGGGTGATTGTAGACACGTTCTCCGAGGCCCCCGCTCACAGCCTGCCCACCTCTGGGTGACCTCAGCCCCACAACTGGTGCGGGGGGGGGGGGGGGTACCCTTCAGTCCGGGTGCTTCACTGCCGCCCCAGCAGCCTGTGCCCTCCCCTCTGAGTCCCAGGGGCAGATGTGCGCAAGGCCCTGCCTGGACCGCACAGACACCCCGCTGCCCAGCCATCACCTCCAGGCCCGGCCCCGACCAGGGCCTGCCCCATTCCTCCAGCCACGGCACCCCTGCAGGCCTAAACGCCCCACTGAATTCTAACATGTGCCGTCCCCCCTGCCAGAGGGGTCCCTGTCCTGTCACCTGATCTCCCTCTTTCTTTAAGATGCAGCCCAGGTGCCGCCTCCTCCAGGAAGACCCCCGTGGCCTCTGAGGCTGGGTCAGGCGCCTCCCCTGGGCTGCCCTGGTCCCTGCACTCCCCTTGTTGAGACCTTTCCTGTACTGGGGGCCCTGTTGTATGCCCCATGGTGTCCCCAGCCACCCCAGGGTGGCCGGTGAATCTTCACTCGTGAACACAGGTGGTTAACGAATAAACAAGTGCAGTCTAATCATGTGACAGCGTGGGCGCTGAGCCCCTACACACGGCCTGGGTCTGGCCCGCCCCACGCCAGGCCCCGGGGGCCGCCCAGAGCTCACCATCTCCACGAAGTTCAGGAGCGGCTCTTTATTGTGCTGCCAGATGGTATAGAGGGCCTCCTCGGCCGGGAACTTGGCGCAGCCCAGCTCCACCGTGATCTCGAAGCAGTTGCTGTGTAGGTAGTTGAAGTCGGACATGCCTGCAGCACAGGGCGTGGCTCTCAACGCCGGCCCCCCCAGGGCCCTGGGCCGGGCAGCTGGGAGGGGCTGTGGCCCTACCCCCGCCTCCCAGACGAGCAGACCGAGGCCCGGGAACTTCACGGCTCCCACCCAAGGTCCAGCGAGCGGGCAGCTGCACTGTGGACCAAGCGGTCTGGCGCCCACGTCCGCGGGCTCACGCAGCATCCCTGCGGCCCCTTGGGGGGGTAAGGAGCAAGCCCACTTCCAGCAGAGAAGCTGGGAGCATGTGGGGGCCATACGTGCCCCTGGGGCCCAAGCTGCTGGCCCTCCCCTGGCCTGACCCCCCAGTGATAACGTCCATTTACTTGGACGGTCCCGAGAACAGCCCAGGAAAGAAGGTCCTACTACCTTCATCTCCGGGGAGCCTGGCCCAGCGAAGCCAATGGCCGGCCAGGGAGATGGCAGAGGCTTCGGAGCAAGTGGGGCTGACCCCCCACCCCCCGTGTCTGCCCTCCACCCCATCTGCTCTGGGAGGTCTTGTGCAGCAGAAGCTGCAGCCGTGCTCTGAGGCAGCCCCAGGCCCTGATGGGGCAGTGGGGGCCCCGGGCCTTCAGAGCTTCTGAGCCTCATCCGAACCCCGGTACCCAGCGGCCACCTTCCCGACTTAACGTTCACGTCCACAGAGAGGCCGCACTCCCCTGCAGATGGCCCTTCTGTCCCTGGTCACTGGCCCCATGCCCTCCCTGGGTCGGTGTCCTGAGGGAGAGGAGCCCAGCTGGCCTCTCCCAGGCTCAGCCCCCCAGTGGGGCCTTTGCAGACCCCGGGAACAGGTCGTGCCTGAGACACGGAGCCCACCCCCCGAGGGTCAGGGAACCCACGCGTCTGGGTCCTGGGAGGGAGAGAAGCCGCCCTGACCCCCGGGGAAGGACCACACGTGCCATCGTGGGCAGCAGGGGTGCTGAGCAGGGGGTGAAAGTGGCTCTAACGGGAGCTGAGGGGCCTCGCTCTCCGCCTCCACAGGAGAAGGGGGGGGCACAGGCAGGGTGAGTCCCAGCTCTGCCACGTGCCGTGGCCCTCGAGCTGGTCCTGCCCTTGTCTGAGCCGGTTTCCTCATCTGCCAAGTGACATGAATAACAAGGGTCGTGCTGGCGTGGAGGGGTGGCCGGCAGCACGTGGAAGCACGTGGGCCCAGCCTCCAGTGTCCCCGTGACACAGGGTGTCACCTGCTCCCACATTTCAGAGAAACAGCGAATATGGTTTTAGTGTAAGTACATCCCGTGCAATATCTGGGACTTGCACAGTACTTATACAGAACTGAAAACTCTTCCTTAACTTCTCTGAAATTCACATTTAACTGGGGAATCCCATATTCCATCGGGCAGCCCTACTAAACCCCAAAAGGCAAAAAAGAACTGGTCACGGGTGGAACCATGAGATGTTAAGTGACCATTAAATAAACCACAAAAATGGCAACGGGGAAATCACAGTCTAGCCCTTGCACGACAGTCGCACGTGAACTTCACCAAGGCCGCACGAGAACCGAAGTCAGCCACGCCCGAACCCTCCCACCCCCAGGGCGTAAGTCCCCCCACACGTGAGGCACCCCTGCTGCTCTCCCTCGTTCCGGAAGCTCCAGAATCGAGTTCCCAGGAGAAGCTGCTGCGAGGAGGCAGCGCCCCGCACCGCCCCATGCCAGCCCCCCCCCCCGCCGGTCCAGGGCGCACCTCCCGTGAAGCTGTACCAGTCCGCCCCGTTGATAACGCTGCCCTTCTTCAGGAAGTTCCCCCCACACCTGTTCTCCGACTTGTCCATCATCATGGGGTGCACGTCGGCGTAGGCTTTGGCCAGCAACTTGAACATCTGGAGAGGAGATGGAGAGAGAGGTCCCCTTGAGGGCAAGACCGGAAGGTGGGCGCTCCGCGGGATGCCCTCCGAGCTGGGGGCAGTGGGGTGAGGAGGGGCCACCGCAGGGAACACCTGCAGCTCGGGTGGGAGGGGGACCAGGGTCCACGCAGAGGGCACAGCACGTGCAAAGGCCTGGAGGCGGGACTGCCAGAGCTCGGGGCACCAGTGGTGGGTACATGGGCGCATCACGGAGCCCTCACGCACCTGGCTAGGGAGCGTGGGCTTCCTCTCGAGAAGGGGTCACCCTGTGGGGATACTGGCAGGGCACCTGGAGGTCGGCTTTGCAATTTATAAAGCATTTCCTGCCGCTGTGCAGAGGGCAGGCCCCGGGAGAGGCGGGAGGCTGGCATGGGACTCATCTTCACTGACTTCATCCCCCAAGCGAATGGCTATGAAAACTGTCACTTCATTTCCCTAGGAGACAGCCAGCCCCCGCGGGCGCCCACCGGCCTGCTGCCATAACCACGTGCAGTTCCCACCACGGCTGGGATGCAGCTCACAGGGCCTGCCACCCCCTGTTGGGGAGCCTCGGGGGCAGGGCCCGTCTGGGTGCGGCCCCGATTCCTGGGTGATGCAGAGCCCCTCCCCCCCAACCTCCCCCAGCCCAGAGCTCCCCCGTTACACTCCCCGCCCCACAGGGCCGCCAGGTCCTTCTCCCAGGCTGGTCTCAGCCACCTGTACGTCCCAGGACCGGACACGGGTCTGACCCAGGGCGGAGGCTCCAAGTAGGAGTCAGTTGGAGCAGGGGCCCACCTGTACTGGGCCTGTTCAGGCCCTACAGCCCTGAGAGAGGTCTGTCCTGGGCTGGGCATCCCTCCTTAAGAAAAGGGGAGGTGGGCGGGTGGGGTCAGAAATGGGGAGCTGCTCCGGGCCAGAGTGAGAGTCTCTCCTGGCGACTCAGACCCCGGGACCCTGGGTTTGGGGAAGGATGAGTCCACTTTCTCAGGGATAGGACTGCAGTTTCAACTCGGTCCCACAGACACAAACCAAGCGCCCAAAATACAAGCCCACGCATGTCCTTCAGTCACCGAGGTCGGCAGTCAGGGACCGCCATCCTGCCAGCGGCCCCTGCCACCCGTGGGCTGTGGTCACCCATCTTCAGCCAGGCATCCAGGTGGTGACGGGGCTGTTTCTGGAACTGTGGCCGTGCCTCCAGCGCCTGTCTGCAGAGCGGGACCTGGGCTGGTGGGCGTAGGTTGGGCCAGCCCCTCTCGAAGGTCTGCTCCCCGACCACGCTCCCTCCCGGTCTCTCCCTCCATCCTGCCCTGGGGCCTCCTCCTGTCACCTGTCAGTCAGCCCCCTCAGGAGAGCAGGGAAAGTCACCACCAGTCCCTACAGCCCCAGGGCGCTGGAGCCCCAGGCCCGGCTGGGAACAGGCCCGACCTGGGGGGAGGATCTCCACCCAGGGTCCAGGCGGGGGTGGTGGGTCGGTGGAGGAAGGACACAGAGACAATGACCCCCCCAAATGAAACAAGGTGGGGTGCGGTGGGCTGCTAGGAAGGGCAGACATGGGCTGACGAGGGGCCTAGGATCACAGGTCAGGGCCCCGGAGAAGGACCGGCCTGCCCGGGACCTGGATACACCGCAGCTCCTTCCCACTGCGGGGTGGGCTGCGTCAGGGAGGGCTTGGTCGGCAGGACGGAGCTTGAGCCCAGCTGGGGAGTAGGATTTGGGCAGAAAGGGCAGGTGTGAGGGGGACAGAGGGGGGCGAGGCAGGCAGCCCTGGCCGGCCTGGACGTTGCCCTGAGGCGCTGGCCCCCATCCACCGGGCACCGTGGAAGTTTGCGGGCGTGACTTGGACCCCCTGGCCAAGCCCTCCTCACGTGCCCCGACTCCCCAAGCCTCTCCTGGGACCCTGGTTTCCACAGAGGCCACCACTGGCTGCAGGGCTGAAGGAGTATCGATTGATGATCGATGATTGATGGCCGGTGGGGAAGTTCTCAGGGTTCTGACTCTGCGGGGACTCCTTGAGGCGAACTTCCCCCCAGAGGCGTCTTCACGCACCTGCCCCTGAGATCCAGAGATGCTGAGTCCAGCGACCAGGGGCTCCTCCTGCCTGGAGGACGCAGGCCTCACCCAGGTATTGGCCCTGATTCCTGACAGCACAGCGGGTGGAGGCCAGGCACAGCGGAGACCACCCAGCCACCCCGGGGGGCCCTGGCTGAGCTCCAAGCGTAGAACCTGGCACCCCTCCAGGTGCTAGGCATGTGCTGGTTGTAGTGGTCAGTGGGGGAGTGAATGAATGAATGAATGAGGGAGTGAACGAGTGACTGAATGAATGAGAGAGTGGGAGCAAGAATGAACAAGTGCAGGAACAATCGCAGGAGACACGGGTTCTGCACCCCCAGCCCTGGAGGAGGCTTGCCCAGCCCATCCCTGCTGGGCCTCCCCAGCCCCCACTGCCCACAGGCCCCTGAGTCTTCACTCCTGGGGGCCTGGCGGAGTCTCCACTTGCTCCACTGGGGTAGCTGCCCCTTGAGGACACCCTCCTTAAAGTCCACCTTAAGGCTGAGGATCCAGCACACACACACACACACACACACACACACACACGCACGCACGCACACACACACAGCATCCCTGCGTGTCCCCGCCCTCCTGGGCAGCCCCTTGTTCTGGCCAGGCCACACCTTCACTGGGCCAAGTAGATGAGCATCCTTTCCCGTTTCTGGCTCCGTCTCCCACCCTAAACTAGGACCCTCAGCGCAGGGCTCAGTCCTGCTCGCTGCGGTGGCCATGGGACCGGCCACACACAGGGAGGGACTGGGTGAGGCAGGGTTGACCTCTGGGTGGCCGCAGGAGGAGAACACGAGGGGAGCCAGCTCCGGGCACTTGTCTGTCCAGGACCAGTCCCACCCTCCCTGCCCTGCCCCCAGTACCAGGTGGAAAGTGCGAGAAGGCAGCAGAGGCCTGGCCTCGCTCTCCACCCCGAGTCCGGTCCACCAGGGGGCCTGCTGAGTGACCAAGCGGACAGCTCAGACCCGCCCAAGCCTCCCCAGGCTGGTCAAGGAAAGACTATCAAACTCTGTCTTCCCGGAAGGGCAGGAAAGTCTCCTGCCTCCTGACGGGGGAGGGAGGGCAGGAGCTGGCCTGGGGGCGGGGGGTCATCAGGGCAGCTGGGGCAGCTAAGCTGCAGTGCACTCGGCTGTGACCCACCGAAGATCACCCCCTGCCTGGCCTCAGTCTCCTCAACCCCCATGCCCTTCCCAGAAGACCAGCCTCTAGTATCAGTCAGGGCAGGGGGTGCCCCCGGGGAAGGGAAGAACGGGGCTGGTGAGGGGTCCCGCCATCATCACGGGTCTCATGCCTGCTGGTCTGAGCAGCGAGCGAAACAGGCCTGGAGGCGGGAAGGGTCTCCTCAGGGCCCAGGCGACCGCTGGGGCCAAAATTCCTACTCTGATCTCACTGCATCCTCAAGTCCCAGGGTACCTGACCCTTAACAAACTGGCCGGACCCACAAGAAGGAGGGAGGCGCCAGGAGCCAGCCGGGCGCCATGCACGATGCAGCGCTGCCCTCTGCCGGTGTCGCCCGGAACCCCAGCCTCCCTAGGACAGAAGACACGGGGCGGCCTGGGGGGAGGGCACTCGGCCAGGGTCCCCACCCCAGGAGCTCCCAGACGAGATGAGACACTGATGGAAGGGGGGCAGCCAGAGGAGGGAGGGGCTGCTTCCAGCTGGCTGGAAGGCTTCCTGGAGGAGGGGGTTTGGAGGTGGGCCTAGAAGGCTCCTAATGTTTCCGAGCTCCATGGGCTTCACCGGCTCAGAACCGGAAGGACTCCGGGGCCCCGCGGGCACCACCCACACTGCTGCCTCTCCTGCACCCACAGCACTTCTGCCCAGCCTCTCACCTTCTCGTCAGGCGTGGGGGAAAACATCTTCTCCTCCTGGGGATGCTTGGAGAAGTCGAAGGGATAGGACACCACAAGGTCGCCCCCGTGGAGGCTGGCGGAGAGCACGA
The DNA here is from genome assembly GCF_009873245.2 of Balaenoptera musculus. Classification (NCBI taxonomy): domain Eukaryota; kingdom Metazoa; phylum Chordata; class Mammalia; order Artiodactyla; family Balaenopteridae; genus Balaenoptera; species Balaenoptera musculus. Next base: position 137,620,208 of record NC_045789.1, on the reverse strand, counting down.
AGGGGATGGTCCTCATCCACTTCATTATTGCCTTCGTCTCAGGGGCCACCTGCCCAGGCGGACGAGGCAGCCCTCAGGACCAGGCACGTCCCCGCCGACCACCCAGCCCCCTGCCCAAGATTCAGGAATCCGTTCAGGCCCCACCGGGCACTCGCACGTGCCCGTCCTCTGGCCTGGAACTCTCCTGCCCACCTCCTGGGGATGCCACCCCCTCCAGGCAGCCCTCCAGGGCACTGCCCCTGAGCACCTGCCAGACTCTGGGTGCTTTCGGTACACGCTCCCCGAATCCCACCAGCGGCCCAGTGAGGACTATCCCCATTTTGCAGGCAGGAAAGCGAGGCTCAGAGGCTGAGGCTGTTAACCGCCAGCCTCTGCTGCCCTGGGGAAGGAGGACCCCCGAGGGTCCCAGAATACCCAGAGACCCTCGGCTGCAACAGCGGGGCGCGCGGCAGCTCCTACCTTACCCCACCAGTAGTGCTGTGGGATGGCGATGCGGCCACTGCCCATGCTGCGGGCCGAGGCCAGGCGGTAGTACTCGGACGTCAGGTCGGGGAAGTTGCGGTTCAGGTCCAGGTTCTGTGCGTTCTGCCTCCCGCTCGTCCACCCGTTGTAGCCGGCACCCTGAACACACAGGTCGCCCCCCACCAGGGGTCAGCGCGCCCACCCTGATCCTTCTGGAGGGAGGCGCAGGGCTGGGCTGAGAGTCGCGGGCAGGGCTGTGGTTTCTCTCTGGCTTCACGTGATGAACTTGGGAGCTGCCCTTGACCTCCCCTGCCATCTCTCCAGCCTCTGGGCTGATCCTCCAACCTCAGGCCCCACACTGGCTGTGCCCCGCCTGGAACACCCCTTGCCAGGGCTGCACTGCTCGCTCCCACCCCCCGCAGGCCCTGCTCAGGGTCACCTTCTCCCGGAGTCCCCCCCCCCTTCCAGCCAGCACACGCTCCGGCCCCTCCCACCCCCGTCACCCTGTTTCCACGGCGCTCGTCACCTTTCAACCCACCATAGAACTACCAGTGTCTGTCGGCCCTCCCCACCCCCAAGCAGGACCCCGCCGATGTTGACGCCCACTGAGTCCTCGCGCACAGAGACCCTGCACCACCGCTAGGGGCTGAACGAACAGGGGAGGGTGGAAGGCACTGGCCATGGGGCCGGCCCGGGGGCGCTCACCTCGGCAGCCGCCACCTCATAGCCGTCGGGGTTCATGGAGGGCAGCAGGTGGATGCGGGTGGTGTTGAGCAGGCGCTGGATGCGGGCACTGCCCAGCAGGTACTCAGAGCACAGGTACTGGGCCAAGTAGATGAGCATCTCCCTGCCCGCCACCTCATTGCCATGGATGTTGCCGATGAGCTTCACCTCGGGCTCCACTGGGGGGGATATGGTGACCTGGGGGCATCGTCTCAAAGCCCCGGGGTCCCCAGAGACTTGAGGGCCCACACGGCAAGGGTGGCCAGTTGTTTTGGAACCTATTCCTACTCGTTTTGGCCCAAGCGACTCTGTGACTAATGAGGTCTCATCAAGGTCATCACTTTTGTTGAGCACATCTGTGATGTATCGCCATAACTATTAGCACGATGGATCAAAGATACTGATTAATCATAATATAAGTTATCATTGGTCTGTGGGAATTTCATTCATGGCCACTCTTCATGTTTGTGCAATAGAGTAGGGTATACATTGGTGCTTAGATGCGAAGGCAGCTGGCCCTTGGATGGATGGATGGATGGATGGATGGATGGGTAGGTGGAAGGAAGTAAGGAAGGGAGGGACGGAGGGAAGGAGGAAGGCAGAAAGCTGAAAGTATGGATGAAAGAATGGATAGATGGATGGGTGGCTGGAGGGATGGAAGGAAGGAAGGAAAGAAGGAAGGGAGGAAGATGAATGTAAGGATGAAAGGATGAATGGATGGATGGATGGATGGATGGATGGATGGATGCATGGAAGATGGATAGAAGGATGGAACAAAGGAAGGAAGGAAGGAAGGAAGGAAGATGCATGGAAGGATGAAAGGATGAATGGATGGATGTATGGGTGGATGGGTGGATGGGTGGGTGGATGGATGGATGGAAGGAAGGAAGATGGATAGAAGGATGGAATAAAGGAAGGAAGGAAGATAGATGGAAGGATGGAAGGATGAATGGATGGATGGATGGGTGGATGGATGGATGAACTGATGGATGGATGGATGGATGGATAGATGGAAGGAAGGAAGATGGATAGAAGGATGGAATAAAGGAAGGAAGGAAGATACATGGAAGGATGAAAGGCTGAATGGATGCATGGATGGGTGGATGGATGGACGGACTGATGGATGGAAGATGGATGGATGGATGGATGGATGGATGGAAGAGTAGACCAGGAGCCTGACAGCCTCACTACCTGTGTGACCTAGGACAAGTCACCTCTCCTCTCTGAGCCTCACACTGCTCACATGGCAAATGGCATCTCCCTCCCTGGCTGTGAGCAGCCCAAGGACCGCCAGCTGTGGGAACAAGCGGCCATGTCCCTCCCACATTCCAAGGGTATAAACAACCCTGAGGCTTTCCACACTGGCCACCGCCCTTGACCCTCTCACAGGGGACAGCCCTCACCCACATGTTCCAAAGCTGCAGACCAATCAGTCTGAAAGCCAGAGTCCTGTCTTCAGCCCAGGGCTGGAGGGGTAGGAGACAGGGTGGGCCTTGGAGGCTGGAGTGGGGCTAGATGACCTCTGACCCCTGACGGGAGACAGGGCTTAGGGCTCGTGACGTCCACGCTGCCCAAGCCACCAGGATGGAAACTGGCTGAGTGTGGCCAGCCCAGCAAAGGGGCTGGAGCCACTTAACCAAGACAAGGGGTAAGGACCAAGGTCAAGTGGGGCTGTTTCTAGACCAATCCCGTCTGACTTCCACAGTCACAGGGACAGACAAGCTGAGACACCAGACGAGGAAGGCCTGGGACCCTCACGCATCGACTCCCCAGCAGAGGCCAGAAGGGGGTCCCTGTGCCCAATGCTCTCAGTGCCCTGGAGGGGGGGCTCGTGGTCATCTTCTCCCCGCCACCCCGGAAACAGGCTGCAGCCAGGGTGCTGAGTCTTTGCTAGAACATCTGGATGCTTGGGCCAGAGCCCCGAGCCCCGCCCCCAGGGCCCACTGCCTTTCCTCGACCTGGCCCTGAAATTCAGTTTCACGGTAATTTTTTTTCAGCATCTGCACTGCAGTCCCTTCTCAGTTATGGCGGAAGACCCAGGACTGTGGTGGAGTCTGACACCTCCTCAGCCCTGCAAGAACACGGCTCCGAGGGCCAGTAAGACGTGGCGCTTTCCACGTGGTCCCCCATCTCCAAACAGGACCTAAGCCTGATATGAGCTGAAATGGACGTGGGTTTTAAATAACTGGAAAAGTTGCTGTATTCACATCACTCGCTGAATGCGGACCGCGCAACTTAAAGGAGGAAACGTCAAGGGCCAGGACCCAGAGCCCCACATACCTGCCTGGGGTCCGGGTGTGCCAGGGCAAGGTTGCAGAAACAACAAAAGGTACAGACAAAGCACAGTTAAGTTTGCACTGCAGACGCACAAGGCCCGACGTGCCTACAGCCACTGTACACCCTCACCTCATGCCCCCTGACTTGCGCAGCCCATTTCTCCAGGACCGTGGCCCTCCCCGCTGCTCCTCCCAGCTCCCAGCAATGTGGCTGTGACAGCGGTCACACATGCCCGCTGGGACGGGACGTGCACCCCAGTGCCCCAAGCACACCCCGAAGCCCCCGTCCGCGCCCTGTCCCCCAGACATCGGGGACTTTGATCGGGACCCCGGATCTGGCTCTTGCACCCCAAGGCCAAGCAGGCCAGAGCCTTTTCCGGGCCCGGGCCTCTCACCCCTGCCCCCGACGGCGACAGCGGCTTACTCAGCTCGTGCTGGCCAGGCAGGCTCGAGAACTCGATGACCAGCAGGTCCCGGCCGTCGAAGCTGCGCCCGATGCTGTAGGTCTTGGCTACGTGGGTGCAGCGGGCCGCCGTCTGCTTCAGCACACGTACCATCTGGGCGTAGGAGTGGTGGGCGAAGCGAAGGAAGGTTGGCGGGTGGCCCGAGGGCAGCGCCTCCTCGACGACGTCCAGGCCTCCTGGGGGAGGGACGCGGGTGCCGGGGGTCAGCTGGGGCCTGCCCGCCCCCCCCCACCCCCACGATGACGACAAGGGCCCCTGACGGCTCCCGGCGCCCTCACCCCGACCCACACTGCACCGTGGCAGCTTGGGGGTCGGGATCCACCTGTTCCCTCTCAGACGGCTCCCCAGCCAGTCGGTGTTTGCTGGTAATGAAAGTTCTCTGTATGATGCTTAATATCAACAGCTAATAACAGCCCCCAACAGACGTATACGGCAACACAGTTCCTAGCGTTGCTATGAATAACAATCATATGTAGTTAGTTTGGAAATTTTACAAAACACAGAACAGTAGAACATGAAGGAAGAGGCGCACCGACAGAATCCTCAACCCAAGGAAAACCTCCGTTCAGCTGCCGCCCCATGACTTCGGGTGTTTCTGTGTCCCGGGAGCATCAAGCTATAATTGGGGGCGGATGCAGGTTCCTGTTCTGCTTTGTTGACTCAGCATCGCGGTGGACACAGTTTCAACGTCTTGTCAGGGAGGCAACAAGGCTCTGAAAGGCTCCTTTCTGTCCACTATTCCACTACCCTCCTGAGGCCAAACGTTAGCTGTTATTACCCACACAACAGTGAGCATGAGGGGGGAGGGGGAGGGAGAGGGAGGGGAGGGAGGGGGAGGGAGGGGGAGGGAGGGGGAGGGAGGGGGAGGGAGGGGGAGGGGGAGGGAAAGAGGAAGGGAGGGGGACAAGAGAAAAGCTTTTTCCCCAAATTTAAAGTTTTCTTAGGAGAAATTCCTGGGCTTCCAGGTCGAGGGAAGGATGTTTTTTAGCACAATCCACAGGCCAGCTGGCTGTCCCCTCCCACCCACATAAGCACCCCAAGGCCGGCCCCAGTGGCCCCTGCCCACCCCCTTCCCCGGGGTCTCTGCGCGGAAAGACACAGGTCCCCGCAGGCTGGTCCTGGAGGAGCACTAATGGGGAATGCTTTTCCCAAGCGTCTCACTTGCCCTGTGGTTTTGTTTCTCCTCAAAATGGTTTCCGAGGGAGAAGCAAGCAGCTGGAACTGGCAATTTGGTGGCAGAATTGCCCAAAATAAACTCTCTCCAGCCCGCTCTGTGGGCTCTCCCAGGGCAGGCAGGCTCAACCCCACGGAGATGTCTGGTTTCCTTCCTCTGCTTCTCGTTCCCCACCCGGCTGCCCCCGCTGTCCACGCTTCCTGCGTCCTCACGTGCAGATGGCTCCTGTCTGCCTGCAAGGTGCCACCCACGGGCCGCTGCATCGCACAGAAGCTGCGGGTGGACGGAACCCCCCAGCCCCCCAGATTCAGCTCCAGGATCAGCCCTGAGCCCCGCACAGCCAGCAAGCGGCGGAGCTGCAACCCAGGCCTCACTGGAGGCCAGCCCAAGGCACCTCTGTGTACCACCCCCCCCGCCATCCTCGGTGTCCCAGCCGGGAGCCATGGACACAGCAGGTGCCCAAGAGCTGTTTGGTGAATGGACAGATGGATCCATCCACCAGTGACTGGCCTGGCTCACACCGGCTCCACCAGCCGGGAGCCGGCCGCCTGCTGCCACTGGCCTTCCCAGAGCCTCCACTTTGCCGTCTGTAAAATGGTTACACCAATATTCAGGGTCGTTGTGGGGTTTTCATGAGATCGTACGTGCATAGCACTTGGCCCCAGATCACGTGAACCTCCCCGTGAGCTCCACGACATGAGCACGTGAGAAGCCAGAAGCCGATGTCATTCTGCACCGCCCAGTGTCACACAATGGCCACATGTGGCTATTTGCATTTAAGCTCAAATTCACTAAAGTCTAATCGAATCAAAATTTAGATGCTTAGTCACACTCGGGAGCCACGTGTGACCAGTGGCTACTGACTGGGGTGGCGGTGGCACAGAGGGTTCTCTTAGTGGGGCTGCTGCGGGTTCCATGTCTGGGGTGGCGGGGGCACAGAGGGTTCTGTTAGTGGGGCTGCTGCGGGTTCCATGTCTGGGGTGGCGGGGGCACAGAGGGTTCTGTTAGTGGGGCTGCTGCGGGTTCCGTGTCTGGGGTGGTGGGGGCACAGAGGGTTCTGTTAGTGGGGCTGCTGTGGGTTCCACTGTGCACTGGAACTATCCCTTCTCACCCAGTCTGGAAGCCCAGCCAGGGGGTAGGGAGGCCTGCAGAGGCACTTGGCCTGCACGCCCCCCCCCCCACCTCCAGCATCTCTGCCAAGCGGGGCCCCAGGAGCTCCTTGCACACCCCCCAAGACGGGGGGCTCACCACCACCCACGGCTGCTCGTTCCATCACCACCACCCAGGGCTGCCCATTCCACCTCCACTGGTTTGTCCACACGAGAAACCAAAGCCCATCTCTGCAGCCCCTCTTCCCCTCTCCCCTGGGGCTCCACGGACCCCACTTCGAGGAGTCCGGCTGCCACTCCCGGCCAGTATTCTACGTGTGATCTTTCAGGACTGACCACAGGCATCACCAGGCTTTGCCGGCAGGCCTCACGGGGGGACAGGCCCTCCTCACAACAGTGCCCTCTGTTCTCTGATGGCGGGGGAGGGGTGCCGTCGAGGACTCGGGCCCTCACACACCTCTGCCCTCCCAGCCGGGCACCTGCATCCAGGGCCTCCTTGTCGGCGCCCTGGCCCAGGCACTTCCCGCCCGACGTGCGTCCTATCCGCCCGCCTGACCCCCAGCTGCTCACCACCACGGGACGCCAGAGCTCACCTCGCAGCTTCTCCAGGGGGTTGTAGCAGCCTTCCTCCTGGCCCACGAAGTAGCGGCCGCAGTCAAGGAAGTAGGGCCACGCCATGTCGATGGCGTCGAAGGCGGGCTGACAGGCGTCCCGCAGCGCCTCGCAGACGTGCCGGCAGGGCCTGCGCGCCCGGCCGCCCTCACACCGTGGGACCAGCACGGCACAGCCCAGCAGACGCAGGTCCGGGTTGCACTGGCCCTCCAGAAGGTGGTGCAGGACACTCAGCAGGATGTACTCGGAGCTGGACTCCACCGCCGCCCGGGACCGGTGCTCCAGCAGCGTGGGGAAGGTCGTCTGGTTGTAGGAGGCGTCGCTGCAGGTCTGGAGCTGCAGGTCCACGCATGTAGCTGGGGGAGGGGGCGTCACCACGTCACTCCCTCCCACGATGGCCCACCCAGACGCCTACTAAGGGCCTGCTCTGCCCAAGCCGACCCCGCTCAGGGCCGGGGCCTACGGGATGGGCACCTGCAGCATGGCAGGGAGAGGCCAGGGCCTGTGCGAGGACCAGGGAAGCCTGCCAGGGCTCACTGGTGAGAGAGCGGGGCAGGCTGCCCTGGGTCTCAGCTTCCACGTCTGCCAAAGGGGTGCAGGAAAGCCACCCTGGCCGAGGGTCTGCCACGTTAGGGCATGTCACTGACTTCTGTATGGGGAAAATATTTTCCTACTTTTAAAAAACTCTAGTCCCTCCGCTTAGAATATACCAGATGCCTAAATCTGGCAGGAGGAGCATTGAGGAAACGTCTGCTTCCGAGCACCTCTGATAGATCAGACCCCACGTCACCTCCAAAATCATCCCGAGATCAATACTCCCTTCCTCGTTTTACAAAGGAGGAACTCAGGGCCAGGGAGGGAAGGGGCTTGTCCCAGCCCTGGACTCAGCAGGGGCCGGGCACAGAACTGGGAACGCACAGGATAAGGAGCTAATGCAGCGGGTGTGTGCACACCTCACGATCGGAACCGAGCTCACTTAGATCCCGCCTTGGGGGGGAAGGGGGGAGTGGGGGGGAGGGGAATGGGAGGACCTGCTACAGGAGCCCGGGGCAGAGCCAAGGTCGGGAGCCCAGCTGCACAGAGGGAAGGGCCTCCTTGTCTCGTTTTGTCTAATTTCTAGTTGTTTAAAATGGGTCCGGATTTAATCGATGGGCCACCTTATTCATCACCCACTTTAGAACGGTGGGTTCCACCCCCTAAAACGCTTTGATAGTGTGAAGGGCCTGCATCACTCCTACAAAACAAAACCGGGAAGTCCGTGTACCGTACCGCTGTCCGCAGCTGCTGTCCCGGGGCATCCACCTGGGGAGAGAAAGGGCGGTGCTATCAGGGGGGCGGACCCCCGCCCATCAGTCGTCCCCCAGATGTGCACAAAGGCACTGCTGCTTCTCACTGGGTACTGGCCAGGCCCCCAGCCCCCTGCCCACCCTCCCCTTCACAGCCACCCTCTGATGTCCTCATGGCCGTCCTCCCGTATTTCACAGTAGGGGAGACTGAGTCTCAAAGAGGTCACACGACTCCCCTAACGGAAGACAGCCAGGACGAAAGAGCCCTGACTCAAGAGTGTCGGCCGATCGCCGTGGTGTGAATACTTCCACTGTGGCCAATTTCAGCTTCCTGCAGCTGAACTAGTTCTCACCAAATTCCCAAATATTTAACAAGCAGCCCTCAGAGGCTGTACCAGGGGCTGCACCCCACCAGTGACTCTCACCCCACGCTATTCCAAGTTCCCCCGAGAGTCAGGCAGGCAGCGGCCCTCTCCCTTCCAGAACACTCTGCAGTGCGCTGTCTCCTGTTTCCTGAGAAGAGGACCAACGCATGAACTGTCCTTGGAATTGTGGGTTTCAAGGGTCCTCCCCGAGGCCCAGACACATGGACCCAACAGTGAGACCCCTGGGAAGGTCACTAAGACCAACCTCAACCAACACTACCTGCCAGGTTCCCCATCAGAGGCAGGTCCCAAGTGCTCTGTGAGAGCTAAGAGGAAAAAACTGGCTCCAAGAGACGGAAATCAGATTTAAAGCTCAGCTGGTGCAGGGGTCCTGGGAGGGGGAGGGCACTTCCCTGGTGGTGCAGTGGTTAACACTTCGAGCTCCCAACGCAGAGGACCCGGGTTCGATCCCTGATCAGGGAACTAGATCCCACACGCATGCCGCAACTAAGAGTTCACATGCCACAACTAAGGAGCCCGGCTGCCGCAACTAAGACCAGGGGCAAATAAGTAAGTACATAAACAAATAAACAAACAAACAGAAAGAAAGCGGGAAGTGGGCGCAGGGGGAGCCCGGAAAGAGCAGTGAAAGGAGGCTAGGACCAGAGGGAAAGGGTGTGTCTAACCCTGTAACCTCATCGGGAGCTAGACCTGGACCACAGCAAGGGTGGGAGCTGCTTCTAGGGATTCGCCTTAAGATCTGGGGGTCGTGGAAACCTGCCTGAGCACACGTCAGTCCCCAGTGGCGGGGACGTAGCGGGGATGCGGCGGGGGCCAGGCAGCCCCCCGTGAGGACCTCTGCACACGGTGCCCCCACTGTGGACAAGGCGGCCGCAGTCCCTGACCCCTCGGGCCAGCTCTCGAAGCTCTCATGGGATGGAGACGTTCAGGGTGCCCTCTCACCACCAGGTGAGCCAAGGATTCAGGCTGTCCGAACCGGCCGGCACCACTTGGCAAAGTAATGGGCAAGAGAATAATTTTCCTCAAGTATCCAGGCAATGGGGCTGCCGCCCTTAATGCAACAGAGAGGTCTGCTGCGTGCCCACCACCTGTGCCCTCGGCTACCCCGCAGTGCCCGCTGGGAGGAGGCTGGCGGTGAGTGAGGACACCTGCTCTCAGCCTGCAGCCTGGGAATTTCCACGCACCCGCCCGACTCCATCACCCGACTCCACGCCTTTATGGTCTAAAGTGTCTGCAGACTTGTGCCCACTGCCCTGTGCGGAATGAGGAGGCGTGAGGATGAATCAAAACATAAGGGAAATAAAGAAAGGACCAGAAACCGGCCCAGGACTCAGCTTGGAACACTGCGCTGTTATCTGCTTGTCTGCGTTGATGTCGGGAGAACAGATGAAAGGACGCTATTGGAGCAGGACCCCCTGGGAGCATCCGTGCCCAGGGCTCACACTCAGAATTCACGCTCAGCCGACCCGCCCTCACAGCCCGTGCGAGCTCGGACCCATACGGACGCCACGACTCAGTCAGCTCAGGAGCCCAAGGCCTCCCTAGACGGATGGCTCCAGCCAAGGCCCCCGCCCCCTCCTTATGCTTGCACCCACCACGCCGAGGCTGCGCCTGCCGTGTGCCCAGCCCAGAGCCGAGGCGGGCGAACCTGAAGATTTGCTCAGATTCTCGGCAGGCGCTCAGTGAGCAGAACCCCCGCTGGCCCTGGGGCCTCTGCTGGCCTCAGGCAAACGCGTGGCGGGGAGGCCGGAGCATAGTTACTCCCACACCTGCTCCTTCAAAGCCATCAGATGCCACACGGCCGCCTGGATTTGAGTGGATTTGACAAGTGGATCCTCCCGGTTTCACGTGGCTTCGAGCCTCCCTGAGTCACAGATGAGAAAACTGAAGTTCGGGAATTAAGCTCCTCTCTGTGCCTCAGTCTCCTCATCTGTAAAATGGGGATGATAATAAGAGTGCCCACTGTTGTTGGAGGGTCCGATGAGGGGGTGCTGAGGCCAGGGCCTGGGCCCAGTAAGGGCCCAACACACAGTGGCTCAGGGTCGCACGGGGAGAAGGAGGGACGGCCCATTGTGACCCTCCTGCCAGACAGCGATGCCCAGTGGGAGGACAAGGGGGCGGCATCTGCTGACTTGGTCACCAACACTTCCAGGGTGGGCACCAGGAGCAAGACAGAGAGATGGGTGGACTCGTTTCCTGCGGCTGCCGTAACAAAGAACCACAAATTGGAACAACAAACATTGTTCCTCTCATGGTTCTGGAGGCCAAAAGCCCGAAATCAAGCTGCTGGCAGGCCACACCCTCCGCAGGGTCCGGGGGAGGGTCCTCCTGCCTCCTCCGGCTTCCACCCCCAGCAACCCTTGGCTGTGGCCACATCACCCTGATCTCTGCCTCTGTCACCACACATCCTTCCTGGTGTGTCTGTGTCCAAATTTCCATCTTCTTCTAAGGACACCAGTCATTGGATTCAGGGCCCACCCTAAACCAGTCCTAATGTGACCATACCTGCAAAGACTCTGATTCCCAATAAAGTCACAGTCACAGGTATGGGGCAAGGGGGGGCTAGGACTTCAACATATCTTTGGGGGACACAGTTCAACCCATAATGATAAGCAAGCCCCAGGGGGTGCCTTTGGGGAGCTCGGGCTGGGGGTGGTGTCAAGAGAGGACACACCATGCAGTACGGTAGCCACTAGCCATGTGTGGCTATTGAGCACTTGAAATGCTGTGAGTCCAAATTGACATGTGTTTTAGGTGCAAAATATCAACTTTCAGATCTAGCACTTAAAAAAGAATGTAAAACAGTTCATTCATAATTTTTACATTGATGACAAAATACTGAAACAACGTTTCAGATATACTGGGTTAAATAAAATTTGTTATTAAAGTTAATTTCACCTGTTTCTTATTATCTCACTCGTGTGGCTTCTGGGAAATGTGAAATGATGTATGTGGTTGGTATCATTCTGTTGGGCAGCTCTGGTCCAAAGGCTGCTTTTGAGCAGTCCACACGTGACCGTTACACCTCTTGACCACAAGGTGTCAGCATGTCTTCAACCAAGGAAGCAAGACTGACCTGGGGCTGAAGGTCTTAAAGACGAGGAACAATAATAGAATGAGGTGAGAGAGGTCGAGCCATCTGCCCAAGACCATACAGCAGTGTAGAGGACTCAGGATTTGAACCCAGACCTGCCTGGCCCCTAGGAGCATGAAAGTTGCTCCCGATAAAGACCTGAGGGAGGCAAGGGACAGGCGGGGGGGAAGGGTCTGGGCCCGCTCTGAGCCCTGGGACAGTAAGGACCTGGATATAGTCCTGGACATAGAAGCCTGGACTCAAGCTGCCTGCCCCTGCCCACGTCAGCGTGCGGTCTGGAAAAGGCACTGGGTTTCCACGGACCACACATGCTCATCTGTAAGGAGAACATCCAACTAGGAGGAAGGAATTATTCTAGAAACAGTCACTGATGCCACCATGGAGTGGAAGACAGAGATCCACCCTGCCTATCCCTCCAGGTGAGGAAGGGGCAACCTGGGTCCAGAGGAGGGGGCTGCATTTCTCCCTGGAAGAAGGGGAGGTCAGGGAGAGCTTCCTGGAAGAGGGGACTGTAATCCCTGACAAGCCTATACTTCTAGACATTTCCTGGGGCCTCAGGGGTTCAGGGGAGGGTCCATCCATGACACCACGCAAGTTCCATCTGCATCCCGTGCACAGATGTACAGGCGTGCGTGTGAACACACACACACACCCATACACACTCTGCCTGGCCCGGGTCTTTCTGTAGCAAGTGGGGGAGGAAAAAGATGAAGGGGGGCAGAGGAGGAGAGAAAATTCAATTTGGGCTAAGGGAGAAGAAAAGGAAAAGATGGCCCTTGGCACATTTGAGAGAGGCATTTTGCTCCTGGCACACCCACTTGGCTGGTGCCCGCAAGTTCTCAGGTATCCACAAACCTCCAGCGCTTGAGAGATTCCGAATCTGACACGCCCAGACCCCTGTGCCCCAGGGGACCCCCGCCCTCCAGGGGCACAGATGTCTGCTGCTGCTAAGGACCCTGACGGCAGTGGACTAGATACACCCTCACCTTTAAACGTAAAGGGAAACCGAGGCCCACTCCACTCCAGAACGGGAGGTGTGGTCAGGACCGGAGCCCGGGTCCCCAGCTGGCCCCCGCCTCAGCCCGGCACCCCGCACTCCCAGGCGCACCGCCCCGGAGGGTCCCTGGCTCCCGCCACTCTCCCCCTCCCCCTGCCCCAGAATCCTACCCCCTCCTCCCCGGCCCTCTGCGCCCACTTCCGGAGACGCTGTTGTCCACGCCACAGAGATGGGAGGGAGGGGTCAAGAGTTTGCCCGGCCCAGAGGCCGCCCCCTTCCTGGAAGGACCGGGGACCTCGGACGACCTCTCCTCCTGCAAAGTTCTGGCACCTGCTCCCTCGGACCCCACCTGCAGGGCGCCCTGCCCGCTGTGCCCAGACCGAGAAGAACCCCCTGCCAGAGCACTGGGTACCTCCGCTGCCCCGAAGCTGCCTGTGCGTTCCGCGCGGGGGTCCCAGCCTGGATGCGCTCAGAGAGCCGGCTGCCCCCTCCTGGGCAGACCCCGAAGTCCAAGGTCACAGGGTGCTCACTTGGGGACCATGGGTCACGCGGGGGAAAGTTCCCGGTTCCGGGGCGCCGAGTTCCACCCCAGGGCGCGGGCGGTACGGCCTTACCCGCGGCGTCCGTGTTGGGCTCGCACCAGGGCCGGGCGGCGGCGAGGACCAGCATCGCGAAGAGAAGCGGCGGCGGCGGGGTCCGCATGGTGGGCGGCAGGCAGGGTGGCGGGCAGTGATGTGGCACTCGGGCCGGGGCGCAGCGCCGCTCGGTCTCCCGCCCCCCACGAGCGCGGAGTCGGGTTACAGCACGGCGGCGCCAGGAACCGCGCAGAGCGATGCGGCGGGAGGGACCAAGGAGCGCTCAGCCCGCTTCCGGGGCCGGCGCTCCGCCCCGAGGGGTGGGTGCCCCCCGTGGGGCTCGGTTTCTGCCTCCCACCTGACCTCCAGATCCCCTGCTGATCCTGCCTACGAATCCTGATTCCTGGACCCGAGGGGTCTGTGGGCAAGACGGGGTCCTGGCCCGCGCTGGACCCAACTGGCGGGGAGCCAGGCCAAATCATCCCCAGCTCTGGGCCTGGGTCCCAGGAGAGGAGTGATGGAGTGTCCCCACCTCCCCGCGCTGTCGCAGGCTGTGGATGCACCTGAAGGGTCTGGGGGGGTGGCTCCGGTACCAGGAAGGGCAGGCAGCTCCTCGGTAGCCTTGGGTGACTCCCCGCCTCTGAGCCTGCGCCCTGGCGAAGAGCCCCCTCCTGGTTTGCTCCCAGCAGGACCTGGCAGGGAGTCTGGCACCAGGGGTCCTCAGTGAAACGTGGCAGTCCCTCCACTCAGCCCATTAAAGGAGCCAATAGAGGTCCAGGTGGTGGCATAAAGGCTCACTGGGGTGTCTCCTCCATCCCCCCCACCCACCAGATGACAGGGCAAAAGCAACTCAGAGGCGGGCAGAGAGCCCAGCGCAGACACTCTAACTCCAGGGGGACCTATCTGCACCTGGGGGTGCGAGAGAGCCCCTTCCCACTCCCCTCCCCTCCCCCATGCTCCTGCCTGCATCACCAGGAGCCATCTGGGCAGGAGGCCCGAGGGGCCTGGGAGGAGGGAGGCCCAGGACCTCAGCCCCAAGGTGAGAAAAAGGTGGTTCCTAGAGCCCCTCTCTCCTCCCAGGGTCAGGACTGCTTGGGGGTTCAGCCAACGCCTTTGAAACCACCACCCCCCCAAGGAGCTGGACAGGTGCTCACTCTGCCATCCAGATGTGCACACATCTGCCTGCCAGCCACTTCTCACAGCCCCACAGCTGTGGTCCAGCCGGCGTGTACGTCGCTGTGCTCGTGCCCTGAGCACAGGGAACACTGCGGGCCAGACACGGAGGTCCTCAGCCCCGCGTCGTCCCCTGGGGCAGGTCCCTCCCCAGCTGGGCCATTGGCCCAGACCATCTTTGGAGCCAGGTTCCTTTATGGGCCTCCTTCACCAACTGTCCTGGTTGGCAGGGAGGCTGGACCCTGGAGCCAGATGTCACCCAGCCCTAAGACTTGGGACGAGCGGCTTAGCCCGGAGGCTGGGTTGACAGTGACAGTACCTACTGTGGAGTACACGCGGGAAGAGGGCTTTGATCCATCCTTGGCTCAGAGAAGGAGCCGCTCACTCCACTCCCGTCAGCACCTCCAGAGTCTGGGGCGCTGGCCTCCATGCTACCCTGTGTCCACATGGACTGCAGGCTTGTCCTTCCAGAAGCCCCTGGCCTTTCTCCGGGCAGTCTCCCAGGCACTTTCCTTTGACTTCCCGTCTGAGGTTTCTGGCCCACACTGGGAGTGTGAATGCAGACCCCAGTCTTCCTGAGTGCCAGCTGGTGGTGCCCGTACTGGGGGAGGTGTGTTCCCTCCCCCTCCCTCACCCCCATGCGCCCACGTGGGCACAGGTGAGTGTCCTGGCTGTCCCCTCCCGCGACGGGTTCAGTTCTCAGCCTGAGCCCTTAGGGGGTCAGCTTCACGCCTCCGATTACAGCCCTCTCATCCGGTTTGTTTTTCTCGCTGAGTGGTGCTTAACAGTAACGATACAGCTTTAAACCAGAAGTGTTTTGGCTTGGATGAAAAAGATCAGTGTTAGCTGTTGTTTTTAAAGACCCAGAGAGAAGAATTTGGTAATCCCCTCTAGGACTACCCTCTTTCCTCTCCAATGAAGTTGGAAGGAACAACCTCTTGCAAAAGCTTTTTAGCCAAGAGGTTGATGCACCAAATCGTTCTGATCCAAATCAGATCGTTCTGATCCGAACGATCCAAATCGTTCGTCGGGGGCAAGTCACAGGCAAGGTTAACCCTTTCCAAGGGCCAAATCCTCCCCGCGCACTGCATCCCTGCCACCGAATGATGGGCCAGAGGGGTGGGGGCAACCTGCAGCGAGACCTGCGCATCAGGGTGGAGCAGGTGAGCCAGGCGATGCAGGGAACCTGAGTCTGCAAGCACCCGGATGCCTGGGCCGGCGCACGAGCCCGTGGTGGCTGCTTGCAGAGTAAGATGCTGGGCGAGAAGCCACACGGTGTTTCGGAAAGCGCAGAGACTCTGCCATTCCTTATCTGCCACTCCACCCTTCGGAGGACGCTCAGCCAGAGACTGACCTCAGCAAGGGGCTCCTGATGACCAGGGGTGGGTGCCCAGCAGCCAGGAGCCCATAGGTGATGGGAATCCACTCCCCGCCGGCCAGAGATGGTTTCCTGGGCGCCCCTCCTTCAGTGCCTGGCTGAAGCGTCAAAGCCTCGGGGAGCCACCCCCATGCCCCCACCTCCCCAGGAGCCCCTCCCCATGCTTCCTCTGGGACAGCGCTTAGTTCAGTAAATTTACCATGTTTAATTCAAGCATGAGGGCTCTCCAGACACAGGCTCGGTGCCGCCCCTGCCGGGCACTGGAGAGACGTCCTCCTCTCATGCAGGCCTTGCCTGGAGTTGCCAACAAGGAAGCTGGCAGCCACCCTCTATGCAGAGGCGAGTCGTTCCCGCCCTGTGGGTTGCAGGTCCTCTGAGCATTGGAGGGGAGCCAGGGACTGTCCCCGGAAGAGCACGTGCTGCGCTGGGTGCCGCTGGCTTGAGCGCTGGGAAAGCACAAGCTGTGCAGGAGAACCAAGTGCCCCTCCCGGCACACGTGGTGCAGGGTCTGGTCGGGGTCATCCTGGAGGCCCAGCAGGGGACCCGCCCCCCTGGTCACAGACAGCTGGCTTCGGGCTAATGCAAAGGCAGCTGTTTCTCCTTCCCAGAGAAATGAGAGACTCTTTGAATAAAGTGTTTATTGGTTCACAAAGTTCTTGGGACACAACACCGTTTTGCAATACATTTAAGTGCACATGAAAAGTATCTTTCAAATAATAAAAAAAAAAAGACCACAAGCCCAGGATGAAAGACAACACAGGGACTTCCCTGGTGGCGCAGTGGTTAAGAATCCGCCTGCCAGTGCAGGGGACACGGGTTTGAGCCCTGGTCCGGGAAGATCCCACATGCCGCGGAACAACTAAGCCCGTGGGCCACAACTACTGAGCCTGCGCTCTAGAGCCCGCGAGCCACAACTACTGAGCCCGCGTGCCACAACTACTGAAGCCCGTGCGCCTAGAGCCCGTGCTCCGCAACAAGAGAAGCCACGGCAATGAGAAGCCTGCGCACCACAACGAAAAGTAGCCCCCGCTCGCTGCAACTAGAGGAAGCCCGTGTGCAGCAACAAAGACCCCATGCAGCCAATAAATAAATAAATAAATAAATTTATAAAGAAAAAAAAGAAAGACAACACAGTGAGTAAGCCACATCAGCTGAGAGAGAGAATGTTCTAGAATGCCCAGCACAGACACAGCTAACAGCACTCCTCTGGGAGGGTCCTGTGCCTGAGAGGTCTTCTAGAAAATTCCGTGGGGCTTCAGGGAAGGCAAAATAGGGAGAGGAACAGCCACCACCTCTAATAAGTGTTGTCTCTTTCCAACCGTGGCATTTTCAGCAGCCAGGAGCCCATAGGTGATGGGAATCCACTCCCCGCCGGCCAGAGATGGTTTCCTGTGCACACATTTCCTCAAGTGGATTTAAGGCTCCAAGAGTGGATTTTAACATTGCAAGCCTGTGCATGGGGTGGCACGGGGCCCAGCCCCGCCGGCTGGCATGCTTCTCCCACCCTGGGGATGTTCCCAGGAAGGAGAAGCGGGTTCGACCTGCAGATCCATGGCCTGGCTCTGAAGTCACAGACAAGGGGACCACGCTCTCCTTTGCAAGAACTGGGGGTGCCCGGGAGAGCCCCGGGGGCTCTGGGTCCACATGCCTCCTGTGAATGAGGGCAGCGAAGCCCGCCACCGCCTCATACCTGCAGCCCACCGCCCAGGGCTGGAGTGATGGCTTTCATTGAACTGCCTGAGTAGTTTATTTTTTAACTGCTTCCTGACCCCGTATCTATAGCTATTATTCTCTCAAGTAATTTGCTTCATTTGAATTGCACCTTATATTTTATGAGCACTTAAATATATCCTGCTGGCGGGAGGTGCTGGAGAATCAGCCAAAGCAGCCAACGACACCCAGTTAGTTGGAAAAGAATTTGTCAAGGCGGCTCCACCAGGCTACAAACTGTTACTAACGCCTTGAGAGGCCAAAAGAGCTGACTGCTGTGTGTGTGTTTGGAAAGAACGAACTCAGGACCCACCTCTCCCTGGACCTGGGCGGGGGCCAGCGCTGCGGGCTCTGCAGGGTCCTGTGGGCGGGCCCCTGTCAGACAGTCCGTCTTACCAGGTGGCGCCCCCCGCCCCCAATCACGCCGCCCACCCCTGGTTCTGCAGGGGGTAGCACGGGGCCGGGAGGAAGGAAACAGTGATGAACAGGATTGAAGAGGGAATCGAATCCCTTCATTCATTCATTCATTCACTCACTCACCCGTACAACCTCCCTCTGCTGAAGGCAGACTTCTATGCTGGGCACCATTCTCTCTTCGAACTGTGAAACATGACAGATGTGCACGCCATTCCCGGACACTGTGCCCTGGGTCCATTTGGCAACAACGCCAGCGGGTGGCCCTACCCGGGAGCGTTCCCCTGGATGGCCCACTAGACCGAGGATGATGCCACTCAGGGGAAGCCCCACCCTCTCTGGGCTCCAGGGCTGAGGAGAGTGGCCGCAGTGGGGGAGGGAGGCCCCCAGCCTCCCGGCCGCTGCCCCCCTGGACTCCTGGGCTCTACCCCCTGCTGTTACTCTCTTGACCTTCTCATGACTGTCATCAAGAGGCCCAACGGTGGCCTTGGGAGATGGGGACAGGGTCCACATGCTCTTATGTCCTCATCAGAAAAGGCTGGGACACAGACACTCTTTATGTCCTTCCCCAGTCAAGATTCTGATCCTTTGGAGGAAATAGACCAAAAAAAAGGCAGACGGGGTGCAGGTGTGACCAATGAGCCCAGCCCCCGAGCATCACGACGAACAGAAGTGGAGGCAGAGGGAGGTGACAACAAGATTTCTCAGGGAACCCGCCCCTGCCCGCACTGGAGCGTCCCACCCTGACCACAGATTGTCGGACGTGAGGAGTGGGAGACCTGGACACTTCTGAGAGGCAAGGGGGGCAATGTTAATAACTGGGCTGGAACAACAGATGCTGACCTGGGCCACCCAGCAGACCCTAAGTGAGCATAGTCACCCTACCCGTAACGACAGCTGTCACTTACAGGAGACCCACCGTGTACCTGGAACTGCGCAGGGTGCCTGCTGACCCACCACCTTGAAGCACCACAACAACCTCAGAAAGGAGGTGGAGAAACAGGCTCAGAGAGGGCAAGCCACTGTCCAAGGGCCACCCCGCAGCCACAAGCCCAAGCCTGGAGCTGAAACGATCCCCACTGTGACAAAGTGAGCACTGATGGTGACAAAGGGCACGAGCTCCACCAGCCTGTTGGGCAATTGAGCAGGTAGTTCGGCAGCAGTGACCGCGCTCACACAAGCACACCTGTGCTCTAGAGATTTGGAAGTTTCTAGACCCACAGAACCACAGGGGAGTACAGATGGCAGCCCTAATGCTTACTGGCCGAGTGGCTCTGGGCCTCAGGTGCAGGTGTCCAGGGAGTGAGTCTGGGAGCAGCACAGCGGGTTAGTGTTCGGAAAGCAATGCCTGGCTCGAGCTGTTGAAACTCAGGCTTTATGTCCTAAGCACATACACACACATACACACACACACACAAACGTGTCCCCGTGCACCTGCACACGTGTGCTTACACACACACGTGCACATGTGTGCACACACAGACATGATCCTGGGTCAGGTAAACCGCTGGCTCATGGAGAACACCACCCGTCCTTCCATCTGCGATGGTTCCCATGCAGTTTCCTCAAACCAGAGTCCTTGCCAGGTTTCATGTGAGGAAGCATGGCGCCCGTGATCCAGGAGAAACCCACACCACGTGCCTGAGCCAGACGGGGTCAGCGGCCGAGAGTCACGTGACTCGGGTCCTGAACACTGATTCCCCACAAGAGCTTGACAGGGAGGAGAGAGCCCACTCCAGCCAGCACCGAAGCTCAGGGACGCCCCTCCTCAGCTTGTGGGGAACGTGTACCTCCTCCAACACCACCTAACAAACCAAATGGCCTGAGGAGACAGACGGCCTGACCTCACAGTGTGCCCTGGAGCCCCAGGAGAACCTTGTGTGAACAAAGCCGGGCGCCTGGACCTGCGCCCCGTGCCTGCTTTCTGCCCTGGGGCTGTGGCCTGGGCCATGGGCGACGCAGCCCCGTGAGGCTGAGGACCGCCAGCTCCTCCCGGGGGCAGGGAGGACCACCCAGGGAGTCTGACCACAGCAGGGCCCTGGCTACGGAAGGAGAATCCCAAGAACGCAGACCCACGCTGCCCTCCTCACAGGACCGTGACAATGGTACCCAGAAGGCCCTTGACACGGGCTCTTTCCCAATCTCCTGCAAGCGCCAGGCCAGGGTGTCCAGGAAAGGGATGGGAGGAGAAGCAAAGAGACCACTCCCCCAGGTGTGACAGTCCTGAGGCCGCGGCCTGGCCTCCACCCAGGGCGCCTGCAACCCATGCCCAGGGGATGCTCAGTTTCAGGCTTAGATTGCTCCCAGTTTGCCTAACTGGTTTTGAAAACTTCCTAGGATGAGAAAGAGCCAGGTGCTGGCTCAGACGGACCCACTGACTGTGCCCGGGTCAGTCTTCCTGGGTGGGGCAGTCTCTTCATTTAAAGCACGGGAAGTGGGGCTGGGGACATCCCAGTCCCAGCGCCTTTGACAAGAGCTGAGATGAGGCCCCTGGTGCCTCAGGTGTTGAGGAGGGGCCTGTGGATGTTGGCTTCCCTCCAGGTCCCCGGCTGGAAGACCTCAGAGGCCGACTGTGCCGGAGCCCACCCCGCCCAGCAGTTCCCGGGACAGGGGCCTGACAGCCAACACCCATCTAGTCACAGCACATGGGGCAAAGCAGATGATGAAGGACCCGCTGAAGATGCCGGTCTTCCTGGCAGACCCCGGGCAGCCCTGCCTCTGCTCACAGAGGCAGCCCCACCGCACGCTTCAGGGAGAGGAGAGGCCAGCAGTCACGGTGTCCAGGAGGGCAGGGGACAGAGCTGCGCCCAGGAGGGCAGGGACAGAGCTGAGCCCAGAGCCAAGAGCCGAACCAGGCAGGTTCAAGGGGACGTTCAGGCCCAAGGGCTACAGAGGGACAGAACAAGAGAGAGAAAGAGCAAGGGAGAGCTGGGTTTCTTTTGTAAAGGTGAAATCGTGGCGGCATGGGCAGAAGGAAGGAGGGGACGGTCTTTTCCCCCTTTCCCCGTTCTAATCCCTCCCCCACCCTCCCCCGGGGCTTCTTTCCGCTCAGTGCAGAGAGAACTAAGATCCGCTCGGCCGGGGGGGGGGGGGGGGGGCGGGGAGCAGGCTGGACCCTCGTGAGGAGAAGCCACCTGGGCCCGCGGGGACATGGGGAGGGGGCAGCGTGGGGCAGGGGCTGCGGGAGCTCCGTGCACCAGTGGGAGAAGGCAGCACTTAGCAGCGACCCCAGCTGGAGAGTCAGTGGGCACGTGCATGCCCAGTGGTGAGCCGACGGAACCCGGCGGATCCTCCCCAAGCCTCGAGTCCCCAGGTCAGGCAAAGGCACAGGGTCAGCAGGACAGAAATGGGGAGGGCTCCAATCCACACCCACCTGCCCCAGGGTGGGCGAGGCTGTTGCCCCTACATCAGGGGGCAGCCCTCCCCCATGGCACAGACCTCACAGCTTGGTGCAAAATGTCCCGTCTGCTGCAACACACGTTCCACAGGGCCATGAGAAACACCCATGCCTTTGGGGGTGTGGACACACAGAGGAGTGTATGAACAAGCCACCGTGGAAGCTCATGGGCAGCGCGCAGGGGAAGCCCTTGAGTGCAACGCCTGAGCGGGTGACCGAGCCCGCCCGGTCCTCTGAGCCACCTGCCAGGGGAGTACAGGAGCTCGGATGCGGCCTTGGGGGCTGGGGGTGTGGGATGGGGTGGGGCCAGCTACCTGCGTGGTGACGACGTCGCTGCGCTGAAAGTGGCCGAGTGCCACCCGCAGCACCTTGAGCGGCGGGCGGAGAGGCTGGTGTGGAGCAGGGAGGCCAAGGCCCCCGAAGCGCCCGCGCAGCGAGCAGGACGCGAAGGCGCCGGTAGCCGAGCCACCAGCAGACGCGCGGTGAGCTCGAAGGCCAGCGACCCTCCCCACCAGTAGGCCAGCAGCAGGTGGGTGTCGCGCGGTCGCAGGCTCCGGGCGTAGGGCGCAGCGCAGCGGGAAACCCACCGCCAGCCTCTGGTCCGCGTTCAGGGCCGCCACGTTCAGCGCTGCCTTGGAAGCCGAGAAAGTGTCCAGGAAGCCGACGGGCCAGGCCCCTGTGGCGACCGCCCGCGCAGCACGCCGAGCAGCGTGAAGGGCAAGTCCGGCGCCGGCGGCAGCCCGTGGCCCAGGCACAGGTTCACCGGGAAGACGCCTGAGGTGCGCGCGCAGCTTGGCTCCGTAGGCTCAGGGCAGCAGCGGCGCGCTGGACAGCGGCGACACGGCCAACAGCAGCGCCACCAGCACCGCCTCTCCCCGGCCCGTGGCGCTAGCGATTCTCCAGGCACCCAGCTGCGGCGTGGGACAGACCGGGTGCGAGCGGGCGCAAGCGCGGCGGGGCAGCGGGCGCGCCCGCGGAGTCCGAAGATCCGGAGTCGGCGGGCAGGTCCGGAGCGGCACTCGGAGCGGCGGCCAGCGCGGGGTTCCAGTGCATTGACCCGGGCGCTGCGCTGCGGAGCGGGGCGCCTCCCGGGAGGGCGGAGCGCGGACACCGCCGCAGAGGCCCCCGCCCGCGGCGCTGTCCAGGGTGCTGAACGCGCTCGCCGTCCCCGCGGCCGGCGCAGATCTGCCCCTGGCACCGTCTAGCCCCTGAAGCTAGGCAGGAGGGCGCAGGGTGTGGGGGACCCAGAGGTCTGATGGCTGTTGCTTTGCCTTTACTTCCCGTCTCGTGGAGTGGCGGGAGGGGGCTCTGCGCCCCTCTGTTGGGGACCAGGTCGGTCCGTGCAGTGGTCACACCCTCACGGGAGGCTCCGCGGTGACTCACGCACAGTTGAAATGCTGGCCAGCCAGTGAGCTCCTCCTCCAATGCCCCTCACCGTGCGCCGCATCCTCCTCTTCGCTGGCACCAAACCGGTGTGGTTTGCGGGGGGCTCTGAGTAGGGAGACTGAGGGGGCAGGGAACTGTGCAGCGCAGGCGGAGGGTGTTACAAGGAGGGAACTAGAGAGAGAAAGCACGCACTGGCTGGGCCACGTCCCCCTTCCCCAACCCCCAGCTCAGGGTCAGGGACTGGATCCATGCTTGTTGAACCAAGAAGCATGGCAAGAAGTGGAAACAGGGTTGGAAGAGGGGTGAGGGGAGGAAGGAAAGGTAAAGAGGAGAGGAGGACATCAGGAGATGGAGGGGGAAAGGAAGAGAAACGCAGAGAGACAGAAAGAAAGGCTGAAAACTTGGGAGGGGCTGCTCCCAGCGTCCTACAGTCTGGAAGCACCTTTGGAGCTGGAGCTCTGCTGCCCCACGTGGCTTCTGGAGCCTCTAGGAGAGGGTCTCTCTCCCTCCCCACCTCCCCGACCCCTCTCGGCTTCCGAACCTAGTCACTCTGTGGGAATCTTCCAGTCCTTTCAATGGCCAGCCTGCAGGACAAGGATGAGGGGAAGGCACTTGGAGGCCACTGGTTCCAGGAACCTTCTTGGCATCTTCTCTGCAGTGGCAGCCCTGACATAAGAGCCAGAACACAAACCTTCATCCCACCTTTCCCCACTCCTTCCTACCCACCCTCACCCGGAGGTTCTGCCAGCCTAGCCCTTTCTGAAGGACAAAGTGTGGCTAGTAGGGAGTGTCCTGAGTGCCAGTGCTGTGAGGCCCGGAGAGAGGGCAGGGGGCTGGAGGATGCAGCAGGGCAGACTGGCCCCATCACCTGCCACGGGGCCTCGGGCAAGTCACCTGACCTCCTGGGCCTCCTTTTCTCATCTGCGTGATGGATATTAATAGCTAGTAATTGCATCTCCCTTGTGTGGCTGCTATTAGGATTAAACTAACATATATGCATAAAGGGCTTAGAGCAGTGCCCAGCACACCACACTGAGCACTCAGAGAAGTGTCAGCCTCTATTATGATTCCCACCTTATAGCTGGGGAAAGGAAGACTCAGGTAAGTTAAGTGTCTTTTCCAAGGCTCCATAACTAGAAACCAGGAGTGCTGGGAATCACTCTGGCTCCAATCCCAATGTCCTTATCATCCCTATGCAGAGAGGCCACCAAACCAGCTCCAAGCCCAGCCTCCTTCCATTAAATGCAGCAGCTTCCTCTTGCCCCCTCCTTCCTGCCAGTCTGCTTTCAAATCCAAGAGAAATTTTCACCCAACCAGACTTTGCATGAAAGCAGAACAGCAATCAAACACATGGAAGCTAAACAGTGCACTGCTAAATAAGCAAGAGATCACTGAAGAAATCAAGAAGAAATAAAACAATACCTAGAAACAAATGGCAACAAAAACATGATAATCCAAAACCTATGGGATGCAGCAAAAGCAGTACTAAGAGGGAAGTTTATAGCAATTCAGTCTCACCTCAAGAAACAAGAAAAGGGCTTCCCTGGTGGCGCAGTGGTTAAGAATCCACCTGCCAATGCAGGGGACACGGGTTCGAGCTCTGGTCCGGGAAGATCCCACATGCCGTGGAGCAACTAAGCCCGTGCGCCACAACTACTGAGCCTGCGCTCTAGAGCCCATGAGCCACAACTGCTGAGCCTGTGTCCCACAACTACTGAAGCTCACGTGCCTAGAGCCCATGCTCCACAGCAAGAGAAGCCACCGCAATGAGAAGCCCACACACCACAATGAAGAGTAACCCCCGCTCACTGTAACTAGGAAAGCCCGCGTGCAGCAACGAAGACCCAATGCAGCCAAAAGTAAATAAATAAATAAATAAATAATTTTTTTAAAGGAACAAGAAAAATCTCAAACAAACAATCTAATCTTACACCTAAAGCAACTAGAAAAAGAAGAGCAAAGAACACCCAAAGTTAGTAGAAGGAAAGAAATCATAAAGATCAGAGCAGAAATAAATGAAATAGAAACAAAGAAAACAGTAGCAGAGATCAATAAAACTAAAAGTTGGTTCTTCGAGAAAATAAACAAAATTGATAAACCTTTAACCAGACTCATCAAGAAAAAAAAGGGAGACGACTCAAATCCATAAAATTAGAAATGAAAAAGGAGAGATTACAACTGACACTGCAGAAATACAAAGGATCATAAGAGACTACTACAAACAACTATATGCCAATAAAATGGACAACCTGGAAGAAATGCACAAATTCTTG
Organism: Balaenoptera musculus; assembly: GCF_009873245.2. NCBI lineage: Eukaryota > Metazoa > Chordata > Mammalia > Artiodactyla > Balaenopteridae > Balaenoptera > Balaenoptera musculus. The sequence continues at coordinate 137,595,319 of NC_045789.1, read as the reverse complement.
GAAAGGTACAACTTTCCAAGACTGAACCAGGAAGAATTAGAAAATATAAACAGACGAGTCACAGATAATGAAATTGAAACTGTAACTAAAAATCTTCCAACAAACAAAAGTCCAGGACCAGGTGGCTTCACAGGAGAATTCTATCAAACATTTAGAGAAGAGCTAACACCCATCCTTCTCAAACTCTTCCAAAAGATTGCAGAGGGAGGAACACTCCCAAATTCGTTCTACAAGGCCACCATCACCCTGATACCAAAACCAGACAAAGATATCACACACACAAAAAGAAAATTACAGACCAGTATCACTGATGAGCATAGATGCAAAAATCTTCAACAAAATTCTAGCAAACAGTATCCAGCAACACATTAAAAAGATCATACACCATGATCAAGTGGGATTTATCCCAGGGATACAAGGATTCTTCAATATATGCAAATCAATCAATGTGATACACCATATTAACAAATTAAAGAATAAAAATCATATGATCATCTCAATAGATGCAGAAAAAGCTTTTGACAAAGTTCAACACCCATTTATGATAAAAACTCTCCAGAAAGTGGGCATAGAGGGAACCTACCTCAACATAATAAAGGCTATATATGACAAACCCACAGCAAGCATCATTCTCAATGGTGAAAAACTGAAAGCATTTCCTCTAAGATCAAGAACAAGACAAGGATGTCCACTCTCACCACTATTATTCAACATAGTTTTGGAAGTCCTAGCCACAGAGAACAAAAAGAAATAAAAGGAATCCAAATTGGAAAAGAGAAGTAAAACTGTCACTGTTTGCAGACGACATGATATTATACATAGAAAATCCTAAAGATGCCACCAGAAAGCTCCTAGAACTAATCAATGAATTTGGTAAGGTTGCAGGGTACGAAATTAATGCACAGAAATCTCTTGCATTCCTATACACTAACAATGAAGGATCAGAAAGAGAAATTAAGGAAACAATCCCATTTACCATCACAACAAAAAGAATAAAATACCTAGGAATAAACTTACCTAAGGAGGCCAAAGACCTGTACTCAGAAAACTATAAAACAATGATGAAAGAAATTAGAGGTGACACAAACAGATAGAAAGATATATCATGCTCCTGGATTGGAAGAATCAATATTGTGAAAATGACTATACTACCGAAAGCAATCTACAGGTTAAATGCAATCCCTATCAAACTACCAATGGCATTTTTCACAGAATTGGAACACAAAATTATACAATTTGTATGGAAACACAAAAGACCCCGAATAGCCAAAGCAATCTTGGGAAAGAAAAACAGAGCTGGAGGAATCAGGCTCCCTGACTTCAGACTATACTACAAAGCAACAGTAATCAAGGCAATATGGTACTGGCACAAAAACATAAATACAGATCAATGGTACAGGATAGAAAGCCCAGAGACAAACCCATGCACCTATGGTCAACTAATCTATGACAAAGGAGGCAAGAATATACAATGGAGACAAGACAGCCTCTTCAATAAATGGTGTTGTTAAAACTGGACACCTACATGTAAAAGAATGAAATTAGAACACTCCCTAAGACTATACACAAAAATAAACTCAAAATGGATTAAAGACCTAAATGTAAAGCCAGACACTATAAAACTCTTAGAGGAAAACATAGGAAAAACACTCTTTGACATAAATCACAGCAAGATCTTTTATGACCCACCTCCTAGAGTAATGGAAATAAAAACAAAAATAAGTGAATGGGACCTAATTAAACTTAAAAGCTTTTGCACAGCAAAGGAAACCATAAACAAGATGAAAAGACAACCCACAGAATGGGATAAAATATTTGCAAATGAAGCAACAGACAAAGGATTAATCTCCAAAATATACAAACAATTCATGGAGCTCAATATCAAAAAAACAAACAACCCAATCAAAAAATGGGCAGAAGACCTAAATAGACATTTCAGCAAAGAAGACATACAGATGACCAAGAGGCACATGAAAAGATGCTCAACAGCACTAATTATTAGAGGAATACAAATCAAAACTACAATGAGGTATCACCTCACACTGGTCAGAATGGCCATCATCAGAAAATCTACAAACAATAAATGCTGGAGAGGGTGTGGAGAAAAGGGAACCCTCTTGCACTGTTGGTGGGAATGTAAATTGATACAGCCACTATGGAGAACAGTATGGAGGTTCCTTAAAAAACTAAAAATAGAACTACCATATGACCCAGCAATCCCACTACTGGGCATATACCTTGAGAAAACCATAATTCAAAAAGACACATGCACCCCAATGTTCATTGCAACGCTATTTACAATAGCCAGGACATGGAAACCACCTAAATGTCCGTTGACAGATGACTGGATACAGAAGATGTGGTACATATATATAATGGAATATTACTCAGCCATAAAAAGAAATGAAATTGGGTCATTTGTAGAGATGTGGATGGACCTAGAGTCTGTCATACAGAGTGAAGCAAGTCAGAAAGAGAAAAATAAATCTCATATATTAACATATATATGTGGAATCTAGAAAAATGGTACAGATGAACCTATTTGCAGGGCAGGAATAGAAAGGCAGACATAGAGAACGGACGTGTGGACACGGGGGGAAGGGGAGGGTGGGACGAATTGGGAGATTAGGTTTCACATAAATACACTACCATGTGTAAAATAGACAGCTAGTGGGAACCTGCGGTATAGCACAGGGAGCTCAGCTCGGTGCTCTGTGATGGCCTAGATGGGGGGGATGCGGGGAGGGAGGGGAGGTCCAAGAGGGAGGGGGTGTGTGTATGCGTATAGCTGATTCACTTTGCTGTGTGGCAGAAACTAACACAACACTGTAAAGCAATTATAGTGCAATAACAGAACAAGCCTTGATGATTTTCCCAGGAAGAGCAGGCAGGTCTGCAGCCCCTGGCATCAGTCAAGGGCTCAGGGAAATAGCGGGAACAGACTCCTACAAGGCTCCTGAGTGACTGTCTGAGGCTCCACGGATCAATGGAGGTGTCAGGTAGCTTCACAGGGAGGCTTCAGTCCAGCCACTTACAACAAACGCCGTCCCCTCTAAGTGTCTCCAGGGAGAGAGAGAGTCCAGGAAGTTCACCCAGGGGAGATGAGGTAGGAAGAGGGATTACGTATTATGCAAAGAGAAACCATCCACTCTTCCACAAGGATTTACTGGGCGCCTAGCATGTGTGAGGGACCCTGTGGACACTACATAGACTCTGGAGATGAAACAACAGAGAGAACATTTGGGCAAAATAAGATCTGATAAATGCAACCGCCCTGACCTCCTATAAGAAATAATGATCTTGTTCTTTTTTTAAAAAATTATTTATTTTATTTATTTATTTTTGGCTGTGTTGGGTCTTCACTGTTGCGCATGGGGTTTCTCTAGTTGTGGCGAGTAGGGGCTACTCTTCCTTGCAGTGCGCAGGCTTCTCATTGTGGTGGCTTCTCTTGTTGCGGAGCGCGAGCTCTAGGCACGCGGGCTTCAGTAGTTGCAGCACACAGGCTCAGTAGTTGTGGCTCGTGGGCTCTAGAGCACAGGCTCAGTAGTTGCGGCACACGGGCTTAGTTGCTCCGTGGCATGTGGGATCTTCCCGGACCAGGACTCGAACCTGTGTCCCCTGCCTTGTCAGGCAGATTCTCAACCACTGCGCCACCAGGGAAGCCCTGGTCTTGCTCTTTAAGACAAGGGAATTGTATCATTTATATCAAATTGAAGCACAGTCCTATGTGAACCAATTCATTTCCAGGAACGTGCACTGAGACCTTGCTATGTGCAATCAGGGAGGGAAAAAAAAAATGAGTAAAGAGGAAAAAGAACAAGTGTTAACTGAGTCTTTTGATTTTTACTTAATTTTATTATTGAGCTTATTTAATTCTCATTCCTGCCCCAGTTTTTCAGATCAGGAAACAGTTTGGAGCAGTTAGCCTTTGATTAAGTCTCAGAAGCATCATCATTCAAGCCCAGGTCTTCTATTTGGGCTGAAACAGAAGTGTCAGTGGGTACACCGAGGAGCTGGCACTCTTCCAGCCGACAGGTGGGGAAAGGCCTAGGAGAAACAAGCAGGGAGAGCTCTCCAGGACAAGGCAAGGCCATAGATGAAGTCAGAGCCTGGGCATCGAAGATGTGACCGAATGGGCGTCTGCGTGTGTGTGTGTGTGTGTGTGTGTGGGCATCTGCGTGTGTGTGTGCATCTGTGCGTATGTGTGGGTGTGTGAGATCACAGTGGCAAAAGGAGCCAGCAGATCCTGGAGGGTTCTGAGGGGTCACTGAGGGATGTCTCAGGCAATGTGGAACCATTAAATATTACTGAGCAGGGAAGACTCTAGGAGCCCACTCTGAGCTTTGCCGTAGAGATGGGTCTCCCAGCAAGAATGAGCAAGATGGAGTAGCGAAGGGCACACGCTAACTTTTTAGAGCAACATTTTTAAGTCAAGGTGAAAATATTAAACATTTTAATAAAGTTTTTTTAAAGGCTAGAAGATACATGGGCTAGACCCTGTATGCCACCCTACAGAGGAGTTAAATTTTTCATCAGGAATGAGATTTGAGGGTAAGAAGATTAAATGGTACTATAAGACCACAGGACTCAAAACCACCACCTACAACCCCAGGTGATGGGGGGCAGCCCAGCTGGCGAGATCTGAGCCCAGACGCTTTGCGGGCTTCGGGGAAGAGCAAACAGAATGTCTCCAGATCTACCAAGATGTCCCTCCATATACTCCAGCGATCTGCCTTCCAGGCAAGCACCTCAAAAAAACAATCTGAGACAGAAATGCTTGCTCACACAGGCAGGAAATCTGAAAGAAAGAGAAATGAACTAAATACCCAACAACAGAATATGGCAAATACAGTACTGTATCCTCCAACACAATACATGTAGCCATTAAAAGGCAGGACAACGCTTATTGAGTATTATTTAGTGAAAAACACTGATCATGGCGTGAAAACATGCTATGATCTCAACTCTGAGCAAGGTCTGCAAAGGCTGGGTGGAAATGTGCCGGACCACTAGGAGTGGTCACCTGTGGTTGGTAGAATTGTGTTTGGGTCTGTTTTTTCCTGTTTCTTTATACAACCCGTAACTTTTACATTTTTTGTAAGAGCATGAGCTGCTTTGAAAATCAGGAAATAATTCAAAAAGAAAGATCCAGGTCAAGTCCTCCGTCAAAACCCAGAGCAATGTTATACCTTCCTCACCTCAAAGTCTGCCCATCATGGCTGACCTTTGTTTCCCAGGTTTGGAGAATCTTTTTAAAACTTTCTTATTGGAGTAGAGTTGATTTGCAATGTTGTGTTAGTTTCAGGTGTCGGAGCATCTTAGTTTTGTAAAATCTGGTAGAAGTGACCTTCCTGTGGGGTGCAGGGGGCAAGAGTCAGGGAGAGAGAGGAAGAGAGAGGGGGTAGAATTCCTTAAAATCACAGAGCGGTAAAAAAGTACTGAAGTTGGTGATATTGTCCAGACTTCTCAGCCATCACCCTCGTCTGCATTAACAACAATTAAGTCCTCTGTGAATCAGGGAGGAGTCCCCAAGCACCAGGAAGCCGGCACCTGCGGATGCTGGATGAGTCACATCTGTCCCCTGCCCTCCTGGGGTTTACAGGATGCAGATGAGCTGGAGAGCAAGCCAGAGCCTGGACATGACCCCCTGCAAGATCAGGGCTGTGATAGAGGGAGACCCAGGGCTCTGGGGGAGCCTGGGTGTGGCCCCTAACCCGGCCTGGGTCTCCCCAGTGCAATGACGCAAGAGTCAGACCAAGAAGGAGCAAGTAAGATGGTTAGATAATCGTAGCCTGTGGCGGGAACAGACCCTAGAAAACCTCGATGTTGGGCTACACGGCCAGGTTTGTCCCCAAAGGCTCTGCATCCCTCAGTCTGGCAGCCCTGGAGGCCTGTGGGGTCTCGTCAGTGCTAGGAGTGCTGAGCAGGTAAGGGCCACCTCTGCGCAGGAGCCCAGCCCGTGTGCAGCCCGTATGAAGACTCCCTCGGGATGGGGAAGGAGGTGGGGAGCCAGGAGAGTCTCAGGAGGTCCTGGAGGCAGCAGCTCAAGGTCAGCCTGGAGCCCTGCCTACCTGGACCACCTCTGTTCATCCTGCAGCCCCACAGCCGTTAGGTCACGCCCAGCCCTGAGCCTGGCCTCCTTCTCCTGAAGTGCTCGAAATTCTCCAAAAGCTCTTCCCAGAGGCGTCCTGAGCACTGGAAGCGAGTGGCCTGGGCTCAGATCCTGGCTCACTGCCTTCTGAGCAGTGCGGCCTCGGGAACATGAGCCTCAGTTTCCTTGTCTATAAAATGGGAACACCATTGCCACAGGCTGAATGTTTGTGTCCCCAAAATTCCTATGTAGCATCCTAACACCCAGTGTGATGGTATTAGGAGGGCTTGAAGGTGGACCCACTGACCAAGTCTGGACCTCAGGTTTTCCAATTCAGTCAAACGTGTATACTGAGCGCCGACCAGTGGGAGCCCCTGTAGGCACCAGGCTGATGGGCAAAGACTCCCCTTCTGAGAGAGAGGAGCACGGGCGCATCCGGCTCCAGGGCTGGGAACTCCACGTGGAGTGCTCTGGAAACCCCAGATTCCCCGGAGGGAATGCCTTGTAAATGGCTCTAAGATGAAGCACTGCTTTCTGTCCTGCTCCAGAGATCACAAGCTGTGCCAGATGGGTCACCGAGTCCCATCCTGTGAGTGACAGCAGTCCAAGACGGGACCACCCTGTCTACGGGCATCTGCACCCTCATAGCACATCTGGATCGATGGCCACACAACAGACACACAGCCAAGCTGAGAACCAGCCGCAGAGGCCCGGCATCCCATCC